>NC_088202.1:28470290-29070290 GCF_037126465.1 Ornithodoros turicata | reverse complement strand
CCGTCGAAAGCCTGACATTTCTTCCGGGAAGACGCGGCGATGTTCGAGCCACCACTCCAGTCTAACGAGTACCATGTGCTCCATCAACTTCCCAAGGCAGCTAGTAATCCAGTAATTACAACTCCACTATGGTGCTCATGTATAATAATATTAAGCTTTCTATAATAAAACTTATAATTTTGATTGTAATCGTATTGATTAAAAATATCTTCTTCGATTAAATGTGCTACCCTATTTTACTTCTCATTAATTGAAAACTTCTGTGTATGATTACCATTAATAAAAACTATTGTGTAGATGTGTGATATCCCTTCAATGCTATAACATCATACCTGTAATCAGTATAATCTTTGTTACGTGTATCATATTTCTTCTGCTTCAGGTTTTTGGTTGGGTTTTTCTCCTTCACACAGAATCATACCATAATTCCCGGCACTATTGACTTTAATAAATATATTTTCACTTGGTTGTGTATGGCTATCCTTTGCATGTCTATATTTGCATGTAAACCGCCTACTGCACACCTGTTGTAGCAGGAAAAAATTTGTGAGTGAAGTCGGCCCAGATGAAAAATGTGCGAGGGTTAGCGCGCACGCAGCCCTCCGATCACGCGCCGCCGGTCGATAAGTGCGCATACAACAGTATTGTTGGATATTCGGCATGTATAAACAGGGCTTTCTTTCTTTTTCATTTCGAAAATAATAATACAGAGAAGCTCTGCGCGGTCACCCAGAACTCCGCGCACCTTCAACAGACGTAGAAGCAGTATTCTCCACAGTTTCGCATATTATGACTGCACAGCGAAGTTGGGTATCAGGCACGTCTTTCCAGCACCTCATCCTCATGTTTGTGAACCGGAACACACGACAATCACCGATCAGCAAGATTGCTTACATGTCCGAATTTAAAAAAAAAAAGTTTATCATCACAATTACTAGTGCATCGATGTTGTTGTGATGTTAGGAACCTCTCCGCACCTTGTCTTTGTGCTTTTTACGTGCAGGGTATATTGCCAACCTCCTCTAACACTTTTCGGCTATCCGGTACAGTTACCGGTCTTCTTCTTCTTCTTCTTCTTTTCCTTTTTCTTCATTTTTCTTTTTTTTTTACCTGCAACAGCAGTTCTGCGGAGGTATACCCGCGTCCGACGACCGGTGGACCGCTACCAGCCTTGAAATACTGTGAGGTTGAACAGTCGTGTTGAAATGTGTTTGCACTATTACTATTGTGTTTGGGCTTTAATTAAACGTTGCAGAGCACCCTGTTATAAAGCGGGAAGAAATGTAGTAATCATTCCTGCAGCTCCACACGGTTCCGTCAATAATGCGTATGCGCCAGGAGCAGAAGTTCACGGAGTCACGTAACTCCTGAGAGATGCTGTACTTGATGATCTTGATGTACTTAGTGGTTGACAGTGATGTGTTGACAGCAATTGGTTAGGCTGTCAGAAATATCCCTGGCGACGCGCCGCGGAGAGATTCGGCAGGAGCGACGTGGGATATGCGACTTGACCGTGCCAACGCCACCTAGATAGAAAAAGTCTGCTTTATGTCTCTTCTCACTGCGCTAGTCCGCCATAAATTTTGTCGACAGACAGTGTACAGACTACGTAATTAAATGATGACATCGTCAATATCAAGTTCATATCAAGAGTTGTTACGAGCTAAATTAGACGACATTGACAATTTGGCCCCTGTGAATACCACTCGGGCGACGATTTGACCAAATGCCTGCAGTATAGTTTGAGCTGGTTGGTGTAAATCCATTTTCAAGCGACCAAAGAACAAACACGAGCACAACAACACAGCGACTTGTGTGTGAGCTTGTCTCGTGTTTGTTCCTAGGTCGCTTGAAAATGAACGATTTGACCAAACGCGCCTTCTCATGCTACAGCAGAGGAAACAGCCATGGGCCGCGGATATGTAGAATGCGCAATTAAATTATGACATCTTCGATGTAACGTTTATATGAAGAGTTATCACGACATAAAATGAATTAAGACAATTTGGCGCTTGTGAGTGCTATCTGGGCGAGGATTTCACCGAACGCGACTTCGTTGGTGCGAAAACATTGGTTCAGAACTAAATGCATTCCGAACCGAAGGCGTGTATAATTATAATCCCAAATCCCTGCACTAGCAACGAATGCAGAGGGCCACCGACCTACGAGGCGGTGAAGATAGAGAACACGGAGGGAATCTTATTTACAATACTGTTGACCCATCCTTGTGGGTATAGTCACAACTGGATAGGTCAGAGGGCAATTTACAACAAGACAAGAACAGGCAATTACAACAGATGTTTACAAGACAGCTTCTAACTTAGATGCAAAACAAGAGACATTTTATTCGTTAGCAATGTTCTCCGGAAGATCGTTCCAATCGTGGACTGGGCGAGGAAAGAAAGAAAACTTGACGACGTCTGTGCAAGCCAGATTTTTTTACAATGCAAGAAATTGTTAATCGTTGAGACGCATGCATCTTCTATCCGGTGTGGCAATTAAATTCACTTTTAATTGATTGGAACAGATACTTCAACCGCTGTGCCTTGAAGTACAGTTCTATTGGTATTCAACTAGCCCAGCAACATAACGATGCGAATGTAGTTGTACGATACAGACTTTCGGCGTGGTTCGTTTCACTCGAAATCACGCCCTGTCCCGTATGTTGGCTTCTACGCGCGTTGATGCTAGTGCAGTGCCAGCCGCAACAACAATGACAAATAAGAAATTGTCGTTGCTCTTCGGTGCTGATACGAGTTGCGCAACGGGCTAAAAGCTGATATCTGTCATTTGAATTCACATTGCGCATTTGTTTGAGTTAAAAACGGTAAGGTCTATGTCCGCAAGAGTGAAACAGGCCCAGCAGTATGTGTTTTTCATACAGAGGATGTAGTCAGCATTGCCGGTTGACATGTATGTAAACATATGTCATTGAATGAGAAGGTCTGACTTTTTGTCACGGTGATTCTATCACGGATACTGTTGTGAAGCCACCCAATACGCTATCGTTTCTGGACATCAATGTTCGTTCCGTGTGTAATAAAAATGATGAGCTGACGCCACTTTTTCAATCCTTTAAATTCAAATTTGACATCATCATGTTAACAGAAACATGGCTTACCAATAACGAAACATATGTTCTACCAGAGTATCGCGAAATCTGTCTGAACCGTAAAAACAAAAGAGGAGGCGGTGTAGCTCTCCTAGTGTTGAATGACAGTGCCTATGATATCATAACAGAATATTCATGGGTATGTGAGGATTTCGAAGTGTTGTGTACTAGAAGCACAAATAGCTTGTTTGTTGATGTATCGTCCACCATCAGGATCCACACGTGAATTTTTTACCTACATTGAAAAGCTTTTTTGTTTTATATCCGAAAACAAACACACATTGTACATGGCTGGTGACGTTAACATAAACTTACTCAGCCATTCACCTACAGCCACCGAGCTGAACTTGTTATTTGATACATTTGGTTTAGTTAATGTCATAAAAGATACCTACTAGACATACTGAATCTTCATCATCATTGATTGATGTCTTTGTCACAAACATAAACGAAAATGCTGTTACGACCATTTGCCCATTTATTCCTTTGTAAACACACATCGTCCAATCAAACAGCCTCCAGTACTCTACAGTCTCCAGTACATTACCAAAGCTGCTCTCGATAGTTTTAGAAATGATGTCCAGCATCAAACTCCAGACTGGAGTCCTGTACTTACGAAGCAGTGCGCAAACGCTGCTTATGATGAGTTTCTTTATAAATTCAAATGTATCTATGACGCAAATTTTCCTCTTAAAACTTACAAAGTGAAACGGCGCATTCGCAAGCCGTGGGTCACCGATAAGCTTCTAAAACCGATATCGGAGAAGAACAATCTATACCACTCGTTTATCAAATCTCGCAACCCTAACATACTTAAACAATATAAAATATGCCGCAACTATGTATCCAAGCAGGTCAAATGCGCTAAGGTTGCTTATTTCAGTAAGCTTTTTGGTGATGTTAGAAGTGCTGCGGCAACATGGAAGGCGCTGAAAAACGTCACAAAAACTGATCAGCGCGTGATTACTAACATAAAGATTAATGATGTAGTAATAACTGAACTTTTCAAAATGGGTGAACTTTTGAAAATGGGTGTTGAACTTTTCGGACAGATCGTTACATCTGTCCGAAAAGTTCAACACCCATTTTGTAAACATTGCTAGCCGAAGCGCGATTCAACCTGGCGATATCACGGACGCTTGTTGAACGTTGTCCACTTTCGTCTCTGATTCGATATTTTTTTTTTTTTTTTTGCACCAGTTACTGAAAACGAAGTGCATACAATTTTTTATGAACATTCAAAAAAGGAAAAGCATGCGACTGTGATAATATACAAATAAGACCTGTCAAGTACGTTATCGACCTGTTGACCCCAGTATTGACGCGCATATAGATAATCTTTCGTTCATATCTGGAATCTATCCAGATAAAATGAAAGTTGCCAAGGTTATTGTTTTGCGCAAATCCGGTAACACTAAGACCTTGGCAACTAAGGCCCATATCTATTCTTCCGACTTTTTTGAAAGGACTCGAAAAAATTATACATGCCCGATTAACAATTTTTTTTCTCACTGCCGACAGTGATAACAAGTTCACAGTTTGGTTTTCGTAAAAACCATTCCACAGGAACAGCCCTGCTTTCCCAAAAGGAACTAATCATCGGTAACCTGGAAGACAAACTATACACACTAGGAATATATATCGACTTTACAAAGGCCTTTGACCTCCTTGGTCGCTCAATACTGCTTCACAAACTACAATACTGTGGTATTCGTGGAGTACCATTATCACTCTTGGAACCTTACCTATGTAATAGGTACCAATATGTATGGAATAATAATTTCCCATCATGTCTACTTCCCACTATTTCCGGTGTACCCCAAGGGAGCATCTTAGGTCCATTACTTTTCAACACTTACATAAACGACATTGTAAACACAACTCTAGTAGCGAAATTTTTCATCTATACGCTGATGATACTAGTGTATTTGTTTCTGGAAGCACGATTGGTGACACTGTAACGCATGCAAACATGGCTCTTTCTGCGATCGGGACATGGTCAGAACATAACAGAATATATATTAGCATAAAGAAAACTAAGGCAGTGCTATATATAGGACACGTAATAAACCTGTATCCATTCCCTTCAACATCATGTTAGGTAACCATTTAGTCCATTGAAATTGTAAGATCGATTAAAATCCTAGGGGTACTGTTTTTAGATAATCTGTTTTGGGATTGTCACTTGACGTATCTTCAAAACAAAATTGCGAAAGTCATTGGCATCCTGTCTACCGTTACGCACTCCCGATCTTCGAAAGGCTTACTCTTTACAATACATTAATACGGTCTCATCCTACCTATTGTCACCTCGTATGGGGTACGACATCTAAGACTAACATTACTAAACTTTATCTATTACAAAAAAAAGGCAGTAAGA
Source organism: Ornithodoros turicata (assembly GCF_037126465.1). Lineage (NCBI taxonomy): Eukaryota > Metazoa > Arthropoda > Arachnida > Ixodida > Argasidae > Ornithodoros > Ornithodoros turicata. The sequence goes on along the minus strand of NC_088202.1, from coordinate 29,064,798 downwards.
TTGATTGCAGGCGTTCCTTTCGATCATCACACAGCAAATCTTTTTGATCGCCTAAAAATTATGCAGGTACAAAATATTTACGATTTCCTCCTTCTAAAAACATACCTTAGGGCTATAAAATATAATAATACGTTCATCTGGTCAATATGTAATCTACAACGTCGAATAGCTAGCAAAACACGTCAGGATTTATATTGGAAGGTCCCAAGGACGCGAACAATATGCGGAGATCAGTCGCTACCCCATAAGATCGCAAAGCTGTTGAATTCTTGTTTAAAGAAGGGAATTGATCTTGAATTCATGTCAGCTGTCGCACTGCGGGCCATGTTTATGTTTTAGTGGTTAATGATGTCTCTTATTTTGTCTATGATAATGTCTAATTTTCTGTGATGTATATATGTATATTTATTCCGTTTCCTTGTTTTATTGTAGTATTTTTCACGATTAAGATTGACGATCGCAATTACTATATATTGTATTGCTTGCTGTTGCTGCACTGAATCAGGGGGATGCGCCCTGCTCGTCAAACAGCATGATGCTGTTTTTTGGCCTCCCCTATGTAACTCTGACTTGCATAGCCTGCTGGCCGGCATCAGCCCCATCTCATCATCGTATCTCTATTTGTGTGTGTGTGTGTGACTTGCATAGCAATAAAGTTAAATTGAATTGAAACTGAATTGAAAAAATCGAATTGAATTGAATTCGTCATGAGACAGCCTCGAGGACATGGCAAGGGGAAAAAAATCAAAGATACAAGAAAGAAAATTGAACCTGCACGACAAATATCTGGCAGTGCGAACACTTACTCGACAGCGGACACCTACCAGCGTTGGTACTAAAACTCAGAGGAAAATATTTGATAGATGAAAATTAGCACCCTATACGAAGCCTTTTGCATTTCATTGTTCATGGTAATCAAGTAATGTTTCTCGAGGCAAAGTGCGGCACGCATGGAGAAGCCCATGCTTCGTTTAGACGTCTATACATGCAACAAATGACCTGGACGGCAAAGATGACCCACACTGTTAGAAAAATTTATACCTTTTGGGGTATAAACAGCTTGTCCCAGGGCGCATACCTTTTGAGGTATAAATGCTATACCTTCCTCAAGGTATACTATCTTTATACCTCCCTTAAGGTATATTATTTGCACCTCAGGTTATTAACATATACCTCGTACAGGCAGTGGCGTATCTAGAGCTACCTGCGCCCATGGCAACCAATGAGTCTGCGCCCCTGTCCAGGCACATATCGAGGACACAGTTGGTCATGTTTTGTAAATACTTTAATGAAGTCCACATAACTACTACACATGCAAATGGCCCACTTATGTCACATGATAGCCTTTCTGGCTTTTGCTGCTGCAAATTTGTCGATAATGTCACTGAAATCGATTTTTTCTGTTTCTTCTCCTTCAACACTTAGGACAGCAAGGTCGGAAAGCCTGTCCTGGCCCATTGATGCTCTTAAATACGAAACTATCCGCTTGCTAAGTATAAGCTTGCTAAGCTTGCTTGTAAAGTATAAGCTTGCTAAATGACCGCTCACAGCTGGCAATTGAAACCGCGATCGTAAGCATTATCTGGACCGCAACCCGAAGGTTCGGGAAGACATTCTCATCTCCATAGTGAACAATAAATTCAAGAAGCTCTTCGGGTCTCGATATTTTGTTTTCTGTGCGCCTCGCGAGCAACGTTCTGCAGTCCAAAATTTCTTCGTACAGCTCGTTGCCGTCAACATCGGAAGTGTAAAATTTGCCGAAATCGCCCCTACACCTTTACACCTGCCCCAGCCCGACACACGGGTTCAGGTCGACCCTCTTGTTGGTCCGCCCGATACGAACTCCTCTTTTCGTCGGGTCGATTTTCTTGCTCAGATATCTCTCTCAAAGTCCCACTGCTGCGATCGGCTTGCTACCTAAACATCCTCAAATGCTGCAGTCACGTCTCGAGTGGGATCTCCCTTTTGTTTAGGCTGCTTTGGTCTCCGCCGTGACAGACGCTCACTGAACTGGTTCGGTTTGCTCACGGTGCTCCGTTCTCGTCAAATACGTCACGCGCCCAGTTTAGCTACCTCGTGGTTAACATGATGTCCTTGGGGATGCGTTTTCGTGTGGTCCGCACTACGTTTCACACTACAACCTCTCTAATGGCGGGTGCTTTAGATCATTTATGAATGTGCCAGGTTGAGTGCCCGACCTGGCACATTCACACCCGACCACATAATGGCGCCCCTGTTCACATGGCGCCCATGGCACATGTCCACACCTGCCACACCCTAGATACGCCACTGCGTAGAGGGTATATTTTAAAGACCTTGTGGTGTAAATGACGGAAACGGTAATATCCGATTTATTTCAGCGTCATATCAGAGTGGCGGCTTCCCAGCCCAACTTTCCACAAATCTTGAAAAAAGGACCAAAGGAACGATAACGAGACAAGAAAATACCTGGAGACGCTCGCGCACGAGCTCACAAAGCATGCATGTGAACCGGAGAGGAAAGAAATTAAGTAACAATTAGCGCCAAATTTGAAACCAAGACGCAGCATCAACAAATATTAAGAAAAATATTTCCAGTAGCAGTTGGCATTTGCTGGAGAACAGATACATATGTATACAACACACCGTGGCTACGCATGGTGGAGACCATCCTTCGCCCGGGAAGCAACTTAAGGAGTGAGGGCGTGTAGGAACAAATAATATGCTTCCAGATGTCACTGCCCAACTAAATTAGGATGGTACTGTATTATTCACTATGTTTTTAAATTAACTTGTTGTTTAAATGAGATGATATAGTCGCAGGCAACTGGAGGCAAAGCGCGGGTCTGGATCCGCCTCTGACTCCGATGGGCCAAATGAACAATAAGTTGTATAGTTTAATATAAAAATGATATCAAGTGTAAATCGGTATCCGGTTTATGTTAAGCACTAAATGTTGCAAAGTTGTCTATTCTGTGAGCCCTTTAGAGATCCGCAAAGAATGCCCCTTCGCCTTTCGAACTCCTTCGAACCGTAAAAAAACATGGGCCCTGTGCAAATATTGACGAAATCCCCATAGGCGCAATGCATTAAATTCATTTAGCCTGGATGCACTAGATTTATATCCTGTTAGCGCCTTTCGTGTTTCCAGGGCTTCTTTACATGGTGTTGTTTCGTGTTAGACGATGGCATCTTAAGGTTTTTGCACTGTTTTTCTGTGTGTTGGCATAAACGCAATTTGCCATTACAAGGCCGCTTTCCTGCATAGCAGCTCAGCATAGCAGGGGAGCGCGCCGGCGGGGACGGTGACAGCAAATTCTGGGAACGAGACAATCATTCACGAGCACGTATTGTTCTGCAAAGTCTGTGCAAGATGGGTTCCCTGACACCTCACTTGTGACCAGAAGGGAGTGCACATGGCAGTCTCTGAGCAGCTGCTGAACCGGTTTCAATCCGAATTTTTTCAGTCAATCATTACATGTAGTGAAACCCGGTATCAATTGACCTCAGAAGCAAAAAGAAGCAGCATGGAATGGCGACATAAGTCATCTCCGCCGCCAAAGAAAAGCAAGATGCAGCCGTCGGCTGGGAAGTCCATCGGAACTGCCATCTGACACATGCGGGGTATCGTCCATGTGGGCTTCTTGGAGCAAGGACTCACTCACGATTAATGCCAAGTACCACTAAACATTGATAAAGGTGCAGTGCGGAACGCAATTCGCAAGAAAGGGCCTGGGATGTTGTCCGGAAGGATCGTTCTACTTCATGAGAATGCTCGGCCTTACAAGGCGAACTTGGCGGTAGCAACCCTGGCCAGAATGCGCTGGGAGGTTTTGCCCCATGCCCCTTACAGCCCAGATTTAGCCCCAGGCGAATACCATTTATTTGAGTCCCTTAAAGAGCACTTTGGAGGAAAGACGTTCCACACAGATCAAGCCTTCCAGAAAGATGACCTGCGGGGGCTACGGCAGCAGCCCACTTCTTTCTACGTCAAAGGCATCAAAGATTTGCCACAGCGATGGCAGCGACGTACGGTTAATACATTGGAAAACTAACGTACTTTCGTGTTGCACGAATTTCTCATTGCATTTAAAGAAGATCTGTAGAAGATCTAGAGCACATTCTTCTCAATTTCCCACACTATCAACCTTCCCGAGCCGTACTCTCCGGATCCCCTAACGTGCTGGACACTCGCCCTCTCTCTCTCACAAAATTGCTTGGTCCCTGGCAACATCCAGCCCACCAACGCTCAGCCCTCAAAGCTCTCTTCACCTTTCTGGATATCATAGGACTTCGATCCATATTGTGAAGGGGCTCATTATTTCATTCCCCGAATCACCACCAGCAGTGGGGTAGAGTATCGCCCCTGGCGATGAAACTCCCCATCCATTGTCTCAAAATAAAGTTGTTGTTGTTGTTGTTGTTGTTGTTGTTGTTGTAAAAGTCTCGGTCAACCTTGAACGATCCTTGTAGGACGGTACAAGGAGAATGCCGCTGAGCATGCTCATTTGTTGAAAGCAGGAAAGCATTTTACCTCGCTCTGGATCAAAGCAGCTTTGTGTCACATTCCATAAAAGTTTTTACAACAACAACAGAAAATGCTCCGGACCTCTTGAGATCGATGAGCGTGTCCAATGCTCGCCATCACACCACCGTACTTCGTCGACACGTGTTTCGGTGGCGACGCGCAGCGGTCTCCTTTTCTTGAAGGCACCGTATATTCCGGAACGCGGAACACCCGTACGTCAGTACAAAATTCGTCAAGCATGCACAACTCCATTTCGAGGCATGTACCTTTCCTCATTAGAACGCTTCCCGGAGCCACAAGCACTCAGAAAACGCTGGAGGGCGAGAAAACGATGTGGAGAGGTTAGCAACCTCCGTTACTTCAATGGATCGATGACAGTTGAAGCAGTGAGATTCGAACCTACACCCTCTGATTGCCGGTCAGAGATGCTACCAGTTACACCATGCTAAGGAAATATTGCTTCTGGATTTGTGCCCGTTTTACCGCGGGCAAACGCTTTAATGACGATCGTTACATCGAAGTCCTGTTTGCTTGCTTGCTTGCTTGCCTCTTTACAATGTGCTTCGAAGGGTGAGCTGACCGGAACCTGCAATTTGGTGGTAACGTCGAAGTTACCGCTAAATTGACGCTGACGCTTAAATTGACGAAACTGAAACTAAAACGTAATTCAGTTACTATTACAGCTACTCGTCAAATATAATTCAGTGGCTCCTCAGTTAGCTCGGGCTGTGCCCATTTAAATTGGCCACACATAACAATGTCTTCAACAACATAATTCAAGATACGTTGTCGATGTTGTTGTTTCCTCATACCAGAAGTTCCTAATTTACGTAACAAACTCCGTGCTCAGTAGCAGTGATTATACTATAATCTCTGTGTATCTAGTTTTTAGATATGAAAACATTTCTGTCAACACTATAAATGTTTTCGTAAACAACCTCGCATACACCTTAACAGAGCTCGGAGAACACATCTAATACTGGTGCTGCCATATTAGTGGTGTATGCACACCTTTACAAAAAGTTTATCAAAACAAAAGATTAATAATGGCGTACCTGGTTCTCTAGGTTAGGTGATGTGTTTACCTGAACCTTGTTTGTGTACACACGTTGTTTCACCTAATGTGTTATTAATCTCTGCAAAAAAATGTACTTGTCCGAAAAGGATGCAGTCAACGTATCTATCTTCTGTGAACCTTAGCCACAGCTTGCTTCGGTTTGAATTAGTTCTTTCTCCGAAGTTTAATTTAATTGTCGGAATTGAACTCGATTCTTTCCCCTTCTCCTCCCCCCCCCCCTCCCAGAGCCCCAAACCATTCAAAGACACGTTCCCTGTTCCACTGCGCAAAGTGCCGGCCACCATCATTTCACAGCGCTTCATGACAGCGAGATGAAGATGACATGCACGGCATTTTGCGCGTCTCAGAACGACGATTGTCGAGCACTTTTTTCAGCTGCTGCCATTGGAACAGGCAACGTGTCGTTGAATGTGCTGGGGGTATTCCATACATGGGCAGTCCATTTCTGGCAAAACAAAAACGTAAAAACAAAACAAAAACATTGCCTTCATTTCGCGCAATTCGGGTGTTCAATTCTGAAAATTCAACTTCCCGCGAAATAAAGCTAATTAAAACTGACGCAAGCCGTGGTAACAGTTCCCACAAGATAAATACTACCGTTCACCGCATCTTTTTCGGGCATGTAGATTTTTTTGCAGGAATTACAAGCACGTTAGGTGAAACGACCTGGTGTTGTGCTTTAAAAAGATGCCCAAACCTTCGGAATACCATCGGCCAGCGATTTATCCAGGCCCCACTACACTCCATTGACACCCCCCAAATGTTTGGAGACACCCCTCTGCCTTTCTTTCCTGTGCACCCACAACAGGAGTCCGATTTTTCAGCTTTAGACACATGTCGGCAACTATACATAAAGCTCTTACAACGTAACTAATCATCTCCCCCCTCTTAGTGCTTGAAATTCTGGATAAACCACTGGCTATTACTAACATGCTTACCGCTGGCTAACATACTAAACTTGACCACAGCAGCCTCGCCTCAGCCCTTGGAAAGAGTGCGATGAAACTCCCCACTTATCATCACTTAAATACAGTTGGTGTTGAGATAACGCTACAGACAGGAATTTAAACCAACCTATGTAACCTACAGCTGCAAGTGACTGTCCCTCAGGTAAAAGTTACAAGCATACTGAAACCATATTCGCAGTAACTCACTTTGGAAAGCGACACAGCAATAATTACTATGACAGTTATAAATAGACCTCTACCCGAGAAACGTCATCATGACATTGGTAGACAGACTGAAACCGAAACAAATCGGAAGAGGAGGGCTGGGTTCCACGAATGGGCACTTGTTTGCTGCCTCCTATTGAAAGAAAAGTAGGACCGAAGGTCGCATCCCTTTCAGGGACCATCGTAGTCACCTCGAGACCGTGGCTTTCGGTCGCGACCTTGTTCGCCCCTATCTTCGAGTGTAGTTCAACTCGGTGGCGCTGTCGAACAGTACGACGTCATTTGTTTACAAACAGGTTTGAGATGTCTATTGAATGATTTATGCGTAGTTAATTTTTTTCAAAGCACTGCAGATAACATGTTCCAACTGTAGAGGAGATGGTGTTCCCTGCGTTTCCGGCGATGATGGAATGTCCCGGAGGGCCGGATGTGCAAGGGAGCTGCTCAACCCGTGGCTTCACCTCCAGGGTGTTGGCGATAGAACTGAAGCTTCTTCTGGACTGGTGGCACGTAGTGACTTCGTCCAGTCGTCGGCAGCTCAGCGAAACACGCCGCTTCGAAAACAATGTCGCCACTGGCGCAGTTGCTCGGAAGAGCTACTACCCAGCGAACCATATATATCCCAGGTACATCCTAGCGATATCGCAAATTGGATGTTGGGATATCCATGGGAGCTTCACAGAGAGTCCGTTTACGTAGAAAGTACATCCATGTGACTGCCAGATTCCTACTGTTTTCACATCCCACAACCGTCGCATCTATTTTGGATATTTGGATGTTGCAGGGATATTTTAAAATTTATGCTATTCTTGTGTTGAATCAATTTGAGATTGATAGTAATTTATTGCTATAGCAAATCAATGCTGCACAGTTGGCAGCACACCCCACTTGGACAAGGTCAACATTCGGCCATAATCCAAAACCAATGCAGAGCGCGCGACAGTAAATGAGCTTTCGCCTTTCACCATATCAGACGCAGGCTCCCTTTTTGGCCCCTCCACCGCGTACGCGGATTTTAAGAGATACCAGAGCGAGCATATACTGAAATATGAATTGTTGGAGTACGTTCATCAAGTGTATCGTGGCGTATCACGTTTGCAACGGTGACAACGTCTTTGCAGTTCACTTGAGAGTCTGCAAACGACGTCAGCGTATAGCTACGAACGTTCCTTACACCCCATCCAGGTAAATATCGTGTTTTTAACTCAAGCTACCGTCTATAATGTGATTACTTGGTACATAAAGCATTAAACTTACAATTTTTCTCCCTTTGCTTACGTGACGCCACTAAATATCACGTGTCCTAAATGTCTCAAAAAAATAACGCGCGCTTGCGCCTCTCTTTTTACATCTATCAGATGTCCTAGAGATATAGAAAGTAAGACAGTTTTCGAAGTCCCATTGTGGACGTACAGGTTACGTCGCATAGACGTGGAGGACATATGCGATGTGTGCGACCTTTGCGGGACGTACCTGGGATATTTCTGATTTATTGGGTATTGGCTACGAGAGATGACTGGTGGCCTTCAGAACACTGATATCAGTGTCCCTCGCGCCGGTTGGGTGAGAATCATTTGATTGAGGAGAAACATTGGAGACGGCCAGACAAGACACGTGTTCAGTCACGCGTGGTCTCCGAGACGCCAACCGTTGAGCTGGTTGAGTACGCAGACGCTAGCACAGCAAGTTTGACTTTCGATGTACCAGCTGAATGTCTCTAACCAAAACCAGTAGGAAACACAGACATTGTCTTGATAGCGAGTTAATACACCGAGCAATTTCTCACTTCGTTGTTGTATGCGTGCGTAATCAAATTAAGCTTAGACAACACACCCATCATTTTGATTCACAGGGGAGAAGGTATCTGGAATATGGGGATGCTCGCGAGACAAGCAGTATATAGTATTTGTTCTCTCTTTGGAAGGAAATGGCACTGCCTTTCGAAGTGAGCTTCTGGGACAGGGTTGTCCTGTCGGAGCTTTTATATATTTTTTTTTTCTGACTAAAACGCTGTGTTCGTTCTCCGTCATGGCATGTACGAAAAACCCCAACAGAGGAGCAACAGAAATTAAAAGGTGCGGAGGCGGGGATTAAAACAAAATGGCAGGCAGAAAAATGCTGATTTCAATGAAAACTGTCTTTCTCCTCTACGGATGTTTGTATATCCACACAACGTGTGCATGTACATAAGTAGGTCCGTGCAGTGTCCAGACATCTCCATGTAACATCCTGTGAGGACAAACGACGGATATATGTGGGAAGTCCTAACCGTGGCCACTCGGAGATGTGGGGGACGTCCGTCGGAAAAATGTCTGTCTCCCAGGGAGATCTGAATTTCCGTCAAAGGATATCCACAGGAACACCCCGGGAGGTTTTGTTCTGTTTGGGTAATGTGAATGGCTGATCCAGCTGATCATCGCAACATTTGAATACTGGAAATAAGGATATGACAAGGAATCCCTGCACCGCTGAAGGGTGTAGATACCCCTTCTTCGATACCCCGCAATTGGACGGTAAGACAAGTTTGCTTACTATTTGTTACTGAAGGAAGCAATGCAGGTTTAGCGTGTGAACTGTATTGTAAGTCACTCTCTCACGCTCGAGGAGTTTCACAGTGCGGTGCGGTGCCGTAATTCGTACGTTTCGAATGCCGCTAATCAAATTATATGTGCTGGTTATGCTAGTTGCCCCACACGTCGGAGCCGCTCAGTCACTGTGATCTACGAACGTTCGTGATACGTGTGCTTTGCTGTTCAAATACGGAGTCGACGTCGATTGCCTATTCATAATTCAGTAATTTTCTTCGAGTTACGAATCATCAACACACTTTTAGGGCTCCCGCAGCCATCGGCCATACCACACACCTGGCCCAGCTGCTTTCGAAAACTTCACCTGTACATATTGGACATGCGAACTGCGATTGGCTTTTGAACTGCTCTTCTGTGTTGAAGCACGTAAAGCTCCAGTGAAGCCTGTTACCAGACATGTGTATAGATATGCAGTATACTATAACTTTTTTGAAACAATTCATGAGGACAAAAAACCTCTATCAACCGCCGTAACGTACTGTAGGGGACACGGTTGTCAAAACGAAGCACTCCGTGGTTTATTGCATCTCAAATCTCAATGTTTTGCAAGACAATTTCTTTCGAGTAGTAAACACGTGCTGCACCTGCTCCACCTTCAAATATAATAGTGGCACAGCACTTTCAAGCGCAACCGAGGTAATACGGGACGGCGAAGTACTGACAGGCGATTTTAGCTAACCGTGTCCCCAACAGTACGTTGCTTAGCAAGCGCGGAAGGAAAACAGACGAAGCTTGGAGGGTGGGGAGGTTTTCGCATACGCGCTTCGCCCATGATTTTTTCCGTGCTCATTGCGGGACCGCTGTAAGTGGCTCCTGGAGATCACGTGGCTTGGGAGGCCGCCATTTTCCCTGGACCACTGCATTTATGAGAGCTTCCTGAGGCTGCTGCTTCGTCGTCCATATGCCGCCATATCACTCCCCCACGCGGAGCGGTGATAATGTTGGAGATAACCACGTCTTAGCCTCAGGAGATGAGCGAGGATGACTCAGGACGAGATGCGTTACGGAAGGTATGGTGAGCACCATACGGAAAGCGCGCACAACACGGCACTCACTGCCGACACGTCATAGCGTAGAGTTGCTGAAAACGCTGCTGGCAATTTGCGACCGTGGCCGGCGAAGTAGCGGAGGGCGCTATCGAAGTCGATGCCTGGGGAGCCGCGACCGGGTGCACTGGAGCAAGAGCTCGCAGGGTCCCAGGGAGGGTGAGGCTGCGTTAGCCGTGGTGAGCGCCGAGATGGCGACTGTACAAATCGCGCAGTGGTGTCGGCTGCCGCGACGTACCGCAACCGGTAGGCGAGCGCGAGGCTCTGAAGTCGCGGGCGGCAGTAGAGGAGCGCCATGCTGCGGAGCAGATCAGCTCCATAAACGCCGCCTGTGTGCAGATGGGTCGTGTTTCGTCATATGGCGTGAGTGGTACAGCAGTCTTCTTGCCGGGCCGAGGAAGCCATCGGAAAATGTGCCCAGGTCAAGGAATGTGTTTGAAATTTAGAAAACGAAGGTAGGAGACTAGGTGGGCTGGATTGTTCACCGGACTGAGGTCAGCTGTCCGGGTCACCAAATGTATTCCCAGCCCTTCAATGTGGCTGCATTGCATTAACATCTTATTGAGTACTGTCGACAGCCCGCAAACTTTTTCAATGAGAGCCATCTCTTAAAAGCATTTATTTTAACAATATACTTCAAGCAATGCAGTTTCATCAGAAAAAACAAACACACACTGTACAATGCGCAACATTCATTCAACACGTCTAGTACAGAAACACGCCGATGCTCCTCACATGTCTACAACTGACAAAGCAGTCTACGGTGGCTGTCAAGCTACTGTTTAGATTCTACAAGGCATTTTGTGTGTGAGGAAAATGCATGCACAGTTTCTTCCTATGCTGCAGGAATACTTATTAGCTTCATATAAATAGGCCTGGCATTAAGAACAACCTAATATATGCTTTATCACCTAGTCCTCAGCAAGAAGGAACACACAAATATCCACAATGCTTTACTGGTACACACTGTACTGTATAATCAGTCCTCATCATTTTCTGTAATAAGGTCAGGCAAGTTTTGGCAAGCCACGCAACTTGTTCATAAACAACTGAAAAATTTTGCTTGTGCCATGAAAGCACTGAATGAATAATAATGTGCTGCTGTTGTACCAGTGTTTGTGATTGTGCACAACATGATGGTCAACATGTGCAACCTCATCAAACAATGCATTGGTCATCCACTGTGCCATAAGTTAGATAAAAGGAGGTGATATGCTTCCACCACTTCTGTGAGATAAACGATGCAGAATCTGAACTACACAAAAGGAGCTCACAAACCTGCTCTTCAAAGAGCTATCCTCTAAAGTGTAGCAAGCAGGATAAGTAGGGTCCACGCACCCAATAATTTGCTATGCGGTCACCAAACTGATGGCATGCTCGAAGTTGAAAAAATACCACGTGTATCTCACAAGACATCACACACCTTCAAGGCAGCAATTACTGTGCACACACAAAAAAAATTTAGTGCATTTGTTTGTTAGCACACAGCTGCATGTGCACGCTAAATTTCTGGCTTGCCAGAGGAAAGAAGAAATTTTGTAACATTGCAACAAAAACAATATGCAACATGGGTATGCTCAACCCCTTGTCAGAGAGTAATCGTAATTCTCGATGTGTCTCTATAAAAAAACATCACCAGAAACATGGAATGGGCCTCGCATGGCTACAGTTCATGCAAGATTCTCAGGAAACAAAAATGTACATAACACTGATGAAGAAGCTGTGCTACTCAGGCAACTGTGAATATCATCAATGAAACAGAGAAATATGGTGGCTCAATGTCTACAGATCACCAGAAGCATCTCCTCCAGCACCAGATGCCTCACGCAGAAGCTGCTCTACCAGGTCAGCAAGTGGGGTGAAGGCAGTGTTGTATCCCTGCTTGTTGAGGTGCTCAAAGTCAAACAGGTCGTGGCAGTTGATAGAGCCGTCCTGTTGGACAAACCCAGGGTCAAGGTCCACGAGCTGTACATTGGGCTTGTTCTTCAGGGAGCGACTCAATAGGCTATTCACTTCTGCCCGCTTTTCACGTAAAGGATTGGGAGCTGGCCCACAAGGAAGCAGTTTCTGTTGATAAGGAATAGAGATAAGAATGAGGATTGCTGCACATTTCATAAACCTATATTCGAAAAAGTGCAACGGAAGGTACTGTGTGGCACACCACTGTCTGAAATCTCCAGCCCATGGCAGAGCAGTCCATCGGTAGTGTCGCGCAAGGGGGAACGATACCAATACAGTCTCCGAGGGAAGGCCACGCACATGCCACGTGTCGGGAGTGGTAATCGTCGGATACTCGGTGGCGTGCACTAGTTAGAGCAGTTGAGCGCGGCTAGCACGGCCTCCCCTAGGATATGGGATTGGTACAGTCATGCGCAACATCGCTGATAGGGGAATGCTCCGTCACGGGTTGGAGATTTCAGACAAGCGTGTCCCACACAGTACATAATTTTTTTATTGCGTGACGTGAACATGCCACCTTCAGGAACTGTAACACCCAAAATATTCCTTTTGGGAAGTGTGTATTTCCTGAGAAACTCAGTTTACAAGAGTGTGCCACAGCAGCAGCGAACTGCTCCTCCCCAGCTCCTCCTGGCTTCCCAGCTGCCCCAGCTCCTCCTGGTGTGTCGTGACGTCAGATCAGAGGAGCACTTTCCTTGGTGTGGAAGGAAGCAAGGAGATGGGTCGACTGCTCTGCTTCAGACAGAGGACAGGCAGTGCCACATACAACAGCAAAAAAAAAAAAAAAACACAAAGGAGGCAGCCTTTCTGAGCTGCTAGATTGAAAGCTCTTTCTACGCACTAGGATTGCATGCTACACTCCTGCTTTTTGTGTGAATCGTGCATCCAAGGGCTCGACATCCCAATTTCTACTCGTGACCTCTTTTTTCCTCCGAGCCCTTCCATTCTCATTTAAACCAATGTCTGAAACCACGCAATTACATACGGCCCTGTCCTATGACGCTCAAATTCCTGTCTTTCTTAATTTCGCGTGAGTACTGCGAAGTCACTATGGCTTTGTGCAAGGTAAAATATGCAGTAAGCAATAGTGATGCCATATTACCCTGGAAATGAGAGAGAAAACAAAATGGGAGAGAAAACATCTGACACTTACGATGACAACCACTTGTGCATTTGGCAGCCTCTTAGTTATGGCACTCACACAAGCGTCAATGCCTTCTGCAACCATCTCCACTGTGTCACTGTAATTGCTGGAGCCCACTGAGAGGACCACCACCTGTGCAGAACAGTTACAAATCAGCGTCATTAGGATATGGAAACGTGGGTAAGCATAATGCTTGGCACAAGTATGCCAGTCTTATTTAATTAATTTTATTACTGTTGGGACCACACTGTTTACGAGCAATGGGCAGGAGTGGGTATGGAAAGAGAAAAGAGAAACAGTGGAAGGACACTGAAGATGCACAAAACGGGCATCAAAAATTTGAACAACCTACTGAAGCACCTGCATTAAGATGACAATGTTTATATGTATCTGTATTTATTACAATAAAGCATTCATTACACCTAGCATTCATGTTGAATTATTTCATCTAATCCTAAACATATTTGTTATGAATTACATCACCAAATACTAGAATCACAATTCCCCAATTAAACGATAGTGCATAAAAAAACTATCTTCATACAGCTACTCTCAAACCGCAACAAAATTGTACTGAAGGGAAAGACTCGGGTACAGGATGATAGTGTGTGCTTTCCATGTCATGTACTGTAAACATATTTTTATTCGCTATGTATTAATTTTCGTGAACCTCATTTGGGAAGTTATTCACAAGCACTGTATTTAATTTTGCGATTCCAGGTCTGCTTCGTTCCGCAGGATCAATGTCAAGCTCTGTTCTCGAGTAGAATTTTACGCGATTTTTTAGCGGTCACGAAATTCGCGAAAATTAATACACCACAAATAAACATACGTTTACAGTAGGTAGCACAGTAGGTCAAAGCAATAGGTGTCCCAGAGCTTCTCTGGGAGAAACTGCAGGAGAAATTAAGTGACATGCAATCCCCTGTCAACAAGACTTTTGCCAAAGGACATAACTATCACGAAATCGAACATGACATCACAGGTCAGGATTAAAGGAACAGTGAAAACCTCTACGTAAAGTTTTCATCTTAGGCTACAGCAGGCTGCACAAGAAACAACAAGCATTCAAGCACAAAAACAATGATCGCAGTTAACTTCCAGCACGCATGTGTCATTCATGGGTACTTGCTATGCTGCTCCTACATCACACTGTTCTCCTTGAACCAGATCGTGCCACATCTTCAAGATCACACTGCTCTGCACAAAGCTGATTTGTCACTGTGTTTTTTGTAAGTTGAACTGTGATAAGACAATGTTGCTCCTTTAAGGTGCCTCCCTTAAAAGTCAGAGGGCAGCAACATCTGTGGGAATACATGTCTCGGTAGACTGTTCCATGATATCACAAATTTTTGTGGGTGCCTACACTATTTCATTGCAAAGGTTAAGCTTTAATGGCTTATATCATACACACAATAGTCTAACAAAAGTAAGTACCGTAATGTCCAGTGTATAACACACATGTTATATGGCAAAATTTGGCCTCCAGGCCCCTCCTGTGCGCATTATATGTGTATTTTCTACTGCGGCAGCATGCTTCAATTCGTAGATTGCGGGTTCAAACCCAGCCGAAGGAGTCAGCAACTTGTTGGCAACATACAGGTTGCTTAGACGCACAGTCTTCCACAACAGACCTAAACACGGTGTGCCAAGATTTCGAGACAGGATAAACTGTGGTGTGGCTCATGATCATTGTTGTCTTGCAGCGTAAAGCCATGAATTCTCATGATTTGTTATCATGTGACAATTCATCTCAACATGGCACTTCCTTGCTTCCTGGGCATTACCACAGACTGGCTGAGCTTGTGTGTGTTATATGACAAGGCACATTATACACAGCACTTTTATTCTAGTCTTTGGTTTGTGCGCGTTATTGGCTGGAAGTTACAACAACTGGAAGGAAATAAGTGAAAAGCACTAGTAGTGTGTATAGCAGCAGGATCCAGGCAATGACAACTCGCTCCGTCTGATCTTCATCGCAGCGTCACACGGCGTGAACGTGTCTCCCTTTGTAAAAGAACGTAGCGCTTTGACTCGTGTCCCATTTTACCAGGCGAACGCAATAAATGTGTAGCACCAGAATGTCTCTGCGACTGCCTCAAGTTTATCACACAGTTAACGAAATACAGATGCACAGGGCAGTGATAACGCAAGACTGTGAACTACGGTAACATATTTGTTCTCAGATGCAATATAATCTCTCCTAATGGCTCTGTGTGGGCAAAGGTATCACTGGCGCAGCAGTCTGCCACAATGTGGTAGTAGCGTCAATTTTTGCATATCGTACGTTTTTTTTTTTACTTCACTTTTCAACACGTGGTTACCCTGATATACGTACATGTAAAGACTGAGTATCATATGTAGTAACTGCAACTGCTTAATGTACAAGAAACAGAAAACGGAAATATAGAAACAGTAATGAAAATATGCGTGTTACCTTTCCCTTCTAGCATTCAATTGCCTCGTTATCTTGAAAAGATGCATAGTTTGATTCATTGTGATTCATGTACTTCCTTGTTAAATCGAGTTTTCTTATGCACTTCCGAACACAAATGACCAGTATTAGCAAACTGGCTGCCACAGTGTTTCTGACTACAGTGGGTGTGTCTCATTTATGTTGGGCTTTGTGTAGTTATATCAGCCTGTTGCACCCCATTTTATGTCCCCGTAACAAAGAAATACTTGCCTACCTGTACTGACTGTTACTGATCACCCACAAAATCAAGATGAATCACTACATTTTGTTCACTTATACATAACGATGTTTAGCAAGCAGTCTTACTACCAAACAGTCACGACCTAATTGAGTATTCCAACCATGTCCTAACATGCAACTCCTATGGAGGGTCCCTTGTGCATGGTCTACTAGGAGAGCTGAATATTGGCATGCGGGATCTCCATCATGATTGGACATTCGAAATTTGAATTGTGAACGGCAGAAATAGGAGCACCGTCATAGCAGACGACAGGTATGGTGCAGCTGCCCCCAGTGCGTTTAGAATGACAATGATTATCGAGTTACAACTTTTGGAAGGACACATACGTGGCGGGACATGCAATACTTATACAAAAATCCTAACCTAAGGTTCAGTACAAAGTATTGCAGCAACTGAAAAACAAAGAAACGGCCCTCTGGCCAGCACCACCACCAGTGTCCAAATTGTGGTGCTGGGGAGGGGTGCAAATGACATGGTCGCTATAATCTAGAGGGTCGTGCACACAGCCACCAATAAAAATGTGTCTTACGGTCCAGCACAACTACTGACCTTGGGATTTACCCCTTCCAGCTCTCCATTTTCGATCCGCCAGAGAACATGCTGTGTCTGGTCGCTTGGAATGCCAAAGTTAAGACAGTGGAGTGGAGCAAATTTCTTTTCCCAAACCTAGGAGAACCGTAAAAGAATTAGGCTTAGTGAGAAACACAGACTGCCAAGGTTACTCTCAGTTGACTCAAATTCATGTCTTCAGTGATAGAACATGACACATAAGTTGCAGCAAGGAAACACGGACAGGAGGTTAAGAAACACAAGAACAGGACGTCTGCAAACTCTCAACTAAGTTTATTTTTGTCTGTGTCCTTGCTGCAACTTATTTGATATAGTGTGGCACCAACCACCCCAGTTTTTTCCAGTAGCTCTATAATGGACCACTATCTCTAATCGTGACACACCCTAGTGGCTGTTCAGCAATCTACTCTCATCTCACACCAAAACAAACCTAGACCTGGCTGAGCCGAGATGCTGCGTGGATCGACAGTCAAGAGCACATGACTTCACAGATAATGTTCTGCAGTACCTTCACAGTCGTAGAAGACACACACGTCCTCTCGAGCAGTTGCATTCTGAAGCAGTCCATGGTCATGTGTCGCTTATCCATAACTGGGTTAAACGGAAAACTCACTTTTCAGTCTACGTGGTCGGGAATGAACTTGCTAACATAAATTTTTATCCAGAATTTGTTATCCGTATCGAGGTGTGTGGTACTGACACAATAATCCACAACCGGTGCCATTTTGATTCACTCAATGGAAACGTATCAACAGTCTCAGTCCTTGGCATTTGCTGGCGTTGAGGAATATAGTCTCCTAGATAACCCTTCTCTTTGTGGTCAGTCACTATAGAATGGTGAGGACAGACAGTAGGGATGTTTCCTGAGGAGCGCAAGAGGTATCCGATTCCTACTGGACACAAAAAGCGATATGCAAGCATTGCTGTCTAAACCATGTGAGGCTATTTTTAGCTTACAAGCCTAAACTAAAAAAGCACCGAGTGCTGATGTCAGGGAACCCACGATCTAAGACATTCAGAAGTGCTGCAAGGATTAACTGCACACATCCCCACACTTGATATGCTTGTACAGAAACTTGTTATCCAGAGAATAGAGGATCGGTACTGAGCTGCCCAGATAAGCAAGACATGACAGTAGTTTTTGCCAGAGAAGGCAAACATCAACAAAATTAAAGGGGTAGTCTGTCAAGTGTGTCGCCTTGGTAGTATCGATTGGGGCGGCATCACTTCACAAGACTTCATCACGAAACCAAATCCTGACTTCATAGGTGTACTTCTACAAAAACTGAACGAATTGTGAGCCTATGTTTTTTTTCAGTAAATTCATTCTCTTCCATTTAGAATGTGTACGTCACATGGTCACATTCCCTCAACTGCCAGGAGCAATCTGAAACTTTGGGCGCATGCTTTGAATTGTTGGCCGTTGGAGTGGAAGCTGGTGGCAGGTAGCAGTGGAAACGGGTGCGCTAGTGTGCGCTTTCTATCAACCTGTGTTTTTTTAGAGTAATCAACCATAGAAATATTCTGAGTTATGATGAATGGGCTTGGGTGCGTGCGTGAACTGTTATGTCATTTTATATTGCACAGGTGTGTTAGATACCAGTTCCGGATACGCCAAGCAAGAGCGCACTGGTAAGAATAAGAATACTCGTATTTCTGCAGAGGTAGTCAGTACGTGCAGAAACCGGAATTACGGGATTCACATTTGATCGATTATTTTCAGGTCCTCCGAGGTGCAGAACACCGGAATTGCTTTCCCGGAAGCGTTGTGTACGGCGCACGTACGGAAATCCACATTGAAATGTCCCCCATGTCCCCCACTCCTTCCTGCTGTCCTCTCTTCATCTGTCCATGTCTATACGCCGCTCACAGCCACAGTTGCTTCGCGGCGCTAACACAGAATTAAAAAAAAAAAAATAACATTGAAATGCCAAGGATCCAGGCAAATATATAAAGACCGCCTGAAAGCCAAGCTTCATTCTACTGGAAAGCAAAAGGTTTGTTGCAAAGAAACCCTGTGATGTGTCTGTTAACTATGTAATTACACTCTTTGCAACGCCTGTGCAGTGATTTCGAGAAAAGCAGTGACATCACATTTGCATGTGTATGAATAAGCTTGATCGATACAGTGTTTCAGTTCCACTATCTGTGTTTGTCACTTGCTGACATCCGCCCTGTAAACTGGTAGAAAAATCAATGATAGACACAAGCACAGAACCGCGGCGCGCTCCGCCATGTTGGATAGGCATGAGAAATAGCATCCTCGGACGAATGCAATACCTGCCTCCCTATCCAAAATCATAATGAATCCGCATGCGCAGAATTGATCTGTAACCACTGGGGTTGTATTTGGCGATCCTGCCGCCCGAAAAACTTCCCCATCGCAATCTATGGGAGTGTTCTTGGCGTGCCTCAACCAGTCCATTCACCCGCAGTCTTCTGAACGCTCACTTGCTCTTAGCGCCGTCGTCCGGGTAATGAGCACAAAGCGTATGCTGTGCTTGTGTTTTTATTTTTTTCTTCGCTGCCACTTTCATGCTTGAAGTGGTGTCGTGCCGAAATGGGATTTCCGCTTGTCGCGATTCCGCAAGGAAAACGTGACACTATCCAAAGGAAGAAATAGCTTCGTAACATTGGTCGCAAGGGCTTCTATACAAACAGCCTTCTTTTAGACACATCAAAGGAAGTATGAATCTCACACCCTGAGCAGTCACACCCGTAGCACTTCCTTAAGGGTTATAACTTGTCCAGCAGTGCAATTCTCTAGTTAAACTAACTGTAAAGGTGACCTGCGACATAGCCAAAAGTACCACGTCATTTTCCTCCTATGTTATTTCAATTATTCCAGCATAAAATGAGCACAAACGGGCACGGAATTCACCTATTTCTGGAATTCCTATGGCGGCGAGGCGGGAAAAGGGCGTTGTGCGTATCGCGCGGGCCAGGCGAACTGAGGAGGAAATCGGGCACATGGAGGAGAGCGACGCTACTTTCCAATATCTAGGGACTTTAGTTGTGTGTAGTCAAATGCTTGTGCCAGACATATTTACTTGAATTACAATAGAGAGCAAACTTCCCTTTAATGTTTGCATGCGGTTTTTCACACTGCATCATACAGAAGCAGTTCACAGTACAAGTTTGTCCTCCTTTTTTTTCCCCCCATCTCATTTAAGAATACGCAGTGAAAAAATCCAGAGCCTAGGGAGACTATGAAAAACAGACAAATACACACGTCGTCTCCCTGGTCTCGGGGTTCCGTCATCATGCATTCTAGTCACCAGCTCACCTGGTCGTTAGCCATTCTTTCATTTAAGAAAGCACATTTGAAACCTTGCTATGGACTGGTGCAACAGCTTTTTTTTTTTTTAGTTTCCCAGCTGTGTCCATGGAAGAGCATGTTGATGTGACGGCACTGCGCTTAATCAATCCAAAGCAAACTGAAACCTAACTTCAAAATAAATAAAGCACACAGAATCTGCCCAGCAGCATTGTTCAGGGCTCTACATTTGTTTCCTCTACTACATGGGTTCTACCTCAACACTAGCTCAGTGCTTATGCAGCAATATGCTCGTGCACACGGGCTCCACGTTTGTTTCCCAAATATGATCATTAATAGGGGAGCACGGTGCATACTGCTCATGTACTGTCTTTGCCACCTCCAACCAACTTCCTGTTTCCATCACCTGCCTGTGATAAGAACAAGACTGTTAGAAAACAAGGGAAGCTGTATTGGATTTGCCAAGGTGTGGCACAACATGTGTCACCCAGCATGTGTCACATGAAGAGTGATGACACAAGAAAAACTAAAACAAAATGGTGAAGGGAAGTTCCCCAGAATGAGAGCCGCCAGTGGGGTGGCCAGGAAAATTTGACTGTTTGTCTGTGGCAGGCCTCAGGGAGCACTTTGCTTCTACCCTGGGGATTTTAATTATGTAGTGCTACACAAGTGCTGTAAACAACCATTTTAGGTTTTAAAGCCCTACTGGAACAGGACGGAGAGGCACATAGCGACCACGTGTTATGTACCTCATTCCGTCCTGTTTCAGCAGTGCTTTAAAACTATAATCTCGTACCAAAGGGGCCCAGTCCGCCTCATTTCAGGTTATTTATTTGATCAAGTTTAACAATCTGCTCATATCTACTGTCCAGTGGAACAATTTGCCACACCTCCCCCATATTCCTGATTTCCTTTCTCTCTTCTGTCATCCTAAATCACATACTCCCCGCCCGGAAGGTGTCTTTCTGGCGCTCCTTCAACTGGGCTTAGGGGACCAGAAGCCCTTGTCCCAATGGGAAGTTTCGTCTCCTGTCTTTCTTACTCAATGTCTAAGAAGGGTTCGAAACGATCTTGGAAGAATGCCACGGATGAATGGCCAAATGTTCCTTGTCACAACATATTTTCCTTTCTGTATGCCACATGTAATACCTCGCTTGCGAGGTTGAGTGTCATCGTCTTGGCGAGACAACCATTGTTTCCCTCGTTACCCGCCAGTTGGGCAACTGTCAAAGCGAGGTCATGAAATGGGAGATTAGTCAGAAGTGACGACACGACGAGGATTTCTGCGCACCGAGGTGCGCGAAAATTTATCCACAGGCCATGGACGTCGCTAGGTTTTTTTGTTTTTTTTTTGTCGGAGGAAGGGGGGGGCTCACAGTACGGGATCTGCTTCTAATTCTGTGCGTCGACTGGGCCCACAACTACATTGTCTTGGCTCAGAAACCATAAGTTTCTGGAACGTAGAGGAAAAAAAAAGGAATCATAATTTGTGATTGCGTTCCAATGGCAATGTTTACTTGCTGAAGCCAGGGGGGCAGTTGGGCGCCCCTGAGACAGGACAATCAAAGTGGCACTGTGAAACAGCACTTGCTGCAAGAAGCCGTACTCACGCCTCTCGAGGTATAACCTTCCACTTTTCATTCGAAAGCTCGTGAAAGGCGTGTGCATCCACAAATTGCATCAGCATGGCTGAGAACGCGTGAAGAAGTCTACTGAGTTACCTCAGACAGCTGTAGATATGCTATGGCGTGGTCCCCAATCATCACGACCTCGGGTTCTTTCTCTTGTCCTTCTGCCAGAAATGCCTTGTGCTGTCAAATACAAAAATAACGGCTGACCTTTGGCAACAGAGTAGCAGAAAGCGAAACAAGTCGACGAGAAAGCTCACAACGCCTATTGTCCCGAGGCACTGAATCATCTCAGCACCTTACGTACATTTGCGTAGCAGTTCTAAGAAGCAACGCGTAACATTTGTGTCTTACCATAGCAATCCATCTATTATCACCGAAGGTATCTTCCCCTTGCGTTGGGACAGCTGAGGCGCTCATGTCGAAAATGAAATGTTTTTTGGGCGGTATTGAACTTCTTGCGTTGAAGTGCTCGCTACAGCCGTGCCTGAAGGTGCATTGCTTTCCTTAGAACGTTTCGTTTTAAGCCACTGTGTATACTGGTTATACGTTTATACTGCAAATACAACATCAAGTGAAAACTTCAACAACAGTTTGCTTCGGGCTCCACGGCTCGACTCAACAACCAAGTTGTTGCATACGCCGGTTGTACGGTGGCGCGACTAACCACCACATTATTCGAATGCCATGGTATTCTTGATGTTAACATTTCCTTGAGTTTGAGGGGGAAAACACAGTTTTTTTTTTTCCCTCAAACTCAAGGCAATGTTAACATCAATTTAACACCAGCTAGCTTACCTGCTCCCACTATGTTTATGATATTCTTATTTACGTATCACTTCTTGGAACACAACAACATTTGTTGTGATGGTGTAGCATAACTTGACTCACGTATTTAAGTCACATTTAACGTATATAACAAGCAACATACGTGTTAAGTGTTCTCTTACGATGAAAGGATGTTAAAGTTTTGGTTTCGGTTTCTATCGAGCGCTAAGCACCTACAAGCAGTGTGTCGAACCGCTAAAAATACGTATTCGGTTCGGGTTGCTTAGATTTCGTTCCGGTTCAGTTCCGGTTCGGCCACGCCAAAAATGGAACCGGTTCACAAACCGGTTCGCGAACCGGGTCAACGTTACCATTTTATATCTCCCATAAAACTGCTTTTATCAGGAAATGCGTGGCGTTTTTAGTGGTTAGGTACTTCCTTTAGCGAGAGAAAGGAGAAATGGATGAACACTTGCAAATAGCGTCCACGCTGATGAAGCGGTGTGTCTTGCTACTTTCTGTTCCCCAAATCTTTTTTTCACACGCACAATGCCAGCAAAATACACTTAAAGGAAGCCGAATAAGATGGACAGGATTTTATAAAGACAACGGTACTTGCCGGCACACTGCATTCGTAGCGTGATTCTATCTGAAACCGTACTGAAGCATGTCGAAAATGAGTCTGCCAACCTTGCTCTGTCCGAGCTGACAGCAGACAGCAGTGTACCAGCTAATCCACAATACAAAGGCAATATGTCACGACACAGCTGCACTACCAGTAAACAGAACTACATTTACTTTTCAAACCACGACCAATCAAATAGGCACCGTTCTGCGTACGCTCCTTCTCCACTTCTCATGTGTCTGACTTGTTTAATCTTTATTGCTCACGTGTAAAGGGAAATGTTGGGCGCTTGCTTAATTACATATTCGTCCTATAGAGCTACGCAACTGGCCTACCCGATTACTGCTCCATTCGTCCGCGTGGCGCGTCCTCTCTGAAGAGCAGACGCCGCAGCGCGTGCGTGGTGCGCTAGCCGCGACGGTCACAAGCACAACTGCGCTTCAAAGACTCTTAAAGCATACCAACTATACGTCCTCGTTTGACTGCTAGGTGAAAATTTGCGAAATCCATGATATAAAGACCAATGTGTCCTCGTTCGGGGATTAAGAGGCACTTGAACTCTAATGCTGACTTCTTTTATGTCCAGACCGTTTTGTTGCGAACTGGTTACCGCTATTATTTTTTCCGGTTCTGCTCCGGTTCGGGTTCAACAGTGTCATGAAAATTGCGGTTCGGGTTCGGTTCCGTCAAAAATAGCAGTTCGGGTACGGTTTTCGGTTCGGGTTGCCTACAAGACTTCGACAAACTCAATTAATAACTGGCACATGTTATGCCCTTTATTCGTTTCCTGTCCTAGTGTCCCTGAAGGTAGAAAGAAGTAAGCATTTTCCATTGTTACTTTCAGGGGCGGATCTAGGGGTGGGGATCAGGATGTCCTGACCCTCCCTCAATTTCAGTCGTTACATAGAGCTTCAGGTGACCTTGGTGGTGTAACGGCATGCTGTCCAAGGCAGGACCCCCCTTCCCCCCACAGGAAAATCCTGGATCCGCCTCTGATTACGTCATACCAGTGACGTATGTAGTCAGACACTAGGGCTAAACCTCCCTTCTCCCCCCCCCCCCCCTCCGTCC
Organism: Ornithodoros turicata; assembly: GCF_037126465.1. Classification (NCBI taxonomy): domain Eukaryota; kingdom Metazoa; phylum Arthropoda; class Arachnida; order Ixodida; family Argasidae; genus Ornithodoros; species Ornithodoros turicata. The sequence continues at coordinate 29,040,648 of NC_088202.1, read as the reverse complement.
CGAAACCGCACCAGTGGTAGTGCATTTGCGAGAAGGAAACGAGGGTGAAACCCTCCTTCCCCATGTCACGTTCCCGATATATTTTTCTGGTACACCTCTGTAACTCACTTCCCCACATGCATTTGGGTCATACTATTTTTTGCGGTCAGAGCTCTCGTACTTTTATGCAGTTATTCCAAGTTGTTGTTGTTGTTGCTCCTCAAGCGGGATGGCGGGATTCCAAGTAATTGGAAGCAGTCAACGATGTCTTTTACTCAGTGGCGTATCTAGGGTGTGGCAGGTGTGGACAGGTGCCATGGGCGCCAGGTGAACAGGGGCGCCATTATGTGGTCGGGTGTGAATGTGCCAGGTCGGGCACTTAACCTGAAACATTCATAAATGATCTAAAGCACCCGCCATTAGAGAGGTTATAGTGTGAAACCTAGTGCGGACCACACGACAACGCATCCCCAAGGACATCATGTTAACCATGTTGCCATGGGCGCAGGTAACTCTAGATACGCCACTGCTTTTACTTCATCATCTCTTTTTTTTTTTCTACTTACATCATTCCAATAATCAGTGATAGGCAAAGTAACCAGAATTTCAAGTAAAGTAGAATGTACCTGGCGTCAATGGTATGTGACCACATTTTAAATGTACTTAAAGTAATAGTAAAGTACTGGGAATTGTACTTGAAAGTACTCGCCAAGTGCAGTAATCCAGGCAAGTTGGTACATCTTGAAAAGAAAAGCTTGCAATATGCATGCAAAAAGCGGGACTATCGGAGAGCTTGTGTTGAGTTTGTGCTACAAACTCTCCGATAGCCTGGTGTCTTTTTTATATTTTTTTATTTTGCAAATGCATATTTCGGGGCCCAGCTAGACAGTGCTTGCCCACTGAGTATGAACTGTAATAAATGGCATAACTTCCGTTTACAGTCACAGTCACTCAGGCTATTCAGAAAGTTGTGATAGTGGGAAATATTTTTGTTTTCTGATTTTTTCCGGCCTGCATCTCTCGGTGTACTATGAAAAAGGAGGACAGCACTTCACTGTCTTGTTCAGAAATACTTCTTCTCGACACAAAACTTGCTTGATATTGTCCTTGTTTTTTTTTTTTTTTTGTCTTTGTATTTCCAGTTGGGCACTTGAGTACTTAATGGGACAACAAAGTGCACAATTTGAAGAGTACTAAAGTAAAGTACAAGTACTCAGAAATATACTTAAAGAATAGTAGTTGAGTGCATGATACTGCAAGTACTGCCTATCACTGCCAATAATATAAAAGCTTTAACCATAATGGTAATAAATATATATTCCATCAGCTGACTATATATATGGTGCTGTATAGAAGGACCGAAGTCACAGAACCAAGCCGTGAATCATGGAAGCAAACACACATAAGAATAGCACAGCTAAATTTTACGAATTTCTTCAGTACCTGCGCACTATAAATATTCACGCATATACAAACACGACACAAACAAGTGCAACACAACCATGGGCGTTCCCAGGATTTTTTCCAAAAAAAAGGGGGGGGGGGGCAAGGTGCTTCCAAGGGGGACAATTACGACAACGTGCACCACCCCTTTCCACCACTTTTTCTGGAGGCGGACCAGACTGTGCGGGTGTTTAGAGGTTACTATATTATGAAATCTGAGAATATAATCATGACAACCTATATGACACTAAACAGCGCACTTTTTCACAGGCGACTTTGGAGCTCCAGGGGGGCACGGCCTCCCCCTTGCCCCCCTCACGGTACGCCCATGAACACGACGGGGGAAAGAAAAGGAAAAAAGAAAGCCTCTCAGAAAGTTCGACGGAGTTCCATTCTTTGTAGTTCCCTTGATTATATGATCATGGTTCTGCCACTTATGCACTTTATATCACAGTGAACGTGCATCACCACTGAACATTCGCAACCCGCGTTCTCTGGAACTATACGACCGAAAACAAATTCGAAATTCACAAGACGCGCTGGCGACGGCCATCCGCTACGGGCCAAAGATATAGAGAACGAAATACCAAGCATGGAGCTCTCCAAATGTATCGAACGACGAAAGGAAACCGCAATTGATCCAGTGCCATGCCGATACCATCGCGCTTTTCTGCGGTCGTCGCAATGTAGCAATGCGCAAAATTTCGGCGGCATCGAAAGGCCGCAGGCGATCTGCCGTAAATGCTGCGCCCACAGGGCAGATAATTCCCTCCTACTGCTTTCAGAATGCACCTCCTCTCGGGCATTCACGAAGGCGAAGCGACGAATTAATTCCTGTCAAAGTCAAATCGTTACCCAGCCCACTGCGGCGAAATGCTACGCCCCTTCCGTTCCCTCCGGGCACTCGCATTTTGACAGATACGTGTTTCAAATGCATTTATAATGGTTTCCAGAGCATTAGAACTACTCTCAGGTTCCCTAATACGAATATTTTTATGTTCAACCAAAAGAAATTTTCGCCAACGCAGTTACTTGATATGCGTAGTTTCGCTTAAAAAACGTAACCATGCCCGTAGGACGTGCTTAGTATGGCAGGTGAGCTCGTAAGGGATATAGTACACGGGCTCCAATTAATCGCCGTATATTTTCAGCTCAGCACTTTGAACCGAAGTCATGCAGTAAAACTTTACTAACGCTATCTAAAATATCACTATTCTGCGCGTTTCCGTCGTGTAAGTGGTGTTTCATTACATCAACAAAGCCGATAACCTGCGCCTTACGGTTCTCTTTATGACGTCAGACGCGTCAATCTGAGGTGGGCAGTAGTTCTCGATAATTGACGCCGCCATTTTTGACGAAGACTGACACCTAGGTAAGCTGCCACTCACACAAGAGAATTGCCTCTCTGAGCTCGTAATCTTCGCTCTGGCTCAGCTGGTTGACTCACTTTCGTTCATCCCTCTCAAAATGGGATACGTGAAAGCCGGAAAGCGTCCTTATTCAGGACGGGTTGTGCTGCGAAGCATCCGAGGCACCTTCGAAAGGAGGAGTTTACTGGAGAATATTGACAGTTGAGGATAGCGCGCCGACTTACGCTCATCGTTAGGTCAGGTTTGCGGTAATATAGCGTTACAGAAGTGAAGCAGAAGCATTGCATTTTATTTCCCCGATATGTATTCCATGTTCACGCGCCAGAGGCTTCACGACATGAAGCATCCTCATTTACAAGTACAGCGGTACGGCTCTTGTGTACCTACGATCATAGCGCAGTACACATGCCATGTGTGACCAGGTTGGGCGCCTACTCTTTTGTTTAGTGCAGTGTAGTGGCACCCAGAATTTCCTCCCCGCTTGGTCACGTCCGCGCGTGCGTTTACACTCGTTTGTTTTCAGAGTGGATTTCACTGGAAACCTGTTTGTAGATCTTAATCAGTTGTTGTTCAGTCAGCTTCGCGCCGTCACAGTGCAGTGCTTATATTTCCTGGATGCATGTACGCGAGACCATCTGGACGTTGCATGATGCACTTACCTGCTGCAGCGAGTACTGCATATCACGTTGTGGTCATCATGTTCATTTGAAGGATCTTGTGTTTGCGCGATTTGCATGAGGCACTCTCATTGTGAACTCCCTGCTAGGTGAAGTGATCTGCTAGTATCCGTGTTTGATCTGCAGGATCTGTCAGTGGCTGATAGGTGACTCCAGCAGAACCTTGTTGATTTCACTAACACCTCCAAAGATGACATCACTGATACAGCTACTTGGCATATAGCAACGAAGTGAAGGTTTACCTTTAGTAAGTAGATCTTTATCTGTGTCACTTCATCAGACAGAGTGTATGACTGAAGTGATGCTGTTTTATTTATTTGTTGTTTAACCAGGTCTGTTTTTTTATTGCGATATTTTAATGGTTGCGACTATTACGTGGTGTTGACAGTGTGTTTTGAACATTCAAGAACTGTGAACTTTAAGAGTTATTCATTCTAAAACGATGAATGAAGTAGAAAGGAATACAAAATACACTCTTGTCAAAGTTTGATCAAATAGTGTGCATGCATGTTACGAGACAAGGGATAGGGTGCAGGCAAGCTGGTGTCCGTGTATCTCGGCCTTCTTCGTGCATGCATCTTGCGCCACTCAAACCCTCCATGTGCCATAAAATGGCTCATTTCTGCTGCTTTCAGCGACCACAATGCAGGAAGCGTCCCCGCGGCCGACAGCGTACCAGGATGCCCCCTTAGTGGGGCGTGGATTGGAATCTGGAGAAGAATCCCCTGTCGGTGGCATGAACGTTGTCGCACCTACAACAATGAGTCACTCACCATCACCACCTCCTGATGCCCTGGACCCTCAGGCCCAGGCACAACTTGAGGCCGACAAGCGCGCTGTTTACAAGTGAGCGGAAAGCTTTACCATTACTAAATGTACAATCTGTTTCATACTTTCCATGTCACATGCAGGGATACTGTAGAGCCTCTCTCCAAGTGCCATCAACATTTTGAACTGATTGCATTAGCCTAGTCACAGGTGATAGTAAATCGCAAATTCGAGTGATCGATTCAAAGTGAGAACTCGAATCCACTACAGCGCAATAAAACCCGGCGCTGAGAGACAGAATTTAATCCACAATCGAAAAACAATCGCACTACTGCCGGAAGTCGTTCCGTGGATCTCATAAACTCGGCAACTCATAAACTCGGCAACTCATAAACTCGGCTCGACCCTCACTGTTGCTCGGTCTCACAAGTTGCGACAGTCACAAGTAGGCTTTGGAAGAGTTCGAGCTGACTCCCAGTTTTCTCAGTAGGGAAAGGAAGAGCACCTCTTTGTGAGGCGAAGAGCTTTGCAACAAGCTTTGTGGAGATCAAACTACTGTGCGGAAAAAAAGGGACTCCTGATTGAGCAGTTGAATTTGCCAAAAGGCTGTTGAACGTGCAGATGCATTAACGGAGAAAGTCAGTGTGCTTAGTCAACAAGCGGTTCGTTTGACTATCAGTTCGCTGGTTTTCTAGTCTTTCCACTTGTGTTAATGAGAGTAGGGGGACAGAAGTCCCTCCCTAAAGTTCGCAGGATTGATACATCAAGAATGCCCCGCGTAGAAAAATAAACTAACACACAAAAACAATGTACTAAGTGACACGTACTAAACGAAGCGCAAAATGCTTGAAATATGCCGCTGTAAAAACAACTTCACCTTACTTACCTTAGGAAATGGCCAGTTTTTATCCACATGTAATTCACATGATGTCAATCAGACATGGCCATATCTAGGTTTGAAATGCGTTTCATGTCAGAGCTAGGAGTAGTGGTGCTAGTAGTAAATATATTCGTGCCAAGTAACAAATTCTCCTTATTTTGTAAACGTTACCGGGAGTAACCAAAGTTCATGCTGACGAACATGCAAATCCTGTTAAAATATGCCGTACAGGAGAATGTGAGGTGCCTTGTCTGATCTCTATGCTACAAAGGGAGAGTGAGGTCCCCACATCCCAAGCCTAATGCCCCTTTTGCCCCACCTTCCGACGCCCCTGAATGATATAAATGTGTACCTCAAGCGTGATGTAGTGACTTTGAACTGTAGTAAGTTTCAGGAATACACACAGTCAGGTGGATACCATCTTTGGTTCTTGAGATGAAATCTATTCACATTCCAGATGGAATAATTAACATAATTTAAGGAGCCAGTCTACTTCACAAAAACACAAGCTGGGTCCGCACAAAAATATTTTTTCGTTACCTGCTGTTTTTTCTTCAAGCACCTTGCGTTCGTACCACCGACTGTGCTGTCTGAGGTTTTCCCTGGTTTTTCCAAAGACTTTTCAGAAGAATGTCGGCACAGTACCCCCTGAAGTCGGCCCAGGACGCATACTAACCCCCCTGTCCCCCACTCCTTCCTGCTGTCCTCTCTCCATCTGTACGCCGCTCATAGCCACAGTTGCTTCGTGGTGCTAACAAGGAAGTAAAAAAATAAAAACATATAAAAAGCACCTTGCGAATTCACTTTTCCTCAACAAAAAAATCTTCCTGTCCACGGAACATGAAAACATCCCATTGGAGCGATGGAGCGACCAGAGAATGTAACTTTGGGAGAGGGGGAGAAGCGGTTTCTGGCACCATGTGACAGATTTTATTTTTTATTTTTTTATTTGGTCATACGTTAAAGACCCAAAGGGTACTACATAACGGAGGAGGGAACGGCACCACAGGTGCGCAAGTAAAGAAAAGGAGCAAGCAGAACGTGCCATGAATTGTAATGGTCAACGCACAAGGGTTATAAGAATACACTGAGGAAATTCGTCATACAAGATACACAGGGGCAACTTGCCATCAACAAATTGGCTTACTGCAGATTTAAAATCCGGAGGGTCACGGAGATCAACAATGGACTGGGGAAGAGCATTCCAGGCCTTAGCCGCCCGAGGGCAAAATGAGTAGAGAAAGATATCGTGGTTGCAGTGAGTCATCCCTACCTTGTAGAAATGATCCACCCTGGGAGAAATAAATGATGCTCTCAACAGTAGCTCAGAATGTAACATGTGGTTATGAAAAATCTTATGAAATAGGCACTGACTGTCTTCATCCGTGCCCCTCTGCAATGATGGAAGTGCTGCACCAGTCACTGGGTGCTGTGCCATCCTGCGTCGTAGAGGGTGTTCTTGCTGTATCTGCGCCAAAGCACGGAGTAGCCAATTACTTCGCTGTCCCCAGAGATCGTGCATGTGATGAGAAAACGAAACCTGAAGTGGTTGGGCCTATTGTCGTAAGTCAGTGTAACTTGCTACCCCTGAGGATTGCTAGGCTTATCGGCAACGAAACATGTTACATGGACATGCAGTTCACACCCGCTCTGCACACTGCTCGGATGTGCTCCGCAGCCTCGTGGCTCCCCAATCTCGCCCCTTGTGTGGAAAATTGCTAGGCCATTTGTCGGTGGATCACGAAGCTGCACAAAAACTAGATTTTTCTTGCACCAATGCTTGTGCCAGAATGCTTCGAGGCACTTCCATCACTCCCTTCTGTATAGCACCCTCAAATGGAACACTTTGGAACTTATTCTGGTACTATAACTGTGTCGACAAATGTTTTTGTTTCATTTCAGGCACCCCCTGTTCCCTCTTCTGGCACTGTTGTTCGAAAAGTGTGAGCGGGCCACGCAGACAGCTGAGGCTCCTTCCTCAGAGAGTTTCAGCAGTGATATCCAGGCCTTTGTGCAGCACCAGGAGAGGGATCGAAGGCCATTCTTCAGCGACGACCCTGATGTTGATAGCCTGGTATGCAGTTACCTTGCATCATTCCTGCGTTTGATGGCTCGCTTTAGTGCTGGGAGATATGCTGTGTGGACAGTGCATATTAACCTTCTATGGCAAAAATAGCAGATAGGATTGCTTTTGTTTAGGGGAACAGCTGCACCTCTATTGAGTGCAGTGTATTTCCACTCGCTGCTTACCTTGTGCAGTAAAGTTGAAAATATATCATATTTACTAGCATATTTTGTGCCATCGCATAATACAGTTAAACCTCCATATAGCGAACTCTCCATGCAGCGAATTTCTCTATTTAGCGAACTTTTTCTAATTCTTGTACATCTGTCCCATTGAAGCCCATGTGTTTGGGTTTTCCGTACAACGAAGTGATTTTGTCACGTTCTCTATGTTACGAAGTTGCACGTGTGCAGAACCCTGCTTCAATTCTCGGAAATGGTGTGACTGCCAAACTTTCTGGAATTCAGGGTGTCCGGGGTGCATCATATCCAGGTCACTCCTTGCGTTTGAGACGCCAGTACAAAGGAGAGATAGGGAAAGGAGAACGTCATGGGTTCGGTGACCGACACAACCGGCATTCGACGAATGAGAAGGTGGAGATTCCTGCTCTCCTACCCCTCGATGGTTGTCACTTGTTGCCAGTTGCATCCTGTCGGGCAAAGTCGACACCATGGCATACGTGTTGAAGCGAAAATCGTTGTTGGTAGATGCCAAGATGCAAATTCTCAATGCCGTTGCCAACGGTGAAAAGAATGATGTGGCTGCGCGATTCGGAATCCAGGTGAATTCGTTATCAACGATATTGAAATCCAAGGAAAACATCCTCGCAGCCGTTGCAGTGGGGACCAGCACCACGAGGAAGAGATTGAAAGTTCCGCATTATGACGACGTCGACAAGGCAACGTTCACATGGTTTATGGAAATGCTGTCGTCGCGTGTTCCACTCACCAGCATTATCGTGCAACGCCGGGCTGTCAACTTTGCAAACATGCTTTGTTGGGACGATTTCAAGGCCAGCAGTGGGTGGCTGGAGAAATTCAAGAGAAGACACTCGATTGTTTGCAGAGTTCTGTGTGGTGAATCTCTCTCTGCCGATGTTGTTGGGGCTGCCACGTGGCAGGAAGAAGAACTGAAAGGAATCCTGGAGAGGTATCAACTGATGGACATCTACAATGCAGACGAAACCGCCCTGTTTTGCCAAATGATGTCTGGACGCACCCTGACTCTGAAGGGACGCTGTTGTGAAGGTGGGACGCAGAGTAAGCAGCGGTTTTCCGTCCTTTTTTGTGTCTACATGGACAGCAGTGATAAGCGGCTTCCTCTCGTAATTGGACGGAGCCAGAAACCTTACTGCTTTCGAGGAAAGAGGGTTCCTGTCGTGTACGCCAGCAACAAAAAAGCGTGGATGTCCCGAGCAATTTTCAGCGAGTGGCTCCGGAACTTCGATTGTGAGATGGCAAAGCAGGGCCGACATGCGTGTCTTTTGCTTGACAACTGTTCAGCACACCATGTTGATTTCAGTCTTACGAACGTGGAGATCCGCTTTTTTTCCACCTAACTGCACTTCGCTCATCCAACCACTGGATCAAGGCATCATCAGGAGTGTTAGTGTGCTTATCACGCACATCTCGTGGACGGGCTTCTGCTGCGGTCGGTGGGGAATCGAAGGTTGACGCCATCCATGCCGTGGAGATGCTTGCTGCAAGCTGGTCAGCAACAAAATGTGCGGTCATCACAAACTGCTTTCAAAAGGCGGGGTTTCAGGTGATTGACAATACAGACGACACCCCGTGTGCTGAGGCGGAGGAAGCAGAGTACGACGTTCTGGAAGACTCTTCGGAGGTGCCCGCTGTGCTCCAGCGATGGGAAGAACTGAGACAGCAAGGTGGTGTACCTGATGACGTTGCACTGGAGGACTTTTTGGGCGCTGACTCCAACGTAATATGCACAGAACAGCTTACAGAGGGTGACATTGTTGCCAATCTGCGAAATAACATTCACGAGGACAGCGACACTGACACTGACGCTGACGAAAGAGATACGTGTGCCATCTGTTAGACAGGTGTTGGAGTCTATTGACGTGCTTCGACGGTACGTGGCATCGAACCAGGATCGGGAGGGAGCTTTGGCAGTGTTGGCAAGATATGAACAGTGTGTTACACCGACGTTTTTCAAGACTGTGCAAAAGCAAGTAACGGACTATTTCCATGCCAAATAAATAGCCTTTTTCTCTCCCGTAATCTTGGTTTTCGTGCGTTACATACCCGCGGCTTTCAGGAAACTAAATTCCAGTGATGACCACCAAAATTTCGCTAATGTTCTCCATAACAAAGTTCTCCATATAGCGAAGTTTTGCGATCTGTTTACCGACTTCGTTACATAGAGGTTTAACTGTATGCACACCCCCTAGTTTAGCACTAAAAATGACAGAAAACAAAAAAATCGCGTAATTTGCGCACCTGTGTTTTCGTGCGTGGATATTTGGCATATGCGTCTCAGCGACCGTGGCGATTGGCTTTTCGCAACGCCATCAGTGCTACCGAAGCTATTGCGGTGCTTTTGTTTGATTAATGCACACTTTCGGGTGACGATCCACTGACGTGATGGACGATACTGTCAATCGAACTACAAAACGTGGAAAGAAACGCCGGACAAACACGCTGTGATAAACCTTACAGCACAACATGACAAAGTTTGCGAACATAGCGTGCTTTCGGCTGTCGCATGTGATTAGCGGCGTCTTCCAGCAGCGTATTGACGTATTTGGCCGGTATAGGAGCGGTAGTTGGCTGGCATTTTGCCTCCCGACCGGCTGTTGTGCGGTATTTGGGTACTTCCTCTGCGCTTACGCAATGCAGAGATAACGTCAATATCGGCTCTACCGAGAGCCTATATGACCGGCATACTAAAATTTTGAAATTTCGCGTCGTTTGAATATCGTAACTAGTGTTTCCGTGCAATTTGCGTACCCCCAACTGTTCTGACTTTTTTTATAGTAAAAGTGCGCAAATTATGTGAGTAAATACATTAAATATTACATATAATATACATATATTAAATGTCGGGCAGAAAACCCTTCATGTAGAACATGAATGGGTCATACTTGGGCTTCCGCCAGAGCTGGCTGTGTCTTTGCCATTCTTGGGACCCCGAAGGCAATGAGCAAGAGAGAAGACTAGAAGTGAGAAGGGTTCAACTCTCCGAACTGCAAAGAAAGAGCCCTGAAAGATATTGAATGCTGGAAATGCAAAGCTAGGCTACACGATGGGGCTTATCCGATGAAGAACGGAGTCCATGACCGCGCATATAAAAAAGCTCCGCACTAACTCGGGCATGTGGGGTTTTACGAAAAAGGGGAGGGGCACAAATGCGGATCATCACTCAGACAGACAAGGAGCTAAAACTTACTTCCTCACCCTCCTTCCTTCCCTCACATGGCATGGGTGTGTGCACCTGACTCTGGTGATGCTACACCATCATACAGGCTGCTCTTTATGCTTTACAGGCACAGTTTCAACTGATTTCTTTTTCGCAAAAGCTTTTGACCCGGCATTTCAGCTCCCATCTATATTGCAGTTCGCGCGCAGGTGCATTTTGTCAGGTCAAAGTGTGCAGTGTGGACTTCGTCTGTGCTCGAACTAACAAAAATTATCATCCTCTGTGGGCCTTGAACACGATCGGACTAAGTGAAAAATGATGGAACCAAAGTTGAGATGCTGTATGGTTAATGTGATTCGCAGTATGAACAAAATAATATGCCTAGCTTCATCGACTTGAACAGCCCTGAGAAAGAAAAATGTGTAGTAGTCACTGAACACACATTCAACCTTCCTCTTTCCAGATGGTGAAGGCAATCCAGGTGCTGCGTATCCACCTTCTAGAGCTGGAGAAGGTGCAGGAGCTGTGCAAGGACTTCTGCAACCGTTACATTGCTTGTCTCAAGAGCAAGATGCAAAGTGAGAACCTCCTCAGAAGTGCAGACTTTCCATCCCATGGAGGAAGTGAAGGGGGTCACCTGAGTGACTCTGATTCTTCCTGTTCCTCCCCTGGCCCACTGCGTCTCTCTCCCTCGCCACCTGTACAAGCAACGCATCAGGTGAGGAGGATATGGGAATTCAAAGATTGACACTATGTGTTCATAAAGCCTTACTGAGTAGCATAAACGGTGTACAGTCGTGCCTCGTTATTATGGACATTTTTCTCCCTGACAGGAACTGTCCATAAAACGAGTTGTCCATACCATATTTTCTCGAATCTAAGACGACCCCCCGAGTTCAGGGTGCACAGATTTGGAAAAAAAGTAAACAGTGATTGCGAGGCAGTGTAACAGTTGGAAGCGGTGCACAATACCACATTTATTCGTCACCACTTTCTTCATCACTATTTTCTTTATTGGTATCTAGTTGACAAATGGAAACCTGAAGCTTGATAGCAGAAACTACGTTCAGTTTAGTGGACTTCCACAGTGTTGAATCTGCCACAGTCTTCACGTGCTTGTTCCACTTCAGTTATTGACGCAAACAAGTTTTTTTTTTTCATTCCCTGGATCACTGTAGAATGGAACAGCCTTCCTAATCAGATTGTTTGGTCCGAAAATATCCTACATGTTGCGAACCTGCTCGACAACTCTATTGCACTGTGTGTTCCCTCTCTAGTGTGTTCACCGCAGGAATTGAGGTGTTGTTTAAAGCATTATGTTGTTTTGTAATGTCCACTACTCATGCTCTGACTGCCAGATGGCAGTTAGCATTCTGAATAAATAAACATTAAACGTAAATAAACATATTTTTTTTCTCCCGCGTGGTCCATGGTAACGATGAAACCACACTCTAATGCCACTTTGTGCTTGCAGTGAGAATGCTATTGCATATCTCGGACAACCCTGAGTATGTGCCTTCTAATAGAAGCCTGTTGAATCTGCCGTACACTTGCGAAACACTGTAATGGCATTTCGTTTACTAGTTTGTGCCAATCACGTTGTTTACACTTAGGGCCTCGTGTTTTAGGGTAAATCCCGGCAAGACCCGTTTTTATCCCCAATTTGTGTCATCGTCACCTAGGGTAAAACCTGAAACAACATGAAAACTAACTTGGCAAAATGCCAATTCTTCTAACAACACGGGCACTGCAGGATGTTGAGCACCTTCCGCTTTGTTGTGACATCAGATCATTCCAGCATTTTTATTCGCTGTCGAAAATCATCTGCTACAGCACAGGAGCAAGGCGACCGGCCAACTGCTGTGCCTCATATGCAGACGGGCACCTCCGAATGGAACCGAAAAAAAGAAAGAGAAAAGAAGGCGTGCGCTTCACTATTAAAGGGGTACTAAAATGCAAAAACAAGTTCACTTCAAATTCTGTTACACGCTGTGTTAATTTCGTGCTTGTTATCATAATTCAAAACTTGGATTCCGTTACGGAGCTACAATCGAAATTATACCGGACTCTTTCTTGCTTCGGCGCTAAGCAGTGAACGTCATTTCAGCTCGTGCATCAGTGTTTTTAGTCTATACTGCGCGTGCACGTGTGTTCTGCGCCATGGAGCAGTCCTAGCTAAAGACACAGTGCGCGTTTTGAAGCAGACTGGCGTAGCTGTCCAAAGGGCGTGGAGATAAATCATGTCAGTGGAACATTCGTGAGAACTGTTGTGGGCTACAATTCAGTGAATCGGTATTGAAAATGCAGCAGTGCGCATCATGCCTTGCAAATACGGAACACTACGATCGGACCCATTCCAAATCCACATGCCCACGATAGGTATGCGCACACTTCTCCTGCTGTCTCATTGGATGCCGCCAATCTTTGCCTCCTGGGGATACCATTAGTTGCCGCCAAAGACGACTCTGTTTTCATTGTGTTTTTCTTCTAAACGGTAGCGCTCTGTGAACTAATTTTGCTTGCATCATACGAATTCAAACACTGACTTTCATTTGAGAGCAAGTTGTTTTTGCATTTTAGTGCCCCTTTAAGCGGATGACATGGCTGAACTCTGTATCATTCTAGAGTGCCTAAATCTCGAGAAGCAGTGCTGCTTGAGGCATGATAGTTGGAAGCGCTCATAGTATGGGAGTGAAAATAATTAGTTTGTTTATTAATGTTTATTACAAGCAGAGAATTAAAAGGCTGCCTGCATTCGATTTGCAGGCTACATTTTTTATATGTGCACTTAATTGTGCCTGGCTGAATACTGCATGCGGAATGTGATTTTGTACCCACTGGCTTTGCCAAACTGCCTTTTTTCTTGCGTTCAACAGTATTGAGACGTACTGCAATTCCTGACAATTTCTTTTCTTTGTGGCTATTGCAGAATAACTGCATCACAAATGCTATGAATCCTGCACAAATTGTGTCTGGTGGCACAGTATACCAGATGGTACAAACATCAGCTGGGATCATGGCACAACCAATTCAGGTACTTAGATATCTGTGTACAGCTCAACAAAACTGTAGTACATTCCTTTGTATCCCTGTTAGATCCAGCCAAGTCAGAGCATGCCTGTGATAACTGCCATTCATGGTGGGACTCCCCTGTCTCAGATTGGTGCCAACTGCTCCAGCGCCGACCAGGAGCAGCGGCTTGCCAGCATGGGTAAACTGAGTCTATTTTATCATTGGAAGAACTTGTAGCTCTTTGTGGGCAAAAGAACGATACAGTATAAAAGTATCACCATAGAAAATTTGTCTGCAACCTGAACATTCAATGAGACAGTGAAAATTGGGAGATCTGATGATTGTTTCCCCACAAACCTCGGAAATACAAAAAAGAAAAGAAAAAAAGAAACCATTACTTCAAGTGGTAGTTGCCACAGACATTGTTTTGTAGGTCAGACCTTTGAACACTAGCTAGGTTGGTAAGTCAGTGAATGAAGTTGGTCGTAACGCTTTGATGTCTTCGTTTTTGGCCAATGCTGCCGAAATTCGTTAGATGATTCAAAGAGCCCAGCACGTGCTTTCCACCCGCGACAGTGTCGTAAAGCGAGCTTTGCTTCACGCAGATGTTAGGTGAAGCCAACTTGCAGAATGGGGACATGTAATGTTGCCAGATGTTGTCCTAATCAAGAAGATCCTGATATGTCCCCTCCACATGTTCTGGGCCAGTGCGACGTCACAGAGCATCCCAGTTTATTGTTGTGAGGGTGGTAAAAAGGTCAAAACAGAGATAAGGTTACAGGCCATGTAATCCCTTTAATCTTATCTCCACCACCACCAGAGGGGGGTCATTGCTTGCATTGCACAACATGAAGTAAAGGAGTTCATGGTGAGGATGGTAAGAATCTTCCTCCCTTCTCAAAAGGAGGAGCAGCATGAATGGCACGCTCTCGCATCACGGGGGAACGACCTCTGTCGCCTCCAAGTCTTGTTCGTATCTGTTCGTATCATCCAAACTGTAATACATGTGAAGGATAAACATTCAGGCTGAGACTGGAAAATAATTCATATCATCTCGAAATTCGTATAATCCATGATCGTATCATCGAGATTCTACTGTAGAACCTCGGAAATTCGAACTCGGATAATTCAAATTCCCGGTTAATTCAAACAAATTTTGAAGTTTTGTTTGGCCCACTTAATTCAAACCTTGACTCCGGTTAATTCGAATTCCGTGCGAGAGGGAGAGCTGAGAGCAGAGTGTGCCTCTTGGAAGGTGCATGTGCGAGCGTGGCCGGTAATTGCGTAGTTGCGTTTTGTCCACTTAGAACAGTGTGTTGCGTGCGTCCTCTTCGCAAGAAGTGAAACCAACAGTGTCCGCGGGGTTCTGTAGCCAATGTCAACGAGGGCCAAGTATAAAACGCTTTCCTCGAAGGAAAAGCTGACTGCTATCGACGAAGTGGAGTCGGGATTGAAGAAGACTGTTGTCCTAACTAAGTATGGCATCGCAAAAAGTACTATAGCAGCGATCATGAATAGTAAAGACAAGATCCGAGGGAAGGCACATGGCTTTACAGCGACCCGGAAAAGGCTTCGGGAAGCTGCGCACCCGCGTGTGACAGAGGCACTTCTCCTGTGGCTGAAACGAGCCAGAAGTTCGAATATACCGGTAAGCGGCCCTATCCTGCAGGCGGAAGCCAACGAACTGGCGGAGCGTCTCGGACTTGCGGATTTCAAATGTAGCAACGGTTGGATCTCACGCTTTAAAGAGAGACACGGCCTGGTCTTCAAAGCTGTCAGCGGTGAGGAGGCTGCAGGGGATCCGAGCGTCGTAACCAATTGGCAAGCAATGAGGCTGCAAACCGTTCTGAGGGAGTATGCCCCGTGCAATGTTTACAATGCCGACGAACTGGGACTGTTTTTTAAGTGCCTGCCGAGTCAGACCTTGTGTCGTCGTGGCGAACGCTGCACGGGAGGTAAACTAAGTAAGGAAAGGGTGACCGTGATGGTGTGTTCCAATATGGATGGAAGTCACAAGACCCAACTGTTCGTCATCGGAAAAGTGAGGCGCCCGAGGTGCTTTAAGGGCGTCCGCACCCTTCCCGTTGCGTATGCTGCGAATTCTTGTGCGTGGATGACGCAGGAATTGTTCAAACAGTGGCTACGCAAGCTTGATCTGGAGTTCAAATGCGCGAAAAGGAACTTTGTCCTGATAGACAACTGCCCAGCACATGGCTGTGTGGAAGGACTGGAAGCAATTAAGTTAGAGATGCTTCCAGCCAACACAACAGCATCACTCCAGCCCATGGACCAGGGCGTAATACAGAATTTGAAGGTGAACTACAGGAGGCTGCTTCTGCAGCGAATGTTGCTTTACATGGACAACAACATGGCTTACAATGTGACGCTTCTTTGTGCAATTGGAATGCTTTCAGAGGCCTGGGAGGCAAGCCAGCACCATTAAGAACTGTTTTAGACATGCAGGCTTTAACTCTTGTGAGTCTGAACTGTGCGACACAGGCAGGGACTGTCAGGATGATGATGAAGTCAGTGATGTGGTGTCTGGTCTTGAAGCACACATAGTTACTGTGGACATGACTGACTGTGTTGCCATTAATGACAATGTGTGCATCTGCAGGGAGGACACCCTGGACAGCATAGTGAGTGCAGTCATAAGTGCAGAACAGTGCAGCAGTGAAAGTGATGATGAAACATGCGATCCTTCGCCATCTTTAACTACTGGAGAGGCCTTTCAGCACATCAATCGCCTAAGATCTAATCTAATCTTTCTTCAAAACAATAAAGAGTTTGACCAGGAGCTACTTGCTCTAGCTCAGATAGAGAAGTTTGTATTGAAGACTCATGCAGCAACAAAGCAGTTGTCAATTGAAAAGTACTTCACAAAGTAGGCTGCCGAGAAAATAAAAAGTTGGCTGTATTCTGCATGTTTGGGACCACATGATGTTTACAACCACTGTCCTGTGCAAGTATGTGTCAAAACATGTTTTGTATGCGGCCTGCTTATACTACAAGCCAGAATCTTGCATTGGAGCACAGGTTCTGATTATTCAGACTCCCTGATAATTCAAACAAAAATCTGTGGTCCCCTGAAGTTCGAATTGACGAGGTTCTACTGTATATCCAGAGTTTATACCTTCCAAGCCTTGTGGCAAACCAACGAAGGCTATCGTTACTGGATGTTGCATGCAATATACAGATTTGTAAGAGTTAATTTGCTTTGGTATTTTGTAAATTTCTTAAATAATATTGTCTGTAGTGTGCACAGAAAGAATTCAAAGTCAAGAGATGTTACAGTAAAGAGCCCATGTGGGTCCTTGAAAACCCTTGAAAAATTTCTCAATAATCCGTACGAAAATCAACTGTATTTAAAGAATCATTGATGAGGCACATTATAGTTTTTGGAAGGACTCGAACTTTTTAAAACAGTGCATTTTTCAAGTATGATTTTTAGTACAGCCAGCAAATCTAGCATTTACAGTAATAAACCATCAATACTGTTGGTCATCAGGAAACCATGGATGATCATGAACCATCATTTTGTGTTTCTACAGTAGTAGAGTACTAGAGATCCTCTCCAGTCTGTGATAGTGGCCAAGGGAGTATTGCAGTAATGTATTTCATGGCATTACTGCAGGACATCGCCACTTGTCCCTCTCCATGAGTGGTGATGATGAAGAGGACGACTTGTTGGGCAGCAAGAAAAAGCAGAAGAGAGGCGTTCTCCCCAAGCATGCAACCAGCATCATGCGCTCTTGGCTATTCCAGCACATTGTGGTACGGTTCCTTCTGCTTCCAAACCATATCAGGGAAGGGCAGCACAGTAGGATAGGATTGGTGCAGAAGCATGTTTACACAGCCCAGCACATTTGCGGCACCTTGTTTGCATCTAGCAGCAAATTTGCAGTGGCTTGCCGTGGCGAATTTGCGGTACTTTGTTTGTGCACATCAACACACCTTTAGTTGCTCGTTTGTGCATAGCCTTGAATATGTAGTGGCTTGCTGGTTCGCAGGAGCAAATTCGCTGTAACTTAAGTGCGGCATCCCATAACACGCGACAAGCAACATGCTACAGATCCAGTCGCTGTAGCCACTGTCGCGGGAACAGCTACCCGATCCATTTCTGAGGCGGCAGCAGCTAGCGGCAAAACTATTGACTTGCCAGTTACGCCCACCCACACCTCTATCCTTCATCATTCACTCCAGTTACGTACTGCCAAATCTAACGCATTTTGGCAAGTGTTGAGAACTGTCTTTTGCGACAAGCGTCAGGTATCTACGGGAAGTAGATATATACAACTTTGCACCCACGACAGCTCTTCCTACAGACAGAGTGGCGGCACAGCCATCAAATTTCTTGTGTGTTGCTGCCACTTGTAGCCTGTTATGAGGTCTTGGCTTAAAGAAAGACACAGAACAGAGACAAGCTCCATCTAGAGATGACGCAAACACATAGAGCTTCTACATACCTAATGAACATTGAAAGCAGCAGCAAATTTGCAGTAGCTCATTAATGCACAGTTGCAATTGAAGGTAAGTTAAAAGTAGGTTTATGCAGCTTGCAGTAGCTTCATTTATGTGTAGCAGTGAATTTGCAGTAGTTCTGTGCGTGTAGCGGAAACTCTGCTGTACTCAGTCAAAATGACCAGTGCTGTTCTGTAAAATAATTCACTTAACAAGTCTCTGCATGGTGAACTGGACCCTTCCTGCAAATATGTAATTGCCTTCAACGAAGCTGACTGAAACATAGGGAAACCTTTCTCACGTACTGTTCCCCTTGTTTCTTCTCACTCCAATATTTTCTTTTCTTTCTTTCTCCACAGCATCCTTACCCAACAGAAGATGAGAAGCGACAGATTGCGGCTCAGACAAATCTAACACTTCTACAAGTCAATAACTGGTAAGTCATTAGAACAACTCAGTCAAACAGGGAAGGAAGGTGGCATCCTTCGACTAATTTTCATGGTGGCCACATGGGCTTTGACTTCCTCGAAAGAGAGGAAATTTTTCTCTTGAACATATGTAAGGCCGGATGGTTTCGCGTAAAACCGGATACCACTGGAATTTACCCCCGGTCGGAATGACAAATAATCTGGTTTAACCCGATTTCTACAGGTCAGTTTTGGACTTTCCAGCCACGGCTTCATTTAGTTGGCGTTCAGGGTGAGAGGTGGCACTGTCAAAGCTCTCCCTCTCGTGGGCGCATGAATGTCAGTTGGTGTTGCGATGCAGGTTGGCGCGTGTTTCGCATAGCTTCCGTTTTTCCGTACGCTTCCTTTGGTGTTTGCGGTTTGCAGTTTTAATTGCTTTTGGTGGTCTTCGTACATAGTCATGAGCAAAAAAAAGACATTGTCTAGAAGAGTGGACGGCAGGACACAACGATTGAGAGATTGTGAAGAAGAAGGATGGCAAAAATGCACTTGCACTTTTTGCATGTCGTTTCTGCAACTTTATGCTTCTGATAAAGGAACACCTCGTCCCAGCTACCTCGGCTAGGCATGCCCAGTAAACCAGAGACATCCCCTGAACATCCATGTCATATCCTGACTCGGAGGTTGGAACGTCCCAGGGAACACACCACAAATCCCATAGACATCCATCTGTACGTCCAGGGGACAAAAAAATCTTCCCCTATTGCGCATTCCACGAACATCCCACAGATGCAGAGATGCACTGATGCTCCTAGTAACTGATATATCAGCAACAAAAACCATGCCCTGATGAGTGGATGGCGGGGTTCGTTGCCTTTCGTGTCGAGATTCACGGATTATCCCGAAGCAAAATCTCAGCTCCGTTTCCATTGACATCAAAATTCTATTGGTATATTGGTTGTCTTGGCTGCCTTTCTTGCCTGGATGGGTGCCTTTTGCAAAATTTTGACAGTAGTGCTGTGCACTACAGTAAACTTGGATACAATGCAGTGAAAGCAGTGAAGTGAATATTTGCACTCATGCTGCGTTAAATGTGCAGTACTGTTGACTTTTATTCGAGGTTCATCAATGCAAGGCGCAGGATTCTTCAGCCAATGTTAGACGCTGGCAATCCTGAAGCAGCTCAAAAAGCAAAGAAAGCAAAAGTGCAATCAGCACGACCTGTAGAACGGTTCTGGCCGGATGCTTTGGCCTCTCTGCAACCTAGGACCCCTTCCTCTAGTACTTCCCATGGGACACAGGATGCTTCCAGCAATGGTCATGGGGCAGGTAAGTTTTCTGGACTTCCCTGCGAAGATCTTTAGTGCTACTGTTCAAATCTTTTATTACAAAAGTTGCATATTTGTGATCTTTATATGAAGGTTGCCTCCAGAAAAGTGTCACTAAAATAGTCCATTAAAGTAATGCTGCAGTACCACTATAAATTTAGCCGACATATCTCGTAAAAGTATAGACCAATTTGTGCGTGTGACGTCACGGCTTGCGGCGGTGCTGCAGTCAGCAGATCGTCTGCTTGGTGTGGGCAAAACAGCCATGAATTCGAGTGATCGTTTTCATGCAAAGCGGGCAATCCGCAAAGCCGTGTATCCTTCGGGTACACAACTCAATGGAGAAAGAGTGGCAAAATAATTTTTCATCAGTTTTCGCGCCAAGCAGAACGAAGAAATCGTTTTTGTGTGTTGGAATCGTTTGGACTGGTTAAGCGGAAAGATTCCCTGTCATCGCCTTTGTGAGATTCCCACACGATACCTGTGTACAAATATACGACGCTAACATGGATCGGCGCACGGCAGCAAATCAGCGCCGTTTTCAGAAGCTCCCCGATCAGACAGCTCACCTAAGGTGAAGTAATTTTGTGCTTCCAGTGACTTGTACGCTTGCACAGTGTCAGCACTGAGCTGGCTCGGCGAAAAAATATTACATAAACTACAACGCGATTGTTATCAGCGGTGTCTTTTCTGTCTGGGCTGTCCAGTTGTCGATGTGCAGCGCAAAGGGATAGTCATGTTGTATACCGTTCATAAACAACTTCGTCTTGTACCAACACTTGTCTCATTCCTTTAGAGCTCTCAATTATTTCGGGTATTGTGGAAAGGACAGTCGAGAGCGGTGTAGCAGTGCAACACAACCGATGTCGCACTTGCGGAAACCATTCGCACGGCTGCTTTCAGTGTGTTTTGCCCACACCAACCCCACGCATGCGCAGATGGCCCTTCTTGTTTGTAAACAGTAAAGTGGTCTATACACAAGAATGGTACCTAGGGGATTGTGACAGATCGCAGCGGGTTTGTACTGTGTTTGTATTTTACCGAAATTGTGGCACAAGTTCTACAGCAATGCACATAGTAATCAGGCAAAGGATTGCTAGAGCTTATTCCAAAACTTATGCCCCAAATGTCACTCAAGCTACCAGTTTGGATGGAAGCACATGCCTAGGAGAACCAGCATGAATTGACCTAGCTTGCTAAATATGTGACATACAAGCTGTTTTCCTTGTCTTCTTATCGCATCAGTTTCTTCAACTTTTGTCTAATAGAATGAATTTATCGAATATTAATTAGCTGCAAGCACCAGCGTGTCATGCCTTCTTTTAGTCCTCCCACCAACATTTGGGAGCACTGTAAAAGTTTAGTGAATATTGATATAGCACCAAATGATACTGCTGAATTCGTTTCATTCATTGTAGTATTTTCTTTTGGAATGGTATTTTTAGTTTTCTACAATTGGCGGTCTCCTTTCTTGCTGAAAGCTTTGATTTGCTTTCTCCTTGTTATCGATGAACAACATTTTTTTTTTTACCTTCTATACACAAAACATGCTTTCTTAGTCTATATAAGCCAGTAAACAACTTTACAACTCACCCACAGCTATATTTTTCTAAATACTCACTGCAAATGGATTATTTAGTCACTCTCAGGCTCGCAGCCGCAAGGGCTAATTTTGGACAGTTTGCTCTTGTGTTTTCTGGTGGTAAGATCTTCGATAATTTGCCTTTAACTGTATGTCAGCTTACATAAGTTCGCAATTTTAAACTCAAAGTAAAAGTGTTTATTAACCACAGTTCTCATAGAGAGTTTTCATTAATTGAATAAGCACGCCTGGTACGATCTGTTGGGACAGAGGGGAGTGAGGCACATGTGCCTTACCCTGTGGGGATTATCCTTCCCATGCGGTGATCCTCCTGACTGCTTCGAGGTGACTATGGGTTCACTTTCGATCATTCTCCTCTCTTCTGAACGAAGCTCTAACTTGGCCGACACTGACATTATGGATTCTATCTGTACTCCAGTATTCCACAGATGGCATAATGGTTCCTCACAAAGTTCTGTTCCTCAAAAGCCTTGCAGAGTGTTAATATTTCTTGATGAAAGATGAAAGTTCTTAGGCAATTTGAGGCTTTGTTTGTATCTGTCCCTTCTATGTTGTTCCAGCCTCAGAACATCAGTTTATCTCTAATATTTCTTGTTCGTCATTCAGGTGCCATTTTAAATGCTACTCCATGTGGGGATGCTGGGGTAATGTAGAACTGTTCAAACGTTCTATTAGACACAGAGGAGTACATTTGTTATTGTTCTGTGAAAAAAATCTTCACAGTGCCTCGGAGGAATGTCTCTTTCTTCTATATTTGACGAAAGATGTCGCCACACGAGTCGTAGCAGCGTTCCGGCGGCTCCAGTTGGTTCCTTGCCACTCGACCGCACAGTGACCGACCATTTGTTCCACATTTGCTCCCCAAAACACTCTAAAGCCCATACTTTATTGTTGAAAGTTCCTCATTAGACTGTGTAAACGTGTTTGCAATGTGCAATATGGCACTACATCAAGGGAATACTGTACCTGCAGTCCCGGTTCTGATGTGTATTTTTTTAATTGAAAAGAATCTCACTGAAATTGAGATCAGTAGCAACATTATACAGATCCTTTTTCTGCACCCATAGCTGGTCAGTAGAAGCCGTGCAAAGCTGCCTAATGTACTGTCAAAAAGAGTAGCCAATGCAAAGCAAGAAGCAGCTGGTCTTTTATTTAGTCCTGGTTCAGAGCACTGTCTACTTATTGCCAGACTTTATAATACAGTAGAAACTCGTTAATTCGAAGTCGCACAGGCGGCAAAAAAAGTTTCAAAGTAAGCGAACCCATACACATCATACACCCATACGACAAACATTTATTACGTGTAACGAGTATAGGGCATGAAACACTCACGTATATTTGTTTGTCGCGTGCGGTAGTTAGCATCGCACGTCACCCCCTCGTTCGAGAGTGGCTAGCATATCCATCATGTCACTGCACGAGCCGTTGGCTTCCATAAAGTTGCGCACAACGTCAATGGCACCAACAACTTCATTAAAAACATGGGCGTGCGGGGCAGTTCGTCACTGCCGTCGTCGCACTAGTCGTTTGCCTCCGTAGTGTTGAGCAGGATATCCTCTGCGATCGTGGTGGCACATGTCTGTTCTGTATCGTCAAACCTTGTGTACACTTCAAAAGAGCCGAAGCATTCTTTGAGGCTCGCTTCAATGCTGGAGACTTGCGATGCCACCCGCTGCCAGAGACATTCCGAGATGTTCTCTTTGCCCACATCCTTGCTGTTCGCTCCTACCATGCAAATCCGTGCTGTCTCCCCGGAGTGGAACCCAGCTTGCTGAAAGCACTGCTGAATAACGCTGGGCTGGAGCTGCTTCCAGCAATCAATCAATAACCAGTAATCAATGATACTGCACCAAGCAGGTCGACTTCATAGTGCTTCCCGTTTTCATAGCAAAGTAGAATCCTCCTCAGAAAGTGGCTCCAGTATATCTTGCAGTATCCAGTATCTGGTTTGCAGCATCACACCCTGGTCTATTGGCTGGGAATTGCCGTTGTGTTTGGAGGAAGACTATCTTTACGGTGTTGAGATTCTGTATGGCGCCATGTGCTGAGCGGTCATCCACAATGAACACAACGTGACAACTCTTTGCACTAAATTTCCTATCTATCAGACGCACATACTCTTCAAAACGTGCTGAGGTTACCCAGGCTTTGGTGTTGTAGCGATAAATCACCTCTGCTGTGCGTACTTGCCAATAATTAAAAGTGGCAGCTTTTCTGTTCCAGACGCATTCGCACCAAACAGTACTGATATGCGGTCTTTCTTCTGTTGTCTTCCCGTGGCTCTTGGTGTGGTTGTAAACGTCCAGTCAGGCAGCATCTTATAAAACAGCGCGGCTTTGTCCAAGTTGAGAATATCGTCCAGGTGGTATTCTTGCAGAAGTGGCTGCAGTGTGTGCGACCTCCAGTTGTCCACCACTTCCATGTTCACGCTGCCGCTTTCACCACATACCTTCAGATGCGACAGATTATGATGTGCCTTGAAGCGGGAGAACCATCCATTGCTACATGTGAACTCTTCACATTCCAGCTTTTCAGCAGGATCACGCGCTCTGTCTCATAGGGAGTTTTGCCACAGTCATCTTGTTCAGCCAGGCGACCATAGCAGTAGAGCCGTAGTGAGAGGGGCAGCCACCCTGGGTGTGCTTGCCAGAGAGGGTGCCGAACAGCAGGCCCTGGCAGGTTTGTTGTACAGTATGAAGCGGGAATGAAGGGAATTTAAATTTACAATCTTGGCAGTGCGAACGAGCATTTTCTTTGAGGCGGTGACAAAGGCGAGCGAGGGGGAGTACACTGCGTGATTGGCTGTTGAGCTTGAGTCACCTGACTAGCTGTCCTATGACTCACTACTCGTAACCGGGAAGAGGAATGTCACTGAAAGAATAGATAAGGAAAGGGAAGTTGTCGAGCACGTGGTACTTCTGGTCAGTCTGAAAACGTGTGCTCTGTGGAAAAGTTACGAATTAAGCGGGACGTGTCGTGCCCACACTTCAAATTGCGCGGTCAGATCGCAACGTGAGAATACGCGACCACTGCAATCCTTTGCACTAAGCGGGATTTTGAATTAGAGAGGTTTTACTGTACTCGCACACAAGTATTTTCTGCTACTAAGTCCAGTTTCTACGGCATTGCATACCCTGCCACTCCTTGCAGGGGGCCATGGCTCGGACGTAACCTCTGATGACAGCCCCTGTGGAGGAACGCTCAACTCTGCAGACGAGGACAACGACAATGAGGAAAACAACAAGCAATGAAGACGCTTCGTGCATTACAACCACCTTGGTGGTATGGTGTGCCAAATGAGTGTAAGAAGTTATGGAAAGATGCGGTATTTGATTGGTCCTATGCCAACCACAAGGAGCTGAGCGTCATTTCTGCTCAAGGGTTACGCGATCCATTTATCGGAAGTTGCTTTAAATGGTTGCAGAGAGCATTTCTCTTTCATCTGCATCGCCACCTGCAGACATGATGTAGTGATGGAAGTGCGCAACAAGGGAGGCCGACGATGGTGGATTGGGCTTAGCTGTCTTGTTGCTTTCAGAGTTGAGGTCTGTATGCTCAGAAAGTAACCAGGGCATCCAGTCCCTGACAAACCTTAGTGAAATGTAATATATGCAAGAGTGGCCACAGACTGATGGGCATGTGTCCTAGTGGTGTTAGTCCTTTTGGCGTACATATTTGCATCAGACTTTTTTTAAAGGTTTTGGTCTACGTTTCAAGGTCAGCTGTTTTCAAGCTAACGTATCGAGTGCTGCAATTTAATTTATGGTTTGTTACTTTTTCTTTTCTTTTTTTCATATTGTTCAGAATGCCAAGCAATAAAACATCAGTAGAAATAGTGCAGCAGAACAATATTTGGCCCCTGCATTACCATAACCTACCACATGTACAGGAAAAATGACACGCGGCGTCAGAAAGGAACGTGTCTACACAGTTTGCAGTGTACAGATTTCCTTTTTTTTTTTTTCAACTTTGTACAGCTGCAGCATGTGACTGTCATGAAGTGCTATTTTTTCAGGAGTAGATGCTCAGGAGGTATGGGAGAAGCTATGCAATTGTAAAGGAGAGAGTTAGTACAGGCAGAGCTGTGCTCCTTTGACTCGGAGCTGCATTAGATATGCAGACAAAACTTAAGTCATGTACTGTCACCGTTGAAACAAAGGTTTGCTCAAGTGTTTCTTGGCCAGTGTACGTATATGCAAGCTGTACGCTGCTTGTGCCATTACTACGCAGGATAGCGCTTAGTTACTTAGTTCAAGCAGCATGTGCCGTGTATGATTTTTGATACAGTGGACATGCTTTCGCATTGTACTTTTGTCTGGTGTTGGGTGGATAATCAGTGTGTGATTTTGCTTTTGCGGGCAGTTTTCAGTGAACATGTACGTATTGCATATGTTTACCAAATAGGTTTTCATGCACAATGCCTTGTTCAGCACAATGCACACACTACATAGACCCAATGTTTTTTAATGTAACTCATGCATGCAGTGTCTTAAGTCTAACAATTTCATAGTCACATTGCTTTACTTTCTTTGTTGTCATTGTGTGCATGATTAAACCATGTCATATTAAATCTCAAGAAGAACAATTTTTACAACAATTTTTTGCTGTTCTATGTGCATTTATGTTCACAAAACTGGAGGAAATAAGTTTCTTTGGAACGTTAAAACGATTTAATTTCTTTACAGATACTTTAGCCATGTCAAACACATACAAAAGAAGCGTACAGATGTTTGCACACAAATGTTCGGACAGCACCATTGAAAGGTTTTCTTTTTCAGTGGTTCAGGTATTAGAATGGTGATGTTGTGCCGGTTAAAATTGATGCCAGTGTCATAAATATTTGCATTCTACAAACTGAAAGGTGTGATGAGGTTGCCTGATGGCTATGAAAAATGCAGTGAGATGGCTAAAATTCATTGTTTTTTCCCAATTATGTAATTTGAGTACAAGAACAGACTGCAAATAGTGGTTTTGCAGTGTTATTAGTGCATGCTGTTGGCCAGTTACCTCTACTGGTATTGAATTAATTGAAAAACAATTAATTTTTACCAGTCTCATCCCCCATGTATTAACTTACAATTGTGTGCATTTGTAAACTAAGCAGTTTCGTCTCCTTTTAAACTGCCACGTTTATTTACGTTAATTAGTTTCGCTCATGTTACCATGTATTCACACTAGCAACATTCTCAAGCAGAACATGCAAAAAACGTCAGAGCTTCTTGCTGTTAGGTGAGCGCTCAACGTTGTGTCTTCACGTGCACTGCTTAACCGTGGGGAGTATCCTACAACACATCCACGAGGTATTCCGTAGCAGACGACAGGAAAAGGTTCTGGCAGCATCATCTGCTAATATGCCACTCCTGATATTCCGGCACCGTGTGAATGCTGAATGTGACACGGGGCGGAACTTCAGCTCTATGAGCAGTTTTTTTTGCGTTTTCCTTCACTACAATCTTCCACAAGGATGTCACTCGTGTGAATACACAGTTAGTTGAAGTTACTTCTGCTACAGCTTTAAATATTGGTAAGCTGGACTTTGGACTTTGGGTCAAGTTCCAGTTTGAATTCATTGTTTTCGATTATTTTAAGCTCGCATGAAAACCAGGCACGACATTGCTTTGTTTTGATCAGGATTGACAATCGTGTGGCCATCAGGTTGCGAAAGTAGTGTTTGCATTGCCCACTCTCTGAATGGCAGCATTCATTTTGTGGATTGAATGTAACATATGCACCCCTTGAGAAGAACTATCAACTTGTGCAACAGACAGATTTCGTCTGCTTTATCATCGTCCTAATACACACCTGAATGATGGTGATCCAATATAGGTCTGATATACCAAAAGTAATAATGTACACAGATATGGAGGCTTGAAATTCACTATGTGTATATTAGGAGTATTGACAGTGAAGAACTGCAATGTGAGCGGCATAAAGTGTAAACAGTATGCTAGCACATTTCTCATTCATAGTAACTAGCATTGTCTGCACAATGTAGCAGTTTAGTGAGCAGAACACAACGACCACCAAGATTGGTTAGTGGCTCTGTACAATAAACAGTACAGGCTTCAGCCGTTATGATGCAATTCCATGCACAAAATTATAACTCATTAAATGTAGTTAGAAATTTTGAATGTGCATGTTACGATGGGAATTTTACTGCATTCATAACCATTAGAACTAACGCAAAATATGGTTACGGGGGATTGGTTTCCATTCTCCACTTTATAATTAACAGCGTGCTGGTTCAAGACCCAGCAGACAGATATATTTTATGGAGCTCAATCTTGATAGTCTTCACTATGCTGCTTTGCTTCTTCGTTTTTCATCAAATGTTACATAGGAAGTCCTGGACGAGAGAGAAAAAAATGATGCAGATTGCTCTCATAATTTTCGCTGGGTGTTGTCATTAAAGGAACATGGAAGGCACTTGAAACAAATTCTCTTTTACAGCGCATTATAAACGTGCTACATTTAGGAACTGCCACGCAAAATATTTCCTTTGGAAAATCAAGTTTCCTGAGAAAATTAGAAAATGTGTGCAGCGGCAGTGATCTCGCCCATGCTACTCTTGGTGGTGACATCAAGTGTCCGTCAGCACTTTTTTTATTGGCTGCCCAGAATCCTGTGCTAGCGAAAGCGACCAGTGTAGACATGGGACGGGCGGCGCGAAATGCAACTGCAAAAAGACAAAGCAAAAAGGGGGCACGCACGTCACTATTGGCTGACTCGCTTGACGCACCGACTGGCAACCAAGGGAAGGAGCATTTCTGACACGCAAGATCGAAAGGCCTCTTCCGCACCGGAATTGCACACTGCTGTCATAATTTTTGTGCGCATATACAGGTTAGCTACCTATAAAAGCTTACCCATCCAGTGTGCTGTACTCACCAATTACCCAATGCAGGTGAAAAATTATTGCGTCCGCGTGAAACCCTAATTGGTACGTTTCATCATCGTAAGCTTCAAACCGATTCAACATCACAGTTCAAAGTTACGACCAAAAACCACCAAATCCCAATGGGAAAACAGTCAAGGTGGAAGCCATGTTGGGTAAACTTTCATCTGTGGCTACCCTTTAAATATCTCAGGGCTTCTAGTCCGAATTTCTGCATTTTTGATCCTTCCATGCTCCCTTAAGAACCCAATGTTGCATACTGAAGGATGCAGTTGGGTGGGTAGATTTTGCATCAGAAGCCCAAGATTATTTTATATTGGGGGATTATACAGCAATCAATTTTCATTATTATTGTGTAGTGCAATATCTTATCTACGAACTGTTCAAGAGCCATGTGCTGAACATCTAGCATTCGTTAAAAGGACCCGTGGAGATTTTACTTTCCATAACTAACTTTTCCCAAAGTATACTATAGCACTACCATGAAACGAAACAGCTATCTATGCAGAAGAGAAACACCAACGTACACAATTACTGAGCTACATCACTATTCAACATAGGGTATTCATACTATGGTGCCAAGCTTGTAGACTATCAGTGCTCGTCCTTTGAGCTAGCTTGTGCAACCTGGCATTTGCATGCACCACCAAAGATACCTCACAAATTGGCAGTTTGCATGCACTATGAACATCTTGCAGATGCTTTTGGATGGGAACTTCCTTACAGGTAGACTTTTAACCATTTTTATACTGCAGAGGGAAGAAAATATTCCAATCTTAGTCTAGAATGTACATATTGAAAGCAGAAAGTGGGAGTGTATTTGTTAGGAAACGTTTTGCTCGATTCTTGAGTTTGAGGTACATGAAGCGTTGTGGTGGAACAGGGGTGGCTATGAAGTTGTCGAGGCGGCAAAATGTGTAATTTGCAATTTGGTATTGCCAACGATTGGATTGACATTCGGTAAAATTAGGCTAGCCACATCAGTTGAGGCAGCCCCCAGAATGAAAGGGTAAATAAGTTTACGTTTTGAAAGTTACACAAAAAAAAGTTTTGACTTGCAAACCTCTTTGGTGACTGCGTTTCAGACTTACAGTCGCCAGTTTGCTACCCTTTGACTTGGTAGTAGTCATTCTGTTCCAGCAAAGAGAAGCTTCATGGCCAGCAGCACCCTTTTATGCTCACCGATTCTGTTACGTGAGGCATTTTTGCTCACAGCTGCACTACACTGTAGCACACAAGATAGGGTATTAGCCGATTATTATGCTGTTGTCATCCAAGTAAATGGTTTTATCTGTTGTGTCATACAAAATATATTTGAGTTGTAGCCAAGAAGTCATCGCATGTGAAAAGAGCAAATTGTGTTACATTATTTGTTTTTACTTGTTTTGAGCTGTGGTTAAGTATAACCCAGAAAGAGACACCTTGGCGTGTGCTTTATATATGTGGTGCCTGAGATTGTTACTCTATGGCAGCTTTTATGTTGTATTTTTTCTGCTTAGTCATCGATAAGTTGTAAGAATCTCACATATTTTGTATGGCCCTCGTTTTGTAAAGACTTTTGGAGAGATTGCCAAACACTGTCGTATACATTATTTAGCCCAGAATTGACTAGGAATTTGGACTACAATGCTGTAGGTTTCTATATGAGAGTATAGAATAAAGAGATATTAATATATACCACTTGCACTGTTTTCTCTCCTGTATTTGATGCCTGTGGTACTGCCATCCGGTCCCAGGGAGTCATGCCCTGGTTTCTGTGTACGTGATTGCTGTAGAAATCTATGGTTCCCACTGGTCCTTGAAACCCTTGAATACCTGGGAATTCGATAAAAGCTGTTTTCAACGTCAGGAAAATCTTCGAATTTCACCACAGTCCTAAAAACCCTTGAATTTTCGTCGAAATCGACCAAGGTATGTGACCAAGTCGAGTAGACGTCTGAGTTCTGTCTTAGACGTTGGCGATTCGATTTTGCTAATGACGTCCAGTACTCGGTCATTAGAACGTATTCCTTCTATCCCGATGGTGTGGCCAAAGTCAATTGTCTCGACTCCAAAGGTGCACTTCCGGAGTTCAGCCTCATCCGGCCCCGTTTCACTTAGGCGCTACAGAGCTGCATGCAGTCTTGCATCGTGAACTTGTTGGCTTGGACGAAAGACAAGAACATTATTCAAATGGCAAATCATTCCCTCGGGTCGTCCTAAAACATCATTCACACGCGTCTTTGGAAGTGTTCGGGCGGCGACGAAGTCCTGAACGCCAGCCAGCTGAAGCAGAACTGCATAAAATGGTGTGATGAAAGTGGTGAGGTGACTGTTCTTGGTAAATGGGATTTGCCAAAACCCAGCATTGGCGTCAATCTTCAAGGACAGCTATGCTGCCGATAACCTCTCCAAAGTGTGTTTCACTGGGGGGTAGTTTCATTTTAAATCGAATAACGTGTGAAAGTTGTATTTTTTTATTCGCCCAGAAAAAATGCATGTTAGATGACAGCTCAAACGACGCAAATCGCGCCACGTGCGACGCTCGTGCGTGGAGTAGTTTCCGCGTGGGAGAGGAGGAAAGTCTGAGGCTGCTTGAGCGCGCTTTCTTCTGGACCGACTTTGACGGGATCTAGCACCGCTGATTTTTTGCCTAGGAACTGGAAGTTTTTTGTGATTGTAGGCTGCACCATAGACACTGTCGACAGCCACCCACAGAATTCTGAGGGCCACAGACTTTCTGTTAAAAAATGCCAAACTTGTGACTTTCACACTGCTTGGGGGACTGGTGGCAACCTGAAACAAAAGCTACGATGTTACCACTGGATAAAGATCTTTACGAAGCGCTTCGTTTCTTCTGACTACTTTGTCGGTATGTTCGCGGACTGGGGCTTCTCGTCAAGGGCGCAAAGGCAACTCATGTACTCTCCCACGGTTTGAATGAGCCTGACGGAACTGGGAGACCATTGGGTAAACGTAAAATAATGCTCTGGGGATACTACAACAAGCTCACGACGTGCAGTCATTGATTAATCCGTCAGCGGGAGACCTGTAGCAAAGAAGAGGTTGAAGGTCGCGTGCTCGTCGATGAGGCGCGCAAGGCTGCAGTTTCGTGGACCATACATGACCAAAAAAATCGCTGCGCGTCTCCCGGGTAAAAATAAAAGATTGTCTTACTTGGGGGTCTAAAGTGGAGACATGACGCCACCTTTTCAAAAATAATCAAGGAAATCGAAGATGTCATTTTTGAGAAAATTGAGATGCAACATTGGCAATTTTCGCCTACCATGTGCGATTCTCAAGCTAATAACACAGAAAGCAGTGAGCTGAGAAAAATGAACTTTATACAGCACGAAAGTTCTTTCAACGTCCTAACGAATGGTACTAACCTCGATGTCCTCAGACGTTCCGTCATGAAGCAAATTGTTAACAAAATTTGGTCTTTTTGAACGTTTACGCCAAGTTTGGCATTTTTTTAACAGAAAGTCTGTGGCCCTCAGAATTCTGTGGGTGGCTGTCGACAGTGTCTATAGTGCAGCCTACAATCACAAAACGCTTCCAGTTCCTAGGCAAAAAATCAGCGGTGCTAGATCCCGTCAAAGTCGGTCCAGAAGAAAGCGCGCTCAAGCAGCCTCAGACTTTCCTCCTCTCTCACGCGGAAACTACTCCACGCACGAGCGTTGCACGTGGCGCGATTTGCGTCGTTTGAGCTGTCATCTAACATATATTTTTTCTAGGCGAATCAAAAAATACGTCTTTCACACGTTGTTCGATTTAAAATGAAACTACCCAGAGGAATTGGCTACCACTCTCTGAGCACATGGCGGTTGAGCTCGGTAAGATCAACACAGATGCTTACTTTGCCTTGACCTTTTGGCACCTCGACCATTGGCGTACACCATTTCGTTGGATCTTTGACTCGTGAAATAATGCTCAAGCGTTACACGTCCCGTAGCTCTTGACGTGCATGTGCTTATGGTGAGCTAGAATGACTGGTGTGTTTACCGGCCTATCCAATGCATGGGAGCGCTTGGTCGCGGCCGTGGCACCCGACCACGTGCGATTGTGTACACGGATGCGCTGAAGCTCGCTGTGCGCCTTGCGGAAGGATTTTTGTGGGGATCCGAGGTACTCTTCTGTTTCGTATCACGTGCCCTTTCCGTGAAATGCAGAGGTTCGCACCGCGCCGGCCGAGAAACGTAACAGTGTCGATGGATGGTTTATCAAGGGCATCACGAGCTCAGTGCAAGGTCGTTGCTTGCTCAGGTTATCTCTCACTTTCTTGCAATTCATAATTTGTTGCTTACAACAATGATCATAAGCGATGCAACAGTGGTCGGTCTGTGCATATCGCCGTATTCTCGCTCAGACTTGAGGGTCTTTGGGCTTCGGGGAACCCTTCCAGTAACATTGGCAATGCGTTGGGCGTTCGCTCGCTGCGAGTGCACAATCTATAAGCAACTTGTAAAACTTGTACTCCGCCGAAAAGCTGATAGCCTCCTATCCTCCTATCCTATCCTTCAATCCACAACCTGACGCCAAACAATTGAGGGTTTTAGTAAGGGAGCCTCCACAAATCACTGATTATAAAGTACGCGTAGACTTGGTTAGACGATGTGCAATGGCTATTCCTTGCAATTTAACTGTGCTTGTTTTCTCGCATTCGAAATCGGCTATCGCATAAGGACCGCGTCCAGGCACAAGTATGCCAGGATTGTGTATCGAAGGCAAGGGAAGGGCCACTACAGGACCTCACAGTATGACCCGAGACAGCACGGTTTCAATAGAGAAATCAGCAGCAACAAATCGTTGGATGTTATATTTTCTAATTTCACACAGTTTTCAGAAACCGTTGCTCTCAGTGATTCACAGGTTAGAGCACAGCGTCGGACTCGTGGGCAGTGCAAGAATTATCGAGCAGAGTTTGTGATGCGTATTCTTTCGCGTTTTATTAGGCCGGTAAGTGGCCGGGATAAGTAGGGAAGCGCACCAAGCGTGCGGATAAACAGTTTTCGACAGTTTAATCAGGGGTCAGATAAACCCTCGTCGCTTCGGACACTGACCGGGTGACAAACGTAGGACCGCGCAGTGCTTTACAGACGATTGCCTAATCATACCGCGATCATATGTACTAAACCACATTGTATTTGATGCGATATAAATTACATCTAAGCATGCAACGTTATCTTCACTTGTTATGCCTTAACGATAAGCCACCCGACGTTTCGTTTGCTTTTCTATTCGTTCTGTTCTGAACCCCTTAGCTGGTGTACGTACAAGTGGAAAGAACTTCGGCGATAATGTGCCTGCTGTTCACAGTCACATCATAACTACTGCTTGTTGCTCGCTATTTTCAAGAAATGAGACTGTATGTAAGAACCGAAGGAAGTGTGTTTGGGGATCCCACTCATTGTTTTAGCCCGTACAGCCTGTATGTGTACATCTCGCGCTTTTTTTATTGTACACTCCATCAAATAAGGCCAATAAAATTTCTTTTATATGACTGGTTTGTTGAATGCCAGTATTCAATAGCAAGCAATGGACGAGCGTCACTAAAGTTGGAAGTAAGAACGACAAGATAAAAACTGCAATAAAATAAACATTACAGCGTCCTTGTTTCCCGAATATTCACCAGCTGAACGCGTGAAAGTGCGGGTAGTCAGACAACAATACTGATGGTCGAATTTCTGAAGAAAAAGACTAATTTATGGAGCAGCTTCGTTTGCAGCGGACACACAAAACTTTTCCTTAAGAACGAAGATGAAAATAGCAGCGGCGCTCGGCATGTATCATGATACCTGATAACAGCGAGACGATGTCTTTCTAGAAATGAGAAAGATTAGTGAGATTACGGGGGGGTAACCCTGAATGCTGTATCAAAATAGGACGCTATACACTGTCTGCGTAGCATAAACGGTGGTGGGTACTTCCGAGCGATCTGCCTGCTTGTCTGGCGGCACATGCTGCTCGAGCGGTGGGGGGGAGGGGGGGGGGGGCGTTGTGGACAGACTTCATAGGCAACTGTGCTGACAATTGTCTTAAAGTGTACGAGCAAAGCCCAGCCTCAGACAGCACAGCTTTCTCCGAGATTCGAACCCAGGATACCTCCCAGTCTCCCAGTCTCGGCATGCCATGTCAGCATAAAAGGGCACCTCACATTCTAACACATAGTGACCCCCAGTACCAGGAGGGCCGCCGCAGATTTGCTCGCGGAGTTGTCCGGACTTGACACTGTTTGGGATTGCTGGTTCTGCTGCAACTATCTTCCAAAATTTGGGCGGCAGAACAGCTGGACTAGAAAGCATATGGTATGCTTTCTAGTCCAGCTGATTCATTCTGATTATATATCAACTGTGAAATAGAAAGCTTGTTGCATCGCGAAAAGCAGAGAAAGGGGGAGAGCAGTGCCATATTGTATAAACCCTGTTCTGAAATCGTACCATTGCCTCTACGACGTAGGTATAAAAGAGACAGAGTGTTCCTACAGGATGTGACTTTCTGCCTAAACGGGATCTTACCTTCCACTACGTCTAGTACGATGTTCGCGACAAATACATAGTACACCCCGACTTTTGCTTGTCAAACGACGCGATTACATGTTATGAGTAGGGTTTGTGGTTTTCGGCATTTATTTTCAACCCAATTCAAGGGGTGCTTATCGGCATTTATATGGGGGACTATAAATCGGATTTTTCGGCATCTATATTCCGCCCAAAAAATAAATGCCCGAATACGAGCATCTATTTATTTCGCATGAAGGAAAGCCTATTTTGCGCGCGAAGTACCAACGAACCGAAAAGAAGTGAATCGATTCATGGTTTCATTAACAATGTCTTTTATTGCCTGTGCCAAACCAGCAAACAAGGAGACTACCTCTTGTTGTAATAGATGCAAGCGTACATCATCATGCTCGCATCTGTCATAGCGGCTCGCTCCTTGCGATTAATAACACGCAGTTTAGAGAACGCGCGCTCAACATTAGCGCTAGAAACAGGAATAGCAAGTATGCTTAAGGCGCACTGCGATAACAAAGGCCATGTGCTGGAACGGGCCTTCCAAAACTGAATAGGAGATATATCCACCTGAGGGGCAGGGCATACAGCATATTCGAAAAACTCGCGTTTTATATCATCCATACGAGATTCATCTCGTAGAACAAATAAGAATAAGTCCTCATACAGTGAAGTGCCTCGAAGTGCCTTGAAGTGCCTCACGAATGGAAACAAGGGTTACTCCAAGTCGTAACTGGAAGGGAGTAGATAGAGGAATACAAAGAACACAAAAATGAACTAGAAGGCTAGGGCAGGGGATGAGCGATCGGCTTTTGAAACCGTTTGGGAGCTCCGTACACTCGTGATCTCTTTTTAACCGGACAACAACAGACCACAAAGGTTCTGAATAGTAAATTCACTAAAGATAGGTGTGTCACTAAGTACGTGTGCTGCCAAAAGGCGGTCACGGACCGCACAACAGAGCTGAGGTCAGGGCACAGCCCGAAGAGAATACCACGCTCGAGAAATAGTCGACAACGGGAGATTCCAAGGGGATTTCCCTTTGCGGTTCCAGGAATGGCAGCTGTCAAGATACGAGAAATTCGGATTTTTTCGGAATATTCCGGAATATTGAAAAAAATCATTCGGGGGATGTTTTCCGGCATTTTTCGGAAAATGCCGAAAACCACGAACCCTAGTTATGAGGTAAATAAGGAGATGTTCTTCAGCTTGCATAATTTGATGTCAAGAATTGGCTTAGGTATCTGACTGATTTTCCCAATACTCTGCATCTATTAGTACATGACGCTGTTTTCGAAAATGGCGTCTTAAACAAAATTTCAGCGTGAGTATGGAAAGATTTGTATGACTTTCAGAGCGTGTATCACGATGGTCAGTTTGTCGCGCCCAAAAACTTTATACATTGTGCGCCAGTGTATCATTGCATTATACAACAAGCTCATCATGTTGGGTTGTAAAAAAATCCTGCAGCCAAAATTTTAGCAGCCTTCCACCCTGTCTCAAAACGGAAGATAAGCTGAGTGACTTTTCTTTGAATGTTTCAAGTGGGTCAGGGCATATACAGACAAGCAGCAAGTAGCAAACGAGTATTTACTCTGCTGTGAATGCAAACTACCTCAAGTATACCTTTATGACTATCAAAGGCACTTCCAAATACATTCATCTATACATAACGTATCTGTGTGATGTACCCAAGGAGACTGGAATGGAATGCCTTTGTCCTATCTCACAAAACATGTGAGAGCTTCAGACAGAATTGTACATAACAAAAATACTCTACTCAAGTTACTTTACCTTAAGTGCTTTTGGGAGTAACTTGGTATCTTACAAATACTTTTAAAAGGCAGTATTTAGTATATTGACTTGAATACTTTTTTAGTATGTCGTGTGTATGTGTCGCTATAGATTAATTGCACTGGACACGTCAAGCGGGAAAAGAGCGACTCGTAGATGAAGCTGTACATTCGGACTTTGAATATATCTAAAATGGCATAGCCCACGTAAAGGGGGTGTTCGCATTTGATGCGACGCTGTTTCATATCATACAAGATGCACTTGTCACTCAGAATGTGAAAATGCTGACTGTCGACAGAGCTAGCTTTTCGGAGTGCGCTTTCTTTGTCGTAGGCTATTGCATACCTCTTCATACGTCTCACATTTTGTATTGATTTACCGAACGTACTGTTCGACATGGTTTTGTACAGAAGTAGCTCGAATTTCATGGTCACGGCATTCCTGAACGCGACATTTCTCTGCACGAAGGTTCATAAAAAAATTGTCTTTGTGGAACGAGGGGATGCTGTGAACACGTTTTATTTTCATACCCAACCTCACGTACAGAGCGAGCAATGCATAATGAACGACGTAGCGCTCTTTGTCATAGCACGTCAGCAAGAGTTTCTTTGTGGGAGGGGCGTTCAGTGCCAACGCATGCTTCAAGTGCCACTGGTAGGGGGAGAGTTACTTCTTATCCACGCACCTGTGTTCGGGAGCCAGGGGAAAATCCCTGGTGAGCGCGTGCAGTTCTTCGGGGTACGACAAGTCTACCACGTAAACGTAACCCACCTCCGAATCGTGAGGAATGTTGAGAAAATGGATCTCGCTCCACCTCGAAGGATCGACCCACTCAAAACCACCTGTCGGGAGCAGTGTTGCGGATTTAAGGAGTCAAATCGGATTTAAATCAAACCCATGTTGAGAGTTGTGAATTTGATGTACTTCTTGATCTGTTTGTGTCTGACCTGAATAACATTTCCAAATCTGGTAATATCAGGCCAGACCTGTTTTGCATCTGACCTGAATAGCATTCCCAGATCTGCTGATGCCATCAGGCCAGATATGTTTCCTTGGACATCTCACCACAAATTTAAAAAAAAAAATCACTGTCGAAATTATGTTGTTGTCTTGAATTTCCTCACGACAGAAATGTAGTTACAGGATCACCATGTAGGGATAGTATTCATTCCAAGATGCTATTGTGCACCCTAACTGCGTAGCTGTAACTGCTAGCAGTCTGTTTTGGTGTCTGTGTGTGCTGTATAAAATACATATACATTTATACATGCAGATATTATGAAAACAAGTATTTTATTCAAATGACTAGAAGTCCTTACATATAGGTAGCTTGAATGTTTACACTTCGTGCTAAATGGCACTTTCAAACTCAAAATTGTTACTGTACAACTCTAAAAAATACTTATGGGTTATGATGCTGCAAAATTGCCGTCGTCTTTGCATATTTAAATGAGTAGAAGTGCTTACATGTAGGCTGAATTACACACTTTCTGCTATATTCCACTGTAAAAATCTTTGAAAACTGTTACTGTAGAATTGTAACTGATGTTATATGTTCCGCATGGTGCCTTCCGTACTCGAGTCTTTGTACTGACTCACCCTGACCGAGGTCCGGCACATGTTGGCTAAAGCCCGACGGCGAAGTCGGATTTCCCATGATCTGATCCGGATACGGCCTGACTTGGCTTGAATCCGGGCATTTGGTATGTCCGGGAGGTGTCGGATAAGGCAGGACAGAGTCGGATTTCCTATGATCTGACGCGAAACGGCCTGACTTGTGTCTGGTATCCGGACATTTCGTAGGTCCGGCACGTGTCGGTTAAAGCCGGACATAGTCGGATTTGCCATGAACCCATCCAATCAGACCTGATCTGGCCTGCATCTGGGCTCGTGTCTGGCTCATCTGGAGTTTTTGTACGGGTTGACCTGAGGTTTGATTGACAGTCAGGAGCGCTCACATGGGCCACGGAAAGCATCCAATGGTTGCCCTCCCTCCCATTTCTTGAACTTTCTTCGTGTTTCAAGATACGACGAGTCTAGCACCCCAGGTCGCACACAGAAACGGTGGGATCAAATTTCACTTTACAGTTCCTTTAATATGCTACTCTCACTTCGGAAACACAATACAGCGAGTTGGTGTCAACTGTCGAGCAACACTGGATGGGTGGTGCAACGGTTGGGTGCAACCATAGATATATTGTAGGAAAATTCTAGAGAAGGTACCTTGCGCGTTCCCATTGAGCTCCTCTCACACTCTTAAAAATGAGGGGGGGGGGGTGATGGCAGGATAGGCTCGCCGTTGTTGGCCACACAGAAGTGGGCGTCGTCACGACTATAGCAAAAAAAAAAAGAAAAGGAAAACGCATAGCAAAACAAAACACAAAGGAAGGACGGACGGATGGAGGATAGAGGAGGTTGAAGGATGGGGATGCGGTGAGGTGCACGAGTTCATCGGGGAGAGTACAGTATTAGATGGGTCGATCAGCAAGGCCTGTCTTCAGCAGGAAGAGAATGAGGTTTCTTGCTTTGGCGGAACGTTCGGCAGAAGAACCAGCGGGGTAGAGGATGTCTGTTAGCGAGCCCGAGGTGGAGCGAGGGAGATGTGTTTCGCGCGCAGAATGGTATGCTCGGCAGTCTCGCAGGATGTGTTCGATTGTTTCGGGTTGACAACGACGAAGCTGAGCTGCGGTGAGTGATTTTGTCCTTGTTCTGATTTTCTGTAAATATCTATATATCTCTGTGTGTTTTCCTTTGTGTGTTTCTATTGTTGGTGATGGGCTAGTGTGATTCTTTTGGCGTGTGTGTGTGCCATGGCCAGCCGGCCGCTCGATTTTCGCGTAACACTGCCGTCGGCAGTGTCACGCGTGGAATTCCTTCTCGCTCTGGTGAAGAAGGCTCCTGGTGGCTGTATACGATCTTTTCAGCACCAGGATGAGTCAGATTTTGAGCTCAAAGCTATGTCTCCCCAAGGGGCTGCAACCCTGAAAGGTTTGGCCTCTGTAGAGGTAAATGGTGTTGCCATTCCTTTGGTTTCTTTGGAAACCAACCTCACCGTAGTTACGGTGTCTAAGGCACCGGTTGGTATGGATAACGCGCACATTGTTTCAGTGCTGGGCCAGTATGGCGCAGTAAAGGACATTGTCCGCGAGACATACGACCATCCGGAACTCAATTTCATGGAGACCGGCAACCGCCGTGTGATTATGGAAATCAAGTCCCCGGTGCCAAACTTCATCCGCGTTAGGGGTAAGCGACTTATATTTCGCTACCCAGGCGTGCGGAGAACTTGTTTTAGGTGTGGGCAGTCAGGACATTTTAAAAAGTCCTGCTCGGTGCCTGTCTGCTCCAGGTGTGGGGAGGTAGGTCATGCTACCTGTGAGAAACCCTGCCGTAGGTGTGGGGGAGACCATGCTGCTAAGTCATGCTCGGTGAAAACCTGGGCGTCCCGTGTGGTGGGCATTCCAAATGCCTCGGAGACCGGTGGCGCTGGGTCTGCACGAGCAGAGAGTGCGCCTTCTGCGGATGTAGTGTCGGAGGTCGCGGGTTCTGTGGCATTGGAGCCTGCAGCTGTTGTCGCTCCTAACACAGTGGATGGGGTGGAGGCAGGGATGTCCTCCGTAGTTTCCGTGCCGCTTCCGAGCGACTCAAGTGAGGATGAGTGTGACCATGACAACTGTGATGCAGTCGTCATGGTAGGGGGCGAGAAGGTGCCTCGGGGAGAGCCTGCTGTAGATGATGGTCGCTGGTTCCCGAGCGACGTATCTCTTTCGAGTGACGACGAAGCGTGGGGTAAAAATGATGGGGACATTGACATGGAGGCAGAGGCGTCAGCTGTTGTCTCAGAGGAAGCAACATTCGTGTAATGGTAGTTTTTGTGAGGGCATTATTTCAAATTATGGCACTTTCTGTGGCTACGCTGAATTGTAGGGGTTTTTCTCGCTGTACTAAGCAACTTTCAGTTTTACAGTGGGCTTCTAGTCATTCCATTGATATCCTTTTGCTGCAGGAAACTCATTTTCTTTCAGCAAGGGCTGTCAGGAATTTAGAGGCAAACCATCATGTTAAGGTGTTTTTTAGTCATGGCTCACCTCGTCGGTCAGGAGTTGGCATTATAATTTTTCCGTCTTGTCGCGGCGTGGTAAAGTGGTTTGATCGCGATTGGGATGGTCGCGTTATTTCGGTTGAGTTGGACCTAGCGGGCACAGTTCTCAGAATTGTGAACTTGTACGCTCCGGTGCGCCGGGGTGACCGTTCGGAATTTTTTAGGGGACTCGATTATTTCCTGGTGGGTAACCCAAACCTTGTGATTGCGGGGGACTTTAATTGCGCTATTGACGGTCATGGGAGTGGAAGCAGGCCTGTAAACCAGGGCCTGTTGCAATTAGTTGGCGGCCTAGGACTCATAGATGCATTTTCGCACATAAATCCTGGAGTTTACAAGTACACGTGGTGCAGTGCTCAGGGTGCACATAGCCGACTTGACCGTTTGTACGTTTCTCCTTGTTTGGGTAGCCATGTTTTGAAATGCGATGTGCTTCCCTCTGGAGATCTTTCTGACCATGAGGGTGTGCGTCTCTCGCTCACTGGGTTGCGAGGTTCTCGCTCCGGATCCGGCTGTTGGAGGCTTTGTGCCGAGCTACTGCGAGACGCAGAAATTCGTAACGACGTCAAAGCGTTCCTTGTTGATCGCTGCGCTGACACTTTAGTCTCACCGGAATGGTGGGAAGAGACCAAACTAGGAGCCGCGAGACTTTTTCGTCAATGGAGAGCTAGGCGTGCAAGGGAGAGCCGGGAGGAATTTGTGCACCTCCGGCAAGTGCTGTCTATTTTGCGCCATCCTGGGTCGCGAGGCCCAGGCAATGATCAAGCCATACAGGACGTGCTAGGGAGGCTAGCCTCTCTGAGGTTACGTTTCTGGGACCAGTTTGCGGCAGCACAGACTGTCGAGCGCTGGTCGCGAGAAGCATATTGCTCTCGCCTTTTACTTGGCCGTTACCTCCGTCGGCCTCCCAGTGTCATCGAGCAACTTGTTGCAACCGACGGTTCGGTTCAGGAGCACCCTGATGGAGTTCGATCACTGCTGCGTGATCATTTTATGGCGCTTTTTGACTCCGTGCAGCCTGCCGACGTCGAGGGTCGAGCGTTTTTGCCGGACGCACGACGTATCGAGCTCAGTGCAGCTCCGTTCTCTGTGGACGAATATACTGCTGCCGTCAAAGCTCTTCACACAGGAAAGTCTCCCGGTTCCGATGGCCTCCCAGCTGAATTCTATAAATGCTTCTGGTCCACTCTTCGGAGGCCTTTGACAGTTCTGCTGAATCAGTGCTTGGCTCGACGTCTCCTCTGTCCGTCCATGCGTGAGAGCATTGTCACCTTGTTGTGCAAGGATGCTTCCAAAAAACAAGACCCTAATGCCTATCGCCCTGTTTCACTGCTTAATACTGACTACAAAATTTTATCAAAAGCGATTTTGCAACGCATCTCTCCAGTTCTTGGTACAGTCATTCCTCCATTCCAGGCCTGTGCTGTCCCTGAGCGGTCCATCACGCTTCATACGCAGGCTTTAAGAGACGCCTTGTACTGGGCACATAGTCGGCGGCGACCTTGTGTTTTAGTGTCGTTTGACCAAAGGAAGGCCTTTGATCGTGTGCTTCACGAATACATGTACCGTGTGTTGGAGGCGAATGGGTTTGATCGCGAGATCATATCGTGGTTCCGAGCACTGTGTGCTGGTGCGTCAGCTTCCATTGGTGTCAATGGGGGTACCTCTGCTAACTTCCCCATAAAGGTGGGTGTCCGCCAGGGCTGCCCCCTGTCACCGGCACTGTATGCCCTAGTGTTTGGCCCGCTTTTAGAGTCCCTCGCCTCCTCGGTTGCATCCCGGATGCTTGCCCTTCCGGGCACATCTGCATTACCGCTTTTTGCGTATGCGGACGACCTGTCTCTCATCCTGACCGACGAGGAAGCTATCGGGAATGTTCTCCAGGTAATTGAAAGCTACGGTAGGGTTTCTAATGCACAGATCAATAGAGATAAAAGCGCACTACTTTTCGTCAACCTCATCCCGTCGTGCTCCGCACCCTTTGGTATTCCTGTGAAGAATGCCGTGCGCGTTCTTGGGTATGATTTCCTGCCTTCAGGAATATCTCCCAGCACCTGGGCACGTGTCCATATGCGTAGTATTCCTGTGCTCCGGGACTTGAAAGAGCTTGTACTCCCCATTACCTGCAGAGCGCGCCTTGCTGCGTCTTGGTTTCTGAGTAAATATTGGTATTTAGCCAATATCTCCATCCCTCCGCGGACTACTCTTCAGGCCGCTACACGTGCGGCGTTTCAGTTTATCTGGGGCGGTTCAGTAGAATGGGTATCAAGAGGTCGTATGTATCGGCCTCGCGTAGATGGCGGCCTTTTGGTGCCCGATTTCAAATTGAAGTGCCTTGCCTTAGGTCTGCGCGCGATCTTTCACGGTCTCCTAGAGCAGCGGCATCCTGCTCAGGGTCTACTAACTTTTCTGTTAGGACCCGACATTCGTTTTTTTTCTGAGCTGACACACACTCGCCCGCGCTCAGAGTCCGTGGCTCCCCACCTGAAGGCATACGTTGTGGCAATGCGCAGCCTGCGAGCTTCTTTCCCTGATAATGACGTAACATCATGGCCCGTGCGGCGCCTTTACATGGCACTTCTTGCGCTTAATCGGCCACCCCCGAACTCGGCGCCTATTCAGCGCCACATAGCGTGGCGTACGACCACTGCTGGCTGGCTGGACGCCCGGCGGGCCAGTCTTCAGTGGCGCTTAGCGCATGACGTCTTGCCGCAGCGTGAGCGTTTTTCCCGTTTTGGTGTAACGTCACCCGGCTGTCCCTTCTGCGAGTACAGGGAGTCAGCAGAACATGCTTTCAGTTTATGTTTGTTGCCGGGTGCCCTGTGGCATCGTGTAGCAGGCCTCTATAGCCTGACGGATGTTGAGTGGAGCACAGTTCGTGGTCTGTACCCCCTCCCTGTCTCGCTGCGGGATAGGCGGCATTTTGTGCTCTTGGTGGTCGAAATCAACTACCAAGTGTGGATTTCACGCTGTCGACGAGTGCACGCGCAGGAGAGCCGCAGTGTGCAGGAGGTGATTCGGCTAGTTAACGCCGGTATTCGCAAAGTTCTTTGCAGGGAGCGTGCGGTGCTTGGAGCAGTTGAGTTTCACCGTCGCTGGATGACCTCTGACATCCTCTTCAGGGTGGACAATGGCAAGTTCCATGTTAATCTATGAGATGTCCACATCCTCGTGTTGTTCTCCCACTTGCAGCTTTCCAGTGTCATGGACTGTTGCATGGCGAAACGGACACGTATAGCAATCTCTGACCAGCCTTAGTCGCTGGGTGAGAGTTGGTATTCAGAATGTTGTTCGAATCTATTTGAGATGCTGCAGGAAGCCTGCCCCTGTGGCCGGCCTTCCATTTGATGCCAATACACTCTCTCTCCCTGTTCAGGCCCTGCACACTGGGAAGTCTCCCGGCTCTGATGGACTTCCTGCCGAACTCTATAAATGCTTCTGGTCGACTTTGTCCCGTCCTTTGACTATCCTTTTCAATAGCTGCTTGGCGGGAGGTCTCTTCTGTCCTGCCATGCGCGACAGCGTTATTATCTTGCTCTGCAAAGACGAGTCTCGCAGGCTCGATCGGAACGCTTATAGGCCCGTGTCTCTATTGA
The DNA here is from genome assembly GCF_037126465.1 of Ornithodoros turicata. Taxonomy (NCBI): domain Eukaryota; kingdom Metazoa; phylum Arthropoda; class Arachnida; order Ixodida; family Argasidae; genus Ornithodoros; species Ornithodoros turicata. Next base: position 28,996,399 of record NC_088202.1, on the reverse strand, counting down.
ATACGGACTATAAGATTATTTCTAACGCGCTATTGCAACGAATTTCTCCCGTTTTGGGCCTTGTTATTCCTCCTTGGCAGGCCTGCGCTGTCCCCGGACGGTCCCTCCAGCTCCACGCTTCTGCGTTGCGTGACGCCCTTTATTGGGCTCATAGTCGCATCCAACCTGCAGTTTTGGCCTCTTTTGACCAAGAGAAGGCTTTCGACAGGGTGCACCACGGGTACATGTACCAGGTCCTGCACGCTTTTGGTTTCCCTGTTACGGTTATTGACTGGGTCAGAACTCTGTACGCCGGAGCTTCAGCTACGATTGGGCTAAATGGGGCTCTGTCTGACCGTTTTCCAATAAAGTCCGGTGTGCGGCAAGGTTGCCCTTTGTCTCCTGCTCTCTACGCCATGGTCTTTAGTCCACTTTTGGAGTCTCTTGCAACTTTCCTCCCTTCACGTATGCTCAAACTACCTGGCTCTACAGCTCTTCCGCTTTTTGCGTACGCGGATGACCTGTCTCTAATACTTAGAGATGAAGCTTCTGTTGCCGCTGTCCTAGGTGTTCTAGATGCCTATGGCAACGTATCAAATGCGCGCATTAATCGGGCGAAGAGTGTTTTGCTCTTCCTTAATGCTACTCCTTCGTGCCCTGCGCCCTTTGGCATTCCTGTTAAAGACGATGTTCGCATTCTAGGATATAACTTTAATAGTTGCGGACTGTCGCGGTCCTCATGGCTGAGGGTGCACCAGCGCAGTGTCCCCGTTCTTGCTGATCTCAGACGTTTGGTGCTCCCTATCACGTGTCGAGCCCGTCTTGCCGCATCATGGTTTTTCAGTAAATACTGGTACCATGGCAGTGTCGTTATTCCCCCTCGTCAGATCTTGGTAGCTGCTACTCGCACAGCTTTTCGTTTCATCTGGGGTGGCAGCGTGGAATGGGTGTCACGCGCCCGCATGTGCTTGCAGCGGGAGTTAGGTGGCCTATGGGTTCCACATATGAAGACCAAGTGTCTCGCCCTTGGTCTTAAAGGTATTTTTGATGCGCTCATGGAGCCGTGCCATCCTGCCCATGATCTGTTACAGTTCCTCCTGGGTCCTGATGTCAGGTTTTTTTCGGCTTTTTCGCTGAGTAGGCCTCGGTCTGAGTTTGTCGCACCCCACCTCAGGGAGTATGCCTCCTCCATGCGGCGCCTGCGCGAGTCCTACCCAGGTGAACGCATTTCTACCTGGACTGTGAAGCGACTGTACAAATCTCTCTTGGAGCTTCTTCCCATGCCTCCGGCGGCTGTGGGCCTTGGTGTGCCCCGGCAGGTTGCTTGGCGTCTTGTCACCGCGGGCTGGTTCGACGCACGTCGGGCTAGCCTGCAATGGCGCTTGGCACACGGCGTTTTACCGCTTCGGGACCGTCTGGCTCGGTACGGAGTCACCACTCCTTTCTGTCCATTCTGTGCTTGTCACGAAACTGCGGAACACGCGTTTCATCAGTGCCTTGTGCCCGATACGCTATGGCACAAAGTTGAAGTCCTGTTCAGTGTGTCACGCATTCGGTGGGCTGTCATTCAAACGCTCTTTCAGCCTCCCGTGCCGCATCGCGATAGGAAACAGTTCCTCCTTCTGGCAGTTGAGATTAACTACCAGGTGTGGATTTCTCGCTGCATTGCAGCACAGGGTGGCCGCGTCCGTAGTGTAGCAGAAGTGCTAAATCTTGTTCGAGAAGGGGTTCGTCGCGCTCTTCGTAGAGAGAGAGCTGTGCTGGGAGCTGTGCACTTTGCAAGACGGTGGCAGACATCTTCGGTCCTCTTTGAAGATGATAGAGGTACGTATGTGCTTCACTTTTAGGTGGCCAAGTACAGTGTGCCGTTGTCACGTTCGCAGCTTTCCGCGAGTGTTCGTTCTTTGCATGGTGACGTCCAGCACACATATTAATCTAGAGATCATATCGCTCTAGAGTTGGCATCTACGTAGCCTTAGTTTAGTCCGTGTGAAACGTTAGAGGGAGCCAGTCTGTGTGGCTGGTCTTCCGCTCTGATGCCAATACAGAGAGAGCGAGTAACGACGTATGTACCAGCCGAGAGAGGTTGGCGGTTTGCGGGTTCCGCACGTAAAGATCAAGTGTCTTGCGCTCGGGATAAAGGCAATTTTTGACGGCCTTAGTGACCCTGGCTACCCCGCCCACGATCTCCTGCAATACTGCTTAGGTCCAGACGTACGTCTGTTTCGCCCGCTTGTGCAGAATAGACCGCGCTCTGAGTTTGTGGCCTCGCACATGAGAGAGTACGTTTTGAACGTCCGTCGCCTACGCGCATCATTCCCGTCGGATGATTTCTTTGTCTGGTCCGTCAAGCAGTTTTATGCCGCTCTTCTGGAGCTCCTTCCGACGGCGTGCTCGGCTGTGCCTCGCCCGATCGCGTGGCTTCGTATTACGGCCGGCTGGTTGGATGCGCGCCGTGCAAGCTTGCAGTGGCGTCTTGCGCACGACATTTTACCTCTCAGGGACAGGTTGTTCCGCTTCGGTTTGACCAGGCCTTTTTGCCCTTTCTGCCCTACCTTTGAAACATCGGAGCACGCTTTTCGCAACTGTCTACTCCCGGATTTTTTGTGGCACATGGCTGAGGTGCTTTACGGCATTCCGTTCATTCGGTGGGGCACGGTCCAGTTACTGAGCTCGCTCCCAGTTCCGGTCGGCGATAGACGCCAGTTTGTACTCCTGGCGGTAGAAATAAACTACCAGGTCTGGATAGCACGCTGCATAGCTGTGCACGGTGGCCGTGCTCGCACCGCCGTTGAGGTACTGAACAGGGTCAGAGCGGGCATCCGTAGAGTGTTATACAGGGAGAGAGCAGTTCTTGGGGCCGTCCAGTTTGGTAGGCGGTGGCAAACATCAGCGACCCTCTTCGAAGAAAGCAATGGTAGGTATGTCATCCGCTTCTAATATCCTTCGTGCTGCTGTCCCACGAGCAACTCTCCGTGAGTTTTGGTTTGTTGCGAGGTGGCATCTAGCACGTACATCAATCCCAGACCTGCCGTGAGCTCGTCTTCGGGTGTTGGCGTTGCGATGGTTGTAGACTAGTGCGTTTGTTGCGTTAAAGGGAGCCAGCCAATATGGCTGGTCTTCCACGATGATGCCAATACATATTCGGGGTGCGGAGCGCGGCAACTGTGATACCGCCCTCGTGGGTGATTCCTTCGCTCCTGCTCCTGCTGTCGAGCAGGTAGACACTGTAGATGAGGACAGCGTAAGTGTCGCGTCTTCCGACTCCGATAGGTTAGTAATTGACCTGGAGGCAGGTGCTGTGATGCCTGGCACGCCTGGCTGTAAACGGAAGCATGACTTCTCGGACGAGTCTCCTGATGTAGTGGGAGACGCCGCCACCATTGCTGACGAAATATCGGCTCCTGATTCCAAGCGCAAGCCCGATGATCCGGACGTCCCTTGCTAGATTCTCTGTCAATTCTATGTTTGTGTTCTTAGTATCCCTCTTTTTTATGTCCCAGCTTCGTGTCGCCACCTTAAATGTGCGTAGGTTTTGCAAGCACTACCGCACGAGTACGGCGCAAATCGAGGAACACCTTCACTCACAAACGCGCTCGACGGCTCCATTTCCTTTTCTTCGTGTCCTGTGCACAAAAGAGGAGCCACTTCGCACGCGCTTGCCTCGCGGATACGTAGATGTATTCAACTTCGCTGCTCTCAAACAAGGGACATGTTACGAGAGATTACCGATAGAGAAGCCATTTCGTAGCCCCCTTGGGTCGCACAATGATAGAGAGTCACAACCGGTCACATGTACATCTAAGTCTATGTGCGCGAACGATAAAACGTTACAAAGGGAGCCTAAGGGTCATAGTCTACCGACATACATTGCACCGTAACCGTAACCCTCGTGATGTATCCATGACATTACTGAGGGCATTGCCTTCAGTAATGTTTAATTCCAAAATGAACTATGAAGGCTAACCCAGTGCATTAGAGTCTCCGTTCCACTGTACAGTTGGATTGACACATGAACCTACATCTTGGCACAGAGTAATCACGTTTACAAACACATTTTGAAGTGAGGTAAATTCTTTCTCCATAAAAATGAGGTGAGGACAAAGATCACAAGGGCAATTGCCCACTTCTGCTTATGTCTTTTTCTCATACATCTTAATGTGGTTACATTTGCCCTTCTAAATGGAATTATCTATTTTCCTACTTAATGTCTTTACAGGGGAGAAACTTCTCTTCTCCACAAATCAAGGGGCTGTGCCTGTCTCCCTTTCGTCCCCGTTCACTGTCGTCGGACTAGTCAGCAAAGGGTGCGTCTTTGGAAGAGGGTGCGTCTTTGGAAGAGACCGCCACAAGGTGAAGCCACATCAGCAGAATGAGGAAGGGAACCAGGTCTGTAATGTGCCTGTATGGTATATGTTGTCCACAGTTCTTGTGCCTATGTCATAACCCATGTTCAGGGGTACATCGAGTGGACAGGGTCTTGAGCCACGTAAAAAGAAAGAAACTGGATGTGCCCCTGCCCATGCTCTTTTGTTTTTGCAACACTTACTCCCAGCAGTACCCCATCTGTTCACAGTGATGGCAGATACTCAAGCTATCGTAATGCAAAACATTGTTTCTTGCCCTTGCAGCGCACGTCTGATGCTCCAGATTGGACAACAGGTACATTTGCATCACGCAAAGTAAAAGTACAGGGCTCCAAGAAAAAGGGCTGCACTGCTTCCATGCACATCAAGAAGGTCTTGATATATCCAGAGTACAAGGTAATTTCAGGTACTCACAAAAAGGAAATGGAAATATAATGCAGGCATTTGTTTTGCAAACAAATTACATGGGGGATCAAGGATTAAAGCACGGATTTGACCTTTTAATTAACTGCTATGCACTAACATTACTACAATATTCTTGTTCGGGGTTTTAAAGGATCATGTGTGATGTTGTTGAAGCAAATTTCTACTGTTCTGTTCATTTGATGTATTCCCGAGCTGCTGCTATTATTATGCATAGAATTTAAATCATAGCATTGCCAATATTTATGTCCATTATATTTTCTCAATCTACAAATGTTACCAATTTTTCTCACACACTTTTGCAGTTGTTGCTCCTGTAGAGGAGCTGAGGCACCATCAAGTTCTCGGAGCTTGTAACCTAAAAATAAGATTGTAAATTAAGATGCTTAAAAATGTATACAGGGTGTTTCACGTAACATGTCAAAAAAGTCATAGCAAAGGTTCTATTTGTCCGAAGACAACACGGCCAATGGTTTTTGATTTCGGAGAACTTTTGCTGTCATGTAATGACAGCTGGACCAATTTTTAAGGACAGGAAATTTGGTTTCTTAAATTGCCAAGGCGAATCCCAGTTTTTCTTTGCACAGGTAGAGTGTGCTTCGCGAGTTTGCTCACATCCAACAAAAGTACAGTCAACAGAGTACTCGAAGTATCTGAAATTAATTAGCAAAAGTTAGCTGAAAATTGCTACCACACCTCTCCAACACCAGCGACGCAAAAAATTAGGCTGGATTTAAGCAGCAAAATAATATGCCGCAAATTTTGAAATCGTGCGTCAAGTGGTCAGCAAGCTCAGAAAAGGAGACCCCGCAAGCTTTCGTTCGGCGCAGCGACTCTTTGAAGACGTTAGCATGAAAGATGGCTTAGCAGCTGATGAAGCTAATTTCTCGTTCCTTCCCGCTGACATCACAAAATTGGAGCCTGCAAACTTGCCTCTTGTGAAGGCTTTAGGCATCGTTAGGGACGTGCGGTATTCCTTACAAAGTGCTAAAGGTGCACGTGCATCTGTTGTTAAAGCAAAGCTTGAAGACGTGCTTGACAAAAATAATGGGCTGAATCTGTTGCAGTCAGTGGGCGCCGTTCTTGAAGAACAAGACTCCGAAGCTCTGTCTGCATATAGCACAGATGAACTAGCTCATCTTAAGTTCGCAGGGGTAACGTCTTGCGATGTAGAGCGCACATTTTCTCGATACAAGACTGCATTGTCCAACAACAGGACGTCTTCCAAATTTGAACACTTAAAAATTACGTTACGTACTGTAATGTCGTATAGTTTAGACTTTAGAGTCAATGGCTTCAATAAAAATATACGTTTGACATTGTATGTTCGTATCTGTTCATTATTTTGCTGCACAAAGAGGAAAGAGGTTCATGGTATACAATAAGCTTTTATGCCATACTCGACTTTTTTTCAATAAACATATCTCCTCCCCCCCCCCCCCATACTCTTGGCATCACGTTTCATGAAGCGAGAGTTTCGTTATGCATGTTTTGAGCACATTCGACCGTTTTGTTTTTTGTTTTTTTTTCTCTCGCACATTTGTATGCATATTTCAGAAGATTTTTGTGCCTAAGGTCCCGGGCCTTACTTATTACTTATGTTATTAGAATATGTTAATCCGTGGTCTTACGTCGTGCGACAAATATGATGATATTACTTAGCAGACACATAACAGAGCGAAAAAAGATCGAACACAGAGGGAAGTGTCTTCGTCTTGGGGCTGTGACACGCATACTTATCTGCTACGTTTCTAGCACGCTTTTAGTTTCCTGGGGCGGGATCGGGGTTCCAAGATCTTTTGGGGCATTAGGAAGATATAGGGGTGCCGGGAACATCCCTGTCCCTTATCGGAAACAATCAAAATGGCGGCGCTGCGAAGGGCACTTGAGGCGGTGCGCCCCACTTGCACAACGTTGAGGCGACTGTGATTCCAGAATGGCTCACTGCGTCAAATTTACCAGGATTAACCCAGCTTCAAGCAATTTACGGGTAGAAAACACAGTATTCCACCTATATTGGGTAACAGCCGAACGCAGCGTGCTGGCACAGGTAGACCGTCGTGGCCGTCTAAACCAAGCAGCTCCATCACCACAACCGTCACCACCATGGTAGAGTTTCGTACGACAACACCCTGTATATTTTGTTGAAATACCATGCAAGCTTAGTGAAAATAAATAACAGCGTCATACCTAGGGTTCCGCGTTTCGGTTTTAATCGAAAAACATCGAAAAACATACACCGGGTAAATTTTGCCTTATTTGGTTTTAATCGCAAAGCATCGAATACAGAGGAACGTTCCAGGAACCATGGCAGATAAATTGCTGCACATGCCAAGCAAGCTTTCCTTTATTACTCCTATTTCCTTTGTATTTGCTATGGTTGGATGACCTGCGACCGCATTGAGTGTTCCATGGTCCCACCTCGCAGGGTCCCTTCAGGAATCGGGCCTCGCTCAAAGGATATGAGCACTGCTCGGACTTCTCATCAACTCTGGCAGTGACTGCCTTAGATCGTAACTTTCGGCCGTCATCATTCCTTCATCTGTTATCACATCATCTCATCTCATCCTGGTTACAGTCGTGACGCAGCCCACATTCGTGAGGCCAACAACGGCAAGCCGGTTTACGCCACCACCACCACCAGGGTAAATCCTTTTGTCCCGGATCGGGTGCGCTGGTCGGAATCTCATTCTTCTGCCATTGTAGGCGCCCTATATACCGCGCTTGTGAACCTTTTTGGGACGTGACGTCAAGTAGAATCTCGGTCACCGGCCTTTAGTTGCTTATTAGAGAGGTTACGACAGTACATACACCTCCACTTTCCACATATGGCCGTCCTGTCTTTCCTGTCTGTCCTGTTGCTATCACAGGGAAACATCCCATGTCATCATCACTACTTCATTTATTGTTGTTGTTGTTGTTGTTCCTCGGCACCCGAGATGGGAAGAAAGCCTTGGACTACGTTTGCGAAAATCAAGATTTTGAACTCTCAGGCAAGGAAGATGTTGTCATATGCGAGTATTGTCGCGTGACAGTGAATGTGGGCTGTGGAAGAGGCGCGGCGCGCATATCGGAGCACGTGAATCTGAAGAATCCTCGTAACGAACAAGGTGAGCAAACACCTTCTGGTCATTTCTTGCGGCACTTATAGAACTCGATCTGGTAATTCGCATTGGTTGTTGTTAAGGCTGCGTTAGACGCGCACAGCACTGAAATTACATTGTAGTTGCTATTCGCCGATAACTGTCGGGTAAACCATGTACACGCAAGGAAAAACATAGAAAAACTCCGATTTCGCGAAAATCAATAAACATCGAAAAACATACGCCGAATCCGCCCAAAAATAAACATTGAAAACGCGGAGTCATACCATACGCAGTGTTGCGACTCCGGGTGTGGTAGCAGGCCGAAGGAGACTCGGCGAGGGAAGATAGAGACGTAGCAGTTTATTCACATGATGTCAGAGTAGGAATGAGAGGGATTGGCTGTAGTGCCCAATGCTATATAAAGTCTTTGGCGCGCAAGGTCTACGTGGTCCTCACACACCGCACAGTTCGGTTCCTTTCGTCTTCAACTGGCGGCAAACAATTGATCTTTGACGGCGAAGGTACTGGTGGATCTCAAGTGGATCTCTGGTTTCGCCGCAGCGTGTTTTCGCGTATGCAGCTGATCTGTTGTCGTCCGGTATGGCGCCAGTCGCCAAGTCATAACAGCAGCAATAGAAAAAGCATGCACCCGAACACAGCTCCTGATGTTGTTTTTGGTGGCGGCGTGCCACAGAGAGAGAGAGAGCGGAAGCGGCGGTACTGGGGTTGGATTCACAAACGCGATCGTAAGTTACGCTAAGATGCGCTAAGACGTCGTAGCCTGCGACGCGCGTACGACGGCGTCGTAAGTGCAATTCAAAAAGCTATCGTAGGGGAGAGGGTACCCCCTTTGACGAGGAAGAGGAAGTTGCTCGCTTCCTGTCAAGCGCACCTCCGATAGAAACAGCCAAACGGTGCGACATCATGTTTTCGCTATGGTAACGATGACAAAAATTTGTAATCGCACCAATAAGAGTCGTCCCGTTAGAAGAAGACGAAGTTGTTCGTCCCCAAATGTTTTATTGTTACTGCACGTGCTCTAGGTCTTTCGGTAGCCATAATGGATGCCATGCAATCACACGCGAAACGCGTTCGATGACACAGCAAATATATTCCCAGTATGTTCGTCTCGGGGAGGGGGTGGGTGAGGGTGTTTTGTAAGCTGTGTGTGGCGCCCAGTTTTGCAGCTTTTATGGCTTCTTTTGCCTTTCTTGCAGACAATTTGGAAGGATCTTGGGGGTGTCTTAGCGGGGTGTAGGGGATTCATGAAAAATCCCTGAGACCCGATTTTACGGAGCACAAAGTTGAAGCATTTGTTGAAGGTTACCAAGCAAAGAAATGCCTCAATGTCACTTCGGGGATGGTCTCGAAGGTTCTGTAGCAAAGTGCAATGCGTTGGCGCGTATTACGGAGTCTTTGTTTGCCGTCTCCAAATCCACCGCTGTCAAATAACGCCGCCATCTTTCTTCGTAAGACTGCTCGGGAGCTCTCGCAGGATTCCGCCGTAAGCTGCGAAGATTTTGCGATGCGCGCCCTTCGTGAATCTACACTTCGTCGTAACTTTCCCGTACGACGGAGATAGGACAGATTTCGTCGCACGAGCTCTTTGTGAATCCGACCCTTGGTGCGGCGCGTCCCTCCTTTCCGTCGCGTCACCCTGTCCCACTGGAATCCGATACGGACTGACCGAGATTGGCCGGCAGATATTGTAGGTCGTACAGCCAGGAGCGTAAGATCGTGTTCCACGCGACGTGGTCACGTCAAAACCACAACAACTTTATTGTGAGATGGGGGCTGTCATCGCTATGGTCACGTCAGAACTCACACTGGTAGGCCCCCGTATTTACCTAGAACTTTTCACATGGGCGTTCCCAGGATCTTTCCCAGGGAGGATGGCAAAGCAAAGAACCCCTCACCTCTTTTTCTGTAGACGGACGCTGTGAACTGTGCTGGTATTCAAAGGTTCATATTATTATGACATCTAAGAAAAATCGTGACGATCGACGTATGGATAAAGAGTGCACAATTTTCACAAGTGACCTTGAAGGCCCAGGGGGCGCGGCCCCCCTTACCCCGGCGTGCCCGTGACGTCTCGCTTAGGAGCTGAAGGAGACGAGCTCAGAAACCATATCGCTAGAAGTCTGCGCAGAAGCGCCGCCGCTGGTGGTTTACACCTGGCCGTCGCCGCCGAGCCCAAACTGTCGGCGTGCCGCCGCTGCCGCCGAAGATAAAAAACCGGCGCGGCTGTATGTTGTGCCCATTCTGATAAGTCTTTCTTGAAAAAATAAAGTTCTCGTTTCCTTTTTTCCTTTCTTTCATGTTACGATGCATGGCCCAGGCTTCCATCATGGTGTTTTCCACTGCAAGAATTTGATCAGTGATTGGGATTTCAATGCAAATGCTTCACAATGTCGTTCCAAGTTCGTCTTTGAACAGAGAACGGCTGAGCAACTTATTATTCAGTTCCTGCAGGCTATGTACTCGGTCATCCAGCAGCACCATAGGATTGATCAATATCCGTATATGTATAATATCTGCTGTTTCTCTAAAGGAGATGGAACGAAGTCAGTTATTGAACCGTAAACCTAAAACTTTAAAACCGCAAAGATTAAGCTTTCACCATATCCCCCCCCCCCCCGTGAATGTTTAGAATGCTGCGATTTGAGATATGTCACACGTGAGATATATGTTCCCCCATTGCCATCACTGTCAGTTTCTCTCAGGAATAAGGTACAACAAACCTTAAATTTTTGAAAAACAGAAAGGAAATGGGCGAGCTTGTGAAATTTAACATCCATGACAAAACCCTAAGTCTGAAGAGAAAAGACCTTTCCTGCCCAGGCTCAGGGTCTCGTCTCGTCATGGCTGCAATTTTTCTGCCGGCCATTTCATGCGATTACACATGTCGCGCCTACCAGTCCACAATGGTTCATACTTTTTTCCATTTTTTTCGCACGGTATATTTATCCACGATAACTACAGTCTGTGTAAGAATGCTATTTATTGACCTTGTCGTGGTTTCTTTTGCCATATCTTCATTTCTTGCGTTCGTATATTTTTCTCAAAATGATTCACATGACGAGTGAGCAGAAGTTATAACGAATCGTCGTCAGTTATTGAACTTGCTAGGACGTTACGTGTATGCTGAACAAGCCATTAACGAGCTTTGTTGGAGTTCTCAAACGACGACCTATTTCAAGCATTCTATTACAAGCTGTGCTTTACCTTTTATTTTCGTTTGTGTGTAGTTTCCTTTCATAATATATGTTCACCTCGTGCTGATATACTTGATGCAATAAAAATTGCTGCCATTCTCATGTCGGTGATACTAAAAAGAAAATGCTCCCGCCCTGAAATGTCCGTACGTAACATACATAAACTCACGCCGATGACATGCCATCGGCGTAACGCCGCCGTCGCCACTGCCACCGGGCCTTCAACCTGCGCTACGCCGCCGCCGAAAAAATAGCCCTCGGCGCACACCTCTACATATCGCTTATGCTGCGCCCGATTTCTTGTGCCCGATTTAAGTCGTCATGATGTTACTGTGGCGGGGGCTTCCTTAGCTCCTGAGGGAGTGCGACCTATATTCTGAAGACATCGGTACCGCCTGAAAATGTCGAGGAGAGGTCTGTCCTAAAGGGAAATCACATTTGAATTCCCCATAGTTGGAACACAGCTCCTGCCGCCATCTGCTTGAGGGAAGGGGGTATTTCATTCCTTTTTGTCTATTGGATGAAGGATGACCTGACACCAATAACAGACTACGGCGGTTCATCCTGGAGTCAGCCTAGTTTACTAGTCGCAACGAATGGCTGCAGAAGGCTGATCAGAGACCTTTTTGGTCTTCCATTCTAGCTGGTTGCCTTTTCGCCCTACTTAAGTGCATCAACTGCCCCAATTCCCTCTTTTGCACCCCGTTGAAAGGTTTAGTTGATGTCACAAGACGAACGGTTCGCTTCCCCAAGCGGGTCGCAAACGCAAAGACACTGAAGATAATACAGGGTGTCTTTTTTTATATATACAAAATTTTCATTTAAAATATACGTGGTACTATAAGGATTATAGACATCCTGTTTTCACTTCTATCATCTCTGGGCCGGCGGACTTTCTGGGTCATCTGTTGCTCAACCGTCGAATGACTAATTACCTAAAAATCGTAATTAACTTTTAAATTATAAAAGCTACAGAGTTGTGCCAATGAGAACATCTGTTCCTTTCGGTCATTTGATATCGTAGACGTTTTCAGAACGAAAATCCGTTCGGTAGATCGTCCGCAAAAAAATCGTGAAGGGACACCATTTTTTCTTTATTTTGTTGATTGCGCATCTTCGGAGATGGGACTTTCTTTCACCCCGAATGTGAGAGCGTGAAGGAGCACAGTGCCGCCTCATGCGTCGAAGATGAGATTTAACTTGTGGAAACAAGACAAAAAGCACATGTGTCGGGTGACGCTATCGGAGCTGCCCTTATCTTCGGATGCATTTTCTGTTTTCTTTTAATCTTTTTCCAGGATGCAACCTAAGCAGCACAATGTACCGAAAGTCGAGTGCAATAGGGGTGGACGGTATGTGTCTTATCAATGTTCTTTAGCTTCACGAGTCTCTTCAAGGCCTTCCACCTACTCGTCCACTCCTATTGCACTCGACTTTCAGTGCATTGTGCTGCTTGGGGAGAGGCGACAGTGTGCTCTTTCACCCTCTCACATTGGGGGTGAACGAAAGACGGGTCTCCGAAGATGTGCAATGCACAAAATAAAGAAAAAAATGGTGGTCGTTCTCGAATTTTTTGCGGACGACCTACCAAGTGGATTTTTGTTCTGAAAACGACTACGATATCAGGTGACCGAAAGCAACAGATGTTCTCATTGGGCCAACTTCGTAGCTTTTATAATTAAAAAGTTAATTACCGATTTCTAGGTAATTAGTCATTCGACGGTTGAGCAACAGATGGCCAAGAACGTCCGCCGACCCAGAGATGATAGAAGTGAAAACAGGATGTCTATAGCCCTTAGAGTTTTTTAATGAAAAATTTGTATAAAAAAAAATAAAGAAAGGAGACATGTTGTACGTACTTCTGTAACATTTGATATGCACACGACAGTCAGCATTTCTTCTCCAGTTTTATGACCGAAAAATGCGGTTTTCCAAAACAGAGTGGATGCCGATAAACAGCCTTCGAATTCCAGGTAAAACAGACGCCGAAAACCGGCCGAAATCACCCAGCCGGCTATTCTGGTGGTGGTGGTGGTAGCTCAGCCCTGGCAAATCGATTTTTTGGGTGAAGGCCAGAAAGTGTGAGGAGGAAGAAGAAGATGCCATAGCAGCACCACTCGAACGTCAGGCCTGACGATTAGCCCATGTAGCCACCAGATCAAGCTCGAGAAAGCTGCTACATCTGTTTCCATCAATATGCTCGATATTACGTTCCGATTTCCTCCATTGGGCACTCGGTTGTGCGTCACGAAACGATTCTTAGTTTACGTTTGCTTACAGTTCGTATTTTTTGCTGGTCAGGTACGATCCGATGATCTCTACAGTGCAATAGCACACCTCGAGGACCTATTGACAACCGAACAGCAAGTTATCCAGTCTATTCATCGATACCAATCCCTTCACCACGATCGGTTGGAGGAACTACAGTTTCATCATGCCTGGAGCAGCATCACAACGGGCGAGGGCGTAGGAAACGTCGTCCGACGGTTCAAGACTATGGCTGACCTCAGCTGGACGTGGGCTTTCTACTACGACCGTAATTCGCTGCTGAGCCGCGCCATAGTTCGTGCTATGATGGGGTTCCTCTCCAGATATACGATGCCATCGGATGACGACTTATCGGGAGCAGCAGTAGGGCTGTGCCGCCTTCTCAACACCTACATGTTGACTTCCGCGTTTTTGATATCACTCCGTTCGGCACCTCGACCTACCGTTTCAGACCTTGTCCTGATTGCTTCATCCTGCCTCGGTGAGGGTTATGTAGAGGAGTCGCTAACCTGGGCCACGGCTGCTCTCGAAGAGTCAGTCGCCAAGAACGCAGCGTGGGAGTCTGCTGTGTGCGTTCTATCAAATGCCACGTACAGTCTACAAAATGTAGCGTCCGCTTCAGACGTGGTCCACAAGGCCTTGAGTACAGCGGGCCCTCCTGAACGAGGAATTCTGTCGAAAGTAAAGGAACTCTACGACAAGGAAATTCGTGGGTGGACGTATCCCCAAGGGAAAACTTGGCAAAGGCGACGAAGCCAGTTCGAACGCTCTTGCGCAATCGCGTTGCGTGGCGCCCCTCTTAGAGCGTCAAGTGAGCTGCGCTGCAAGATGACCACCAATGGAAGACACCCCGCCCTCATTTTACAGCCAATCAAGATGGAGGTTATCAGCGTGGATCCTTGGTTCGTGCTTTTCCACGACTTTATTAGTGCCCAGGAGGCGGAGGAAATAAAGAGCCATTCTCGAAGACATCTAAAGCGAGCAACAACTGTACACCAAGATGGCGCCATGAATCCTGTACCCTACCGTGTCAGCAAGGTAACCGAGAAAACCTAGCGAGGCACTTCCAGATGCAAATGCTTGCTCGTGTATTTGTAGAATAGGGGTCCCTGCGTAGTATTTAGACACCGCTACAGATGGTACGGCACCGATCACTCTGAAACTTCTACTATACTCAAGTAGGCTCAGCTTTCTGCGCAGCTTCCCGTTTCCCTCTTCCCTCTATTTCTCGCGCAGCGACCTTAGATCGATCGTAGAGCTTCGAAACAGCTTCACCGCATAACATGCTCAGAACCGACCGTCATTCGGAATGATAGCGGTCTCTTTTCTGATCCGTTGAAAATGGGAGGCATACGCGTTTTTGTGACAATTTGGTTGTGGGTTAATTCCCGCAAAAAGGCGTACGCCCTGCTCTCTACACAAGTTAGGCACAATAACTTTTATCAGTCGGCGCAACGGCTTGCGCACAGCGTGTTATATGAGGAAGTCGTGTTTTAAGATTGGTCCTCATTTGCAGTCGCTGGTTTCCTTATACGAGAAGTTGCAAATGAGGGACTTCATGGGGAATATGCACAGAGTTTGGTCGCATAATGAGAAGAACTGACATGAAGAGGATGTGTACAGGGTTTGCCATGATCAAATACCCCAAGATAATGAACACCAGGACTTCCCAAGATAACTCTCGAAACTGCCGTCAGTTATTGAATAGCTAAGAAACCGCGTAAAACGTTTGGAGCTTCCGAGTTTGTTTGGACGCATTAAGAAGAATGTTAATCCGCGCTCTCATATGTGCGATACGTACTGGTGGCGGGGGGGGGGGGGTTGGTTGGGAGGTTCAAACCTCCCAAATCATCGTATCTTTCATGGTGCATTAGGGAGAGGAAAGTGAGGGGAGATCCTTTTCCCCCATATATAGACCCCATAGAACCCGTCCCGAAATATTTTTCTGGTTACGCCTCTCTACCTGAACGCCTCTTCCGACATTTTCTCGAGCTCTAGTTTCGAAATTAGACCTAGAGGGGATATTTGCCACAGTTCGAACAATGTAATAAATAAATAAATCTGGCAGCGAACTTTTATTCTACAAAAGGTTTATACGCAGGGGGTCCTAGACACCCCGGGGCACCCAAGCGTTCAGCAACATCCTTTCGTTGGACTGACAAAGAGGGCGCCGGAAAAGTCGACGAGCGCTAGGTTCTTGGTGCTCCGAGAAGCATGATGATCTTGATGAACCTGAGTAAATCCGGCCCGTGCTTCACATTGTTGGGAGAAAAATGCGACTTTTACGTGGCAAATTTTCGAGTTCAGTTCGCAAAAATTGACATAATCAAAATTAAATTAGACTACGTTCGGATCAATAAGTGGCAAAAGCCTAGTAAGAACAAATGCCGTTCATCGCGTGATTCTAGGTGGCATGGTATTTATAATAATTCAATGACACTTTTTCCGGGACACCCTGCGTACGAGAATGACGACAACCCTGACGCAAACGAGGCTGATTTATCGACAAAGACCTAGACCCCAATGGACGTGTGCATAACGCGTCCTCTAATGTATAGTATAGCGCCCAAACGCTATTCTTGTTCGTTTTCGTTTCGTTACAAGCGTTTTCTCTGTTCTGCCGTTCGCAGTCTTACTTCCTAGAAGAGCACGTGTTCCCGGCTGCGAAGCGTGTTGAAACGAAGATCTTCGACGTCACAGGCCTTTCAGGGAGTAGCGCCGAAAACTTTCAGATTGCTCACTATGGCGTCGGGGGCCACTACATAACTCACACTGATTACACCAAGAAGGACCAGTCGACGCTTCCGGACCATCACCTATGGGGGAACCGACTGGCGACCGTGCTGATGTACCTGACGGATGTTAAATCCGGCGGTGCTACTGCATTCGTCGAGGCCAATGTGGCTGTCAGACCCCAGAGGGGCCTGGCGCTCTTTTGGTTCAACATGCTCAGAGCTGAGGACGAAAACAGTGAAAAGGTCACAGAGTGGTCCGAACCTCGCTACGGAGACCGTCGGACGAGTCACTGCGCATGTCCCGTACTTGAAGGTTCAAAGTGGATCGCAACGAAGTGGTTCCGTGAGAAAGACCAAGGGGTTGTGAAATATCGAACGCCTATTTAACCATTCTTCGTTTATATTGTATAAAGCGTGAAACCGTTTGACGGATTCAGACGGGAAATATATGTATGGTATTCATTCTTGCCTGCATGCCCGTTTGAGTGCACTAGTTCAGCCCATAGAAACAAAGAGCGAACGGAAGGACCAATGAAACGTGACGCACGCTGGATTGACGCGGCCACAGGCGCCACCAGGATTTTTTCCGGGAGTGGGTGGGGGGCGGGTCAGGGCAGAATGTTTGGGGTGGTGGTGCGTCAACTGCGCCCGCGACTACATTGTCTTGGCCCAGAAACCGTATAGGCTTCAGGAAGCCGGGTGAGGGGGTTGGGGGGTGACGGCGCCCATGTGCCCGGCTCTGTCAGTGTACTTTTTTCTGCTCTAAAACCTGTGGAATTCGTAATCATTGCCTTCTCATGCGTGGCAGACTATTTTTCAATATACTACGCCGGGGTCACCACTGCTCTCTAATTTATCCCAGCGTTAGTCATACCTTTGGGGAAGTAACTGTTCTGCGTGCGTCCACCAGTGCTCCGTCAGGTAACACAGGCGCCTGTTCATCACCGTTAAAGTCACATTCCAGTCCATCCAACTGCTCAGTTCAGTTAGAGGAAGGCAGTTAGGACGAGAGGTCTGTTGCAGACAGCAACAGGCGAAATTGGGAACTCATTAAAATGCTTGTTTTCTCGAACGTCAATCAGCATAACGTCACAAGAAATCATGTAATACTGCGTGATGGGCCACGATGTTAGGCGATTTTGTAGCCCTACGCGTCATGCGTGAACAACAAGATGTCAGAAAAATCTGCTATGCGCGCCCAAGCCTGTCAAAACCGGCGCAGCATTGTGCAACAATCCCAGCGCATGAGCAGCATGCTCCTGCTCATTGAGCGCTCTTTTCTGTGGTGGTCACTGTCACTAATAGGGATACAGTTAAGTGTTGTGGCAATTCCAATGTAAACAGTCAGCTGCTATATTGGAAAGTGAGTGATTATGGTCAAACAAGTCAAAATAAACATGATACCTTCTACAATACCATCTGTGATTCCTAAATGTCAGTATGACAAGCTATGAAGAAATGTTAATGTAGTGCATGCTATTCAAAGCAAGTTCTTCCACATCCCCCCCCCCCCCATCTACAAACACCCAGAAAAGAAAAGACGGGTCTTTGGTTTGCCTCTGGTAACATAATTTAACTACACAAATGCAGTATGTGCAGTCAAACACATTTGCAATAAGGAAAGCATAAAGATTATTGCAGTTGCAACGGTCATGTCAGTAGGTCATGTACATCTTGGTATTTTCCAAATTTCTCAAACATTTCCATATCTTTTATATTCAACGTGCTGGACATCTACTGTGCAACACCTGATATCGAATCAAAATCTGAGCCAGTATGGGGTCATGAACACACCGGTGTAACCTGAGCAACAATAAGGTAGACGGCATGTCAACAAGTTGCAAACCGCTGTTCCATCTTGCACATTTGTCATGCTCATCTAGGTATTTTTCAAATTTCTCAAACATTTCCATATCTTTTATATTCAACGTGCTGGACATCTAGTGTGCAATACCTGATATCGAATCAAAATCTGAGCCGGTATGGGGTCATGAACACACCGGTGTAACCTGAGCAACAATAAGGTAGACGGCATGTCAACAAGTTGCAAACCCCTGTTCCATCTTGCACATTTGTCATGCTCATCTAGGTATTTTTCAAAATTTTAAACATTTCAATATCTTTTATATTCAACGTGCTGGACATCTAGTGTGCAACACCTGATATCGAATCAAAATCTGACCCAGTATGGGGTCATGAACACACCGGTGTAACCTGATCGAGCAACAATAAGGTAGACGGCATGTCAACAAGTTGCAAACCCCTGTTCCATCTTGCACATTTGTCATGCTCAACTAGGTATTTTTCAAATTTCTCAAACATTTCCATATCTTTTATATTAAACGTGCTGGACATCTAGACATCTAGACGTGCTGGATGTCACTAGATGTCCAGCACGTTGAATATAAAAGATATGGAAATGTTTGAGAAATTTCAAAAATACCTAGATGAGCATGACAAATGTGCAAGATGGAACAGCGGTTTGCAACTTGTTGACATGCCGTCTACCTTATTGTTGCTCAGGTTACACCGGTGTGTTCATGACCCCATACTGGCTCAGATTTTGATTCGATATCAGGTGTTGCACACTAGATGTCCAGCACGTCGAATATAAAAGACATGGAAATGTTTGAGAAATTTCGAAAATACCAAGATGTACATGACCTACTGACATGACCGTTGCAACTGCAATAATCTTTATGCTTTCCTTATTGCAAATGTGTTTGACTGCACATACTGCATTTGTGTAGTTAAATTATGTTACCAGAGGCAAACCCAAGACCCGTTTTTTTTTTTTTTTTTCTGGGTGTTTGTAGATGGGGGGATGTGGAAGAACTTGCTTTGAATAGCATGCACTACGTTAACATTTCTTCATACCTTGTCATACTGACATTCAGGAATCACAGATGGTATTGTAGAAGGTATCATGTTTATTTTGACTTTTGACCATAATCACTCACTTTCCAATATAGCAGATGACTGTTTACATTGGAATTGCCACAACACTTAACTGAATCCCTATTAGTGACAGTGACCGCCACAGAAAAGAAGGCACTAAAATTTTACAGATATCCACCCAGTGATTCTGCAGCCATAAGGTGCTTACAGTATATCTTACAGCACTGTAGTGTGCTAAATTGTTTATACTGCAGTATTACTAATCGCTAATTAAATTTAACCTAGTATGTGAGAATGATATACTGAAGTGAATAAATAGATAAAGCAAATAGGGAGGAACAACTCTCTCCGCTCTTGTCTGAACATATGCACCATCACCAAAATAATATTGCGCGAGTCTGGCGCCTGCTAATATACGCGCTCGAGTCGCAAAAGCGTTATTAGGCTATTAAAAGGAAAGTATCCAAGTCTAATATATACACGACGGGATGCACACGGCTGTTTGTGAACGGACTGGTTCGCGAAAGCGCCTTTATAATGCAAAGTGTAGCAACACGGGAAGCCATAATAATGTGGCGTAATTTATCGTGCACGTCCTTTTGTTTATACGCATTTATTGTCGTATGCCGTATATGCGTGTCGTACACCCCAATCTCACAGCATAGCAATTGGGCTCTCAAACAACAACCATCAGTTGAACAATAAACGGGGTGAGATTAATATAAACTCGCTCAAAGACTCAACGCTGGACCCGAAACCCTTTTGCCGCCGACGCCGCGTATCAAGGTCACAGCGCCGTTACAGTGGAATGAAACGGAATTCCGTGTCAAAAATTCCCTTTTTACTGCACACAGACTTAGTCTGGACTGGCTACAAAACGGAAAAATTGCCGTATAAAAGCTGTATGCAGTGTGCTTGATACAGAATTTGATAAGGGCTGGTTAGAAAGTGGTTAAGAATTCCTGTTTAGAAAATGTATACAGTGCATGTAATAAACCCTGTACGCACCTTTATTCAGGTTTCTGTCTGCTAGCTGCTAGACTGGGAGGGAATAGGTTGGATAGGTCATGGTTAGAAGAGCTGTATATAAACTAGAAGATCAATTTCATAAGCCGCACAGATCCAAGAAAGTGAGTTCACCAGCTGCTTCGACGTCTACTATACCTTGGCCATGGACTGGCCAAGCTCATTTCAGTGCTGGAAGCAGCATTTACGTAATATTTTTCCACTCAGAAACTCTACACCCGCAGTATCTTTGACTTTATGCAAGTCATGGTAGAAAGCGCACAAAACACGGACTAGAAGAAGACGACACAAGACAGTGCTGGTGTTGTCGTCTTCTTCTAGTCCGTGTTTTTGTGCGCTTTCTACCATGTCGTATGCTTACCAACTAGCCCAACGTTGTTTGTTACATGTGCAAGTCCTTGACCAATCTAAGGCTTGAACAAATTGGCTGTGACGTGCACTGCAGTGAACTGATTAGACGTGTTCTTCATATCTTTTTAGTCACACGACTGCATTCTCTTACAAAGTCTCTTTTTTTTTCTCTCTCTCTCTCTCAAATTTTCTTGAATAAGGAGAATGTGTCAAAAAGAGAGCGACGGAAACATTTGAAAATACGCTTGAACGGAAATCAACTAGATGTTTGCGTTCAATCGTACGTGTATACACCAGCTCGCTTGTCTCCTCACTTATGTTCAACGAAAACACGCTATTTTTGCTCGAAAATATGCCATTTGAAAATATTCACTATGACGTCTCGGTAAAATATAAATGTGTTCGGTACTGTACGATCATGACTCTATTTTTTTCTTTCTTTGTTTAAAAATTGCGCGTGCTCGTGTTCTCGTAGTTATCGCTGCATAATTGAGAGGACATGAATCAAGTACCAACAAGATTCCTTTTCAAGCTAACGTGAAATCCTCGGGTTTAGTGCCGAACTCCGCAACTTCCCACGTAAGAGCCCTTCGGGAGGTAACTCGCCTACTGCGACCAGCGCCACCTGGACCTTTCATTGCAGTTTTGTGCGCTTACTTCCCGGCGCCCGGCACACTTCTCCTTCTAGCCACTGTAGCGCCGTGTAGAGCCGCCATCGAGAGCGTCTGTCCTGTCGTCCGCAGCGCCACCACAGCCTTGCACAAGGGGGCGCTCTATTTCGCATCGCCATCCAATACCTTCCGCTATCTCTCACCATGCTCCCCGAAGGAGCAATGACGTCATCCGCGGAATGCGACCGCAGCGACCCCTATTGGTGAGGCGTCGCTCGTAGCGCCCTCTAGTGGTGTACCCTACACAATGGATAATCCTTCTATTCATCGGAGATAATCCGTCTATTGGGGGCTGCATTGGAAACAACACCCGGTCCATCCGCATGGTCGGCGGATGGATACGGTCAAAATGTTCCGCGCGGTTTTTCCTGTGCTACGGCTAGAGGGCGACACAGAATGACGCGGTTTACGGGGCTTTGAGACGGTATTTATCCGTACTCACTTTTCATGCTTTTTTATAAAAACGGAAAGTGGTAGACATATAAATTTGATGTCTATCGATTCCTGAAATAATTCCAGAGAAAGTAAATGGAAAGTTTTCTTCGAAATGGCTATAGAAGTTTAATAAAACCTGTTCAAAGAGGGAGGAGAAAAATTGTGTATTTTTTTCGCATTCGTGACGTCGCCGTAAAATACATACGACATATATGAGAAATACTGTAGCGTAAATAGTTTCATCTCGTCTTCCTCTTTATGATGAAAGCACCCGCGTCAAAATCTGCGCGGCGGTTACCGAGAGAAAGCATAAAAACTGTTCCATAAGAAATACATTGGGACGGAGAGCTGGTATGCCCTCTTAAAATATGTCCTTTGGCAGGAGGTGGCAAGGTGTGTGCAAGGCGAAGGTGAGTAAATGAAACATCAAAATATTATTTGTGGCACATGGCAAATCGGAAATGTGTGAGGAGATAACGGTAACAAAAATGCAGTCTGATATTTCTTTAGTGAGCATTGCTAGAAACACTCATAAGCCAACATTCTCTTCGTACGTATTTCAAAATTTCTTGTAAACACCTGATTTCTAGATGTTATTAGCACAGTACTTTTTCAAGAACCGCTAAAATATCATTTATGTTACTAAACAATTCGTACAGCAGTTTACTACAATAAGCATTGCCACATCGCGTGCAACAAGCGGTGGTAAACGCGAGGCCGACGCTTCACCATAACAACCTCAACGTGGACATTCTGCTCCATGCGGTTGCAAAGCTTCGATACCGTTCCGTTCACGCTGAGTTGGCGCTTCGTTGGCCTCATTCAGTTGGCAAAAGTTGCTCCATGCGGTTGCCGCCGACGCGACAACGGAGGTAGAACACTGCACCCTTTCTCCTGCCACTACCAGAAAATTAAACCTACTAAAGGGAATTAAAATCCACTACCAAGCGAGGAGGACGCCAACGTATAGTAACTTAGCCCATCAGAAGCGGGCAAAGAAGGTAAGCCCTCTACTGGAATTAAACTTTAAAATCCATCGCCGACTACAGAACCCATTATCAGGCGAGTTCAATTTCAAAGGCGCTATGGAAGCTCAAGTTGAATTCCGATTATGGAATTTGAAGTGTGTGATAAGTTTTGAAGTTGAATGATGGGTTATGATGGAATGAGTTTGAAGTTGAAGTTGAGTGATGGGTTATGGTGCGATATGAGTCTGAAGTCGAATGGTGGGTTATGATGTGATGAGTTGAAGAGTAATGATGGGTTACGATGTGATGAGTTTGAAGTTGAAGTTGGATGCTGGGCTGTGATGGGCTGCGTGGAAATCTGATCATTATGTGATGCAGAATGAAGTCGTGAGAAAATGCCAACCTACGCCGCATTTTCCAGAGCCAGAGTGGTGCCCTCCAACGTATTGTGCTATTGACGAAAGTGGAGGAAAGCGTGCAGGACGAACACAATGCATTCTGGACAGGTCCTGGACACACGTCACAGCAAACATTAATGCACACGTGGCCTTAAAGATGGCCGCGCCCGTGATCGGCGCCCTTTGTTTGTAAGCAACGCGTTTGCTGCTCCTGTTCGCCATTTTGGACGTCTATCGACTCCGGTAATTATTTTGATCCAATAATCTCGCAGTAAAACGCGCAGTTTTATACACGAGGCCTCGTACTGTTGACCGCCTCACGAGATGTGATAATAGCCTAGCTGTATACTTTACGCTGGCAAAATGCGTCCATCTCTTGGCTTTATGCTGTGGGATTTGCTCCTGCAAGTAGCCTTCCCCACCGGGTTGTGGTCTAAGTAACCAGTACGTTCCATATCGCCAATCAAGAATGACTCCGACACCAAACTGGAATGCAACTTACATCGTTTATTCGTCTCGAACAGGTCTTCCTCCTGCGCTGCTCCGGTCCCGAATGTCCCGTTTTCCCCGTCGCTCCCTCCCGCCTCACCTCCCACTGACCTCAATCCGAGCGACAGAACGGCACGTGCGGCGATCTTGGTCAGTGGAAGAAAACCTGCCCGAAGGGCAGCTGAGAAGGTTGGGGGGGCCTCAGACAAAGGGTCGCCCCCTCCTCGCGACCGCGTCACCACACTCCCCCCACCTAAGGCCTCGACGCGGGGGGTTCCCCCAAAAAGTCCATGAGCTCCTGCTCAAAACCGGGGGGATCCTGGACCTTGGAGAGGGGGGGCACCGGGCTGCTGGCGGCGGCAGAGAGGGGAGGGCGGTCCACTGGGCACAGGAGCTCCGGCCGAAACGCCTGTAGCACCCGCACTGCACTGCGATGGCGTCCTCCGGATTCGGCAGTGCTGCCGGCGGGGGGGCAGCTGGGGGGGGCCGGCTCCGCTGACAATGCCGCCCTGGAAGCCTCGGCGGCGCGGTGCCGCTCGCCCTGAACGTGGGTGGCCAGGTGGACGACGAGGCCGCCACACGATCGGCACAGGCGGCCTGCCTCCTCCTCGGTGTAGGTTGCTGGAGGCTCCGAGGGGTGCCTGTCCGACAGGAGGCGGCCGCGGAAGGTGGCAGCCACGGAACCAGGGTCGGCCCCGCGCAGTGGTCTCGGCTGGTCGCGCCACCGTCGCGACGAGACGAAGCAAGCCGTGTCGTCCCCGACGAGGGCTGTCCAAGTGCCGACGGAGTGCCGCGTCGGGGGGGCCTGGGCAACAGGTCTCGCCATGTTCTTTCCGGGGGGCGCTCCCACACGCTTGCCCTTAGGCTTCGAGTGGACGCCGTCTTGCTTTGAGGGACCAGAGGTCTTCTTAGGTGCCCCGGAAAGAGAAGGAAGTGCGGAAACACGAAATGTTATCGCGTGCGCAAACTGTGCGCGCGAGAACGCTGCTCCGCAGTCCGTGACCCGCCGCGGGTAGGACATACCGGCCTACCGCGTTGTCTCAGGTTATAACTACCCAAGTTATCACGAGGGTGAGCCGGAGGGCAAATAGCTACGCCCGTAGCATCATCCTCCTGGTCGCGCTCATGATAGCGTTTCAAATCGCCGACGTGAACGGGACCAGCCTCCTCCGCCGTGTCCACACGACTGAGACGGTACGACAAGCGGGATAATCGGGAAATCACCCGAAAAGGTCCCTCCCAGCGCTGTGCCAGTGACGCTGTGAAACCTACAGCAGCGTTGCTCAGCGGGTGCGTGCGGGTGCGTCCTCCTCAGGCAGGCCACTGGAGCTAGTCCAGGACTACCGTTATGGTGAGCTACCGTCAAACGAAGAGAGGTGTGCGCCGTGAGCAGTTTTCCGGCGGCGGCGTAGATCACGTTGAAGGACCGGCGGCGGCGTCAGCGGCGCCACGCCGATGCTGTCTTATCGGCGTGGGCCCCGTGGGCTGTCAATCAGGGTTGCCAGGTTGGGCTATAATCCGCCAAATTGGGCTACTTTTTGTGACAGTTGGCGGAATGTTTTTCATCTCGGCTATTTGGCTATTTTTGGGCTATACCAGCGTTTCACGCCATGCGCTCGGACGACAGCACGCGACCACACGACGACTGTCACCCCGGTCACCCCTCGTTTCTGCATTTGTGTCCCGGCACATAATAATGCACTGCCGTCTGTCGAGACTGAATAAAGTAATGATCCTTAGCGCTCCCAGGTCAGACGTGTTAATGGGCAGCAGAACAGATATGAGCAGACACGAAGACACATATGTCGGAATCCTTTTTCAGAATTCGGTAATCCTGTGGCGGACACAGGTGGTGATGCTGCAACGCAGATGGTGGTGGTGGTGGTGATGAACGGGCTCGCCGTTGTCGGCCTCACATGTGGGCAACGTCACGACTGACACCCTGGGGGAATGTGCGTCCTGGGCCGACTTCTAAGGGAACTGTGCCGACATATATCTGAAAGCGTCTGAGGAAAACCCAGGAAAAACCCCAGACAGCACAGCCGGCACCGGGATTCGAACCCGGGTACCTCCCAGTCTCGACGTGACACGACAACGCAGCTTTCGTTCGTGTACAATCAGAATTTCGAAGTTCACAGGAACAAATTCCCGTGCGACTTTCTTCTTCTTCTGAACTTGCTGAGTTTGAATAAGTTGCGCGAACTGGAGAGAGTACGTATAGTGCCTTGGGCTTGCTGGTGTTCCATTATTCAAAGCCCCAAAACTAATGCTGTTGGAATATAAAGATAACCATGTGCAGGTCTGTGCACTAGTAACTACAGCGTGCATATAAACGGTTGCTCCAAGTAAAAATTTCCCGGGTCCGCGGCAACGCGAGTTGCTAACTTCAAAGTCAGGTTCCCAGCTTCACGTTATAGCAATCGCAATGTGGCGAGCATGGGAGCGCCTTTGCGCAAAACTGCCGCTTGTATATGGGACCTGTACTTGATATCATCGGAAACTTGCACATTGTTTTTTCACGTTCTACAAAGTGACCTTTATTTACGTAAGCCATAAAGTTATAAGATATACGTGGTGCATCATATCTGATTCAACACATATTGTGGTTCTTATACACGCCGTTTGTTCCACTTTAGAACACCGGAAGAAAACATTTTCCAGCGGCTTAACACAACATAGAATAGCAACATTTAATGTGAGACTTTCGTCTCCTTATACAGGCGACTTCATCAGTCCGCGGCATGGGACGTTGCTGAAAAGACTTTATGCCATCCGAATCCTACCTGAATAAGTTTACAAGCGAACTTAGTTATGTATCCATAATCAAAGAGAAGTTGCATGCCTCTATCTTATGCTGTATATTCTCAAGGTTTTGTGAACCGAGTAACAAAAACACTTTTGGCTATTTTTTCTTTTATGCGTTGGCGTGAGTTGGCTATATTTGGGCGATTTTCTGAATCAGTTTTGGCGGGAGACCAGTTTGGCATCTGGCAAGCCTGCTGTCAATATGTGTTCTTTCCTCGGACGGGGACGCACGGACATCTCAGGGCGCGGGCATTTTCTCCATCATAAACACCGAGACGATGGCAGTATTTATTGCACCTTGCTCCAAACAAGTACATCAGCACTGTATAAGCGCGTATTATGAAAGAAAACCAGAACACGGAAAGGAATATTAGGAGAACGCACTTCAAGGAGGTCGTCACTCAAGAACTTCGACAGGGCCCGTTAACGGCCGGTTTCACTAGAGAAAACAACATAACTAGACAGTTAGAACGATGAGCCGCCCCTTAAATGGTAACCACACGTAACAGTTATAGCGAGTGCCGAACGTTCACAGGACGGCAACGTGTAAAAGCTTGTTCCACTGATCCAGTGGCTCTCTTCCCGAACTTATAGTAGATATATGTAAATATGCAAACGTAAGAAAATGATATGACATAAGGCGCACCGATAACGTCATTGAATAGTATTTTTGCAGAGGCTGCAGTTATCATGAATAAATACTGTAAAACCCTATATTTTCGCAGCCCTAAATTTTCGCGAATCAACAGGGGTATATTCGCAACCACTAAATTTCGCGCGCTCCTCGAGTTCCTCCTTCTCTGTTTTCAAATTTTTGGCGTGCCCTTAAAGTTCGCGAATTTTCCCGACTCGCGAAATTCGCGAAAATTAAGGGCTCCGAAATAAAGGGGGTTCTACAGTATAAACTTGTCCAGAGCGAGTGAGTTGAGGCTGCACGCTTCGCGCGCATTATAAGCCCCGCGATCTCGCGATTGAAAACACCATCTGATGGGGTGCTCGTCGCCGGCACACACAAAACGCACTATTTGCAATGCACTTTTCGAGCGCAGAAAGAGCGACAGGCAATCCACGTGGGAGGACCACGTGCTTTGGAGCGATCGAGCTGATTGGCGTATAGGCGCTAATCTGTTGGCTAGATAGATCGCTTTCCAACCCAGATAACACGAACGTGATATTAGCGCGTTTAAGGATTTCTTAAACATGGAATTGCTTTCAACGAGGAAAATATCTGCCGTCCTGCTATCTCGCTTTTGCGCGAAATCCCTTAATTAAAGAATTAATTAATTTTAGGTAATTGATGATCTTGTAGTTACATACTTTCTTCGAGATAATCTTCGCCTGGCCAACTCAGAAATGGCATTCATTTTGTTCTGCTAGTTTTCTTTACTTTATCCATTCCTTACTTTCTATCCTTTATCCACTTTGTTCTGTAACGAATAATAAAAAAAAAGACCCAGCATGTGGATAATGACCAGTGCTATGGTGTTGGTGGATGACCGGCAAACAACCTGCAGGAATTGAATCACAACTTTCCCTGGAGTTGTGTCTCCAGGGTGGACTGTGAAACGAAACTGTGAAACATAAACAGCATATCAGTGATGAAATTCTTACTGCTAAAAACACCACAAATGAAGCCTGGGACCTACGGTGCAAGAAAAACAAACGAAGAGATTAGGTGTGTGAGAGCTTTTTTAATGGAAAACGGATCCAAATGGGCACATTCAACAACCACGCCGATTTTTCAACATCGGCGGCGGCGCGCCGACAGTTTTGGGACGACGGCGGCGGCGGGCAAGGTCCAGACCTCCGGCGGCGGCGCATCAACGAAGGCTGCGTTCCATGGAGGAAGGAAACACAGGAGCGGCCCTTCCATACTTTTTCCATTGGGACCAGCGTGCCAACCTTCGCGTTGGATTCTGGGATACTCCTGTCTACCATGTGACCCATGACGTACCGCTCATGTGACCCCCAGAGCATGGCGGCTCCCTTCACACAAAGCAGACGACGCGTTTGTAAGCCTTGCAGAGGTTTAGATATCAGCATTGTGTTGAGCGCGTGCGTGAAGTTTTATTTATCGTATTCGGAGGTGTACCTTTATACTGCAAGACCACCTATGGACGCCAGGGCGTGACCTAGGACCAACATTACGCGTGGCCAGGGGCGCCGGAACAGGGGGAGCAGGGGGAGCGACGGCTCCCCCTCATTTACGAATGGGGGAGCACGGCTCTCCCAGTGTCAGCCCAGCGTCGTAATCTTCTACGGTCTAACGGAATGGCCTGTGCGTGCATGTGTTTTTTCGGTGGCCATAAATTTAGAGAACAATAAACAGAGATCCTACCACTGTCACTGTGTGCGGAGACCGTTTGAGAAGAGCTACATACCAATGGTGTCAGGTTCACAGGGTTCTGGAGTTGACCATGGCAAGGTTTGTGGTACAGGTTGGGACAAAAGTTTACGGAACACGCTAGCGACGTACTCTTTCTCCGGTGCGACACCCTAGCGGCTGCCGGAAGCGAGTGAGTTCACTGTTGCGGAGGGGTGGAAGGGTGCGCTGTTAGCGACACACAGCGGTAACTTGTACTTCCCAGGCACGCATAAGCGACACTGGAACCACCACTGTGTGTAGCTAATAGCGCATCCGTCCACCCCTTCGAAACAGTGGACTCACCCGATTCCGGCAGCCGCTAGGGTGTCGCACCGAAGAAAAAGTACGTGGCTCGCGTGTTCCGTAAACTTTTGTCCCAAGCTGTACGAAGTGCAATAAATCGGTCAGAAAGTGTGTAACGGGGGGCGCGAGCACTCCCAGACTCAATCCACGGGGTGGGGTGGGGGGGACAGAGGCACAAACGGGAATCGCAAAAGGCACGCAAGACACCAGGCGTCTGAGGGAAATAAGGATACGAAGAAACCGCCCAGTTGAAGACAGAGGGTTGTTATAATGGCG
Source organism: Ornithodoros turicata (assembly GCF_037126465.1). NCBI lineage: Eukaryota > Metazoa > Arthropoda > Arachnida > Ixodida > Argasidae > Ornithodoros > Ornithodoros turicata. The sequence goes on along the minus strand of NC_088202.1, from coordinate 28,967,341 downwards.
GTTTGCGGGGCGCAGCCACAGATTTCAGTCGGTTGTGGACAGGGTGCCCACTTCGAGCTGGCGTGTAAGACCTGTAGTAGACAAGTGCGATGAACTGAGACGAAACGTCGCACCGGTGTTGTGTTCATGTGTCGGCAGTGGCAACGTCGAGGGAGCGCCACCAAGTCCTCGACTGCAGCAGCGTTACAGGATTATTAAATGCCATAGACATCGGAGAAGGCAACACCTCTGGAATGTGATATGTATCGCAGCTTGTTTGTTGTCTTATATATATTGTGTATATCTTCACCCGTCATAGTAGAATATTCTAACTGTTACCCTGATTGGTCGCCCCTCGCTTTCCGTCGTACCGATGTCCAAAATTTACCCGCTGTTTTCATTTATCCGGCTTTTCTTATTGAGTCGCCCGGGAGTTATAACGACAGCGTGACACTCAGTCAAAAGGCTGGGTGTCAAAGGGCACATTCTTGCTGAGCTCCAGACCGGCCCAGGAAAGTCTGGTTTATTCGCAGAAGGCTTGCGGATCAGACGATATTCGCTTCCAGTCCCGGCACATGTATATGCCGCGACGGCGATTCCGGGGACAAGTACCCGAAGTTCCCTACACATTACTTGCCATAGAGGTCTATAGGCACTGCGCAGAAGTAAAAAAAGCCGGACGCACTGAACTCTTACCAACTAATTCACCACCAAGTGCTATTTAATTACAGTACTACTGCAATGTTACTTTAGATCTACTGTACAAATATGCACATGTCATTTGCTAGGTGCACGTTTACTCTTCGTGCAGCAACCATGTATAACGCCACCATGAGCTCTCAAGGAAAATAAGTGATGATGATGATGATGATGTTTAAGGTAGCACTTTTTTTTCGCTCCCCCAGTAAAAAATTAGTTCCGACGCCACTGCGCGTGGCAGCGTTGATTACGCGCTGAGGATGTTGCTTCGTCATAGTGAATGTTATATTGTTCTCGTGTCTATTGCACAAGGTAAAGAATACTAACCAAACTTGTACAGTAATGACATGAATAAAAATTGAAGGTACTTACAGTGCTCCTCAGTACCTAACACAAATCATGTCCATTACATTTATATCTAATGTACATATCTTCGAGAGAAAGTGTACCTATCTTTACACTTTATGAAATGACTCTCTGACACGCAAGCAAACATATTTAATGACAACACAATTATTTGCACTCAGCACACACAAAGGATAAAATGTATACATTATTTGCAGAGTAAACTAAGTAATATGCATGTATACACAATGCAGAAAACTTGATAATGGCTGAAGACGATTTGCAACTCTGACATGAAAATGACAAGACAACAGAGGGGTTACCGGAGGGTATATTTTCAGCTCCAGTAAGTCCCCAATATTTGTACTAGTTCAGCAATTCAGAAAAGTATATACATTATTTTACACACGGCTACTGAACGTGTTGTTAAGGTTTTCATATGGCCTGTGATGCAGGAGTGCAAGTGTTTCATAAAATGTGGTGGTAAGTATATAGATATTTTGCCCTGAACACTGCAATTAACTACATGGATGTTAAGAAACGCTTTATGCTTTGATTCCTCGTTGAACCTCGACCTTTTCCAGCTAATGAAAAAAACACACCATTATCCCTATTATTCGAAATCGCAAAACTTTGATATGGGTATCCATGTACTTCCCTTTGCATGGCCAGCCTACTATTGTACTACCTATTCAGCTATGAAATGAGGGGAATGATGAATCCTTCCAATATGGGAGCAGCAGCTTCTTAACCCTGGTGTCGACTCTAGTGTATGCCATTAAAGTATGGTAACTATTGCCCCTTAAACAGTGTCAATTTGGTGTACATTTGCCGGAGTCTTTCTCTGTGGAGACCTGCTGTTGCTCTTCTGGATTCATGATGCAGGCGTATGTCGAAGTATTTATGTGAAATGCTTTTCATCAAGTGGTAAAAATGATTTTCAAGTGGTGCTTGCTCAAGCATATGACTACTCTGCAGTGATTGAAATATATTGCTCACAATGACAGCCTGAAGAACCTGTATTGACATTTTTTGTAGAATCCTATCCGATGATAGTCCTGAACGTTCCACAAAAGATCGGAACACCTGTTCACTGCGAGTACATACCTGAATGACGTCATCTGATGGATACACCAACCAACCCATGCTCTTTCGGCGAATGAGAGAGTGTTGTGGAATGGAAGCTGCGGGAACACTCAGAGCTTCAACACATGTTTCACACTTCAAGCATTTTTGCAAATAACGAACGACATATCCCGCAATGTAAGTGACAATCCTGTCAGCAAATGGTGAGAGAACAGTGGGATCTGGGAGGTAAGCATGATCATGGTAAACTGCGCTGTCGTCATTGTCTGGAGAGTCAGAGAGCAGATTTCGTGGTGTTGACCAATTGATGATGTCTTCGGATCGAGGCATAGCAGAACTGGTGACATGAAGGATGCTGATGTTATCCAGAGGAAGACAATTGCCCGTACGTTGCTGTCCAATCTCGTTCTGAACAATCAGTTTTTTAAATGCCGATTCGAACTGTGTTGCTGTTGGGTTATTGTTGCACTTTCCATATGCACGAATTGCACCAAAAAACAGCTCCAGGTGATCTTGACTCAGTTTGTATGATGGGAGATACTGCAGTTTGGAAGTGTTCTCTACCAGGTTCTTGTACAGGAGATCGAGGCTGTTGAAGCACACGAGGAAACCGAGAAATCCTGTTTTCCGGTTGAGTCCAGCACTAGCGGTCCGTCTCTATTGGTTCGCAGTGTTGAAATGTATGTGGATGCCTCTTCCATGAATTTCCTAGCCTGATTAATATTTTCTGAGCAAAGCGGCTTTTTCCAAGATCGTTGTCTTATATTTCTTGAATTCAGGATGTCAAAGCTATTGTTCACAGTGCGCAGAAATTTTTCTGTCACCTCTGTGTCTTCGAATCCAGGTACAGAAAGTTCGCGGCATTCCTGGAGTGCGTCCGCTACTGATGTACTGATAAGTTGTGCAGGCAGGCGGACTTTCATTGGCTGCTTCTTCCAATTAATGTGCGCTTCCCTCAGTTTGTTTCCAGCATGGATGCCCTCTTTTTGCTGTAGTGCATGAAGCTCCTTGATATGGCTCCAGCGGACCATGCCTCCATCATTTGTGAACACACAGTGTTTATCACAGAGTGCATTTCTAACAAGCTTTAACATGTGGCATGCATCCAAAAAGGCGACAACTTCTTCTCCTGAATCTGGATGAGTGAAGCTAGTCTTCAGTCCAGTTGCATAATTCAGATTGCAACCAAGCCTTCTTAGCATGGCTATGTTTGCAGCAGCTCCGTCACACGTCAAGGACACAACATGTGCCCCAGCTTCATGAGCAATTGAAAGTCCCTGGCGAACAAGATTACACCGCTGTTCGCCGGATATACCGTCAACCAAAAAATAGCCTAAAGGGAGCTTCCACCTGTCATTGATGCACACAAGTAAAATGACAAAGGCCTCCTTAGCAATGGAGCCATCATTTGTGATGCCTGTTCCAATGTCCACATAGCCACTCATATTCTTGCCATTCCACTCAACATGTTTGCGTATTGCCATTTCATCTACAGACATGCTGCATATTGTTGAAATACCTTTTGCCGCGTTATCTTGTACCTTCATTCTTAGAGCCGCCTTGGCTTCTTTAGAAAATCCAGGTTTTCCATCAACAGATTCATACCATTTTCTCAAAGTGCGTGGGTGGGGAAGGCAGGTGTCGAATGTTTGTCTTACGTAATTGTATGCTCGGTTGGAATAGAAGTGAAGTGTCAAAGCAAATGCTCGAAGCTCAGCACTGTACTTTCTTTGTACTGGGCGGCCTGTCTTTTTTCCAACTTGCCTCATTAGAAGGTCTTTGTTCGATCCGGCAACAGTGGAGAGCACATCTGCATTTTCTTGGAGTAGGATATTTTTTGATGTCAGACCATCAATAACATTCTCAAGATTGGCAATTTTCTGCTTCATTCGACGCTGTTGTTCCTGAAGTGCCTTGATTCGTTTCTTGCTTGCTGTATGGAGGTTGCCCAACCGCTTTACTTCTTTCTTCAGAAAGGCTTTGACAGGAGTGTCCTGTGGGTGTGATGACCCCTGGAGCAGCAGATTGTGGCAAAACTCCCATTATAATTTGGTTGTAATGATAGTCGACACAAATATTCCACTCCGAATTAGATTATATTGAATTTAATAGGAATGAATTGAAAAAGAGACACAAAACAACGAAGAACCATGAACCATGAAAGGCCCATGTTTCCACAGTGTGTTTATAACTACAGTAACTGTCCCCAATTGTGGCGATCACTACTCGCCCCTGTGCCAGTATCTACAAGGGCGGAGGGAGGGGGGGCAACTGCCCTGCCGGAACATTCCTAGAGATGGACGCGCACCTTTCAGGGAGGATGCATTTGGGGGGTATAAACTTCCCACTTCTCCCACTACCAATACCACAGAGGCGAAAAAGCAATGTCGACCCTGACTCACCCTTTTCATTATTGTCTTTTCTCAGTGTATACAAGTCCTCAAGCCGGTTGTCACAAGTCTTGAGAGTGTATGGTCACGTGTATAGCACTCAGTAAACAATAAATGACGAAATGTTCATGCGTCACGTTCACCTAAGAGATGGTCACATAGAATGATGAACAGCTTTGATTTCCATTGTCATGCACGATTGATTGTTTTCATGCAAGATCACACAAGCACACCGTTCACACAATGTTCTCTTTATTCACATCTTTATAAAAGTACACTAACTTTGTTCCAGGTTATATAGTACACATGACGGTAACATCACTCCCATCGTGCAAATCATATCATAGAAAAACTGGCGCACATACCTGTTAGACGTTGTCTCTTCACTGAGTCACATGCAAATCAACCTGAATCACAACTAATTTGATCTTCTTTATTAGATAAATCATCAAACATGCAAATTGTATTCCATAATGTGTGGACATACATGCTTGTCCTTGAGTTGTGATCATGCAAGTCGCCTTTAGCTGTCTGAATAACTACATGAAATGAAATACAAATTAAAACGGAAACATGCAAACCGATATCCTCTTTTGTAACTTCAAATTAACCAGGTCCTGACAACAGTGAGTTTCTGCACTAAGCTCCATGTGGTGCAGTACCTCAATTTAAAGTGACAAGAACATCTGTACAGTTAACTTCTTGCCTGTGTGTTCGCTGTGTGTTTCAGGTGTCTTAAGTTCAATTAAACAGTTGACTTCAGCATCCAGTCTGAACAAGAACAAAATCTAAACAAGTAAGCATTCCACCATTACTGAGCTGCACCAATTGATCTTATTGTGAAGAGCGTCGCTTTCCCTATATGGGTCGTCCTGATGCAACAATGCTAAACTAACAATGCACTGGAGGTAAAAACTGAGCACTAGTCATTGGAGTCAGGTCTTCACTAAATTTCTTACCACTTGAATGTGTCCACTTGTGCCTGGTGTCACTGGTTCACAACCACTTGACGGAGCGCTGCGTTGCTGCAAATATGATTTAAACTACTCAGGCTGTTTACTAACCACTTTTCAATGATTGAATGACTAATAACTCGTCTCTAACTTGCCATTACGGTCACAACAACACAAAATTTCTTACAAAGTCAACATGTCCACTTCGGCCTGGTGTCAAAGGTTCGCAACCACTTGATGGAGTGCTGTGTTGCTGCAAATATGATTTACACTGCTCAGACTGTTTGCTAACCTCTTTTCCAATGAATGAATCACTAATAAAGCATCTCTAACTTGTCGTTATGGTTACAACAACACAAAATTTCTTACAAATTGAACATGTCCACTTCGGCCTGGTGTCACAGGTCCGCAACCACTTGATGGAGTGCTGTGTTGCTGCAATGCAATTGAATTGTACAGAGCCCATGTATATTAACCTGTTTTAAATTTTAGACAACAAGGCATAGACTCGCTCTGGTTGGTGCATATTTCTAGTCAAGCATCAAAGAACAGTGACCGCGATGAGAGAAGACAACACAGGCTCGTGTGTTGTCTCGTCTCTGCCCGTTCTTTGGCGCTTGACAAGTAATTAAACTTTAGAGTTCGAGTCTGAAATCAAGAAACGTGATCCAAATTTATTATGGCCAGAATAATATGCAAAATGTAGCTCAGCAGTCAACGCACAGTTCATTTGCACTAAAGCAAAGCAACTGACAGCTTCAGTTATTATAACAACCTACAGGAAGATAGAAAATGTTACGCAGATGGCTTACCACATCGATGACTTGAGTCGAGAGGCTAGGTGAGCTGGTGGTGTCCTTAAAAAGTAAATAAAGAAAGATTTATGATGCATGTAAAATCTTTTTCTGAAGTTCATAACAAGTAAGCAAGAACTAAGCAGCTGGTCTTCTATCTCACTGCGACATCTGACATTGTCCGTACATATGTCTGTATCGAGAAATGCCACAAACTGAGTCAGCACAGGCCAAATCCTGTGAAGGAGCTATATGTGCCTTCACTGTGACACACCAGAATGGTGGATTAATAAAACGCATGTGGGAGTTCCATGGAAACAAAAAATAAAATCAAGTCTTACCAGTTCACCTGCAACGTTTGTGAAGGCGTCGAGGGACGCGATGTCATCGCTGCTGGATCCTGTGCGTTTCTATAGCCGCAATGAGGCAAGAAATTATAGCTTTAGGACAGAGTAGTGCGAAATGATGCACTTGTACTCACATTACTAATTTCTAGGCTCTGCTCTATGTCCTCGCATCTAGCTGGCATTGGCGCACATTCATCGGAGCTTCGTGCGCAAGTGGCATCCTGTAATTATGTAATCGCGTATATTAATTGTGGCGGAACAAATCAATATATGTCCAGTACTTTCAAATACGTTTTGAAATTGACCTCGTGAGTGATGACTTCGGGGAGGAATTGCACCACAGGCACAGCGCCAGCTCGCAAACGAACACGCAGAGGGGAAGTCCTGTCGAAGTCTTGGTTGCGAAAGTGTTTAGAGCAGAGTACGCTCCACTTCGTCGGCGACCAGCCCACCCTTCCAATAGCGACAACCCACGCATCACGTACAGTGGGGTCAGAGGGAAAGCTAGAAGAAGAAAAGTGTTTCAGTTTTAGCGCTCACAAAGTCAGGTATCTCAGACACACACATGGGACCGAAGTCACTACAGTGATCAAGTATACTTACGCATGAAACGTTATTCCTGTGACGGAGCTGCTTTCCGTTGAACGAGAGTCGCAGCCGGGACAGGAACACGTTACCATCACGTTAGTTCCACGATGGTGCTCAAAATTTAACTGTTAATAGCTTTCGAAAAGTACAGAGCACGGAGAGTTGCGCATACGGCATGAACAACAAAGCGATGCAAAACCGAAACTTTATTGAGGGTCAAGTGGTGGACAGGAAGTAATGGCGGTTTTGACTCGAGCGACCGCCAGAGGGGTCCCACAGAGATCTGGTCGAAACGGCCGCTCCTGTGTTTCCTTCCTCCATGCTGCGTTCCAATACTGAATGCTGAACGGCGACTGAAACCGGGTCGTGACGACGGGCCTGCCGATAGGTGGCTACCAAGGGCTGGACCACTGATCTCTATGTATAAAGGCTGGATCGCGCATGGGAGAGGGGCTCGGGGGGAGAGGCACGCATTCGGGCCGCCATGTTGGGAGGCCCTAAAGCGCTGTGTGTGCCCATAGAAAACAATGGGAGGCAACAGAGATTGTGCGTATTTATTGCGCTGCAGGCGTTGATCGTTGTTTGTCGTCACACAATTTTGTAAGGTGCCAGTATACTGATGTATCCTAACAGTGTTTCACAGGTGTCCTGCCGTTCGATTCTTAATTACGTTATGTTTTGCATTCCGAAACTAGACCGTCACTGCAGTGCTGCGCTGGGGATTGTACTACAGCACGTTTCCCAGCCAATATTTCAATAAGAAACGATGTGAGATTAACAACGACCATGTAATAATCTCCCGTGCTGCGTTGTGGACAAAAATTGTTCCACAAAGAACGGTCCCAGAAAGGATATACCCGCATGGTAGAAAGAAATCGCCCCGTAGAATCACAGCCGTTGTTTTAGACAGGCGTATGCGTTGTGATTTATATCAAGCAAGAAAGGGTCTTTTAGTGAACGACAGTGGTGTGTTCGACGTAATGCCTCGCAAATATGGACACACCGAAGCATCCCAAACAATTACTTCACGCAATTATCACGCTTAGGCCAGTTAATCTAGGTATTGATGTACGTAAACTTAATCAAGTTACTTAGTAAGTGGTAACACCTCCTTGAGACACAAGACATATCTCCTTTTCAAGTACAGCACTTCTTTTTTTGTTTGTTTCTTCCTTCATTTGCTCTGATTATTTGCAGGTGAAATTGAATGTCCTTCTCGCGTACTCGCATGCTTTTGCTGAATAGAGCTGCAGCGTGAACAAAGCTGCGTAGGGACGGGGGCCTGCCATCCACTGCTGACTTTGTCATGCTTGTTATGTGGAGCACGTTTCAAAAAAATGCAACTGCACATCTGAAACTCCAATCATTATCATTGTCATCTAAAAGGAAGTGTGGTAGCACTGCCGTGAAACCAGGCATGATTTCTGAAGATCTCCTCTATGACACTTTCCGCAGTTTGCACACTTTTCTTCAGCGTGAGTCTCTCTCATAGGAGTCCCATCTTACATTTTAATGTGCGAGGGCTCTCTTGCACTACGAATATACGGTTTCCAAACTGCAACATGACGATTTGGAGCTTGAAACTGGAGCCCTGGTGTACACTGTCTATGAAATGATACCAACTGAATCATGTCAAACGTGATGTTTAGTGGAAGATGGCTTTCTTGGTTGTGCATTCTGCATGACAAATATGTAACACGATATGCTCTTGTAAAGAAGATAAGTGATGTTATGCTCTGTGAATAAAGTGAATACGTATACATTTTTCAAGTTCAACATTTATTCTTGCATATATGCATTTCAAGATACAATGAATGTGCTGGGAGGTGACAAAAGAATACGTTTATTGTTTTGTGACCTCCCTGCAATGACAATATATATCTGAGGAATAACAATGTACAGGTAGACTATGTAAATTTGTTGCACCCAATTTTCATACATGCTGAATTTTAAATTTTTGTTTTGCTGCCTATGTGTTCAGTGTATTACAAATTGCTTAATGCAAACCACACTTTGTTAATTTCAAGGACATAAGTAGAGTAGACAAGCGAGCTGGTATATACGATTGAACGGAAACATCTCCTTGAGTCTGAGGAGCAACGAAGGGGGGGGGGGGAACTACACAGGACGGACACGCTCCCATCTACGATATTCCTACCCTGAAGGAACCGCCACTTCGACAACATAAAATATTCAGTAAGTTTCACTGTGGCAGGCCCTGCCACTGCAAATTTCCTGAATTGAAATCCTGTACTCCTCCTGTAGCTAAGGCAACTACAGAGAGTTCCAAGAGGCCGAAGGTAAACCTACAGCTGCATGAATGTGATCAACAGTAGTGCATTCTCAAGAAATAATTTTCTTATAGCATATATGTGCATGCCTATTAACAGAAACAATGATCACAGTTCCCCAACAAGTTTTAATTCCTGAGGGTGTATACTGTAGAGGTAGGCTAGATCTACAACAGTTAATACAAGGTATTACATACTATGAATACCTTTAAAAATCTCATGTGACACATATGCTTTTACTTTTTGGAGGTGCTGCGGTGATCGAAGTTTGTGGGCACTGCTCAGGTTTTGCACCCATTTCTTGAGTATGTCGAGGCAGCTTTGAACAAGAGAACACTGGTTAGGATGCAGCTAGTTAAAAATAAATATGTTGTTTAGCAAAAGCATTGCATAAATGTTTAAAACATCAGTTTAAAACGGGGTTTACAATCCCGATATCTTTTAGAAATTGCAACGTCTAAACGCTGTTTTAAAAAGAATTATAGCTTCATCACCAAGACAATGCTGGGTGAAGGGGCCTAAGGTGCATATAAAACTCTCTGAAGTGATGTGATCCATGATGTGAACATCTAGAGAGGATGGGCAAAATTGAGAGAGGCTCATCACAGTGCGTGCACTGAGGTGATTCCTCCCCGTAAAGTAGGAACCCGTGGATGAGCAACACATGATACTTATCTGCAAGCTCGATCGCATCACACTGCACAGACGATCCTCTGGGTAGCCCCCGTGAGGAAACCTGTATTGAGAGACCACTTTTGAAACACTGCTACAAATAACATAAGAAGCTACAAACTATTATTAACATTATTAATTATTAATAAAATTATTATTATCGCAACAAGCTTACAACATAGCTCAGACACAAAGGCGGTATCTATAAGTCACACCACACCAACGTTACGTAGGATTCTTTGTCACAAATCAAACCAAGGCACAAAACAATACCAATACATGAAAAAGATTGACTCTCTTGGTCTCATTACGTCGTAATACTGAACTTGTGCGCGAAAGTGATTCAAAGAAATGACTGCACTTGCTTCCGTAGAGAACACCGTGTACCGTGCTAGCAATACATGCAGAAAAGCGCTCGAGTGCTCGCACATATTGATGACAACACTATCAGTGTAGTGTAACATGTTCTCTCCAGCATATTATGCCCTCAAACTGTATTTGCCGCCGGGTAAAATGCAAGTGTGTTCGATTGAACCTCGGAAGAGCGATCAAACAACTTGCACCCAGTGCTGGTTTTGGGCAAAAAAACACTTCATAATTGTCAAATAAATGTACAAAATGGACGCCTATTTATTCCTACGACCGTAATTGGAAAAAGTTGCCATGATCGCTGCAGCGACTGTTTTGGGTACAGTAAGATGGCGGCCGGTTGCCGCACGCTCGCGCTCCCTATCCGCGATCCAGCCTTTTACAATCAAGATCAGTGGGCTGGACCTGCAGCCGCTTCTTGCGCCCTCACGGCCATGCAGACTTGTACACGTTACTAAAAAAAAGTAATTGATTACCGTTACCGTTACCTTGTACTAAAAAGTAATTTTTTACCGTTACAAATTACTTGCCGGAAAAAGTAATGAAGTAACGCCTTGAAAAGTAACGCGTTACTTTGCCAATTACTTCGATATCTGAGAAAACGATATAAAAAAGATAGAAAAGAAGATATAGAAAAAAAGATATCCAGAAAAAAAAGGAAACCGAGCAAAAACGAAGCGAAACGAAGCAAAAACGAAGTCAGCATTGAAGCAGAATTGCAAATGCAGAAAAGAGTCCCAACTGGAACTCACATAAATGACTCATCAGGTTCACGGTACAACCTACAGTCCAACTTACTGCATACAAGCCGGGTTACGGATAGATAGTACACAACTACACATGAATGGGGAGAGGACAGTGGACTCAAAAATACACTACACGTGCGGAACACTGTGGCAATTAACCTCGGGGTCCTCGGGTAAGTAATTGTTGCGGGAAAAGTCCTAGTGATAAGACAGCTGCCTTGCACCGAACTTGCAGAGGGCAGTTGGTTTTGTCTTCTCGCGGCCGTGAATCATCCCATATGTGTGTGTGTGTGCATCGTCCCGAACAATGTGGATTCTTTAGTTTCCAAGTAATCGATTACTTGGTAATTGATTACTGAAAATTGTAATTGAATTACTCAAAATATTACTGGGCCCCAAAAGTAATCGATTACGTTACAAATTACTCAAAAAAGTAATTGATTACTAGTAACGCAATTACCCGTTACCCGTTACGTACAAGTCTGCGGCCATGTGACCCCTTGCGCAAAGAGCACCTGGGAGCGCCAGGGAGTTCCCGCGATGGCCAAAATTGAAGCAATTTGGCAGATACAGGGGGAGAAAAAAAATGTGGGCGTGCTGATACGTCACGCTTCGGAGATATGATTACGACGGACGGACGAGTTCGGGTTTTGGAATGTTGTGGTAAAGGCAGTGTTTCAATGCCTTTCGATTCCTTCTTGGGATAATCGGGAGATAATTTTCTTCGGGGGATAAGGAATACCTCTCGTTCTGCTACATCACTTCTGCGCGAAATCCCCTAATTAAAGAGGATAATTAATGAATTTTAAGTAATTAGTGACCTTGTAGTTACATACTTTCTTCGAGGGAATGTTCGCCTAGCCATATATAACTGAAAGAGAAAAAAAGCAAGAAATAAATAAAAGGGAGGAATGGAGTGGACTTTCACTGCTGCAATATATCATGGAGCCAAGCTTGTACAAGATACTAAAAAAGTATTGAAGTCAATATACTAAACACTGCCTTTTAAAAGTATTTGTAAGATACCAAGTTACTCCCAAAAGCACTTAAGGTAAAGTAACTTGAGTAGAGTATTTTTGTTATGTACAATTCTGTCTGAAGCTCTCACATGTTTTGTGAGATAGGACAAAGGCATTCCATTCCAGTCTCCTTGGGTACATCACACAGATACGTTATGTATAGATGAATGTATTTGGAAGTGCCTTTGATAGTCATAAAGGTATACTTGAGGTAGTTTGCATTCACAGCAGAGTACATACTCGTTTGCTACTTGCTGCTTGTCTGTATATGCCCTGACCCACTTGAAACATTCAAAGAAAAGTCACTCAGCTTATCTTCCGTTTTGAGACATGGTGGAAGGCTGCTAAAATTTTGGCTGCAGGATTTTTTTACAACCCAACATGATGAGCTTGTTGTATAATGCAATGATACACTGGCGCACAATGTATAAAGTTTTTGGGTGCGACAAACTGACCACCGTGATACACGCTCTGAAAGTCATACAAATCTTTCCATACTCACGCTGAAATTTTGTTTAAGACGCCATTTTCGAAAACAGCGTCATGTACTAATACATGCAGAGTATTGGGAAAATCAGTCAGATACCTAAGCCAATTCTTGACATCAAATTATGCAAGCTGAAGAACATCTCCTTATTTACCTCATAACATGTAATCGCGTCGTTTGACAAGCAAAAATCGAGGTGTACTATGTATTTGTCGCGAACATGGTACTAGACGTAGTGGAAGGTAAGATCCCGTTTAGGCAGAAAGTCACATCCTGTAGGAACACTCTGTCTCTTTTATACCTACGTCGTAGAGGCAATGGTACGATTTCAGACCAGGGTTTATACACTATGGCACTGCTCTCCCCCTTTCCCGGCTTTTCGCGATGCAACAAGCTTTCTATTTCACAGTTGATATATAATCAGAATGAATCAGCTGGACTAGAAAGCATACATTTGCTTTCTAGTCCAGCTGTTCTGCCGCCCAAACTTTGGAAGATAGCTGCAGCAGAACCAGCAATCCCAAACGTGGTCAAGTCCGGGCCACTCCGCGAACAAATATGCGGCGGCCCTCCTGGTGCTGGGGGTCACTATGTGTTAGAATGTGAGGTGCCCTTTTATGCTGACATGGTATGCCGAGACTGGGAGGTATCCTGGGTTCGAATCTCGGAGGAAGCTGTGCTGTCTGAGGCTGGGCTTTGCTCGTACACTTTAAGACAAATGTCAGCACAGTTGCCTATGAAGTCTGTCCACAACGCCCCCCCCCCCCCCTCTGCGCTCGAGCAGCATGTGCCGCCAGACAAGCAGGCAGATCGCTCGGAAGTATCCACTACCTTTTATGCCACGCAGACAGTGTATAGCGTCCTATTTTGATACAGCATTCAGGGTTACCCCCCCCCCCCCATAATCTCACTAATCTTTCTCATTTCTAGAAAGACATCGTCTCGCTGTTATCAGGTATCATGATACATGCCGAGCGCCGCTGCTATTTTCATCTTCGTTCTTAAGGAAAAGTTTTGTGTGTCCGCTGCAAACGAAGCTGCTCCATAAATTAGTCTTTTTCTTCAGAAATTCGACCACCAGTATTGTTGTCTGACTACCCGCACTTTCACGCGTTCAGCTGGTGAATATTCGGGAAACAAGGACGCTGTAATGTTTATTTTATTGCAGTTTTTATCTTGTCGTTCTTACTTCCAACTTTAGTGACGCTCGTCCATTGCTTGCTATTGAGTACTGGCATTCAACAAACCGGTCATATAAAAGAAATTTTATTGGCCTTATTTGATGGAGTGTACAATAACAAAAAAGCGCGAGATGTACACATACAGGCTGTACGGGCTAAAACAATGAGTGGGATCCCCAAACACACTTCCTTCGGTTCTTACATACAGTCTCATTTCTTGAAAATAGCGAGCAACAAGCAGTAGTTATGATGTGATTGTGAACAGCAGGCACATTATCGCCGAAGTTCTTTCCACTTGTACGTACACCAGCTAAGGGGTTCAGAACAGAACGAATAGAAAAGCAAACGAAACGTCGGGTGGTTTATCGTTAAGGGATAACAAGTGAAGATAATGTCGCATGCTTAGATGTAATTTATATCAAATATCAAATACCAAATACAATGTGGTTTAGTACATATAAACGCGGTATTTGATTAGGCAATCGTCTGTGAAGCACTGCGCGGTCCTACGTTTGTCACCCGGTCAGTGTTCGAAGCGACGAGGGTTTATCTGACCCCTGATTAAACTGTCAAAAACTGTTTATCCGCACGCTTGGTGTGCTTCCCTACTTATCCCGGCCACTTACCGGCCTAATAAAACGCGAAAGAATACGCATCACAAACTCTGACCAGGTTCGATAATTCTTGCACTGCGCACGAGTCCGACGCTGTGCTCTAACCTGTGAATCACTGAGAGCAACGGTTTCTGAAAACTGTGTGAAATTAGAATATATAACATCCAACGATTTGTGGCTGCTGATTTCTCTATTGAAACCGTGCTGTCTCGGGTCATACGGTGAGGTCCTGTAGTGGCCCTTCCCTTGCCTTCGATACACAATCCTGGCATACTTGTGCCTGGACGCGGTCCTTATGCGATAGCCGATTTCGAATGCGAGAAAACAAGCACAGTTAAATTGCAAGGAATAGCCATTGCGCATTGTCTAACCAAGTCTACGCGTACTTTATAATCAGTGATTTATGGAGGCCCCCTTACTAAAACCCTCAATTGTTTGGCGTCAGGTTGTGGATTCGAGGATAGGATAGGAGGATAGGAGGCTATCAGCTTTGCGGCGGCGTTTTACAAGTTTTACAAGTTGTACAAGGTGCTTATAGATTGTGCACTCGCAGCGAGCGAACGCCCAACGCATTGCCAATGTTACTGGAAGGGTTCCCCGAAGACCAAAGACCCCTCAAGTCTGAGCGAGATTACAGCGATATGCACAGACCGACCACTGTTGCATCGCTTATGACCATTGTTGTAAGCAACAAATTATCAATTGCAAGAGAGTGAGAGATAACCTCAGCAAGCAACGACCTTGCACTGAGCTCGTGATGCCCTTGATAAACCATCCATCGACACTGTTACGTTTCTCGGCCGGCGCGGTGCGATCCTCTGCATTTCACGGATAGGGCACGTGATTCGAAACAGAAGAGTACCTCGGATCCCCACAAAAATCCTTCCGCAAGGCGCGCAGCGAGCTTCAGCGCATCCATGTACACAATCGCACGTGGTCGGGTGCCACGGCCGCGACCAAGCGCTCCCATGCATTGGATAGGCCGGTAAGCACACCAGTCATTCTAGCTCACCATAGTAAGGAGACCGAACTCGGTTGGAGAATGACGTCCCAATAGGCGATTTCAGATATTGCCCTTGTGCTCCGCACGGGGGCCCTCCGTCGCCCAAGTCACGCGCATCGCGCAATGCGTTGTGGGAAATGGTTTGCATTCGTGCTCGTCTGCGTGTCGCTTGAAAGTGCGGGAGGTCAAGGAGAGAGAAAACCGAAACCGTTTGCGCTCATCTTCTTCTTATCTGACTCCTGAAAACTAAATCCCAAGGTGCAGCGGGGCTTTCGCAACACGGCGCTCTCTGGTGAGCCATCCGTGCAATTTCTGAAATCGTCTATTCCTCGAGTCTATTGTTGGCCGCGGCGCGGCCCTCGCGTTCCCTCCGGTACAAGCTCCGCGAAATCTCCTGCAAGGCAATGCGGTGTTTGTCCTCGAATACTCTACTAAGAAGCGTTGAAAACGAGTGTTTGTGTAATAAAAATTAACAACGATTTCTCCAATAATGAGTTAATGTTTTCTGGCCTGCTCCAATCTTGTTTTGCAATTTCTGCTGCCTCGTTTTCGTGTCATAGGTGGGACCTACTCCAAAGGAAGCAGAGGTTGTGCTGAAAAGCCACATTTAAATGGCGTGGAGGGAATTATGTGTTTGAAGACCTGTAAAGTTTCAGGACGCGATCTTTTCGGAATATGTGGGAATTTCTATGTGGTGTCGCCGCATAAGCTGGGACTGGGAAAGTTTTATCTGGGGGGGAAGGGGGGTTTAGTGACACGCTATGCTACGGTTTTGGGAACAGAAAAGAAAGTCGGTATGTAGCCTGTAATGTGTGAAGTCCAACACTGACATCTTGAATAACACTGACTTTTGATGTTCAGTTCCATGCCTAGGAGTTTCAATTTACTTCAGCACAAGCATAAGCTGCTCAATACGCTACACCAGGTATTCTACCCAAGCTAAAAAAGACCCAAATCCAGTAGATATGGGCTTCACACCCCAACCGGACACCAAGATGAAAATCGTCTTCGGGATCTCTTCCTTAAACTGAAGTACGTAGGGTGAAACGCCTCGGCCAGGTGGCGTACAAGTTCACTGCGTACAGCGCCACTCGCGATGGCGGAGTAATTACCGTCTCGCGCCAGCCAGGCCATAGGCGCAGCTGTTTCCAGCGAAAGCAAGTGAACGGCTACTTCTGCGTTGTGCCGCCGCGCTTTCCTAGCTATGGCAACGTTGCGTCTATTTTGTGGATTCGGCAAGGTGGAGAACGTGGAAGCATACTTCACAGGAGCGTTATTTTTGAAGATGGTGCACGATGTTTGGTAGAATATCTAGAGCTGTGTGATGGACAGGTATCACTAAGGAATCAACGTTGCTACTACACTCAAATCCAAGTCCAGTTATATGTTCTCAACCTTTCCAGGGGTATTTGTTTGTGTACAGTCCGAAGGGGGCACAGACTGTGGTAGTCACTCGGGATGACTCGTTTCTTTCAGAATTAATCCCAAAAAAGCTAGAGTATTTTTACTTTACATATCTCCTCAATGAGCTCAGTGAGACCGAATAAACTTGTGGCTTATATTATCTGAATATCAACATTTGGTTTATTCTGTAGCAATGTTCTAACAACTGAATAAATGATGCTCAAGTGGAAGCCAAAGGTGTGTTACTGACTTCAGTGGTTAAAAGGACAGTCTCGTGCCAACACTGTTGTTTTAAAGCCCCACTGAAATTACGTTCCATAGGGTTTAGAGACATATTCATTGCACTGGGATACATTTATTGGGCTGGAGTGCACGAGTTGATGATAGGACGCTCAGGACCTGTCCTTACTACAAAAGCTATGCCGCTCCGGGGTTTTCACTGTCAGAACGAAAGACAGGAAGTTGCCCGTGCGCATGAAGTTTGGTGACAGCTTTTTTTGTTTGCCTTTTTCTTTTCTTTTTGTGGTCGTAATACCCTCTACTACAAAAAAATTATTTTCTCCTGTAAACGAAAAAACACCATCGAGATTTTTTAATATGTTGTAGAGGAAGGCTCATTCTATAAAACTGCGTTGGTTTCCGGCGTATCTTCCGACGTCTTCATTGCGTGTTTTACGCTCGATTGTAGCGAATTTTGGAAAAATCACATACTTCCTCTTTTTTTCCTGCAATGGCTATGAAAGTTACGTGTCTGGCGATTTTTCCTGTTGAAGTATTCCTTGGTGCCTTGGCAGGAAAAAAATATTCATTAAAATTTAATGGTTTGATTGTCCACAAAAAAATCGCGAAGTAGGAGGAAAATTGCGAAACTTCCGGCCTTTGTATACCTGCACCGATTACAGCACGACAACCAGGATTTGGGTGCTGTGTAGAGCATAGTTTCCTCTATCCGCAAAAGAAAACCACACAGTTTTAGGTGCTTTCTATGAGCCGCACCTGCCGTTCACGCCAGGCACGGTTTTCGGCAGCGCTGCGAACTTTGCTCGTGTCTAGCACCCGCCACATTGAGATTTGGGAAGAAATGTTTCGTGGTGTGTCGTTTTGCACTATTAGCGACTGCTAAAAATTTTTTCGTAAAAATTCGGGATCGTTTTGTGGGGGCCGAGCAGGTCAGCTGGATCATTTCGCGTGGAATCGCCCAGCAGCACACTCCGGCATACACGGGACGGTAGTTTCGCCTTTCGTCGACAGGGGAGAAATTGGCGCTGGCGTCGTTGCGCTAAACTCCAGGCGCGCGCCCCTCAAACCTGTGACAGAAAGTGCGTTCTGGCACCTTGGCATTAAATTCATGTGTAGTGGCATGTGAAATGTAACTCTATCCTCTGATGCTTTGTAACTCTATCCTCTGCTCTGGATGCTTTTTTCCCAAAACGTTGTGCACGCGAAGCGGGTGGTAGAAACGCGCGCTACGACGCTGTCGTGCAACAGCTGGAATCCAAATGTGCTCACATCATTTCCTCGCGCTGCGAGATGTTCGTGGGAAGTAATAATCAGTGCACACCATTAACAATGTAGATCTCGCAGTCGTGCCTTGCCAGTCATGCAAATTATCCTGTACGATGTCAAACAACAACCTTTGTGCTCCTTCGGGTGTCTTTTTATCTCAAATAAAACAAAACGTACTTCCGCGATTCTTAACAGCTTCTTAACTGCGAGAGCACTACGCTTATTTACACATTCAAGCCTTCGAGCAAACGCGGATCCCCCTTGACGGCGGCTTCCCCACATTGTAACATGAAAGCCTCCCGCTTTGCACCAACAAGGACTCTAGGCGAAAAATGCAAAGAGAGATCGTTCCTTGACACACGACAATCGTGTTTCTTTATCAAAATATTTTTTCCTGCTTGCACTGGACACACTAGTAAGTCTGACACAGCGCATTACAAGCACGTCATTTCAGAGGAGCAAGTACCTGACGGAGCGCGAGCGCCGCACCGCTGCCACAATTATAGCGTCCTCGATAAACTACACCGGTGCGCCCCGGTGCGACCTGGTGCGGCTTGCCATCCTCGATAAACTGCACTGGTGCGTTTAGACTCAAGAGTGAAATGGTGCACCCACGTTTCATCGCACGTGATGATTCGGTCAAGGAACGGCTGTCTTTCAGTGTCGAAACGGTTTAGCTCTTGGGAGATTTCCAGTCTTCCCTGCCGGTCAAACACGGAGAGCTGCCTCGGGACCCAACGGGCACTAACTTTCCGAAACTGGAGATGTTCATGAATGATAGTGTTCAACGTTCCCACAGAAAGGTCCGTCTTTCGAGCCAGTTCGAGACATGTTATTCGTCGGTCCTTGCGGCTCAGGCGCTCCACAAGTTGGATGTTCTCAGGAACTCTGACACTGGGCTCTAAGCCGCCCCGGCCGGTATCTTCCTGCACTGATGTATGGCCGTCTCGGAACCGTTTGCACCAATCAAACGCTTTGCTGCAGCTAAGTGTATCGTGGTCATACTGAGCCTGAAGTCTTCTGTGAATTTCAGATGACCTTTATGGCTTCATTCACAAGAAACTTCATGGCAATTCACTGTTCGATGTGCGCGCTCACCTCGTTGTCGGCTATCTTGTCCAGCACGTGTCTTCTGTTTTGCACAAACTTTGGACCACCACGTGGTGAGCGCGGAGGCCTGTCGCGTATGAAAATGACGAAAAAGAAGTCGCGCGAGCCATTTGTACACTCAGGAGACAGAAAGTCCCGGTTTGACTTGAACACCCCTCGTATTAGAAGACCAGTCGCAGTGTGCAGAACGCAAAAGGAGCACGCGGGACCGGAAACATCACGTGTGGCAACAGTTACTTCCAACGTATGTCCGTTCCTTGATTAAGTGGTAAGGAATGCCATACTCAAAATACCGTTGATCAGATTTGTGCAACAACAGAAGATATGAAATGAATCTGCGGCACAGTCTGAGGTCCCAAATGAACAATTCAAGATGACTCGAACACACACGGGCGACTAAACTTACCGTGTACTTACGAACAAAATGCGTTCCCGTGACAGAGCTGCTTTCAGTTCAACGAGAGCCGCAGCTGGGACAGGAACATATTACCAAGGGGATGAAACTCGCGAGTTCCTTTGCGGACTAAAGTGAGGCGCTGCGAGCCTTTCGCGTCATCAAACGTCATGAAACGTCAAAATTTTTACGTCGAAGCACGAGTTCTCTACCGAGAGCATCCCATTGGCTCCTGCGGCCGCTCCTCTGGTATGCGAGCGCTCATTGGTCGGTTTGAAATCATAACCTCTTCGTGGCGCGGGAAAGCCGGCACCACTGATCTCTATGTATAAAGGCTGGATCGCGCATGGGAGAGGGACTCGAGGGGGAGAGGCGTGCCTTCGGGCCGCCATGTTGGTGGGCCCTAAAGTGCTGTGTGTGCCCATAGAAAACAATGGGAGGCAACAGAGATTGTGAGTATTTATTGCACTGCAAGCATTGGTCGTTGTTTGTCATCACACAATTTTGTAAGGTGCCAGTATACTGATGTATCCTAAAAGTGTTTCACAGGTGTCCTGCCGTTCGATTCTTAATTACGTTATGTTTTGCATTCCGAAACTAGACCGTCACTGCAGTGTAGCGCTGGGGATTGTACTACAACACGTTTCCCAGCCAATATTTCAATAAGAAACGACTTGAGGTTAACAACAACCATGTATATTATATCCCGTACTGCGTTCTGGACAAAAATTGTTCCATAAAGAACGGTCCAGGAAAAGATATACTCGCATGGCAGAAAGAGATCGTTCTGTAGAATCACAGCCGTTGTTTTAGCCGTGTATGCGTTTAGTATGATTTATATCAAGCATCGCCTAAGAAAGAGTCTTTTAGTAAACGACAGCGGCGCTTTGCCTCGCAAATATGGACACACCGAAGCAGCCCAAATAATTACTTCACGCAATTAGATCACACTCGTTAGGACAGTTAATCAGGTAGTGATGTAAGCGTAATCAATTATTTTATTAAAAAGTGGTAACACCTCCTTGAGACACAGGACTTATCTCTTTTTGAAGTACAGCCCTTCTGTGTTAGTTTGCTTCTTCCTTTATTTGTTCTGATTATTTGCAGGCGCGGTTGTGCCAAACTGAATGTCCTTCTCCAGCACTCACATGCTTTTGTTGAATACAACTGTAGCGTGAGAAAAGCTGCTTGGGGACGGGGTCCTGCTATCCAGTGCTGACTTTGTCATGCTTGTTATGTGGAGCATGTTCCAAAAAATGCAGCTCCACGTAGGGTCTTCTAATTGCAACAGGACTATTTGGAGCTTGAAACAGTTGTGATTTTGTCATTTTGGCCCTCGTGTACCCAGTCTGTGAAACACAAACAAAAAAAGTCTAACACGATATGCTTTTGTAATGAAGATCACTGATGATGAGTAAAGAGAATATACGAGTTCAAGTTTATTCAATATTTTATGTGATTCATTATATAGGGTGTATGCTATAAAAGGTCAGTGACATTTTCGCGTGTGACACTATATCTATTTGAGAGATGGACTTGTGCTGCCATACAGTGAATCACTTATGCCAGAGAAACCTATGAAAAAAATGTGGTTACCATTCACTTCGTAATAGAATAAACACGGCCACGGAAACTTTCATCTTCATATGTTTCCTATGCGCAATACCGATGGATGGAGGGTGAAAGTTTGCATGGTCATATTCATTTTGTTACACAGTGCTAGGTAACCACAATCGTTTCGTAGGTTCCTCTAGCATAAATTATTCACTTTGAGGCAGAGGAAGTCTTTTCGTGATAGAGGTACATATAGCATCAAGGAGGTATCACTTCTTGCACGAAAATGTGACTGACCTTTTATAGCATACACCCTGTATTATTCAACATTTTATGTCAAGTTTATACAACATCAAGTTTATTCAAGTTCAAGATTTATTTCTTGCACTTATGCGTTTCAGGATACAATAAACGTGCAGGGAGGTCGCAAAAGACTACATTTATTGTTTTGTGACCTTGCTACAATGGCAATATATATTTTAGGAATGACAATGGTCAGGTACGCTCTCTCAATTTTAGATTGGAATGAGCAATGAATAGCAACTTCCCTCCTGGTATTTTCTCATATATGCTAAATTTTAAATTTAATGTGATCGAATATGTGATAATATAATAATAATATATAAGAATATAACATGTGATAAATGAATGTGATCAACAGTAGATGTAAACAACATGAGTAGCCAGAGAAGTGCACTCTCAATAAATAATTTTCTTCTTATAGCATATATGTGCATGCCTATTAACTGAAACAATTATCACAGTTCCCTGGCAAGTTTTAATTACTGAGAGTGTACTGTAGAGGCTGCTTAGATCTACAACAGTTCATACAAGGTATTATATACACACATAACATGAAAAACGGTGAGGAGCAACTAATATTTATTTGAACAAGAACTTTGGTGCAAGAGACTGCACTTCTTCAGGAACTCCAGTGATACTCCATTGAACTCCAGTGATACCATCATTAAGTCTGTTCCTGGTGCCAAGATTCCGGACCTCATCAACATCGTGAAGGACCTCCCGCATCCTGAAGAAGTGCAGTCTCTTGCACGAAAGTTCTTGTTCAAATAAATATTTGTTGCTCCTAACCGTTTTTCATGTTATGTGTGTGATTCCCTCTACGCGGGCTCCTTGACAGTGTTTCTCTTCTTTTTTTCCAAGGTATTATATACTGTGAATGCCTTTAAAAATCCCATGTGACACATATGCCTTTACTTTCCGGAGGTGCTGTGGTAGTCAAAGTTTGTGGGCATTACGCAGGTTCTGCACCCATTTCTTGAGTATGTTGAGGCAGCTGTGAAGTAACCTGCATTGATGATGATGATTCTAATTTTTATGGTGCATCGACAACAAAGGAAATAATACATCAGAACATTGGTTTGGGTGCAACCAGTTAAAAGTGAATATGTTGTTTAATAAATGCATTGGACAAATGTTAAAACATCAGTTTAAAACATGGTTTACAATCCCTGTACCTTCTAAAAATTAAAAAGATTAAATACTATTCTAAAAAGAATATGGGGAACTCTTCTAAAAAGAATTATAATCTCTAATTATTATATTGGTGGGTGAAGGAGCCTAAAGTCTAAGGTGTGTTTCTGATGTGAACACGTAAGAAAATATGCAAAACAGAGAGGCTAACCACAGTGCGTGCACTGAGCTTGTTCCTTCCTGTAAAGTAGAAACCAGTGGATGAGGAACGTGATACTTACCTGTACACCCAGCCGTATCACACTGCACAGATTATTCACTGGGTAGCCCTCATGACGAAACCTGTATTGAGAGACCACTTTTGCCTTAAAAACTGCTACAAATAGCACGACACGCTACAAATTATTACTATCGTAACAAGCTGACGATACAGCTCAGACACAAAGGCGTTATTCAAGTCGCGCCACACCACCGTTACGTAGGATTCTTTGTCACAAATCAAACCAAGGCACAAAACAATACCAATAAAGGAAAATGTGACAGTCGTGGTCTCATTATGACGTAATAACTTGTGCGCGAAGGTAATTCAAAGAAATGAATGTGGCACTTGCTTCCGTGAGAGAACACCGTGTGTCATGCTAGCAATGCTTGCAAAAAAGCGCTCGAGTGCTCGCACATATATTGATGGCAACACTACCTGTGTAGTGTAACGTGTTCTTTCAAGCATATTATGCACTCAAACTGTATTTGCCGCCGGGTAAAATGCAAGTGTGCTCGATTGAAAGTCGGAAGAGCGATCAAGCAACCTGCACCCAGTGCTCGTTTTGGGCAAAAAAACACTTCATAATGGTCAACTAAATATACAGAATGGACGCCTATTTATTCCTTGGTGAAGAGTGACTCACCTGCAGAAATTTGGGCCCTGTAACCTTGCCAGTACGGTTGATACGACCGTAATTGCAAGAAGTTGCCATGATCGCTGCGGCGACTGTTGTGGGTACAGTAAGATGGCGGCCGGTTT
Source organism: Ornithodoros turicata (assembly GCF_037126465.1). NCBI lineage: Eukaryota > Metazoa > Arthropoda > Arachnida > Ixodida > Argasidae > Ornithodoros > Ornithodoros turicata. The sequence continues at coordinate 28,943,355 of NC_088202.1, read as the reverse complement.
CTTCACGCTCGCGCTCCCTATCCGCGATCCAGCCTTTTACAATCGAGATCAGTGGCCGGCACCGCCGTGTCTGGAGTGCCGGAGCGGCCGGAGCAGCTCGCCGTAAAGTTTCGAAATATATGGTGCAGCAGGGACGCACGCAAAGCATCTTTGCCGGTGCCGCTTTGGATGATTTAGTGCCCGTCGATACCGACTCTGCAAAAGTCGAATCCTCTTGGATACTTCTGCAAGTAAATTCAGTGATAGATAAGTGGAAGGCAGGACTGCTTCGCTTGCTTGGCGCGACAACGATTCAAGAAGCATCTGTGTTTTTCCACTCGATGGCAGGTAAGTCAGTTCCTATTCCATTCTGCCGCTTAGAGTAACATAGCATAGCACCGCACCTGTGGCATATACGCAACATTTCGGCCGGTAGAATTTTTAGTTTTCACGTTTTCTGATCCCTGTTCTGGCCTTTCTTGCTCAGGTATCAACTAGGTACTCCTCAACTCATATCTGCTTCAGAAAAGCATCTACATGGACGCAATAGAATGGATATGCCACTCTGAGTGGTTGGAACATCATCTTTTGGTTTAGCAGCAGCACAGGTTCCTTTGTGACGGGTCAGTCTTGACATGTGCCACTACACAAGCAGCAAAGGAATATGAACATGTTTTCTGTCATGCTGGATTTGTGAATGTGTGTGCCTGTGCAGTGAATTTACTGATCTACTGTGAAATCTTCCACGTGAGACATATCAGCTCACAGTGAAAGCGAAGTTGCTTCGGCATATATTACTCGAACTTCAGAAACAATGTTCATGTGAAGTTTGTGTTTCGCGCAGATACAGAAGACTGCATATGTATGATTTGGAAATACCAATCCCGAAAAATAAAGCACCTTGTGCAACAGAAAGAGCCAACGCTTCCGCGTTTTATTTATTTCACTGGATGCGAACGAAAATGCAGAACCGCCAAAGCGGGGGAGAGAACAGAGGGGAAAGGGGAAAAGAACGCCTCGGTAGCGTCGCTTTACGTCACCCGTCACCCAGGGAGACAAAATAAAAGAAAGCAAAAACTTCTCTACCGAGGCCCAACGATTGGCCCGACGTCAGAGGTCACGTGAGTTTTTCCCGACAATAGAAATATACTACACGTTCATTCCCCTGATATTACCATACGTCGTTTCTACGATGGTGCTCACATTTTCACAATAAATTACTTTCAAAAAGCAAGATCATACGAAGAGCAGCGCGAGAAACAAAGCCTTGCAAAACCGAAACTTTAGAAGGGATCACGTGGTGGACAGGAAGCAATGGCGATTTTGACTCGAGCGACTCGGAGGGCGGCAACGCCACTCCGGCGCTAGTCCGGCGCCTTGCTCATCTGAAATAAGGTTGCTGTAATGCACCCTTTGAGATGTACTTGTGTGTCCAGTGCAAGTAGAAAAAAAAATATTTTGATAAGTAAACACGCTTGTCGTGTATCAAGGAACGATCTCTCTGTGAATTTTTCGCCTACAGTTTTTGTTAGTGCAAGGCGAGAAGTTTTTATTTTAGAATGCGGGGAAGCCGCCGTGAAGGGGGCTCCGCGTTGGCTTGACGGCTTGAATGTCTCCGTAAACGTGGTGCTCTCACAGTCAACAGGCTGATCTCTTTTTTCTTTGTTTATTTGAGATAAAACACGACACCTGAAGAAGCACAAAGGTTATTGTCCGACATCGTACAGGATGGTACGGGTATTTACATCACCGCCAACGCACGACCACGAGATGTACATTGATACATCGATGAATGGTTTGCATTGATCACTATTAGTTCCCGGGAACACCTCGCAGTGTAGGGTAATGATGTCATTGGGCTGGTTAATCCGCATTAGCATTCCAGCTGTTGCACGAGAGCTCTAGCTGTCGCCCGCGTCTCTACCAGCCGCTATATGCAAAACGCTTTGGGAAACAGGAGCCTTTTGTCGTAATTGTGATGCATCCGCTGGGATAGAGAGTTACATTTCGCATGCCACCATGCACGAATTTAATGCCAAGGTACCAGAACGCACTTCTGTCGTAGGTTTTGCACACGCGCGGTGCAGGATTCAGTGCATGCACTTCCTGTTTAAGGAAGGGATCTCGAAGACGATTTTCATCTTGGTGTACCGGGGGGGGGGGGGGTGAATCCCATATCTACTGGAATTAGGGCTTTTTAGCTTTTCTGGCAGGTATATATTGGTGGTGGTGCAGTATTGTTCCTCTTTGTGTGTGTGTGTGTGTGGTGGTGGTAAAATTCCTGTGCAACGCTTTGAGCAGCATGCTTGTACAGAAGTAACTTGCAACTGAACACCAAAGCGATAGTGTATTGTAGAAGTAAGTGTTGTTCAAGATTTCAGTGTTCGTCAACATAACTTAGAGACTAGATCCCGACTTTCTTTTGCAGTTCCCAAAACCGAGCGATTGACATGCATGACAAGAAATAAGAAACTAAGTGCCAGAACCTTCGGAACCCCACCGTGTCTAATCATAAGAGCGTCCTGCCCCTTCTTGCACTCACACACCACAAAGGTCTCTTAACAGCTCTACACGTACCGAGATAAAACTTTCTAAGTCCCAGCTTATGCGACGACCCACATAACGCGCGATTTCGGAAAGATCGCTTCCGGCGACTTTCGATTACAGAGCTTCTAACATACTCTTTCCTCCATACTATGGTGGCTAGATGAATATTGTCTGGTGTGAGGAGCGCCGCAGTCGAGGCGGCCCGTTCGCGGAAGACGCCGTCAGGTGGCGCGCCAACACGGATGTATGCGAAGATTCTCCCGAACGCTCCCGAAGCGTGTCTGCTGAACGGGCCGTTTTCGCCCGTGTGGCCGAGAAGTCTTGCGGAGGAATTGAACAGTTAGGGGTAAATATCAATGGAAAACGAATAGCCTAAAACACATTGAAGATCGCTTATCCAAGCATGCACAGGATCAGGTACTCAGCTTGGTATGTCCCATGCGTAGCTCGGACGTGACAAACCTGATGGCAACCCCCCTTTTCAACTTTTATCTCTCTTCCTTTTATCAGTTTTTTTTGTCCATTCTTACTTTTAGTTTTCTTTTTTTAATGTCATAACAACAAGGCCGGTTGATCTTTCTTTTTGTTTCTCGATGTATAAAGTTTCCTATCAGTCAGTGAAGACACGATCATCTGCAAATTTCAACCTGGCAATACCAAAACAAGATTTATTATACACAGCAATAGAAATAACCTGTTTCGTCCCCTCATCATGATATATATGTACATACATATGCACACAATGAAAACAAAGAACATCAGTACATGAGTCTGAATGCTCACATAAGTGTATTCACTGGAGACGCGCCTCCTTTGAAAGCTTCTGCGTTTGCTCCGCTCTGCGCGAGAACGGTTAATGCTCTTTACGAGGAAGTGCATTCTCATCACAGCATAGAATTTTACAATGTTCATCATGAAATATTCACTATGGGCTTGACGGCCAACATTCCCCTCGGCCAACAATCCCCTAGCCAGTGATGGGCAAAGTACCTGGCGTCATTAGTACTTCAAGTAAAGTACAAAGTACTAGGCAAAGCACTTCAAGTATTCATCAAGTACATTGTGAATTTAATTTGTATCACTTTGCATTTCACTGTTTAGTATATGTGTCTCGCTTTTTTGGCAAAACTTTAGCGAGCATTCTTGACAAATGCTCTAAAGCCGTAAAGTCTTAGGTTAAGTGCTAACCCGTCAATATGAACTTAATCAGATGACATAATTTGCAGTTACATGTAGAGAGGTAATCTGTCAACTAGGCTGTGATTGCATATTATACCCTGAATGATCGAAGATCACCCGCCTAGTGTGGTGTTCCGGTACCAATCTTCTGCTATAACAGGCTAGGAAATTTCACGGGGGGGGGGGGAGGGGGGAAGTACAGGCCAACTGAGATTATATATTTCTGGGCATTCCATGCTGCTTTTTGAAATACCACATGTTTAAAAAAATATGAAGAAAGTAAAAAGGATGAAGCACAATGTAAGGCATGATTTTTATACGACTGTGATCTGCAGCAATCTAATCCATGTGACCAATTAAAGAAACGTAAAATGTAAAAATTAAAGCATGTGTGTCTTTTAGAGTGTTCATCATGTGATGCAATCACACATTGTGATATAAAATGATTATTAATTGCCAATGAAGGAAGCAATATAAAAAAGCATAGAACCCTGCATTGGAAGAACTGAAATGACAATTGACCAAGTCATTGTGCTGCCGGTTGCAGTATCATAATGTGTGGATGTCTGTGCATTCCATTCGTTTTACATAATCATAGAAGTGTTGATACCTTTTCAACGTTCCAAGCCTCTCAACCATAAATTGGCTTCAACAAATATTTATGCTCCCTAACAGCACAAAAATCCTTTTTGGTAAAATGTCAGACTAGGACTCTGGGTACTGCATCCCACCAAAAGCGCTAAAATGAAGTCAAGAAGACGAAAAGACACAGATAGCCCTATCTGTGTGTTTTCGTTTTCTTGTTGTCATTTCAGCGCTTTTAGTAGGGTGCATTTTTGATACTCTTTTGTGACTTTTTGTCTGGAGTCCAGTTTGGGTACTTGAGTACTTCATGGGAAAGTACTCGGAGAAGAGTACTTTAAGTACGGTACAAAGTACACGGTTTAAAATGTACTTAAGGTAAAGTACAAGTACACAGAAATGTACTTAAAGTACTACTTGGGTACTTGCTACATCAAGTACTGCCCATCACTGCCCATAGCACATGCCATGACTTCTAGTATAGGCTGTCTGCATGCCCTTTACGACATGAAAAGAACCTTGTGAAGGTATCTTCAAGTTTGGAGACAAGCTTGAAGGGTGTTTCTGAACAGTAGCATAAGCCACCCCTGTTGAATTGACGGATGGCCTGCGCTCTGTTCGTTTTTGCACGCTGCCTTTTCTTCACACTGGCTTTAGATGTCTTCTCAAGGTTCACCATTCCACAAAACAGTGCACAGCCGACGAGAAAGTAAAATAAAGCACCTCAAAGACGCGACAGCGTCGTTATTCCACCCCCTGATACGTCACGCACGAAAGAACTCCGCCCGGGGACTAGCCAGAGCGCACAGAAACTAGCATACATCCGTGGAGCAGCGCGCCTGGTGGCCGTCTTCCGCAAGAGTCCCGCTCCGTCGGGTAGGAGGCTGCGGCCGCTCCTCACACCAGACAATATTCATCTAGCCACCATATCCATACCATTCAAATGTAGCTTTTCGGAACAACGTTTGCTTCCTTTGGTGTATGTTAGCTTGTTAGCGCAGCGGTCGAAGTACGCGCGCACCAGAGAGAGAAGGGCACCATACCCGAGACGGCCGGGGAGAAGCGACAGGTGATTCCGTCGGAGGCATTCGACACTACACCTTTGGCAATGTCAGACGTTTGTCTTACATATTAAAGTTTACTTTTTTTGTCTTCCTATTTCCGATTTCATTTTTATCCAACAGGTAGCTTCCATCTATGAGACAAATACGAGGTAGCAGAAACTGAGAAAAAAAAAAGAAAAAATAATTGTAGCTAACCAGAAAATATTAACTCGTTACTGGAGACACCGTTGTTTATGCTTATCAAGCAAACATTCGTTTTGAACGCTTTTTAATAGAGTATTCGAGCACAAACGGCGCATTGCCGTGCAGGCGATTTCGCGGAGCTAGTACCGGAGCAGAGCCTCTGTACCGGAGGAAACGCGAGCGCCGCGCCGCGGCCAACAATTGACTCGAGGAATTGCGACGTCGTTTTCCAGCAGAGTTCGGTCTCCTTACTTCTCCTCCGCGGTTTCCTTCCTCCATGTTCTGCCCTTCTGCGTCTTCCCGAGATGCCCCTCTCCATCGAGATGGCGCCTTTAAAAGTGGATGCAAAATCCATTCTGTTGGTAAGTCGTCAGGGGGATATCCTATTCAGTCTACTTCAATCCAATTTCCCGAAAATGCCGGCACTACAGGTATATTACAGTACAGGTATAATATATAGCTTGGATGGCCTGAGATTAATAGCGAACTGTATTTTGGCTCGTGCTTGGCCAGAGAGCTAAAAAAATAGGTGGAGCTCCAAGTACAGGCAGGTCCCATTAATCCACGAATCTTACGAATCTCGATCCTTTCGAATCCTTTCTAAAATAGAGTTTAATAAGCCCGGGGGAAAGCACTTCTACTGAAAAGTGTTTTGAAGCAGAATTTGATATCTCTGTTTAATGAAAAACAAATTAAATAATGGTTCACTTTCAGGGGAGGCATACCCAAATATTTCTTCTTGAATGTAATTTGTTGAACACGTTCTTCATCGCCTACAGGAAATACTCTCGGATCTGAATTCTTTCCATAAAACTAAGAAACAATCAAAAGCTAAACCATGTTACTTTTACACTTGTGATGTAAGAGTTCCTGGCTGAACCCCTACAGTCCAGAGCAATGTAAACAAACAAGAAAACATAGCTGAAACTTTTAAATTTTTGCAGATTTTTGTTCAAAAACACCAGCATTATCGCTCGCTCGGTGTGTAGACACCTACTGCGTTTTTTATCAGCTATGACAGTCGATGCGCTGAGGTGAAGGAGGTGACGGTGAAGGGGCTCGACATTGTCGGCCTCACAGATGAGGGCAACATCACGACTAACGCCCTGGGGAATGTGCGTCCTAGGACGATTTCTAAGGGGACTGTGCCGACATATGTCTGAAAGCGTCTGAGGAAAACCCAGGAAAAACCCCAGTCAGCACAGCCGGAACCGGGACTCGAACCCGGGTACCTCCCAGTCTCGACGTGATATGGCCAACACGATAACCACTGAGCCACGCGAGCTCGTCCTGATGTGCTGAAGAGTTCTTCTCACGACCTACTAGGTTATAACGACCATGTCAGGCACACCCCTTCTATGCGCCGCATTTTTGGAAGGTAGCGGTGGCGCTTCTCATCGTCCCAGTTATGGCTTCCTCAACTTCTACAATACTTTGTACTTCAGCTTACCTTAGTTATAGCCCCTAGAAAGATGGATAGTCTACCCACCGCGCGCATCTCTCTATGCAAGGAGAGTGGCAGCCCCTTGGATGACAGCGTAGAGGGCGCTGCGCATAACCGGCGTGCCGTTTTGTCGCTGTGGTGCGTGGGTCCCGTTGCGTTGATTTGATGTATTTTTACATTTTGTGAAAGGTCGTGTCGTGTCCTTGCCGTCAGGATTTATGTCTGTGAAGCCTTGAGGAAACGGTATGTGATTGTGAAGTTTGCACTAGAGCCCTGCGCGGATGAGATTTTTGGCATCCGCATCCGACACGCATCCGCGCACACGTAATCCGCATCCGATCCGCATCCGCACCATACACACCAGTTTACATCCGCATCCGATCCGCTGAGCAAAACGCACCATCCGCATCCGATCCGCAAAATCCGCACGTTTCGAAAGACGCGTAAAGACCGCCGGAAGCATGTTGGTATAATTTCGGATGCCTCCACGCTGTCACGGAAGGACTCAGTGATGACGACAAGCAAAGGTAAACCTTTAAACAAACGCGATATGGAGAGACTTCTGGAACGCGCGGAACGCTACCTCGTCGGTGCTCGCACGGTTCGAGACGCCAGAATGCCTCCTCTCCCGTCTTGCCGCCGCTCATGGTCAAAGGGGTCAAAGGTGAACCCGAGCATGCGCTCGCTGTCGGCTGTCGGCGCGCAATACAAATAAATTGCTGATGGAAAAATGACAGCACGCGGTATCTCCGCATCCGATCCGCTGCCTTCGTAACCGCATCCGATCCGCATCCGACCTCGCGCCATCCGCATCCGATCCGCACACCGCAGAAAGTGCTAAATTTTCATCCGAATCCGCAAGTATCTTATCCGCGGATATCCGCTTCCATCCGCGGATGGTGCAGGGCTCTAGTTTGCACTGCCTCGACGTTGTCTGCTGGGACGTAAACGGCATGGCATCCAGGAGTCGACGGACGCGGGACAGCACATGTTTTGTTCCCGGTTGTACAAGTGGGTACCGCTCGTGTAAGTTGAAATTCTCGCTCTTCCGGGTGCCAAAAGACCCCGATAAATTACTGCAGTGGGCACGCAACATAAAGCGTGGTGACAAAGCACTCGACGAAGCAAGTGTCGTCTGTGAAAGACATTTTGAGCCCTGCTACATCGAGAGGAGCTTCAAAACTGTAATTCGGGGTACAGCTGTTGAGATTCCACGCGACGTGCCTCAGCTAAGTAGTGATGCTGTTCCCACGTTGTTTCCTGATGCTCCAAAGTACCTAACAAAGCCTCTGCCACGAAAAAGAAAGGAGCGCAACTTAAGCGAGCAGACGCTACCACCACCATAAAAAAAACGACGCACTGAGGCTCCGACGGCTGCAGAAACTGATGTGCTAACGGAAAATAGTCCTCTTGATGACATGAGCACCAAGCACAGTGAGCTTCTACGTGAGCTTCAAGCACCACTGCCGTGGACGAAGATTGTTCTTCCCGACGTCAGCGACCAGGTAACTTTCGCACAGTGTCATACGAGCGATGATGGAGCATTAGACACGCTACATGTCAGCAGACGTGTCATCTTTGACATCGCTGCCTCGGACACTATTGCTGCAAGCGCGACAGTGCACCTCTATGGGAAGAAGTGGAAGGTCCAAGATATAAGGACTACCACAGATGCAGAATAACTATTGTTAGAGACCGCAAACCTCAAGTTGTGCTCCGGTTCTGGGTTGAAGCCGACAACAAAGACTTTTACCACATCCAATGGACTCTACTTTGCGAAAAACTGTGCTGTTATCTCTGAAGGACCTTGTATGCACTGCAAGTATGTACGGAAGCTAACCCTGAACTCGCAGTCAAGAATGAAGAAGAAAAAAAGAACCACACAAACCGCGAAAGCTTCAAAGACCCGTGCCTTGTGGCGGGCGAAGCAGAAACTCAGAAAGGTAATGGTCACAATGGAGCAGCTACAGCTACAGAATCAACAGCTTTCTCAAGCTGACTTCGAGGAGAAAATTGCAGCGCTTCCTTCTAAACAACAACTTGCTGTTAGAACATGTTTTGAGGCTGCCAGAAGGAAGTCGGCAAAAGGAATGACTTATAAGGATGACTGGCTTCTTGAGTGTATTCTGATGCGAACAAAAAGTCCAAGACTCTATGAGCATATAAGAAGGCACAGCATCTTAGCCCTACCAGGAAAAAGTTGTCTACAGAGACACATTGCAAACTTCAGGAGCAGTTTTGGCTTTAATTCAAATGTATTTGATGCCCTGTCTGCAAAAACAAAGGAGATGGATGAGTTTTCTCGTCATGGAGGAATCATTTTCGACGAGATGAAACTATCACAGCACTTAGATGTAAAGGCAACCGGTGAGATATTCGATACCCTTAAACCTCTCTGCCCTGTAGCTGCTTATCTGATTTGACATCACGTCTCTGGAAATTCTAGGTGATTTAGAGGGCTTCGTCAACCTTGCACAGCTCACCACCGACATCCAAAAGGAACAGCTTGCTGATCATGGCCTGGTGGTCCTTTTCCAGCCTTTTCAAGGTAACTTTTATTGTTTCACTGCTCTGGTATTGACATCTACACAATCTGAATGTTTTTTTTTCTTCTTTTTTTAGGATCATGGACACAGATTCTTGGCACGTTCGCTTCGAGAAGTAATGTCAAGGCGGATATGTTGGCGAAAATCATCGTGGAAGCCACAATACTTAGCGAAAAAGCAGGCCTGTTCGTTGACTACATCACGTGCGATGGCGCGAGCTGGAATAGGTCTATGTGGAGGCTGTTTGGAGTACGAGGTAATGCCATCAGGTCATAGGCTGCAAATCATTTTGACTTGGGTATTTTTTACCTACACAACTTGTTTCCTTCAAGGTGGAGCCAACGGCATACAATGCAAAGCCCCACATCCTGTGAATGAAGAGCGTCATTTGCAATTTTTATCAGATTTCCCTCACCTGATAAAAAATGTCAGGAATGCCTTCATAGCTAAGGGGTTTAACACACCTGATGGTCACGTGCATGTAGGACCCATAAGAGAGGCCTGGAACGCTGACAATAAGAGCATCTCACTGAAGGTCATGCCATCCATTACGAAGACTCACCTGTGCCCAAATTCATTTGAAAAAAAAAAGAGGGTTGGACCAGCCTTTCAGCTATTTGGGAATCAGGTAATCAAAGGTTTGTTCCTCTATCGAGCCAAGATAGAAAGTGCCTATGGCCCTGTGGGCCCAACAGAGAGCTTCCTGAAAAAAATTGGCAAGCTAATCAGAATCATGACGTCTAGGGTGCCGCAGTCGGCCTTGTACCCTGGTTCACCTAACTGCACATTCTTGAAGGAATTTCTGCAATATATCCAACAATGGGAAGAGCACACAAAAAGCAAGGGTGGCTTTCTCAGTCAAAGCACTGCGGAGGGACTCCGTGTATCAATTGAAAGCACTCTTAGTTTGCTCACTTATCTTGCCAGTATTGGCTTCAAATACCTCATGACGGCGAACTTAAGCCAAGATAAGCTAGAGAACATATTCGGCATTATCCGCCAGTCATCGGGGACTAATGACCATCCTACTGCTGCACAGTTCTTAGTCACTGTGAATGCACTTGCATTTTACAACTTGGCTAGGCCACCAAAGTCCGAAAATTGTTCTCCGGAAGTGGTTTCCTCACTGCTGTCAAGCACTGAGAAACAACCGGAACAACAGCGCATACTTAATGTACTGGACAGCCTGATTGACACTGGGAGGCTCGACGAAGCCGAGTCAGTTCTGTACACATCCGCTTCAAGAGATCACCAAACATATGTAACTGGTAAGTCTCATGATATGCTGACATACTATATATCTGGTTACGTAGCAAGGAAGACGTTGGAGAAGACCCAGTGCCAAGCTTGCACCATATTTCTGACTTCTGAGAAGGACACGGAAACAGCAAGTGACAACGCTTCACAGCTCACAGCGAAGTTTGATAATGGAGGATTGCTGTACCCGTCTGCACCCCTGAAGTTGGCAGTCACTGCTCTGGAGGACTCATTTACAACGTTTTTCAGTCTCAATAAGCTGCATGAAAGGAGCATCGTTGACTTTGCAACATTTTTGATGAGCACTGAGTTACCTCATCTAGGCTGTCCAGAACACACAGCCGACATTACAAAACGCATACTGAAATTTTACGTCCTCCTCCGGTTCCGGTTTTACACCAAGTCACTTAATGGAGAGAGGACAGCAAAACAGGAACGGCTAAAGCACCTTAAAATGAGGCGATGCAAATAGCTGACCTAAGTCTTGAAGCATGTCTAGTCATACTGTCCAAGTCATTATATTCATCTAGTCATATTGCCAAGAGCGAGTTGTAATTTTATGGCCTTTGTGTTTTCAATTAAGGTCTGTGCAATAATAATTGTGATAATGCAAATGCTACCTGCGGAATGTGTAATGTGACCATTGGTCTGCTTTTCTTTTGTGCAATATTCTTATGTCTATGGCTAAATAAATAAAAGGAATTCACTACTAGCGTTCGTTGTGTCGTGTGGTTCGTTAATTACAATTGCCATTACAACGAAACACTTCAGAGGATCAGCGACGATCCAGGCCCTAATCGCGTGAGCGCGGAGAGCAGCTGCGCTGGGAGGCTATTTTCAAAGCATTTAAGGATTAAGTAGATTACGAGCACATGCTTCAAAGTGGAATAAAATGACAGGCATGACGTCCATATGTTTCACGATTTTGTGGTTACAATGATTAAACAAACAAGCAAGAAACCGCGCGATTGCAAAGCTCGTAGCGCGAAGCGGGCGGCTACTGGGGTAGCACTCCGACTGCGACCAGCGCCCTCGCGCGACGTCATTGCGCAAGCGTCCCGCCCGTCGGCGCCGACCGGGAGACTACCCATCTTTCTTACATACCTTAGTATTTCTGTACAAGCGGTGGACGTTCCACAGATGTTTCATTCTGAGGTTGATTATCATCATCATTCTACGCGTTTTCATAGGGGCCATCGCTGTCGTCTGCTACGGTAGTCGTACACACGCTTCTGCGCGTTCAGAATTCAAATTTCCATCGTCCAATCGTGTTGTGCCGATCAGTAGCGCCCCTGGCGGATCGTGCGGACAGGCTCCTCATAGGGTTTTCTGATTGTGACGTGGTCGTTATAATCTAGTAGGTCGTGGTTCTTCTGACATTAGTGTCGATAGGGTGTGGTCAGGTATTTATGCCAATCAGACTCTCGGCGGATTCCGGAGGCGCCAATTTTAAAAAGAAACAAACAAACGTGGTTGGTGGATTCGAAAGATTCGATTCGCCGTTTTGGCCACTGGGATTCGGATTCGAATCCCTACCAAGGATTCGAGGATTGGAAGATTCACGGTTTCGGTTGGCCCATCCCTAACCAGAAGGATAACTATAACCAATTCATCGATTACTGTGGCGTCGCTTAGCTGCCTTGCGACGTATAGCCGTAAATTGTCATTATTACATTACATTTATTACATTTCTTAGATTGCGACGTCTCACGGGCGTGAGGCGGATGACCACAGGCGTAAGTCGTGTACAGTGCATTATGTGATGCGTGCCATGTGAAATATCCTTTTTTTTTTTGTTGTTGTTATGACCCGTTATATAATGTAATTTAATATAAGTTAACAACGAATCAACTCAGTGAAGTCATCAACAAAATGATTGGTTTTGCAGATGTTACATGCTCGTAAAATCGATCAACGTTGTTTAGTTAATGCTTCAAAGGCGCAATACATTCCATAAATACTATACTGTAGTCTTTATAGCAAAATAATTCGGTACAGTAGTGCAATAAAAAGTGACAAAAAGTGAAGTGAAATCAAAAAGTTACAGTAGGAATGAAATAATTATTGGCCAATAATTACACCCGCAGCCAGGTAAGTGTTCTTTCATCCGTACCCGAACACTAGAAACACTAGTACCGGCGGGGATCTGTCCAAGACCGCCACAGGTAATTAATCTCACTGGCCATTTCCATAAATACAAACTTTATTTAAACATTTCGAAATAAAAATACTTTTCTTGTCGAAGGAGCACTCAATTCTCTTTATTCTGCATGCATGTGCAAGATGGAACATTTTTATTTATTGCCAGGAATTTGTGTCACATGAGAGTGTATTGTTGTTGTAACTGAAAGCACATCACAATAACAATACTTCTGGCCTCTCTTGTTATTTTAACAACCTTTTTTCCACAAGAACAATCCAAGTTTCTAGTGTTCGCAAAGTACAAAGTGGCTCTGCTATGTACATACTAAAAGCAGATACCAGATACGTGTATCAATCCTCTCAATAAGTGTAATCACTTAATGAGAGGATTGATACCAAGATATCAGAGATACAGTGAACTGTGTACGCGTTGTCCCTCGCGTGGATTTTCCAAACATCTTACAGTTACAGCATCCCCCCCCCCCCCCCCCCCCTGCCAACAAGGCGAAAAAAGCCCGAAAAGTCAGCCTGAGTCAGCAGATGCGGGTGTCATACCCCTGGAGATAAAAATCCAGTCCAAATCTACGCTGCACGCAGGCAGAGCGGGGACATCCACGGGAGAGTTGAAAGTCACGTGAATTAGTTAACTGTTCGTATCCCAGATGGCAGCACGAACACGGCGTGTTCCTCTACTGCGCAGCCTACTTCGAGATTCAGTTTCGGTTCCGATTTACAGCGTCAGCGCTACATTTGTTCCATGCAGTTGCGCTGTTTCCGAGGCCCATGAAAGGCACACATACCAATGTAGCTGCACTCTCCTAGACCTCCAAACGTATTCTGCAGTACCGGCGTGTACGCTCCTCCTCCACCCCCACCTTCCCGAGCCTGAAGCGGCTTCTGCCTGCCCGGTAGCATAGGTCGGCGCAATCATGATCGCAATGCCTTATCAAAGCCTGATGATCGCGATCGTGAGTGCGATCACGAAGCACTGGCAAGGCTGCCGCGATCATGATCGCGCCGAGCAATGCCCGGAAGGAGTCTTTTTGACGCCCCTTCAGTACGACAGAAGAGAGGAAGAAAATCAACAATACCGGGGGGGGGGGGGGGGGCAAATTTCCAACTTATCCCTTCGGAGGCGAAAAGTAGACGCCGGCTCTGGAATCCTGGTTTCAGTGTGTAGTGTGGAACAGAGTCACTTGATATTCAAGTACACTGCACGAATTGTGTTTCTATTTTCGGCACTAACTCGACCCTCCAAGCATCAAGCAAGCAGTGTATCGACTGCTTCAGCATGCAATTTATTTTATTTCGGATATATGCGAGACACAACCTAAACTGTGAACTGAATCGACTCCAGAGTTCAGAAGCAACAACGTGCTGCTACTTACTGGACACTGCACCAACAAAGCTTGAAAGCGTAGAGTTGGGGTTGTTGTTTAGACACGACAAAAAACGGCGAGTGAGATACACAGAGACAACACCAGACAGGCTGTCCGGTGTTGTCTCGGTGTATCTCGCTCGCCGTTTTTCGCCAAAGCTTCACGTTGAGAAATCAGGCTTGGAGGCTGAAATGTCGTTCCACTCGTGCAAAAAATCATCACACTCACAAAAAGAAGCGATACAAAGCAAGAAAAATATCGTTAACAAAGTTGAAACTTTGCCCGGCAAAACAAGAGCCGCGCGCACTATTTCTTCTCTTTGGGAGAGGAGCAGGCGGAGAGGACGCACGTGGATGCATGTATGATTGCGCGCGCTCCTTGTGCGTCTGCTGCTTTCCGTGTTGTCGGCCTCCTGTTGCTTGAGTAGGTGGTTCGGAGTGGAGTGGTTCCGTGACTATGGCGGTTACTTCGTCCTGAAACATCTTTGCTTCCCCGCTTGCGGCGACGTTTCCCAAGGAATAACCGGTGACGTTCAAGGATTTGTGCGTGTGTGAGTGTGAACGTGTGTTACCAACTGTTTTTCTGTGCCATGGGAGCCTCAAGTCATCGTGAACTTTTCTTGTGGGTCGTCTTGTGTTCAGGTGAGGCTTAGCTACACTTGTAGTGCGTGCCGCTTTCTTCCTAGCTGGAGTCTTCTTCCCTGGAATATGCCGCGGAGGTCGTGTGGTTGTCCGCCCGTGCTGGGTTTTCGTGGAACACAGGTTTTATTTGTGGTGAACATTTCTTTCTCGTTTTCGCCGTGCCGCATTTGACAGGTGTACAACGGTTGTACGCTGCCGACGTGTTTAGCGGCAATAGTACGGCGTGGAGCATACCTTTCCTGCTTTGTACCGTGTATTTGTTTCTCAAAAAAACTTTCTGGCGTCTTTTAATGCTCTGGAATGCCGGCAGGTGCAAACGAGCATCTGACAGCTGACAGTGCTTTGACCGTTACAGCAACAGGACGTGACACCCCGTCCATCGAATTTTTGGCTCGCTGTGTTCGAGAACGCATGCGGTAGAATTTTCTTGGGTGTGTGCTTTCGCAGCCGTAGAACATTCAGTAATTCCTAGTGAAACACTCGTTCTCCAGCGCTGTCCCAAGAGGGTTGGGGGAACGGCAATACAGTAGTTTGCAGCTACACTGCAAAATCGCAGATGCTTTTAATTACCGCACCGGTTGAAATTTTGTTTCCATATTCCACAAAAGTATGGTTATTTATATATATGTCCAGTTCTTATTTCTTTCTGTTAGTTTTTTCTTTTTTGTCTTGGCTCCAAAAGAGAGACCACAGCACTTGAGGCTTGTTTGGGACGGCCGCTGTGTATAGCATCCAGTGTTAATCTCTCTAAGGAACATGGACACCTCGCATCAGTATGCACTTCGTGGACGTTCCCGGCGTCTATATTTTTTTGTTCCCTCCGAGCGAAACGAATCACTGAATGAGCAGCTCATGTTTTTTTGGCTCGCGTCTTTTTGAACCGGCGGAACTGCATAATGTGTGGCTATCGCAGCGCAGGAGTGAGGCATCACCCGCGTTTACCTGTGTGCTGCACGGTTTGACCACAGAGTTTATCGACTTCCAGTCCGGTGCCTAGAATGAAATGGAGGACGCCGAAACAACCTCGTGAAATTTATTCCTGACATGCCTGTGGCAGTTACGGACGCCGTCAGTCAAAATTCAAGGAGAACGCTGGCGTTCACTGGGGACGGCTTTCCAGTAGAAGGCAAATTTCTCCGTCGACGAGCTTCGGTAAAATCACTCCCCAGAGAGCACACACTTTACATCGGTGAGGCCGTGACTAGTTCAACTCACCTGCCTTGAAACGAGCCCCTAATGGATCGCTCTTTGGGCTTGTCTAGTTGAGTGCGTGTGTGGCTTTTCTTTGTCATTTTGCCTGCCTCTTCGCTTCCAAGAAAAGGCTGCTAGTATGCCACTCCTAGTGACCGTTCTTGACAACATGGTCAAACATGACTTTCTAGGTGATGTTAGGTGGTTCCGGATTAACGCATCGGAATAAGTATCCCATGTCGCAGTTGCGAACTAGCTCACGGTTCCAACTACATTATGAAGGTGAGTAAACCCCGAGAGAAGAAATACACAGACGATCATTTGACAATAATTTTCATAATGTAGCACCAGTTAGCTTGCTTTTTTACTCTTATTTACATAATTATCTCTTTCACAGCCGTACTGTATTTCCAGTTCCCCTTTCGAACCCACATCTTGCCTCAGGGCAACAGGTTATCTACCTAGCTTCGTACAAGAGATTACCCTCATTCTAACAGCTTTATTCGATCTTTGCAAAGCTGCAGGCTGGGAACAAAGCGTGTCGAAGGGCAGCCTTCGATGCACACGTCGACCTCGGGGTGGGGGATGGTCGATAGAAGTCTTTGGGATGGGCGGGCACGCCGGGCAGGTCCTTTTTAGTGTCCAGCAGATGTAGGACGCCGGGGGATTAGTCCATTTCTCTTTTGTGCGGGAAGCTCTTCGCCACGTTGGGCAAATGGCATACGCGATTTCTTCGTAGACTGCCCTCTTGCTCCACGATTGCGGATGATGGCAGAAGTATTTTTCCTCCGGCGTCTCGAGTGTCTGCGTGTTGCGAACCAAATTTGTCGCGGAAGGGGCTTTTCATCGCGGTTTTCTTGGTATTACTGCGGGAAATCTTTGACTAGGTCGGCCGTGCCTCATTTCAGTGCGTTTCGCGTGATTCTTTTGTCCGACTCGTTCGCTTACTTTTACGTTGATAGGTTTTTGTACTGTCTTTTAGTGAATCATCTGTTCAGTGTAGGAATCGTTCGGCGTTCACGTCATGCTGCTCTTGCATGACGCGGGACTCAGGATCGCAGGTACCCGGGTGTACGGAAAAATGGTCCCGCAGCCGCCTGCGCGCCCAATACAGGGACATCGTTGCGGATAACTGATCAAACACAGCACAGTCGACCGATTTGTTGAAATTGGGAGACATATATATTTCATGTGTTGATGGACTATAAAATATGTGTAACATAAAAGCGATCATTCGTTGCACTAGTTCGCTAGCGGTATCGTTCGCTGCTGGATGCTAGTACTTTTCTACTGCTGGTCAGACACGGATTTTAAAGTTGTCCCCTGCATTTTTTCTGTGTCGATGTTTATTAGCAATAAATAGGGCCCTGTATTTTCGGGTTTTATTTCAGGCGCCGTAAACCAAGCTGATATCGGGTGAAAAAAAAAAAAAAAAGAAGCGCTTCTGACATTTTAGATTGACATACGACGTAGAACAACAGTGCTGAATGTACAGTGCTAGCGATCTCCAGTGCCCATATTGGTGGCTGAATTGGCACTTTGCACGGTTCGTTTTCGGTTTTGCTGGAAATGATGATGATGCAAATCGGGGTGTAAAAACATGTTTCACCCTAAAACACAGGGCCCCAACAATAAAGCTGTACGTCAGTTCAAAAATGTCAGTTAAGCAATTGAAATCAACTGAAATATGCAACTGGGCGTTGTGAGGCATATGTTCAGTTTCTTTATCCTTGTATGTTCAGTTGCCCCATCCAAGTTCTCCCTCTCATTAATTGTTTCATTACCCTTACAACTCCGCATCCGGCGGAGATACGATTCATCGGCACAGAAAGTATGATAGGACAACTGAAAAACCTTTGTCGGACCAAGGAAAGTGCTAGCATCCATGTTGAGCTGGGAATTACCCCCGAGTACATCCGACAACACCCGCGCACAGTGAGCGCGTGAAGTCTGAGATTCAGGCTAGCGAGCGTTTATGTGCGTCCTATTTCATTAGTACGACTGCGGAAGGTAACGTGCCTCCTTGAATAAAAGAACGCGTGTGCCATTTTCCCAATCTATCGGCCAGAAATACGCAGAAGGTAGCAGAACCTTGGAGAACCGCTTCGTAATCTTGTCGCGTTGCCTGTACTCAACTGAATAACTAAACAGGGAGAGGAACATAGGCAATCCTTTCAATACAACCGGGGCAGCGAATGTAATCGCTTTTATGTTTCTTATTGAATGGCACGCAGCGTTTATTATTCAATAACATCCATATTAATTTAAAAAAGCCCATGTCTCCCAATTTCAACAAATCAGGTGCGCGAATGACACCACTTGGCCGGCTACGATCCGTTTAATCGGCTGTCCACAACGACGCTGATGTGGTTTTGGGCGCACGAAACCCTGCGGGACCATTATTTCCGTCCACACAACGTGGGACCATTTTTTTTCCTGAACCCCCTTCCTCCCCCCCCCTCATAACCGGAGCCAGAATGTCCCGAGACTTCACCGGGACAGTTCCCAGTGAGCTTCTCACGCTGACGCTGAGAAGTGACCCGGCTTCGAATCCCGACTGATCGAATCGGCTGCATTGTCCAGCCGTTATCTCTGTACTGAAGCTTCGAGTCGAGACAGTTTGTACGTGCTTGTACATCTTGAACATTAGGCAGCAAACGGATACGGACCACAGAGAACGACTGGAGTCAGTTCAGAGTGAGCAGCTCTGTGTTCCGCATCTACATGCTGCTCAATATCCAAGCTGTTTTCCTCAAACGCATTATGGCATAATGTCAGCACAGTCCTCAGTGAAGTCGTCCTGGGGCGTGTGATCCTCCCCCTCTGCAGCAACATGACGCCGCGGCGGCACGAAAACCCGCAAGGGCAACATTACGCCACTTACCAGCCATAACTGCCGGAAAGCAATATTTTTGTGGATCAGCGCATCTATGAGTAACATATTACTGCGAAAGCTCAAGGATTTTGCAAAAGGTCTAGAGCTCAGTGTCAACTAAGTGATCAACTCTTGTCATATAGTCGCTCTTGTGCCATAAAGCACCAAAACACCAACTCTTGTCATACATTATTTGAGAGCAGTTTTTAGTGTGGTGAACGGAGAATGCTGCTCCTCCGTATCAGCAAGAGGCCGCTCAATTTAGCTGCACTCATTGGCCCCTATGTCGATTCTGTACTCCATCGTCGAGTTCTTCACCTGTGCACGGACTTCCTGTCGTCCACTGGATTGTTCCAGACGCTTAAATTCTTTCTCGTATTTTCATCCTTCCTTCATCTTCATATAATGTTCCTCGTGCAATGGGGTATGGTACCGCACCACCGCGGTGAAACACCACTTCTCATTGTCAGCTTCTATTGTTGTTGTTGTTGTGTTTCCTCCGTATAGCGGCTGGTGCATTGCGAAATTGAATCCTACAAACAATATTGAAGAGGACACAAAAACAAAAAAGTCCACATGATGATGATGATGATGATATTGCTGGCGACTCCCTTTGAATCGGGCGGACTGCGCAGTGTGTACTGCGCGTTCTAACCTCTCGTCCTCGGAGGACAAATCACTGGTGTCGATCACGATTGTAGTTGCCTCTCGACGTGGAGCCACGAATCGCTCTTCAATAGGGAGTTTTACTTTCCTGACTCATGTCAGCACACTTCTCCCTGAAGTCGGCCTAGGACGCATACTAACCCCCACTCCTTCCTGCTGTCCTCTCTCCATCTGTCCACGTCTGTACGCCGCTCATAGCCATAATTGTTTCGCGGCGCTAGCACGGAACTAAAAAAATAGGGAGGTTTAGCAAATCGGAAGGTCGTTACGGTAACGGTTCCGGAAACATGACGAGACATCCGCCTGGTTCATTTGAAGTGGCATTTGGACGATGTTTCGGTTTCACACTACAGTGTAGTGATACTGCCTTCGTTTTTTATTATTTTTTGCTTCGCTTCGCAGGTCGTTTGCAGAGCTTTACCAGTATCTCCATTGTCTCGCCGCACTGACAAGTGGAATCGATGCTTTCAGATACTTCACTCCTCGCATTTGTCATAACACCCAGTCCACGCCTGGAAGAGTAGTGCACTTCTTCCGGAGAGACTCGAGGTTTCAGTTTGTGTATTTGAGGCTCCGTTTTCTTGTCTCCAGTCTCAATTTCGATTCCCTTCGGATGCGATTTTGTTCCACTCTTTTTCGTTGCGGTTTTTGTTCCTGCGCTGCATTTTCTGTAGTATTGACTTTATTTTTCCATCCAGTCTTGAGGCCGCGGAATCTCGGGCGATGAAAATATTCTCGTTGCTGACGATGTTTCCTGCAGGTGGACCAGTCTTCTCAGGTAGCGGGTTTTGGAATCTGCCATCATAGAACTCCCATAATAACTAGGAACCAAGCCAGCCAGGGGGGGGGGGGGGGGGGGGCATCTCAACATGTGAGCCGCCATGATCGATACGGTACGCCTAGCGTCTTACGAACGGTGTCTCTTACGTGTTCCGTGCGCCGTACTTTCATGTCGCAGCGCCAGGTTTAAACTGTTCGATACTCATTCCCTAGGGAATCCAAGCGCACAGGTGATGGCAGCCAAGACAAACACTTCGCATATGGCATCATGGCACACGGAGCCCAGCGGAAGCGACTTGCATTGGATTGGATACCATTGGGCCGGGGCGCACCTGCTCTTCACACGTGGAAAGGCTGTGCCAAATCCGGCCGAATCCAGGACATCAATCATGGCGCCTCCCGGACTTGGACATTGAGAGAGGGTCTTGCTCCTGTACAACTCCTTTGTTCTCCCCCATCACACTCTCTCCCAGCATTTCTTCCAGCCCCTCTCCTTATGATTACTATGTCTGCCATGGAGGCTGCCCCGGGAGAGGTCACGCGCTTACAATAACCGATGCAGTGATTCCACTCATTCGCCATTTTGTGACACATGAGATTTTCCGCACCATCCTGATGAAAATACGCAATATTGCGCAAAATTGCAAGGTCTCCCAAAACACATTTCAGTACTCCAAAGCGTTTCAAAATCCAAATTTCCATGCTCAGAGAGTTGCTCCAAATCATGTTTTGGGAGTATAGCATCACTGCCAGTGGGAATGGCCGGGTCTCACGCTCCACTATGGTCAAAGCTGCACGCTGTAGTATGTTCGACGGTGTGCGTCTGTATTAATCGCTAACTGCGGTACATAGAAAACAAAAAATTCCCCTCGAATACGTTGGCATGCACTACGGTGCGCGCGCGTTAATATGAACTACAATCGAAGAGCCGCAACCCTGCGAAACGGAACTCTGACGGACCTACACAAGTGGTCTTTCTGAAGCTGGTGCACCCCAGAGACTCAGCGAATAAAAACTCTATCCTGTTACTAAGGTAATCGAACGTATTCCATCGTCTTGAACGTCAAGGATCGTTGCAAGTTATCTCCCGCCTGTTCGTCGTCTCTCTGGAACCCTTTAAGGTCAGCCCCGTTGAAACCACCATGCACCCTTTCGATCCTGCACCGTGATAGGAACGCATATTTAGAGGCGATATCTCCACCCCTAGGAGCTCACCGCCGCCACTTGCCTGTGAGGTCAGGCCATCGGAGTTCGCTTCGTCCCCCGAAGCAAGGCAGCATTCCAGCGGAGACTCCTCCCGCCGAAATGGTCGTTCGTCGCACGAAGGGGACCCCGTTGCTGTTGATTCCCGCCTTTTTTGTAGCTTCCGTGCAAGAATAATGGGTGTCGCTTTACAGGGTAGTTCCGCAACTCAAGCATCGGATAATAGAAAGAGGAAAAGTACACACACGTCTGTTGCTGGACGCTTGATCAGACAGAGAAATGACCAGCGCCATCGGCCGAGCAGGTTAAGGCATCCCGCTCATTGGTGGCAGCCAAGGTCGTGCTGAAGACTAGGAGGTGTTGAGTTCGAATCCTATACCACCGGCTGGGCTGTCTAGGGTTTTCCCTGGGTTTTCCGAAGACTTTCCAGACGAATGTCGGCACAGTTCCCCCTGAAGTCGGTCCAGGACGCATACTAGCCCCCCTTGTCCTCCACTCCTTCCTGCTGTCCTCTCTCCATCTGTCCACATCTGTACGCCGCTCATAGCCACAGTTGCTTGGCGGCGCTAACACGGAATAACAAAAATAAGACAGAAATGTGACGACGGTATCAGCATTTGGCGCTAGTGCGCTTTCGACGAGCACGTGTTGACTAATTTGTTTCCTCGTTCTGTGACAACTGCAGGTGGCTGCGTGTGTTATTGTTGCTGCACATTCGACACGACGAAGTTATAAGGGAAATAATTTTCTGTTCTTCCTAGTTCATGAATCTGCTTCGCTATTGTTATCGGATACGCTCTTAGATAACGTCATATTACTCTTATTCACGCGCAAACTTGGTTGGTGGAAATGGCACGAATGTCTGAGACGACCAAGGCCACGCGCATGACATCACCTGCAGGAAGCGCCAGTCCATGCCACACTTTTTGAAATGATGATGGTGGTGGTGGTGATGTTGAAAGGGCTTGCCGTTGTCGGCCTCACGTATGTGGGCAACGTCACGACTGACGCCCTTTTTGAAATGAACTTCACCACATAGCCCGCTCCTAGCCAACCGTCATCTCGAATGATGTCGTTATCTGCCCTGATTTGTTGAAACCATTGTGACAATTATGAACAGCATAAGTGTCACAAAAAGGCGTACGCCTCACGTTTTTAACAAATAAGGGAAGATAACTATATCATTTGAGATGATGGTGGTTGGCTAAGAGTGTGCTATGCGATGAAGTTCAGTGCGCGCCGGATACAGCGGAGCCGAAGAGCGGCGAGCCGTTTAACCGTTCATTGCTTTCCAAACTCTCCTTTCGTGTTAACACCACGGTCAGATTGAAGACTCCGAGGCGTGTGGATTCGAATTCGCCCACCGGCCTGTGGTTTTCCGGCAGATTTGCTAGGCACAGTTCCCCCTTGAAGTCGGCCCAGGCCGTATACTAACCCCTTCTGTCACTCACTCCTTCCCGCTGTTTCCTCTCCGTCTGACCGCGTCTGTACGTCGCTCATGGCCACATTTGCCTCGCGGTGCGTATTCTGAATTGAAAAAAAAAAAAAGAGAACAAGTAGAGACATTATCAGGTTACCCGATAACGTCGAAGGCCATGAAGTCACAGTCACACTGACTGCTTTGGCACTTCGTGGAAGAACGGTGGGGGACCCTCTCCAGGAGCGCAAGGAGTTTCTACCGCGTGGTGCAATCGACAGATCGGTGGACAAGTGCCAGGATGGCTTTGAAGTCTTTTCGTCCCTGGCACCACAGGTGTACGAGCATCAGCATGTTACCGATAAACAAAAGAGCAGGGACACCTGCCACTCCCGCTAATCCTCGTTTTACTCTCTGGTGTCTATGTAGCATTCCCGAAGAGATTCCGGATCCCAGCCTGGACAATCCCATTGTATACGTGGACACGCGTATTTTGGCATCAGCCTCGTAAAGCAGGCCTGCTGGTTCTCCACATCGCTGGCTGGCGCCGCGAATGTTGTTGCTGCCACGGATTACCGCACCTGGCGGAAATTTATGTTTCCACTAATCCCTGCAGTCGCTTATTAAGGACGGTAGGATTGTTCGAAAAAATCGTGCGAAGCAGATTAAAGCCAGGGAAGAGTTATTATTGCGGCGGGGATTATTGAAGAAGGATGGGTTGCCATCAATATTGCGGCCCTTCGCGATTCTCTGGTTGGGTTGTGTTGACGACCCTTGGATGCAGGAGCGGCGGAAGGGGGTTACTGTAGACTCCTGAATGTGTGAAGGGGGCGCAAAACTCTCGTGGAGGTACAGGGACGGCGAAACATTTTGAGTTCGGGGGGGGGGGGAGGCAAGCCCCTGCTTGGCGCTCCTCCCCCAATGTCCCTGAGATGTTTTGAATTGTAGTCCACTTCAGCCCTTTTCTACCTGGTGGTAATGACGACTCTGTGCCCCCCCACCCCTAGGAATATCGGGGGGATAATGTACCCTTGTCCCCCCCCCCCTCCATCCGTCGACACTGTGGAGGTGAGGCGTCAAAGTGCTATCTTGGGTGCCGATGCGCATAAAATGCCATAAACCATTTTCCTTTGCCTTTTGGGGACCCGGGCATGATTTGGTGGTGGCGGTTGAGGATGGAAGGGGCGCCGGTTGGGATCTGGCGTTCCCCTGAGTTTGGGATGTTGCGCTGCCCCTGCCTGGATATGATGGGGCGGGATGTGTGTCACGGAACACTCATGTTTCCTTGCATGTACGGGTGTACCTTTTCGTTTTGCTGTACCTTTCACGCACCTGTCTAAAAGCAATAGTGAGGTGACATCTAACGCGGCTCGAAACCCTGTTAAGCTGTCCATCGGGAGGAACAGTGCAGGTACCTTCACTGTGCTGGGTATTGTCACAGCGCAATCAAATTTGCAGAAAGCAGCCGCGGTCGGCCGACACGATCCACGAGTGACGTAAGGAAATCCCCGTGCCGTTCTGCTTCGTTTCTTTCTTCTCAGCTCACGCTGCTTAGATCCGCTTGAGTCGCGCCGCACTACGTCACGAGTCACATGTCAGGGGAATAGGTTACGTCACGACGTATCCTCATTCTCCGATACGCTCACTCCATAGAGTGGAGGATTTTTGCTGCAGGACACCTGTGCACGTAGTTCTTTGCAGGAGCTCATATTATTCGTTGCAAATCACGCACACACACACACAAATTGGAAGACACCTAAGTGCCCCTTTAATGGGGTCACGACACTTCCGGTGTCTTTATACGAGTGACATCCCACAAAATACTCCCGCGGAAGGTGCATCCGCTTTCTCCCGCTGTGTGAGTGCGAACACTCAGCGTCATGTCTTTTCGTGTCTCTCCTACACTCAAAGAAAAAAAGGAGTAAATCGGGGAGTAATTGCAGCTTCTACTCCCCTAGTCTGCACTTACTCCCCATTTTAGTCCCCTAACCCGACATTTACTCCCGACATTTACTCCCCAGGACTGCAAATCGTCACTAAACTTCGCGCATGGTCTCCTGAATGCAACAGTCTACGTAAATATGTGCCCTTGGTCAATTTGAGCGGCATAAGCCTGTATAACTCAGACAGCGTAGCAATATTCCAACCACACAGAGTAAGAAACAGTTAGCGCATCTTTCTCCGCAAACTGTGCCCTATGTATGGCGCAAGATTTTATATCACGCGATATATCACGGTTGACGGTTTGCTTCAAAGCATTTTCATGCATGTACACGAATTGTGTACTTGGGACTCTTACAACTGCGCGGGAAATGCAGTTTACACTCTGTGACATTCGTTTACTCCCGTGCATTTACTCCCGAAAGGGACTATTTTTTGTGGCAAGGCATTTAGTCCCCAAAAGGAGTAAAAGTACTCCTTTTTTTCTTAGAGTGTATGAGTGGGAAATATCATTAAGCTCAGCCACAAGATATTCCGTAGCAGACGACACGGCCGATGGTGTCGTCTGCTGTGTGCGTGCCACGTTTTGCAGTGAAAGGGGTAATAGACGGTCATCTCCGCCAATGAAGTGGCCGCTGGAGATGTCGCGCGGTTACAACGACCAACACGAATGACAAAAATCCCTGAATCCACTGACGTCAGAGCTTGACGCGGAGGTGTGTCGAGGGGTTAAAATCGCGCCAGGTACGGCCCTCCATACTGTTACTATTTGCATTAGGAGCACCATGCAATCATCCATGTCCATCAAGGTGTCACAAGCCCTTGAAGTCGCACGTTTCCGTCTTTTCGCATCAGCGGTAGACGTCATAAACGCCATGTAAATGTCGTACATCGCCTGCTACGAAGCACTACAGGTATCGCCCGTCGCGGGGATAACGATAACAACACCTAGAGAAAAGAGATTCGAAACAGCAGTGGCGGAGTATCTCCGAATGTTGCCGTGGCAAGAACGTGCCTGTGTTGCCAGCTTGTACGGCAACGCGTGTTAATTACGATGCTACTATACGGTGGGTGAAGTGTTGACGCTGCTTCAAGGTGCGTTTGCTTCTCGAAGTCGCCGCCTACAGTGAGTTCGCGGAAATCGTATTTGATGCGAATCGGTTCCAAGAGTTGATGACCGATTTGGGGCTATCGTTTCCATTGGATCGTGTTTTGCTTGTACTACCTGGGATGAGGCGCTGCGGCTAGCAAACCGGTTTTTACTATTTCCATCTTTGTTTGCTTACGTAAGTGGCCCGGTCAACCTGTCTACTGCGGTGACCGGTTCGCCCGTTTCTAGCCGCGGGATTTTTGGTGCCCCTTTTACGAACTCACCTTTCGTAGCCAGGCTTACAAAAACCGTCAAAAATGTTCACTCAGATGCGCTAGTTCGTTGTACTAGTTAATTTAGTTGGGGAGCGCCGCTAAAAATAGGTGGTTTTGGTGCATCGTACGCTGTCGTCCTTGCGTACGTAAGGGATAGCGTTGGTGGTTCTGCGCACGCGCAAAGCATGGAGCTTACCGCACCACGCTTACGTACGTAAATGCGGTAGCGCACGATGCGCTTAAAACGCAAAAGTATCGTCCATCAGTCCCACGCACATCCTTCAATTTCACATTTCACGACGTCGCCGCAACTACTTTCGGTGTATCTGTGTGACGTCATCATTATGGCGGCAGATATTTCACGTACTGTGGCCTAGAAAGCATTGGACATACCGCGACAAATTTCTGGATCACTATCACCGTAGGAAGAATAGTTAATTACATGCTAATTCATTAAGGAGACCGGGTAGTCGCGTTTTAGCCACTATTGAAAAGAACCGGCCTCTGAGAATCCAACGTAATCCCGGACGTGCAGTTCCACAGCGTAACGTGTTACGTGACTACGGTTGGAATGTCTTTGCTACCATGGTGGTGGTGCCGGTGATGGAATTGCTTGTCGAAGTCAGCCACGCTTAGGCGGGCAACGTCACGACTTAATTAAATGACTATCCCAGGGGGGTTCGCTACAAGCGCTACGCAATCGCCTCTACCTGTCGTACTCAGCAGTGCCTCCTATCGATGATCGAAGCAATCGCGTGAGCTGCCGGCGGTTGTAATGCCCGCAACCGCAGCATCCCAAGTTGAACTGCGGCAAACCGCAGTAGCACGACGAGCGGGTAATTGGCCGTAGCAAAGTGGCCAACGCACCTGATGAGCGGTATAATGAAGTTGACCGCTAGTCAGCGAGGATCTCTCCCGCCAGTGCTCCACCAGAGTGCGAAATTCAGAAGGCTTCCTTCATTTGCGTTTCAGGCAAATTAACCCTGCGTCGGACTAATGTGTTGTTTAGGAGAGGAGGTGGGCTGTCTTCCGAACGCTTTGTCTGTCCCCGAGAGGGAGCATGAGGTTTCGTTATTGCACGGGGGGCTGTCACATAACGAATTGCTTTTGTCTTTTACGGGCCTAAGCGCCGTAAAATGGAAAGGAGAAGCGAAAATGCAGCTTCTGCCTGGCTGGGGAGGGATTTTCTGAGGCGAACAAAAGAGCGGTCGTTTCCACAATTTATCAGCGTTGTCGCAGTTTCAGCTTTGTACACAGTCTCGAGAAATTAGTATTCTACGTCAATTGAGTTGGTTGATCCGGCATTGAACAATTGATACCTAGGACCAGGGCTGAAATGCGGAGTTTCATCACAGTTTCGTTTTGAACTAGAGTTGCTTTTATTCGGTTGTGCTTACTGCAATAGCCTGTGGATGGCAGTGCGAGATGATATTTCTTCTGAGACACTCTGTGAGACGCTAAAAAAATGGTGTCTAACCCATAGAAGTCTCTGGCGGTCGTCCCTTACTCGACGCATGTTGGCGTTAACATCCCCACACCGTGACGGTAGCTGGACTAATATTTACCGACGCCAGTACGCATCATTCCCCTGCTTTCCAAAGGAAGCTCGATTGAGTCACAGAACATACAGTCCCCCCAAGATATAACCAACCACACGTGCAGGGCAGATTTCCCTCGCGAGAGCTTACGAGAAGGCATCCCCGTTATATATACGCAAAGCTCCCATCTCTCTGAATCGTGCCTTTTTATTGACTGGAAGGTATTGCCCCTGTTCTCGAGGATGAGTGGAATAGCTCGGCAGAGACGCGGCTTGGCAGATGCACCCGCTTTGAGATCCGCCTTCCGCTCTAAAAAAAAAAAATGCTGACAGTGAGCATGCGGAGGAAAACAGAGGGCGTCGAGAAGTGATGTGGTCGTTTGCAGTTCAACACTTGCCAGCCCGTTGGTGTAGTCAAGGCGCAATCTGGGAGCCAAGTTCCCCGCTCTGATTAAATACCGTTCCAAACAAAATATTATTCCATATGTTTGTTCCGCGTGAGCGCTTATCTGGTGCTCTTATGTGAACGACTACCGGGGGAGCGCGGAGAGTCACTGCCGTCTACACTCTAAGAAAAAAAAAAGAGGGGAGTAATTTTGCTCCTTTTGGGGAGTTAATGCGCTACGTATTGCATTGAGTTAATGCATTGCCACAAAAAATAGTCTATTTCGGGAGCGAATGAATGTCACAGAATGGAGACTGCTTTTCACGCTCTGTTCAAAGATTAACAGGAACATAATTCGTGTGCATGAATGAAAATACTTTGAATCAAACCGTCAACCGTGATATATCGAGTGATATGAAATCATGCGACATACATAGGGCACAATTTGCGAAGAAAAAAGCTCTAACTTTGTCTTACTCTGTGTGGGTAGAAAATTGCTAAGTTGGCCGAGTTATACAGCTCTGTGCCATCAAATTGACCAAGAGCACATATTTACGTAGACTGTTGCATTCGGAAGACCATTTGCAAAGTTCAGTAACAATTTGCGGACCTAGGGAGTAAATGTCGGGATTGGGGGACTAAAGTGGGGAGTAACTGCAGTATAGGGGACTAGATGCTGCATTTACTCCCCATTTTACTCCTTTTTTTTTCTTGGAGTGTACATTGGCGTCTGAACCCCACAACCGTTCCTTTTAAAAGCTGGCACGTATTTTTTCTTGCAACGCAGCTATTTTGTGGGGGCATAGTGTACCGCATTTATTTATTTATTTATTTTTTTTTTTAACAAAGCGGTACTGGCTTCGTTAGCAAAACTTGGCATGACTAAAAGGTACCTAGTTCCTGAATTCGGACCAAGAAAGCATTCTGGAATCGACAACAATGATGCACGAGCATCGGCCACTTTAATGCGCTGTCACTTTGGTATGTTCTAAGAGAGAGAGAGAGAACGACCCCCATAATCTCTCAAAGGAAGTAAAGCCTCTCAGTTTAAATGACAACTTTCTGCCTCGCTTTTGACGACTTCCCGGAATAAAACTATCAGCGTCATCTCGCAATCATGACGCATGCCGGATTTGCGGTGACCGCAATTCCTTCGAATGTGGAGCAATCGGCGGATTCATTTTCCCGTCTTTCGTTCGATGGGCGCATTCCCGCCAGCACGTCTGCCACGTGTTTTACTGTCCCTTTTGCCCAACCGTTATTTGGCGGGGAACGTTCGTTTGAAGGATGTACTTGGAGACGTGGTCTTTTTACTCACAACTGACGTTGACTTTTTTTTTTTTTTTTAGTGTTTCTTGGACGGGCGCGGGTATCTTCCGATTTATGTAACGTCGGTAGATAATTTTGCCGTGGTTTGTGCAGTTTAACGGCGTTGTTATTGTCGCGTAAATATTGGCGGCATTATTGCAGCGTTCAACTTTCTCTAGTGAACTCCGACACTGCGAACTGCACTAATTCCATAATGAACTGCACAGTGCAGATGTAAACTTGAAAATAATAACCGAGCGCACTTGCAGTTACACAGGAGGTACCTGTTCCGTACGTCAGCTTGGTCAAATTCAAAATTAGGAGTAGATTTACACGTAAGGTGAGTCAGCCTATCTGTGTGGCGACACGTTGCACGTGCCGCAGGGTAGGAGCGCGGATAATTTGGACCGCCTGGCGTTCTTTTAACGTGCGCCGGAAATCTCTGACACACTGTGCTGGAAGCAATGTTTACCTCCCCCCCCCCCACATTGCTACCGTCCTCGGCCGGATTCGAACCCGCGATCTTGAGCTCATCATGCTCACCGAGGGAGTTTCACATTCATGATTATCCTGTTCTGCATCCCAGCGCTAACGTGTGGTAGTTCGCTTCCTATAATCTCACATCACATCACATCACATCATCCGTACTAGAAACAGAGCTACTTTCTAATGTCTACTTTTTTCTTTTTTGTCTCGAGGCCTGCACACAGACCTAATGAGTGCTGCGTGCTCAGCTCGTTTATTTCTTATTTGTGGCACTACGCTTTACTCGTATTGTTCAGCCACGAATGTGTGACGACGAACAATATCCGCGCAGTGCACTCAGCCTACTTGTAACGACGTATGGCGTCAGTAATTCCTACTGCGTCCCTTTGTTTGCGAACGTTTTAGGCGAGTTTAAATAGTACGCGCACCATTCTATGTTTGGATATAAATTGCGCCGGTTATAGGGGATGCCCTCGGGGGGTCAAACTGACGTCGAGGGCCGAGTCGACCCAGATGTGCCTCCGCTAGCCAATCAACGTCACTCACACCGTCGGTGCCGGGCTTCGTTCTCGGTAAATGAACTTCTCGGAGTTTGTGTTCTTGTTGGAAGGGCAAGAAACGTATAGACCTGTAGGAAGTGTCTTCCACTTCCTTGGACGTAGCGGTTCTATCACGTTTCACTGCGCAAATAACGTTGTTCATGGAGTCCGTCGACTTCATTAACGTAAAATTTTGACGCGGTATCTGCGTCTTTCCGTTTCAGACGGACTCGACCTAACCTATATAGCTAGCTTTTTTTTTTTTCTCGTAACGACATTGTCATCAAGGTCCGCACCGGAGACGTCCTGTGTATCGCTACAATACGCCGCAGACAAACATTATACTCCGTTCTCTCCCGTTATGCATACTCTATATGTACCACCCCTTGACCGTCACAATGGGGGCAGCGGTCCAATGTGTACGGCCGTTCGTGCACGGATGATGATCCTGGCGGACGGCAAATGTTCCCTGGTAAGCCGCTGGAACGCGAGGACCCTTGATGGTCCCATTATGGATATGTGTTGGACCGCGGCGGGATCGGGTTATTGTTATGTTCCATATCGGGGCTGGACAGACACACGATGGCATCAGGGGTGGTGGACTATTCGCCCACAAGGTCGATTGGTGACCGCCGTTCCTCGATGGGCGTATACCACCAAGTTTGTGTGGGATGCAGGGGAAGCCCGTGATTGATTGTTGACTGGCTATGTAGGTTGACGGGGGAGGCAAGGAATGGGACCTTATGTGCTGTCCATTAGGGCAGGTGATTGTTTCCTTCTCGATGGGTCGGTGTTCTTGTGATTGTGGTCTTTGTTTTTGTTGTTGTTCGTGGGCTGGCGAAACTTTGTTTCTCTCGCGACCATGACCTTTTCTGTGTCTATTTTTGTTCTAGTGCTATCTGTAAAGAAAGTCGTACGTTCGTATAGCGCGATACACTGACACAGTTAGAAGACTAGGTGCTCTGCACTCTGTTGCGCTAGTACTTCCAGAGCTCATGACTGATCGTTTTTGCCGTTGTGGTGACAAATTTCCCGTATATTTTATATATCAATTATATAATTATATATTAAATTATCAGTTACATATTAAATGATATAGCTTTTTGTTTTCAATTTCTTCTAATGAAAGTTGACGAAGTTCGGCATTGGTCGAGGAGACTACATTTAACGCCTGCACAGATGCCTGACAATTTTCTCAAGACCATCGGGGTCCACAGTGCTGCCAGTTAACGTGCCAGATTACCATCGAGGCTGCGTCGCTGGGCAGCTGCTTTTTTGCCCATCGAGCAGCTGCCTGGCTCTTTGCCTGTAGGCCGTCCACACGAACGACCCTCCCCCACTCAATTTAAAAGCAACTCGTATTTTACGAAAAATATCGATAAGGACGCGAATCGTAGGTGCTTTTATGCCTCGTCGTGGAGAGAAGCTGGTGTTCGTTTTTGTTTCGTCTGCGATGGTTTTGAAGGTAGAGGAAGAGGAGGCCCTCCCTGCTGCCATCGACCAGTTCCTTTCAAGGTCGGCGTCATTGGCACGTCTATCCACTTCTAGTTCCTTGAGTGATCGTTGCTCGTTGTATCCATTTGCCATCTGTGGCGTCTTGACGGCATGCTGTATCGTCATGTTCGAGGAATGTACATTGTGCAGCCGATGCTATTCATGTAGCGAACATGCGGACCAAGGGTATCCTGCGAGAGTATTTTCATCAAGATCGATACCTGGTTACTTTTTAGTTTCCGTGCAAATCTTAAGAAGGCGGCGAAGACGAGCTCACATTGCGGAACCATGCCAGTGGCTATGTGTACCGCAGATGACTTATTGGAGTGTGTATCGCCGGCGATGACAGCAATGGGACCAGACAATAATTGAACCTCTGTATGCAATAAGGGGATAAGTCGATTTATCCCCTTTTTGCAATTTTTGCTTCAATGACATCTACATACCAGTATGTATACCTGCCAAAGAAAATTTAGGACCGTACTGCAATCTAATGGCCTGCTACAGGAGGGTAAGAAAGGGGAAATGCATGTGTGTCAATGGGACGGACAATCAAATCAGGCCTTTTTTCTTTGTTTGGGATTTTTCGACTTATCCCCTTATTGCATACAGAGGTTCAATTGGATAGGCTATTCTAGGATAACTGTTCGTTACAAAACATAGGGTCATCGCAAGTATGCATTGTTAAACGGAGCTCCTGATGCTGCTTGTCTCTTGGCAAAAAAGCAGACCTTCCTCATGATCCTGGTGCATGGTTGGAACCCTGGTCAGTTAAATCCCTTGAATAGCCTGGGATTCGAAAATACCGTTTTCAAAGCCGGGAAAGCACCAAAATTCTCCACAGTCCTTGAAAACCCTTGATTTTTGCGTATCTTTTTGCTTGCGGGGAACTATAGCTTCGAAACCACGTCAGTTAACACTCATTGCAACAGAAATGGGTAGGGGTACCAGAAGTGCGAGAAGAGAACGGCGTCAAAGAGAGAGAGAGAGAGCTGTGGACAACGGGGGGAGGGGCTTTTCGCCATAGCATTGAGGCAGGTATTTTTGACGCCTTTGTAGTCCACCAGGCTCCCGTAACTCCCCGGGCTTGGACTGCTCTGTGTATTTTTTCTTGCACATCCTTTAAACAGCAAATAAAGGTTGGTGTGTTTCATGGTCGGTGCCCTTGGATACTCCGGAGTGTTTTTTTTCCTTTTTTTTTCGGGAGATCCTAGTGGGCAGGCGGGCCTGGTCATTCTCTGACGTACTCGAGCCGGGCCTAAAAATAGCGGCCAGTGTCAGCCTCTACGATAGTGTCCAAAACTACCTTATTTGATAGCGGTGCTGACTACGTGCACACCGACACGTAGTCTTCTGCTAACCCTCATATTGCGAAAACAACATGGCCAGTGATTCCCTTTTCGTCGGAGCTTGTACCCTTTACCACAGCCCATCGACCGCTCCTCAGCGGAGAGAGCGGTCGAGGGGCCGTGCATTTACAATAAAGCTATCGCATTCAAACAGCTTTGACCAACGATGTAGCTAGTTTTTCTTGTTTTGTAAAAGGTAGTAGTGTGCTTGGTGGTGGTGATGCTTGTGATGGTAGTGGTGGTGGTAGTGGGCTTGTTAATGGCGAAAAATGTAGCTTTGGGCGTTGCGCACACGCAAACGCGCCGATGTCCTTCGGATTTTGTGACGAACAAGTTCGTCTCTCGTCGTCTTTGAAAGGTTCGGTTTTCTTCGGACTCCCGCAAACTCGAACCGCGACTTGTTATCGGCATCAGTACCTGCGAACCTCTTCGTACTCTGACTGCTGCCGGACCTCGTCGTCGAAACAGCGCGTAAGACTGGAAACATTTCCGATATTTATTCTTGTACGTGGGTAATGAACTCGGTGAGCTCCCCCGACAAAACATGCAAGGGACGACCGTGTATAGTTCGTTCACACGCGCTGTCGTGTTTGATGGGGGAACAAAGAAGGACGTTGCCTTCGATATAAAGCAGGCTTCGTGGCTTTTCGCCAACGCCCACCGCCTTTTACTATACAGAAGC
Source organism: Ornithodoros turicata (assembly GCF_037126465.1). Taxonomy (NCBI): domain Eukaryota; kingdom Metazoa; phylum Arthropoda; class Arachnida; order Ixodida; family Argasidae; genus Ornithodoros; species Ornithodoros turicata. The sequence continues at coordinate 28,909,194 of NC_088202.1, read as the reverse complement.
AGCCCTTCTCGAGCTCATGCACACTCTATAGCCTGCATGTGTCGTTTAATGCGCCACTTCCCGCATTTTCTCAATCTAGTTTACGGCTTCACGCCACTTGTCGGGCGAATTTCCAGGCCGCGGCTTCTGCAGATTGAAAGCTATTATATGGTACTGTGTGGGAGATGAACAGCAGAGATCGCTGGTAGCGGGAAACTGCTCGTTGTGTTGGGGGCTGATGTTCCGCGAGGACGTAAGTGCCCTTTTTGTTCGACGCGTGTAACATGGTTTCTGTGATTGCGTGTTTTATGGGCAGGCGGAAGGACGGGTGGCTGGGCTGTTGGTGATCGCGGGTGGGTGATTCTGTGAGGAAAGAGAAGTGGAGGGTTGCACTATACGAGCAGGAACCCGACTCACGCGCGAGACTGGGCGCGTACAGATTAATTCTGCGTGGGTTACTAATGGGGCATGCAGGCCCAACTATGTGCTGTACCACGACGTGACTTAGATGCGCGACGACCAGTGGCGCCTTTTACATGTACTACATGCGCTTCACATGTTCGTAATCGTAAAAAGCTACAACGCTATATATGTTGCAAACCTGAACCTGTGCACGAAACACGCGTGTTTTTCTACGCATAACTTTCGTAGCTGCAGCCTGGTGTAATGTTGAGCAGAGACTTGTTTACCTTGACCCGATGAGACTCGAATTAACAGAAAGCAGCTGCTGATTTCACCCCGAATCATTAAAATATTGCTACCCATTTTTAGCTTATAAGTTTGTAACAGCCATCTAACCCGATAATGTCTGATGATCCTACGCAACGACTACATTGCAAGTAATGCGGAGGAGCTTTCAGTTATGTTTGTTTCGCCGAGTTAGAAAATGGGTTCAAGCTTCCTTGAGGCAGCCGGCGTACCGCAGCAAAAACTTAGTAGTAAAAGAAGTAAGCAGGATGAACAGAGCACCTGGTGATGAGCGTCTCTCAGTTATCTATATTTATGTCTAAGCTATGACAATCCACCTTCCTCGTGGGTAATGACCGCAGAGCAGTAAGAAGGGGACATCTGCTACCTTCGCTTGGAGCGTGCAGGACATGTCCGCCTTCGGGCGTTTCCTTCTACTTCAAAGTCCATCTTCCTGGTGCATCGGCGCGCTCTTGGCAGGTGGTGGCGCTTCTCTAAGCTCGAAGAGGGCGAACACAGGTGCCTCCTCGAACAACGGAGCACTTTGAGGCAGCTGACAAATATAAGCGCCGGAACAAATATTACCGCAGCAAACAGTGGTGGGGTGACCCTTGCTCCTCGCGCTCGATGGCTGACGGTTGACTGCCCCTGAAGTCAGCTTTTGCTCCTTTGGTGGTGATCAGATCCAATCCAGATCAGATCAGGTCAGATCCAATCAGAAACGATGAGACTGTCATTCGTGGCAGTGGTTGGTGCACAACGTGATATGCGGTGAAGTTCTGTTTCTAGGGTGTACAGATATAGGGCACACTATACCCGGAGCGACAGTCGCAGCGCGAGATATACATAGTTCGCGATATTCGGCAGGAAATCTTTTTGCTTTGAGTTTCCGTAGCTTTATCCGTCGAATGTCGGTCAAGTTCACGAACAACCTACGTGCACACCGTATATACGCCCAGTGGTTCGCATACTTCGAAGAAACGCGCGACGTCCAATCTGGCTCTTGCGATCCGACAGCACGAAGCTTCACCTGCTGCGCGTTCCCCCGTCCCGGGAGGGGGATGTTTTTCACGTTTTTTCTGACAGCTTCCATCCCCTCTCGCAAATTGAAGGGCAAGGTCGGCTGGAGGCCTCGCACACCATCTGCGTTTCCAATACTCAACAGGTAGCTCCGTACATTCGGGGAAAGAGGGATTTAAAGCGACAATCCGGACCCGAAACAAACGCCGTGACGTCACAGTAGGTAACTCAGCAACGGTGTCAGCCTAGTGGCCGAGCAGATTCAGCATCCCCTCGTGGGAGGTTGCTAAGAGGAAAGAGTTGTGAGGTGGTTGGCTCGAATCCCACCACCGCCTGCTTCCACAGAAAGCACGTGCGGCTCACCTTGAGCTTTTACCCCTTTATCACTTTATCACGACTTTATCAGGGAGCGGGAGCGACGAGGACTCCACGGACGTCAGGGGAGAGAGGGAAACTGTGGAGCTGCGTAGAGCTAACCTATGCCTGCATAGCGAGGAGACATTTTTACCTTTTTGGTGCCCCTTTCAAGTCAGTATCACGTCACCACGCTGGTTGGCGATTGAAGCGCAGGCGTTACTGCGGATTTTATTTTTTGCGCTTCCTTTAAAGTAGCACACCTTTGCGGTGTATAGTTATCCCAACTAACAAGGTTTAAACGCTGCTGCTAGTACGGCTTGTCTTTCGATGTTTCACACGTATGAAAGAACAAGGAATACAAGTAGTAACGAGAATAGGAAGATCCTTCTGGGAGGTACTTAACGCGAGTCATTACTAAGCACAGATTGAACCCGTGCCTTTTGCGTCACAAGTCGTACACAATAGCTTGGCACTTGCTTCGGGTCAGGGATACAAACACCGGTTTTGTTGTGCTCGTATACGAACCCATATGTGCGTAACCTTGCTTGCGAACAATCAAATATTTCGTGGAAGCACGTCATAAGGTAACTTGAGGCCGATGAACGCCGATGAACGCCGATGCGTAAAGGAAGATAATGTCTCGTGTGGGAGGAATCCATTAGCGAGGCATTTGATGACTTAACAACTACAACAAGTACGATGAGCAAGGAAAGTTGAACTTGTGGCTCAGTACCGCAGGCACAGTGGTTATGAAATGATGAAGCGTTTGCTGATGGGCTAAGTGATATAACATGAAGCCCTCGTGGTCAGATAATGTGGCAGAAGGACATTAGAGTCACAGTACGAATTCATTTTTACTAAGCAACGTAAAGGAGACCAGCGTCTCAGAAATTCCGGTAGTCTTTGCGCTGGCGACAACAGGCGAAATTGACGACTTGCACTGTACGAGGCAATGCATCGGGTAATGAACAATCAGTGTCAAACCACGACTCATTCAAAGTTTGCAGGGAATAAACTTTGACGTACTCAACGGAAGCTACAGCAGCACGCACGAAGGACCGTGCTCAGTCACTGTACTTTGGCCGCCTGGTGGACAAAGAGGATAAGAATGCCTCCATATTATGAAACGTCACATGCATATTTCAGCGCGGGAGGATTTCGGGGGAGTTATCGTAGCTTCTGAAAGCAGATCATCGTCTGCGACAAAAATGGCGTGTCCGCATCGGATCCGTCTCGTACGTGATAGCTGCCGTCTGAAACAGAAGAAAAGGGACAGTGAAGGTATTCTATCGTGCGCAAGCGGATGTCTTCCACTTCATATACATGATTCCAACTTGATGGGTTCCGCCCGCCTAAATGGCCATTTTTGTGCATCTCCCGGCATCTTCGAGACAATGGAAACGCACAGCAGACGATGTCGTCGTCTCCGTCTGTCGTCTGCTTTCCTACCGCCATTTTCTTCCCTCCCATTGTCGTAGAATGAGCCTTTGCAAGTACCTGACTGGCGTCAGCTATTGTTCGAGTGCGTTTTAAAATGAGTTATAAGAAAAAGATGGGGAAACATGGCTGTGACGAACTGATGCCCCGATGTCTTTGCGAGATTTCGACGGGGGCGAGGAGGACAGACTGTGCAGGTGGCGCCTCATACGGACAGTGGAAGCAAGACGCTGTGCGTACGCACGCGATCTCCGCATACATATGCGTGGCATTGCCGTCCTGTGTTTCAATTGCAATCTTGTTCACATTCTCCCGGCCGCTGATTGCCTCTCGTCTCTGGTTGTCCCCCCTTGACCTTGACCAGGGCAGTTCCATTTCGAAACGGTTCCGTGATTGTTGCTTCCCCCGGGGACATAGTGTTGTCGTGCGTAAAGTACATTATGCTACATGCAGCAGAATAACTCCAGCGTTACGGTTCTTACACGGCGCCCCGCCTAAGCCGCAGGTGGTACATAACGCAAACATAGTAATGTGATTGACCACGATGCAAAGCGCTCCCTCGCTACGTAACAGTGTGGATGTCCTCGACCCTTGAATAGTTACTTCCTCGAGGGTCGTCCTCCACTTAGTCCCCCATCACTGGTTCCAATGAACTGATTAAACGTAGGGGGGAGGGGGTCGCCGACCACCCTGGTCACATTAACGTTCCAGCATACCAATACATTTAAGCGATGCTCAGACATCAACATGGTTGACTGGTTTGCGGCTCCCTACTTTGTTAACGGAAACAGCGAGAGGAGAACTCGATGAGGAGCTCAGTCACGTTTAAATGCTTGAACGTAAGCTTTTCCGTTAAAGACGACGCATTGCTCGACCTAAATAGCTGCGCGTCATGTGTTATTTATTTTGACATTTTTTCGTCATCCGAAGCCCGCTGGCTAATGACAAGCAACGGCGTTGGATTCACGGCAGTAAGACCTTGTACGCGTGAAGTATTAAGTAACCAACTGCAAAATACAGAAAAACCAATCAACCACGCTAATTACCGTCACTGGTTGGCGAGAGATGAACCATAATGTCCAGAAAGGGGGCCCCACCCCATTGTTCCCAATGGACATATTAAGGCACCGAAGAGAATAAGTGCACGGACCACACACAGTGGGCAATTTTTGACACACCTGCTGCCTTCCACGTCGTGATCGGATGCAAAGGGGTAAGTCAAGACCGGACACGTGCACACTCAAGCAGGAATGACGGCGCCTCGTGGAGACTATCCAGGCACTGACATCATCACGGTCGTATAACTGGGCGCGTCACGCGGACGACGTCACGGCGGTAGGTCACCGCCTCAGGACGAATGAGGGCTACTCATAGCAGAATGTGGCGGGTTGAATCAGGATGTACGTAGGAGGCTGAGATTGTCCATGGATGAATGTACCCAGGTGTCTCGATGATGGCAAGTGCTGAGCAGCACATGAAGTCTTGAAGACCCAGAGCAAGAGTGGACGCAGACACGCAGGGAGGGAGAGATAATCAAGATACATAAAAACTGTTGATTGAGACCTTAGACGTGCAGTGCGTAAATAGACATATGGAGGGAATGTAGAAGGATTTGTTCTTTTTTTGTGCCTGAATGGCTCGTCGTCTCCTTCTTTATCTGCCGCACGACACTCCTGTTCTGTTCATCGTCTCGACACACCCAGAATCGCCGGTGTACGGAGCTCCAGTTCAGTATTATAGGACCTAGTAGGTATATTTTTTTGTAAGACCAGGTGGTGCCAGTTGGATCCTAGCGGTATACTGCACTTGGTAGCTATAATGTAGCCACCTGTGCCCGAAGAATACGTATTTTTTAAGCCCCAGTGCGGTGGCCTCTCGTATAACAGACATACGAGGGAGGAACTTTTCTTTTTGGTTCCCCTCTGCTGCTGCTTGGCGGGGATGCTCAGCGAAGCCCGCGTTTGCCACCTGTCGACTGGTCTTACGGGGACTGGATTTTATGTATCTACGCACTTTCTTGGCCTCCTCTGTCTCATAATGCTGGCATGCACGTCGTTAGTCTTTTACTTTTTTTTTTTGTTTTTTATGCGTAAAGCACCTGCGCTTTAGTGGAGTACACCGCGTAAGATAGTGTTTCAATTTCGGAACTTTTTAGATTACGTATTGCGTACAATGTAGAAATGCCAACATTGTCGTTCGGCCTTGGGTGCAGGGTCAGTGACTTGGATCTCTCGAACCTAATCGGACTCAAGTCGCATCCCCGTTTTACCGATGTCACGAAATTAATTTCAAATCATTTATTTTTTTTTTTTCAAACTGAGTCGTTTTTATTTTCGGTGTCAATTCGAGTGGTTTCAAATAGAGATATGTGATATCCGTCACCCGATTCCGGAAAGTCTGCTCTCTGAAGCTCTGCAACCAAAAACCCTAAGAATGGCTTTGGGATACAAGACTCGTATTCCATGAACAAAAATTAAATCTCTTTTTACCGGAGTGACTCAAACCAAATCAAGTCTCGGCACACACCCCAAAAAAGTTACTTGCAAATTCTACCATTAAATGGTCGCCGATCAAATTCACGTGCCTTTCGAGTGGACTTGAATCGGACCAAATCCAGATTTCGAGCTCTGGATTGCAGACGACTGTTTGCTGTCGCTAGTCTATTTGATGCACGTGACGGGCTTTGTACTTTCACACCGCGGCGCGTGTATTGTGACGTCACGGCATTGAACGTGCGGCGCGCTCGAGAAGGACGCTCGCCCGTGACTTTTGCAGTTCCCGCCGACGTACGATAGAACGAAAAAAAAAAAAAAAAACTGTCAGCCGAGGCGTGCGCGTTTGCTCAGCTCACGCGATACGCTCGGATGCGCAACTCGACCGTGCTTTTGCCGATCTCCTTCTGTCATACCATCCGTCACGCATTTCCGAAGTCTCTGACCGCACAAAATCAAACGTTTCGCATTGATTCTTCGGCGGTCCCGTCCCGAGAAAAATCCATCTCAAAATAAACTCTCTTGACACCCAGCAAATCCTTATCGGAATGTTTCATCTAATCTCCTTCTTTTCTATTGGCAGGTAAGACCGACTGACTTCTCGGTGCGTCAGCGTGGCTAATGTGCTTCCCGGTAAGCTTAGTGTGTCTCTGGGCGTGGTGGACGGACGTCCTGCGGGATGCCGTCGTCTTCTTGCGGTGGATTAGAGCGCGAGGCAAATGTGGCTCTTCAAAGTGACAGGGAGTCCTCGTGGCTCGCGATCAAGAGCCGAGATTCGTGGAGGAAAAGTGGAGGACGGCCGCGCGCAGAGGTGGAGTTCATGGCCGCGACAGTGTCACTGGAAAAGTGCGAATATCGTTTGCGACCCTGCGTTGCATTAAAGGCCTCGTAAGCAATCAGACAGACACTTTATGTTGACGGCGTAGATTAACAGATTGTTGCTTTTCAATCCAATACAGCAAGTTATACGTGGAACAGCGAACGCTTAATTTTTTTGCTAGCAGAATCGCGGTAAAGCGGCTCGGGGCGACGTCTGGTGGGAAATCTCCAATTCGTCGAGCAACAGGGACCTGTGTTCCCGACTAGTTTGCTGTTGCTGGTGGGTTTCTGACCCAGTGTTGTCCGCATGCAATGTAGTTTCGTCTTCGTACTTGACGAGCAATGCGCAGTTGGCGACCACCTCGACACAGTGTTTCCTGTAATTTTCTTTTAAAAAAATAAAAACTGTGAGGGCAATTGGGACGAAAATTATAATTTACGAGTGCTGAGGGCTTAAGCTATCGAATAGATACAATACGTGAGATTGAACCTTTGCTGCTTTCCTTTAAGTCGGAGTGGTATTTCACGCGTGCAGTGGACATGTGCAGCAATATTCATCGCTATTACTACTTTGCGCTAATATCGCTGCCTACGGACATCGTCTATAGGGTAAAGCGAGTCTCATGGCTTCAACGACGTAAGATAATCATCGAGAGTCCGCCAATCACGGTCGTGCTTCATTGACAGTTGCTATGGAGACGAGGTACGAACAGCCGCTTGTAACCACAAGTAGCCTCTGTTTGAAATCGTCTGTGGCGATTAGCTGAAGCAGTCGACATCTCAACTCCGTGTCCACGGGCCAACGGAGGAAAAAGAGCCATTAAACGGGCATTCGTTAGGTAGGTGACGTTGACCCCGCTGGACCAAAAGTATTTGCAAGCCAGTATTTACGATAGGATCTACCTCGCGATCCGAAATTTCGAATAAGGATAATAACGACAGGCAGCATTCGAACTTCAAGAGTTGTTTCATTTCGACATTCAACGCTGTCCAATGTGGAGCCGCCGATCTTAGTTATCCGGCTGTTGACTTCAATATTTTGTCAACTGTGTGCCTCGCTTATATAACGGCGGAAACGAAGAGAAAGAAAACGACAATATCTGGAAAGAAAATAGTTAGAAAAAATAGAAAGAAACGTAATACTGAAAAACAAACCGAAGTATGGGAAGTAGGCGTGGTGGCGCGACCTTCAACTGAAAAAAAAAAAAAAAAAAAAGAGGCTACGTCTGCGACAGCAGCGGTGGCGTCTTGGACGGTGGTCTTTCTTTGCCAGTCTGTCCACCGCTGATTACCTGTAGAAGCTACCGTGGCACTAACACCGTTATTAGGAGCACCTGACGAAGTAAGACGTCAAAGTAGAGACACAAGCGTCACATAGTAGAGCAGAAAAAAAAACGTACACAAAATGAAAATTGCCAGAGATAGTATTCTCCGACGCCTTTGTCCCATGTGGAAGATGTCTGTACGGTCGCCACGCACGAGTTGACGCCCTGGAAAAGAGGTTGTGCCAGTTTTTCTTTTTCTTTTCCTTCTTCTTTTTCCAGCATGTCGTTAGTATTGTGGTTCTTATAGGGACGCCGTTGCCAGTAGCCATAAAAAGGGAAGGCACAAAAACCGCCTTGTACGAGAAAAAGCGCGCGGTGTACCATACGCTTGACTTTTTTTTTTCCTTGCAGGACACTATACAGGCTACTGTCGAGCTTTTTCTACCTTCATTTTTCTGTTTCTTCCGGTTATTCTGTTTCTTCCGGTTATTCTTTCTTTTCACGGTAGTGTGTATTATGAGCGTCTTCGCGAACATTGATCTAATCTTCGCAGTTTTAGAGGCTTCGAGGGAAAAAAGTATACTATTTATAGAAGGCGAGCGAAATACATCGAAAAGAAAGCTTTTCCCTGTCGCCACGACGAGATAATCGATGCATGAGAAGATCGAGATACTATCCAAGAGCCTATCCAAGGAGGCTATGATCGCTGATTGTCGGGTTAAGTAATCGGAACGCACCTATTGGACAGCGTTGCGCACGGCACTCCCCGCTGTCCAATAGACGCGTTACGATTATTTTTTGAAGCATCACGTTATCCCTACACTGAACGGACTTAGCCTTCCAAGACACCCCTATGATGTCGAGGTTCTCGATCCTTTGATCCGCTGCTGCGTACAGTGTGGTGGTGGTTGTGGCGTTTAGAAAGAAGAAAGCGAGGTTTCCCTGCTCAAGGATGGCGGCGCTGTGTACAGGGTGTTGCCTTTTTGGAGCACGCGTCGATCCCATTCTCGGCACACTTGTCGTTCGTTGAGACGTGACACCATAGACGAGGCCCCGAGTATTTTCTCTGGGGCAGACTTCGCACTGCGTGACGGTAATTAATATCTGATTTGATCGATACTGACCTATTTCGATCACGTTTCGAAATGCACATCGACTGCTCGTAACACATTTGCTAGTTTTTCTGATTCATATTCAGGGAGGCATTTCGAAAGTACAGAGAAATGACCAAAGTTCCACATCCAAGCTGCGAACCACTTCACTGAAATATTTAAAAACTCGGGCGAAAGTTTTTTTTTTTTTTTTTACATGCTTTCAAAGCAGCACAACAAGCTTCGTGCCCGGATCATGCGTAGAGAGTTCCTCGTTATCGCGCTATACTATAAACATATGGAGGAATGTGAGGTGTAAGCCTGGAGCGTAAACGAAAAGGGAAAGAAAGGAATTAAGTTGTCTGGGGGAAGGACGCAGAAAAGAGGGAGACAACGCAATCCGAACTCTTCGAGAACAGACTCCTTCGTTTCACACAATACACAGTAAACGAAAACAGAGTTTTGGATTGCGTGATCACGCTGCGATCACTGCTGCGTCCTGCACCGCACGCATCCGGCTTCCAGAGAAACTTACCTGTGGCTCATGGCGTCTTTTTACAAGGCCTACGTTGCAGGGAAGACAAACACACGCACTTGTCACGTTTTTTTTTTTTTTTTTTTTCTTGCTCACGTGTCAGAGAGCAGTTCACAGAGGGTAGGGGAAGTATGTAAAGGATCGGGTGGTGGCTAAGGTCTCGTTCTTTCTTTTTCTCGTTTCTTTTTCCAATCCGATCCAATCCCGTTCTGTCTTGTCGTCGACGTTCCCATTTTATTTCCCTTTTCTCCGTCGAGACCCACCGTTCAATTTTATAGAATATGTCAGTCCATTTTTCTTGTCTTCGCTTAATTCGCCTTGCATCTTCCCCTTCACCGAGACTGCGTCCCTATGTTTGACGACCGTGTGGGAGGGGCGGAACTGAGAGCTTGAGGAACACTCAGGTTCTCCTGCAGAGTGTCTACATCTTATGCGATCTAAAGCTCGGGAGTCTGTGCCGAAGAGGTCGTAAAAAACACACGGACGGCACTTAAACTTCGACCTGCGCTCACCTCGTAAGTCCTCACTTGAAAGCGAGGCACGGACCCGCTTTGAGAGGATTATCTCTGTGGAGATGTATGTGTGTGTGTTTGCTGAAGGTATTTGAGATGTGCTTTTAAGGTTGCCGATGTAAAAAAACAGAAAACCAGATCCGAAGACAAGAACTGGGTAGCCTTGCTTTTGGCGCCAGCTACAAGTGTGGGTGCGTCTGTGCAGATTCGTAAGTTACGTCTTCGAGGTTATTGCGTACGAAAAAGAGGCTCACAGCCTAGGATCTTGAGAGAGAGAGATGCATAAGATGGTGTGTGTAGGGAACTGTTGTCTTTACCCAGCGAGGTCTTTGGTCTTCATTGCGCTGTTGTTTCAGACACACGGCAAAGTTCGTTCGAAAAGAGAATTATTTTTCAACTTTTGCTCTATCGCCTCACCAGGCGCTCGTGGTACAGTTGACAAAAATGGTCACAACACATCGACTTCGTGAGAAACGACTTCCAATCCCTGGTCGAAAGTGCGGCCACCGAAGCACAAAACGATCACGAGATCCAACGCGAGATATTTTTTTCCCCGAAACGCAAGCATGAGCGAGACTTAATTATAAAACTCCACTCTCCATCACACTCGCGCGAGTGATTTTAAGTCCGTGAGCAATGGTATCAGCTGCTGTCGTAGGATGAGTGTCACATCTTGACGTGTATGCACGTGACCTGTGACTTGACAGCGGGAAAAAGCGGAAGTGCGGACAGCCAGCGCCACCTAGATAGAGAAGTCCTGCGTATTGCCTCTTCTCCCTCCTTGGCTACGTGGACATATATAGCCAGAATTCGTCTGCTATTGCGTGTCGCCGTTCTGCGAATTAGAGAACTCGCAAATGATTGCAGCTAACTTGGAACCTGTAGACAAGAAGTGCAACACGCTTACCGTTTTACGCTTTATTTTAAATATTTCCCATTTAGTACGCGGGGACGTTCAATCACTGCTCGCAGACGACCGTGGTTCATCTGCATGCCTACGACCGCTGAAACCTCGTTCGTGATTGGCTACTGCCGTTGAAAACATGATCCTTATTGGCTGACTGTTAGTTGTTACGTCACATCGACGAGTAAGCAGGCTTTCTCTATCTTGGGGGTTGGTTTAGCCCGTTGAGATCAATCGTCTACACATGTGCTCTCGTCGCATTTCTTATGTGAACAAGATACGCGGGTGTGGAAGTGGAACATAACCACAGCCAAACGCAGAATTGTTACGCACTTTCTTTATGGATTAATTGATAATTCTTCCTTGTCGCTATTCGCTTGCGCATTCACAGTTGCGAGACTGCGTCATCGTCCCAAAAGTGTATCTGTCGTTCCTTCCTTCCTTTCATCGGACCACAGACGCATCCGCATAAAAAATGTAACGAAGAGGGCCCATGTGGTCTCCCACTCGTACCAGCAGACACAGCTGTCAGGTGCTTCGACGCAAAACCCTCCGTAACAGCTACGAACCAAGCCGTCTGACGCGTCTTGAATGAACTTAAAATGCGCAAGTGGGACAGTGGTGACGGACGGGCGCTAATGGGGGGAAAATACGTACGGCTGCGGCTCACACACAAAAAAATAAAAATAAAAAAAAATAAAAAGAGAAAAATAAGTGTGATAACCATTGAAAGAATTTCAGCGGAAGATGGGGGGAACACGTACGCTCTCTTTGAAAGTAACTCATTGGGCGGTTTCTATTTAAAGGAAAAAAGTGTAGCCCAATAATTTTACACTGACGTATCTCATCTTGTGCAGAGCAAAGGGTAACAGAGAGAGAGAGAAAAAAAAAAGAGACGTCACTGACAGTGCACCGCGTATAGGAAGATCTAAGAACTTTTCAACCGAAAAGTGAGTTCTGCTTTCCTGAAGGGCGGGATCTGTTCTTCTGCTTACTACTACTACTAATAATAATAATTGGGAGTAGTTAAAAAAAAAAATCTAGGGTATCGATGGTTTGTGCTTATGGCTTTTCGCTGGGTCTTTGTTACTAAGGCCTCTACAACGGAAGGAATAAACTTAGCTGTGTAATATTTTAATGTTTTAATCGAGGCACATCACCCGAATGTTGACATCTTGTACCCTGTGTAACAACGTTCGAAGGGTTTATGTTGAGCTTCATGCGCTGCAGTCTCCATTTGACTTTTCCCATCTTGTGCACTTTCACAATCGAGTGTAAATATATAAAAAAGGGGGGAAGAGTACAAACTTTATAAAGGGAAATCGCGCAGAATGCCTCACCGGGATTTTTATTCACTATTTTCTTCAGGCCCAGGGAGCGCGTGTCCCGTGCTCGTGTCCTTTTCGTCCTTAGAAAGGGTCATTTCCCCTCTTTCTTACCTGCCCAGCTCCAACCCTTCAGATCCACCCCACCGTATGATTTTTGTTTCCTTGTTCGCAGTATACGCTCCTTTTCTTTTCTTTTTTTTCTTTCGTTTCACCAGAACCACAGCTGTGCACGGACTCCGATCCCCGTTCCATACTGTAGTCCCTTTTTGCTTCCCCCGTCGTTACCTCGAACTTTTTGTCTGTTCCTTCACATTTCACCTTTTTTTAACATCTACCTTTAGCGTCCTCCCCAGAAGGACATCTGTCGCATCTTACAATAACTGCTCCCCGCACTGCCTGAGGAGCAGCTGCTATGCAGCCCTCATCTTCCGTGCGTCTTTTCTTTGAGGGGTCGCTTTTTCTAACGCCTTATCCTCAAATTGTTCATAGAAGTTCTGCCGGTAGAGTTCTTCTCCCCTCCTAAGGAGCGTTCCTTCTTCTTGAAGTAACACGTAGCGCCATCTGGTGCTCTCGAAGCAGCAGGTCCTCCGCTCCCCCGGGTTACTTGCAGTGTAGTGTGTCATAAAACATGGAGGTGGTGGTCGTTCCACTGCCAGAATGAATGGTGACCTGTCTCTCGTCGAGTGGGACGCCTGCTGCTGTTGTCCGTCAGGGGCGCTGCGGGCGTGGGTCTGGCCGTGTTGTTGCAGAGGGGTGCAGCAGCTGCTTCCCTCCTGTTGTTGGCGCGGTCGCGTGGTCAAGATTGGAGCACTTTTTTTTCGGGGAGGGGGGGGGGGGAGGGCAGGTGTGGGTGTGTTCCGGAAAGATGAGTTTTGCAGGAACGAGGTGGTTTTAGGTTTATGAAGCGCACGCAGGCTATTACGAGCGAACTGATTTTTTTAGTGGTAGGTCCAGCTGCCCTGTGCTGGTGGCTAAGACATCGGAAAAGCTGAATGGAGGAACGGTGAACAGGGAAAACGCAAAAAAAAAACGAAAAGAAAAACAATCAGCGTTCCTGTTCAGCTGGAGGAAATCGTTTTCCGATGGTTTACTTCTGACTTCCATGAAGTGAGCTTTGCGGCAGTTGCTACATTTAAATTCTGCTTGTCCACAGGAAACGTCGTCGTTGTCGTTGGTGTTGCTGCGCACACCAGTCTGATTTGTTTTGGTGATTATGGCTACCTGCCCCTCAGGTAGCTGTGAGATGAACAACGTTCGACGTCACTGTTCATCTCTCGTTACACATAGAGAGCTACTACACGATTGAGTGTGACACGTTACTGTTTGTGTTGATTGCTTGGTGTACACCGTCTAATAGAAACATTTGGGCTGCAGTTTCACCACCGCGTGCAAGACAAAAAAGCAATAAACACCATAACACCGAACTGTAGCTTGACGTAGAGCTTACTTTTTGGCCCCTTTTTCGTTAAAAGCTGGGAATACGTGACTCCCGTCGCGAAAAGGAAGAAAATGTCACAAAACTGACGACGCACGCGTTCGGAAGCATATTATGCGTAAACGGCCGGCCGACGATCGAGATCCATGCTCGAGGTATGCATGTGGTGAACGGATAGGTGACTAGAAACGGCAAAGGTGTCAATCTCCACGCAGTGATGGTGCTATTATATACCGAGGTGCTTGCGTGCGATTTGGAGGCATGTTCCTCGGGATTGGATCGTACGTCCTAGTACCGACATTTGCATTGGAGCATCTGGGAAAGTCCCGGAGAAAATGCTTTGACATCACGGCAGGTGCAGGAATTCGGACACGACGTGACCTCCCAGATTCTTTGCGTAGTAGTCCTTCGCAATGTCTTGAGCGCAAAATGCACATGTGGACAGAAACTTGGAGCACGAACGTCCAGATCGCCTCTCGACTGGGATCTAGCGATCTGTTACGCAATGAATGACAGGTGCGTCCAAAACCGAAAGTGTCGTCAACGTCTTTCCTCTTTCGGTGTATTTTCCTCGTCGAGGCTTTGTCGGGAGTGCATGCTAAGTGGTTCCACGTTCCACTGCGCCATCGACCTCTGGACGACGCTAACGAGCCTTCTCTGAGGCCCGCACCCACCTTCTTGGTTTGTCCTTATCGGTCGCTGCCATCGAACGGCGTTCGCTTTTGTCGATTGAATCCTAGCTGCTGGCCGGTTCTGCGTTGCGTGCATCATTGCTTCAGTGAGCATCTCTCGTAAACGCCAGGCTGTTCACGCACCAATGCCGTAATTGTGTTCGTCGTCCGCGCCGACCGATGCCACATGAAAGTCTCAAGACACTTTATCTTCCCAGCTGCTTTTCACCCCCCACCTTATTCGACGCTTTTCTTCACCCAATCATTTCAATCCTCAATCGTGTGTGACTTCCTCGATGGCGACTAGGTTTCTAGAATTTTGTTTTAAAAATAAATAATCCTAAAGTATTATTAAATTCATTCCGAACACCTTTTGATCGGTCCTCTGGGCCAGTGGTTCCCAAAGCGTAGTCCGCGGACCCCCGGGGGTCCCCGAGAGTGTTCGTGTTGGTCCGCGACGATCGAAGACAGCCCGAAGACCGTCTCTGCTAGTGCTCGTTACGTCATCTCAGAGGGGACGATATTGATATATATGAAGATTTATGATACTAAAGAAGGCAGAAATACGTATACTACCTTCTCATTTCGGACCTTTGTGCATCATGCAATGTGCGCGCTGACCTGCACCACCTACTTATGGACTGCCCTGGCTACCAGCGAGAGGGCGAGATCTTGCAGCACGGAATGTATGCAATCGGCCACCGCCTGTTTACCGTAGGCAAGGTGCTGGACCCATGGTCCAGTAGCGTTCATATGTACCGAGGTCTCCGTCACCTTTGGGATTTCGTGTCATCAACATGCCTCTCCACCCTGCTATGATCATCTGAATCCTCATCTCCATCATCTCTCACTATCTACAAATGGCACTGGGGCGGCGCGCAGCCTGCCGGCCGGCATCAGCGCCATCTCATCATCGTCTCTTTATGTGTGTGTGTGTGTGTCCTGCATGGTTGTGCCCTGTTGGTTTGTTTTTTCTTTTCTTTCTTCACGTCCCTTATTTCTGCTAACATGAGTCATACGTAACGGGGGTCCTCGAATGGATTCTTAGTGGTTGGGGGCGCGACACAACGATAAGTTTGGGAAACGATGCCTAATGCTGCACGCGCAGGCCGCATCACATACGCATGCGCGACGCTTGGTTTAATTGGAGACGACCCGACTAAAATCGCCTGAGGCGATTTCCTTGTCAATCACGTAGATGGAGCACTGTTGCCAATCGCGGCTTTAATCGTTTCGAGCTCGTACAAGGGCAACGGCGCTGTTTCCCGCTCGCGTTTGAGAATAAGGTCGCACTGGGCGAGGTCTGGATAGTGATTGGTGCTTTAATTGTCGTTATTCTTAGCTGCTGTCGTTGAGTGCTCGGGACAAATGAAAAATCGCCTGTCTTGGGGGTAGGTAGGTTCGTTATCTTATTTAACGGTAGCAACGGGGAAAAAAGAGCCACCGCGCCTAATTGTTGTTGGGCGTCATTGTACGCTTCGCTTATTACCGTTGTGCGCGTGCGATTGGTCATTGGGTTGGTCAATTAATTAGTCCGCACTGTTCCGGGGTGTGGTGTGCCGGTAATTGGGACCTCACGCTAGCTGTCCTTTGTGCACGCATCGGTACATACGAAAGATTAGTATTCGTCGTACGCCGTTTTTTCAGTCACGTGGGTTGCTGAACAAAGTAAATTGAAACTGTGTCCTGTAAACTTTGTTATGTATAAGGACCAGGAAACGTTGTGCTTTCGAAATCTGGGAGATATTGTTGCTCCAACACGTCGGAAAAGTTTTTTGTATAGCCAGAAACACGTAGGGTTTTTGGAAAACAAACTGAAATTCAGTACCGAGTACTCAATAGTTAGTTATCATGGGTATCCTGTCACTAGACACGATATACAATCACGAGCGTTACTTGTTATCACACACCAGAAAAAAAAAAAAAGACAAAAAAAAGTACAAGCGCAGGTCACACATATACAGTGTACTCGGGCGGTGAAGGCAACCTTTGTGTTGCGACGTATCTTTCCCCGGTGCCGTAATTTCCCCATAAATTGACCTCTGGGGGTAACTTCCAAAGCAGGAGGTATATGTATATGCTACATGTTTATGGGTACGTGCATTGGTAGTATTGGGAAATTTCCGCAATTTCGAGGGTGGGGGTTACCAAAAACTTCACTCCCCACCATTTCGAGTCTGTTCGTAGTTGCCACACGAGTTTTCACTAACTCAAATTGCAGCGGCTGAGTAAACAACTGTTAAGAGGGACACTCACCGGCGCAAAATCAATTATATGAAAGACTTCTTCAGGGTTTCGGATTTGGAAGATGCCTTTCAGGGTTGTCACCACGGTTTCCTGGTAATATAGGCCACTAGGATATGCTATATACATGCGTAGATCTGAACGAACAAACTACGTATCATTACGTGTACACACATCTGGTCTTTGTATGTTTCCGGCGTTGTTGCGACTAGGTGCAGTTTTGGTACGTTTCTTCTCCTTGTCTGTATGCGAGACAAGGCACCGCAGTGAGGAAATTGCAAACGGGTTTGACTGCCCCGCCCTCGTGCCTGGCGATAATGGACTCCGCTGCCCCTGGCCTCCGAAAGCTCTCCGCAATCGCTAATACCGAGGCCGTCTGAGCGTACCTATAGACGCGCATGCGCAAACCACTTGATGGATGGGATCGCATTGGGTGTTATACCCCCTGTTGCCCGTGGATGTTTGAGTTTACGTCTTCGTACGAGGTTGATATACGAGGAAAATATATTCCGGTTGGTTTATTTCTTGGTTCCCCACGACGTGACATGTTCCGCCACGCACATTCTGTTGCATACATTTGCGCGTCAACTTCCGGAGGTTACGGCCATTTCGCCAGTGAACACTTTCCAGGAACCTGCTTGTAATTTCGAATGACTTCTGTGAGACGAAAGGTCGCATATTTCTTTCTCCTTAAATTAGTTACAGAGCCTGCTCACTGCTGACATAACAGCATTCTGTTCCATTCTCTCCACTTGTTCGCTGTGGCGCACTCGTAACTGCGTCAGTTCTGGGCAGAGAATCAAACCGAATTTTTTTCCGGTTCGGTTCAGGTTCGGGTCCATGCATAATGGTTCAGTTCCGGTTCAGCTCCAGGGGGACACATATGTCGGTTCCGAACCGGTTCATTGCGCAAGCTATATGTCCTAAAATAAATGGTAGGAAAGTTCCGAAAGCTTTATTTCTCTTCACATATCCTAGCTGGCCGCAAAGCGGTGACAAGAATGCTTGTCCACAGGAAAACGAAACCATCCAGAGCGCGGTTGTCAGGCGTTGTCTCTGTCGATGTTGTTGTCCACTTGCGCTTGTATTAGAGACACAGGTTGCAAAAATGTCACACGAACCGGTCATTTTTGGAAGAGGTTGGGGCACCCAAGGTATGTAAGATGAAAAACGGTCAGCTCGAACTCTCGATGCTTGAAATCGGTTTTGGAACGGTAACTGAAATTTTCTAAATCGGTTCGGTTCAGCTTCAAGATGTCGGCGGCCTCTTCGGTTGTTCCGTTCAGGTTCGGTTCTGGCAAAAAATAACGATTCTTTCTGGTTTCGGTTCCGGTTCGGTTTGATGCTCTGGTTCTGGGAATAGCATTTCGGTAAAATCAAATGATGGCCAAACATGTTTGTTATCTGTTCTTAGATCATCCGAAGTGGATCACCCGATCCTAACGACTTCGGAAACGAGTAGCGTCCCTTGTAAGCACTCGCGTTGCATAACTACTTTACGCCGTATCGCTAGCCGTAGGCTGATTCACACTGCTGCGTTTACGGTTGCGCTTGCGTGTTACGTCCGCTGACAGCGAATCGTTGCAACGGAACATCCTTCCTAATGGAACGAAGGTACACGTAAGACGATGTACGCAGCCGTAAGCGCGCCTTGCTCCACAAGAGGAAGCGACAGCCCGTAATGATTTAGTTTGGCGACTGTTTGACGCCTCCAGCGAGTGTCGTAGCACACGGTGTTGATGGATGACGCTGGACAGACGAGGAAAAGATAGTCCCATTGAAAGAGATTCCCGTTTCTTTCGGACCACTCCCATGGGGCCAAGGCGTATCGACCCCACTACGTGCATTGTTTTAAACTTTGTTCCGCAGTGTACGCCACTTGAGGTAAACTTTGAAACTGAGGCTCTGGAGGTTCGTCCGTTTTTGTCAGGGACATCGATAGCGTTGGTCACAAAACCTAACGAAGCGTCTCTAGTTGCAAGGTCACAGCACTTCCCGTTCAGGCGTTACGTTTACACATAGTCATTTAGGTTCGCGTGAATTTTCAATATGGAGTCTGTGACCAAACGAGGGAAGACAAAAGTGTTTGCCAAGTGTTTGCCCGAAATGCCAAGCTTAGCTCCCGAAGTTATGGATTTAAAAATTCTCCACCGTCCTAGACTAAAGTTACGAACAAAAAGTCAGTGTGCGGGGAGCGAAGTTGAGTTTCGCGTCGTCTCTTCACTCATGCGGCGCGACGCAGTCATGCATATCCGGCAGCTTCGCCACGGCGTCTTCTAGCGCAGCCTGACGATCTGTGGAGAGTTCTTCTTCTCGCCAGAGGTTTCTACTTCTGTAAGGCCTCGTTCGGTTTGCTTTATTGTCGTTCGTGAATTCTCGAATTTTAAACTGCCGGTGCATTTCAAGTGTCAAGATGTTACCAAGCAGGTAACGTCCGTGCTAGCCAAAAATGTAGTCAGGTATAAAAGCGACAGTTACTGAAAAAAGACTGCGCTAGTAGTTAAACCTAGGCATTTTCCCTTTCCCTTCTCTTTTTCTATCAGCATTAAACACATCACCCTATACATTTTCCTCCTCCTTACATCCTACATGCACACCAGACATTTACGGCATGTCGGCATGACATTCACTCAAAAACGTTAACTATAATACCTCATGTACGAGACAGCTTGTACTACTGAAGCAAGAAAGCGACATAATGGAACTCACTAATGCCAGTGGGGAGGCAGTAGAACTACGCTCACAATCCCAGAGAATCGCTCATCTCTGCGAATGCTACCTATCAACAGACCGTTGAATCATTTTCACGTGGAAACGCGACATAAATACGTGTGAAACACGACTGAAACACAACAGTGGAAACCGAAACGTGCACCGCCTTCAGATTGGCATACCTTTTATGTCAGCAAAGTTGCAACCATGGCGAACTTCTGTTCTGGAGCAGAAGACAAGTTCGCCGGAGCTTCTGGTAGTTGTAAAAGTCGGAGTGAAATCTTTCAAAGTGCCTCGCTCGGAAGCAGGCAGCCGTGAGAAATCTCTGGCAGGGGCGCCGTCTCGTGTTTCCCACGAAAGAAAAAACTCATTAATACGCCTCATTAAAATGAATACGTAATTGGTCACGCCCATTGTACGGAAAATGGACGTTGAAAAGCCTCAGCTGCAGGAAATTAGTCGCGTATCGCGTACACAAATGCGCGTTCTTCGCCGAAAAGGAGCCAGTTATGTTCGACTATTTCCGCATATCGTCCCACTTGGAATACGTCGTGATTCCAGTCTTGGGCGTTTTTCATTCATTATAAAGAATCGATAACGATACTATACGCACCTTTTTACCCAGCCGACCTTGCGCCATTGCAGATGGCCATTAGGCTTCATCACGCTTAGTGCGATCAAGTTCATTAAATGTGGCCTACTTAAACGATTGGTCACGAAGCGGAACCACTTCTTACGATGGTCAAGCTGCAACACACTCTTTAGATACCCCGCTCAAGTTCAACGTGGTATTTGTCCCGCTCCTGCTGCTGCGTGTGGCCCTGTCTATGCCAAATGCACCTGTACAGCCCTTCTCTTCGCATTATGCAAAGTATTTCAATAAAATTCGCAGCCAATTATCGACACTATTAGTGCTAACGGTATTGCTCTCGTGACGTCATTCGGACGTAGGCCAGACACGCCTTCTCAATGCCTGCGTCACCATAAAGCAGGCACCCGTATATGCACATATGATTGGTTCTTTTGTCTTAAAAAGTACGATACAACGTGGAAGGAAATTTTGAGTCGGAACCGAACGTGACTATATCCGTCTATTCTCGCGAACGACATCCTCACAGAAGATTCTAGTGGAAGAAAAAGCGAAAGCACTGCCCACAAAGCCGAAGTTCTGTCCCGTGTTATGTTGATCATTCACGCGGTGCCGGGATATCGGCAATGGCCTACTGCGCACTAGCAGACGACACCGCCAGCGTCTTTTCCTGTCGTCTGCTACGGAATATCTTGTGGCCGTGTCGCAGGATGTTCACCACGGTTAGCAGTGTACGTGAATACACGTCGCTGAGCGCTCACGTGACAGCAGAAAGCTATGACGTTTTTCGCATCTTCCGCTGGAGTATTCTGGGGAATGCTCCTCGTCTGAATACACTGTAACCTCAGAATCGGTGGACTGTTCCACCGAGCCGCATCCCCACCTGTCTACAATCGCCGAGTTTTTCGGTGGTTTCTGCTCTCCCATGCGGCGCGCCGTCGCGTACGCTCGTAGGCAAATCGGGACGTGGCTTTAAATTGTTGCCATGATTGATTGGCAGCGTTCGAAGTACGTTGAGAGGGTTCTCTCTAAGCACTGCGTATAGTCTAGCCTGGAGAGGCGTCTGTTCCAGCGCGGAGAAAGAGCGTCTTGAACAAAACGAGTTTTGTGCAATCCCGGAGCAGGAATGAAAAAAAAAAGCTTTCCATTCTCTTTTCCGTTTGTGGCACGTGTGGAGTTGGATTTCCGCGTTGCTTGCAGTGCGTGTTCGAAGTCGTTATCTCCGAACACGTCCTCTCGAGGCACTCCTCAATACTGGATTGGTCGCCAATAACGCGGGTGTCTGTCTGGGGTGAATGTTCTCGAAGTTTGGCGTTTGTTGATTGAGGAGTGAGCAGGGTGGGGCAGCTGGGCTCATGAGTTGAAGATAGGAGCCTGATGCATATTGGTCGGCTTCTGTTTGTTTGGAACAAAGACTCAATTCGTGGTCGGTGACCGCTGAGAGGTGCACGAAAAACCTCTGTTGGTTGCGGAGGTCAAATATTAAGCCATACGTACTTAGACTGTTGCAAGCGAACTTCGAAGCATGCTTTATGAAATTTCTTCGTTTTCATATATATATTTTTTTCTTCCGTTTTCCTCGACGCTCACTCGTATTGCGAACGGTAGCGGCTCCGAGGATTTGGCTAATGAGCGGGACAGCTACGAAATACAATGCAATACAGCGCAGTGTTTATCTATTCGAGAAATCGTACAAGCAAAAGAAAGTTACGGATGTTGGAAGACGGTGCAACAAATCTGCAGCGTAGAGGTCTGTCAAGCTTCCACACTGCTATCAATATTCGCTACTGCCAAACTGCTCATTACGTACTTAAGAGACAAAAGAAAAGAGTGAAAGTACACGTAACCACTCGTATGGACCGAGGCTAGCAACCTGCTATTACTCCCGATCGACACCGGCGTGGCCGAACGAACCCCCTCATTCCTCCCTCCTTTCTTCTGTCTGCCTGCCTGCACCATGAACGCATAACGGATCGAATCAGCCATCCGCAAGAGGCCCGTCTGAACTGTACCACCGTGTCTGAACGTTCCTTGACAGCTTCGCCGTAATAGGCGCCTAGTACAGATACAAGTCCTTTTGTATGGTATACTGCTTCTGTGTTTTATGATTCCTGTAACGTCGGTATCATTATTTCTCTTCAACGACAAGACCTGTTTCTTTGGGTCATTGTTCTGCAACCGGCAAACGTTGGGATCGGAGCTGTCACGTCACCGTGGTGTTACTGTGCCCGAATCGCCAAGGTTGGGCTGGACGGGTGGTTCGTCGAAGGTACTGTGAATCGCGAGCTTGTCTCGTTCCAGTAGGTTGGGTGTGGGGGGTCGGGCCACGCCTGTGCTTGCCTGCTGACGGACGGCTTTGTGTTGGTCTCGTTTCTGGTGCGCGGTTGTGTGAGTGTTGGAGAGTGGTGGTCATTTGTTAACGCGTCGGTTTAACTTAGGGGTGTGGGCTGGTGGGCGTTCTAGAGAGGTGTGACGTGACATGGCAGGTTGTGGTAGAAGAGATGAGTTGATAACGTGACATATAAGTACGAATAATCTGCTGGCGGTAAGAATATTAAGAAATGCCCCAACGTGCGAACGCAGAAAATACACTGTATTCTTTGCACACACACACTCACTCACACACTAAAGCCTGTATTGATATAGACGCCAGGAGCCACTTCTTGGTTGTCTTCTTCTGAAGCACCAGCTCCCGTGGCATTAGTGGTTAGGATGATCGCTTTCCACGCCGAGACTGGGAGGTGTCGCGGGTTGGAATCCACGCACCGCCTGTGCTGTCTGGAGTTTTCCGGTAGAGTTTCCAGACGGGCACAGTTCTCCTTGAGT
The DNA here is from genome assembly GCF_037126465.1 of Ornithodoros turicata. Taxonomy (NCBI): domain Eukaryota; kingdom Metazoa; phylum Arthropoda; class Arachnida; order Ixodida; family Argasidae; genus Ornithodoros; species Ornithodoros turicata. The sequence goes on along the minus strand of NC_088202.1, from coordinate 28,886,291 downwards.
CTGCCCAGGACGCGTATTAACCCCCATCTTTCCCACTCATTCCTGCTGGCCTCTCCCCATCTGTTCATGTGTGTACGCCGCTCATACCCGCAGTTGCTTCGCGGCGCTAGCGCGGAATTAAAAAAAAAATCCTCTCAAGCATTTCCGTGCATGTCGCACAGAAACTCTTGAAACATACTATGGGTACGGTTGTGCGGCGTTAGCTTTTAAGAAAGAACAATTATTTCTCAGGTACACCTATACGCAATTCGTATCCAGTGCAATTAATGAATATAAGGTAGCCCGGCACGAACGAAATCGCGTCGCCATCGGGGGTAGACTTCCGGCAGTTTGATCTATGTGATCCGGTCACGTGGCAATGCTCCTTTCCCTGACTGGCCGATGCACGACCAACTTCTGACGTTTTCGCTCGGCGACCGATTCCCACCAACTCGAGTTGGGGGGTAGTTGGTGGTGTCGGCCGACTATCATCGACTCCAAAGTTGGTCCGAGTTGGTGCGAAAGGTGACCCGTATGAACGGCTGCCCGACTAAAGGACACCGGGGTTGCGTTCTGTTCGTGGTAGTGACGGACGTACACGTATTTGTTCATGTTAGTCGTAAGTTCTTGTCTGTGTTAAAAGACAAATGGGTCGAGGGCTACTAGAAACGGCAGTCAGGTTCTGGGCTCCTCACTAAGAAACAAGATCTGAGCAGTGACCTAGTAAGCGTTTTCTTTTCGTTTTTGTTTTCACGTGTAGCATAATCTACCAGTAGCTCCATGAATTTTGAACATACCAAGCAAACATTCTCGTCTTGTTCTGACATTACTCTCACATTATTTTACGTGTCTGCCTTCGTTTTCTAACGCATAGCTCATGCGAGCCCTTTTTGCTTCCGTAAAAAGTACGGCTTCCTGCTCTTTCGACGGCCAAGACACCCACGACAGCTGTCGCGGGCTTCCTGTGACCGCCACGTGAAAGAGTCTGCCTTCTGAGTTCGCGTTGTGGGAAGCATATGGGCTTTATCGGAGTTTGGGTGTCAAAAGCCTCCCGCCGCCGCTTTCCACCCTTGCCGACAGGGGAATAGGACTCAGGTCACCAACGTTTGCTGCTCTCGACGCACAGCGTAGAACTTGGTTCCATCTTCCGTATGCTCCAGACCTGAGGGCTGAAATGCTTCCGTTCTCAGCGCGCTTTCATAACATGGATGTCCCATTACGGAATGTGCAATGTCCCGTCGGAGACGTGGGAGATAAAAGCTGTCGTTGCAGCTACATCGTTGGAGAAGGGTTTGATACGTTTACGCTCTGACAGGCTACAACGTTTAGCGAACAAGCAGAATATACGTCAGGAGGACGTTTCCGGTATGCATACATTGAGAAAGATGGAGGCTGGGCACCTGTTTCAGGCCAGGGAAGCTGGCACTTCGAGTAATGTCAACTTCGATGATGGGTCTACATCGATGACGTCGAGTATATGTGCTGAGCGTGACGTCATGTTGTTACTGTGCTCCATGTCTAACCATGCGAGTCATTGGATAGGAAAAGCATTTAACGTATAGCAGCAGAGTTCGTGCTCCCCGAGTCTACAACCGCTTTCTACTGGACAACGCAACCTCAAACAGCACCCCTTGTTCCGTATGTCTTGCACAGTAATCACACGATGTAGAAGCGCAATATGCTGTCAGGAGAGAAGACCACATGCGCCTTGATACCGTGATACGTAGAAGTCAATCTGAAATGATGTGCTAGAGGCAAGTGACATCATCAAAGCGTTGTCTATACGCCCTACAAACTGTCTTCTTTCTCCTCTCTTGATGACCCACGCAAAGCAAATAAAGCAGCTCTTAGTCGCACTTCTGACAGGTTTCGAATTTATGACAATTTTAGAGGCATTTCGCGTTCCGCTTGTTTGGAATGGACGACAGTATTCTCGAAGCACCCTTTTTTACTTCACGTCCCAGTGATTTCATTAGGTGAAGTGTGTCCTTCAACATCTATTTACTATGACTGAGATGGCAGAGATATCTACCTCGTTTTCAATCGGTTCGAATCAGATGATCCTGAGATTCTCCGTGCATTTGCGTTCTATCGCGAGAATCTTGCAGAAGCACCGTATAGCGAGGAGTGCATCCTATAGCCGCGGTATTAAGGACGTAATAGGTAACGGACCGGAATGTGTCATGGGTGACTGGTCCTTTCGCGAGAAATTTCCTCCAGATGGTGCTTCGCCTCCTACACTTCTGTGTCACGCAGGGGGTGGGAAAAAGTTACGCACCATCCTGTTTCTAGTAGCCTGTGAGCAGGGTCCCTCGCACTGGTCCCGCATTGTTAGGTTACCTCGATATAGTTGGAAATGTCTTCGTGTCTTGTCCCCAAAATATGTAGGTTCGAAAAATTAGCTCGCGAGGATGTGGGACAACGAGCGATACGTGTCGCCAATCACACGTCGTCTCATTACGTTGTTCGTGTTGTGTTTTTACCTGCCGACATCGGCAATAGAACAGCATGTAGGTCGGCTCCCGAAATGCCCCAAGAAAAAGATCAGCATTTTCCTGGGTTCTACGTTCTGCCGCCGCCGACTTTCACCCATTTATTTTTGCAAGGAACTGCGAGACAACGCGGCAGAAGCGACACCCGCTCTAGGCAAGCACAAAGGATGAAAGAAAAAAAGCAAGATAGCAGCTTCCCCACTCACTGTTGCGAGACTTCGTAGTTTTCCTGCCAGTTACGTAGGCAAAGGTCGACTTTCCGCGATACATTTTTTTTTCTTTTTCAAAAGCAAGATGGGCCTACAGTAACCGCCTGACTTAACCCTAACACGCGAGTGCGTGACCCACACATATGCCAGCGCCGCGGAGCGTGAGCCTCTGGGTTTGAGTTCACGTCCGAGACATAGGTTCGGGACTCGGCTGAGAGGCCCACCGCCTCACGACAGCGGTTTGGCATGCTTGCTTGGGTAGCTATCGCGCCTACAGTCGGTCTCTACTTCGCACTCACACGCACCACGGGCTGTGGTGAATGCGCGCGGCTGCGCTAAGTCTAAACTTAGCGCAGGCTGCGCGTTCGCACGTAACGGTTAAGTCTGACAGCGGCTGTACACTGCGCCAATACTGTGAGTCCCAGTGTAAAAAAAAAACAAAAAAAAACGCTTTTGAGTGTCGAACGCTCCTCTCTGGCTGCGGGCGAATTAATTCTGGGAAGGTTCAAGATGGAGATGGGAGAAAGATTTTGTAGTGATGATGTACGAACAATTGACATTTGCACACTTTGATCACCTTGACCCAGGTGTGACGACCCGACCTTGCCCCGTTAACGGCTCGCAGATGTCGGTTAATGGTAACACCGGCGCTGCGCCAACATTTACCGTTCCTCCACAACCATTTCATTGTATTACGGACCGTGTTCTGTTGCCTCCTTGTGTAAAACGGCTGCTGAAATCAGCATTGCAAACGGGTTTAGGGCTTACCTCGGTCAGGGACGCAGCGCGGCGACTTGGCTGCCAACGATGCCTTGTCAGCCAGCCTAGATCGCCCACGCGCGGGCATTCCAACGCTGGCACGTTCCTGAACGCGCCGCTTTGACCTTGATCGTCCGTACACAACGATACGTAATATGGACGACACTTCGCGAAAGACACAGGGGGAGAGCAGCGGTTGAACGAAGGCTTATCACCGGGGGTGCTTCCCGGTGGTTGTCGCATAAGAGGGGTGGGTCGCTTTTAAAGACCAGTATTTTGGAATGTGTGTCTGCTGACGAATGATAAGGAGGATTTTAAATGTGGAGAGGATTTCTTAAACGTCTCGTAGACTAATGTTGTCGAGGCCGGTGCGGAATGATGATGTGGTGCGACGTGAGATAGGCACAGCAACAGCGTTCTATCCGGGTGATACACTCCAATAGCGAATTCGGGTGATCACTTCATAGCGCTCGGAGAATGCTAGGCCGGCGCCCGCGCTGGATCACATGACCGTTGCCACCCGAACGTGAAGTTCAGCGGTTTTAGCGGCTTGAATCACGCTAGGGGCATCGAAGACGCTCGCCTTCGAGTTACGTCGTCTCCTAACCCACGTGAACTTCGACATGTAGGCCAATGGCGGGACCTCGCTACCGCCGCAGAGCGGATGTGACGACACCGGATATAGTTGGGCTGCCCGGTTGTATCGAAGCCGGGCAAACAAGTAATAAAGTGCTAGCTGGCAAATTCCTGGCGGTCGGAAAGCGCCACGCGAACAGGCGAGATCTGAAAAAAAAAAAAAAAAAAAGTTGCCACGAAATGATTACCTGAATTTGCCATAAGGAAAAAAAAAAGGGGGTAACTCTGGTAACTTCTTCTCCTACTCTCCCAGAATGAATTACTCTCCGTTCTACTAGAAATTTGCTCCCTAACGCCCCAAATGGTCTTCGAACTTCGCATTAAGGAGTAATGGCTGCGGCAATGCATCTAGTCGCGAAAAGGACGACATGAGCTCCTTTCCGTCCTAATTATAGAACGTTGCAAAGGTGGCGCTGGCATCGGTGAAGCGGTGATACGTTGACGAGGTGAATTTGGTGCACGTTTTGTGCTACATCGTCAGCAGCAGTGCACTGTAAGAAAAAATGCAAAACTGGTCAATTGGGTGGATAGAAGAAAACGTTACGTTAAGAAGACAAAGAATCCGTACGTTTCCTGTTTCCTGTATCTTCAAATACCTATATGTGACCAGGTAGCGGAAAGCGCGTATGTAAATACTGTTTTGAACCAGGCTGTACGTCATTGCTAGTGTTGGGACATTGCAGCGGTGAGAACGTGAAATTGAACTTTCGGTGAGCTTGCGAAGCGTCTTTTTCACGTTTTGGGCGTTACCACTTGCCTAAATGTACGATTGCGGATGACATATTACGCTTCGTGTACCACTTAATGCACCTTAAGTGCTGCCACTTGCATTGCATAAGAAAGGTCAATTATTAATCGTTCCTCTAATTCACAAACGGTTTCGTTTCCGGCACCCAGATAAGGATCGTACGGTTGATATTGCGATCACGTTTGAAGTGACAATATGAGGAGCCAACGCCTATCGCATTTGCACCGCAGGATAAAATGGACCTCGTGCACGCGTGCGCTCTGTTGGCTCCAGTTGAGAGACTGAAGGACAATTACCCGATAACCGTCTGTTGTGCACACCCGCACCTGGTAGGTGGGGTATAATTGCGTGGCAACATATGGGCCCATCGAAGGGAGCCACCCACGGGCACTGAAAATAACGTTGAACATAGAAGGATTATGTAAGCGAGCTGGTATAAACATGACGTAAGCATACGTCACTGAGATTAGGGCTGTGGAGGGCTGAGAGGTATTCGAGACTCTATCCGATGTCGCATACAAAGATTAATGCACCGAATTGTCAAGTCACTTATGTCCAGTTTGCGTTTTGGAACACAAAAACATTGTCGGCGCACCCCTCAGATGTACCAGAGGCATGTGACCGTGACAGAAGCGCCCCGACACAGTTTGATGAAGTTATTAGATGAAATATCTGGTACCTTCCAGAAACCTAGCCTCCCCCTTCAGAGAGTCCGTGAGGGAATGTGTGATGCCTACTGCGTGACGTGGAGGGTACCCCGCAGGTAGCGCCGCATTATTAGCGAACGAACTTCGAGGGCGAAATGGGACCTTGCTGATGCTCGCTACTCTGATGCTACGTCACCCGGACCTGGTTTCGTCACGCCAGAGATCGGGCCGAGCATCCGAGGTAGACTGCTCGTTATATGAAGTATAGAGTATCGAACAATGCTAAATGTCACTTCCATGCTGCTTTATAATTTCGTAAAAGTTTTAGTCTGGGCCTCAAAACTCAAGTGTGTTGGCAAGGTGCCCGGCCAAGAAATGGTCGTATAATGAAAGGTATCCAGTATTTTCCTCGAGTCGATCTCGTAATGGCACTACGTTGATATGAGGACTGCGTACCGAGAGGCACAAACCGAACCCCGAAATCGTTTATTACTTCGCTGGATGCCCCCACCGTGTATCTGCGCGAGGTGTCGGGGTCTAACGATCTGCTGCGTGTATAATCGAGGGGAAATTATACGCAGCCTTTTCGAAGGCGAACGTTCGTGCGTCCCTGGAGGGCAACCGAATCGGTTTATATGCACTGAGTGGCGCAGTTAATTCATTAGAGGCCTGGCTCAAGGGGCGGTTTGAATAGTCTTGACGCGTTCGCGTGTTATCCCGTTCTCATCGAAGCATTGCGAGACGCACGGCTTCTTCCAAAAGCGATATTTTCTTCACGAACGTGCAGCCGTACAAATGATGGGAGCGTGCACGACCATCGGCAGCCGAATTTGCTCCCGCCGCGCACGCTTTGGGCTTTTGTCCAAGGAAACGGATGCGGTCTTGGTGGCCATCGGTAGCTGCTTCCTTCGTGCAGGGGAGATGCGGTGGTGACCGTTCCGCTCAAAACTCCTTTGAGGGCGTCCAGTGATGCATAAATTGATGGAGGGTCCAGATATTGCACTTTAGTGCCCGGGAGCATTTTCTTTCGGTTCGGTTACTGTTCGGGTGCGGAGTTACCATTTTATTACGCGGGAGCGAATTTTGTGCGTAGGAGCCTAAAAAGATTTGCGTAGAAAATGGCAGCGTGTTCTGAATTGGTGTAGTGGCTCCTAGTTAATGTATCGAGCGAAGGTGAAGGGTTGCCTCGTGCAAAGACATCGTCAAACATCGTTGGGCTATTCTTAATGTCGGTGACGTTACGGTTGTAGTATAGTCATTGCTGCGAATGGAGGAAAGTTTGCATGCGTTCAGTTAAAGTACAGCGCCACCGCACGACCTGTTACTTATTACCTTTTGGACTACGTACTACTACCATTAACTGCCAAAGATGCCTGACAGAACTTTGACACGGCCTTAGACATGATTGTAATATAGGTATATAGGTATAGGTAATATAGGTATTGCCTATTCTTTGGAGCAGTGTTCGTCAGATACTTTACGCTCGCCGTGTTGGATCACTTGCGCCGATACGCCCCCAAGCAACACACGGGAATGCTCAAAACTAATGTGTCAGGTTTTTTTGTGTGATCTATCATAGCGAGCTTCTTGATGTCGAACACTACAAGTCTAAGTGCTGCAAACAGAGGACAACTGCAACTGATTTTGATTATGATCGCCACAGGCGATGCTCTACCACGTTGTTCGCGGTAATTTGGTGAAGATTATATAATGATGATCTTCACAGTGAGGACCGAAGTCCTCTGCACTGCCCAAAAAGGTGAGCGGTGCTTCAGGGCTTCTGGTTCTTCTTCTTCTTTTTTCCTTCGTTCCTGATAGTCATAGCAAACCTGTTTGACTGCGTGGGCTACGCAGCCAGACAAATTCAGCTCTAACTCTATGCAAATGATGCAAAACCAGTATCGACTCCTTTTTTTTTTTCGTCATGTCTTTCAATCTCGGTGGTCATTCCACTGCTAAGTAACTGCTTTTCTGGGGCTGTTTTGCGAGAGGGTAACTCACGTCCACCAGCGTGATGCCCGGTAGCCAAGAACCCGGAGGCTGTATTATATCGCCAGTCGGGAAGGTAGGGGGAGGAGATACTGTGCGCCCCCGCTGCCTCTCTCGGGAACAATCTATCGAGCACGATTTTTGTGGCCGTTGCGGTCTAAGGCTCAGGAGAGAGAACATACGGGTCTTTCGTAGACTAGCAGTATTCGCAGTGACGTCAGCACATCTCCTTCCCGCCGGTGGCTATACTCCTCGGTGGTTTTAATGCCTACAGCCGTGACCGTACATGGTCCTCCCGAAGGTTACCTCACTGGTGGTCTATTCGTGGTGGATGCGGTCCGGTGGGATGATGAATCGGATATTTTCAAGCACGTTTTAAGGCAATTAGTCCTCCTCTGCGGAGATCGCTTTTCTCTGTGTGCGTGTGTGTCTGAAGTTTGGGCGCCGAGTAATGGAATGATGAAACGTCGTTAACGAAATTACTGCTATGTTTCAATGCACACAAAACGCTATTCATCCTTTGCGTGTGCAAAAGTCTGTTTGTACGTTTGTTTCAAACACAGTTGCCAAACGTTCGAGCTCATTCTTCGCTGATCTGTCATTCGTAGTAATTGAACGCAAGACCGAAAGCCGGCAAATGCTGGTCACTTGTGTCCAGGACAGTTATAACGATGGACATGCGAAGTTTTACGATTATACAGTACATTGCCCGATTTTTAGTGTCCTTTTGCGAATTTGGGGTGATAGCTATACTTTTTTGAGTTCACTCTGTTTGTGCATTGATAAAGAAGTTTATTGGAGCAGGAAGTTCACGAATGCGTCTTCGTAGTCCAGCAGTTGGAGTATGAAGGCACGTCCATAACCTTCTATGCATAACAGACAACGTAATATAACAAATGTGTCACATGATTGCGATGGCAAGGTAAAGGGAACGCTTAAGTATTCAAACAACATTTCATGTTTTTCTGTTTTGTTTTTGCCTTCGCCCTTAATACTTTCAGCGTAATCAGGTTTGGCAGATCTGTGGGCAAGAAGCTCTATAGTAGACACATTGTTGACCCCGAAGCACTTCATGCTCCTTGTATTTGACTGGTTTCATGTGCTTGTATGAACATGCTTTTCTCGTTTATTTGCAGGTAAATAAACGCTTTCTCCCTGTGGATGTTACCTTTCCAGCTGGTACGCTAAGGTAAGCGTTTTGGCGTTCCACTTGCAAGAACGCCGCGCAGGTGAAAAGCAACCGCGCAACCTTTTTCGATTTAAATATATTATTGTGAAACGACTCTTTCACATCTTGAGATGCAAATGTGCGGTTTTAGTTATAACCTCTGATGTTATTGCGCCAAAAAAACATCAAATATGCGGCTTTGGGTTCCGAACGTCTATGCCGAAGCCTTAAAGGAACCCAGAAAGCCATCAAAAATATTTTCTTTTTTTGACGCATTATGAAAGGATGTGACTTCACTAGACGACCAACACAAAAAAATTCTGTGTGCAGCATTTTTGTTAGAAAAAAAGTGCCCCCGAACATCGACGCACGCGTTCCCGCTCAACTGGCTCCGCTGGGCGAAGCGACGAGGAGGAGGAAGAAAAACGTCATCGGTGATGTCATTGCGGTTACAAGAGAGAGAGCGCTCCAGTCGGGGCCGGCGCCTTCCGCACTCTTTTCTTTCTTTTATTTTCGTATTATTATTTTTGTGTGTGTGTGTGTGGTTGCCAGTTCTCTCCCCCTGTGTAGCGAACGACGTCTCTCCCAACCTCCAAACCAGTTAGCGGGCTGCACCGTAGTGACGTAAAGCGACTCGGGCGGCTAGTTGCGGGCATTGTCACCGTTGCGCACGGTCGCGGTTTTTCAAATCGAATTCCGCGATATTTATGCATCTGTCGAATGAATTACTTCGCATAGTACATTTTAGTAGTCAGGTTAACTGCTTGGTATTTAAAAAAAATGGTAGAGATTGAAGCGCTTTCGGTGCTTTTTTAAACCGATGCCAAGCCAGAATCCATTATTGGATGCCCCTCTTCGTAGAAAAGAATGCAGTGGTAACGGGCTGATCCCCCTCGGACAAAGTATGAACGTTATTACGAAAGCAGAACACAATGGAGAAAACTAGTACTTTGCGTACTGAATATATGAATATAGGTCAACATGCAGTGATACGAAGTACCTGCAGATGGTTTCTCAAACCCTTTGACGTTGCATGGCAACATATCGCCTGCCGTTTAATCGTGCAGTTTCGAACTGGCATTACGTTTCGGACACATCGAAGCGGAACGACGAGATGGATTCTGTTGGGGATACCGTGCTTCACAGTGAGAGCGCTTCTGAAAAGTCGTGAGATTACTGATGCCCGTATTGACGCACCGTAAGCGATTTCTGAGTATCACATTTGTCACGAACTATGTTAGATCGCGCCTTGAAGACCAGGAGGTCATGGAGAAAATAAATAAATAAAGGATGCAGTGTTCGAAAAATTGCATTTCGCTCTGCAGCGTTTCCGAAGATGAGTCGCTGTGCAACAACAGGATCCGCTTTTGTGGGGAAGAAAGGAATCCCGATGTGAGAGTGTCACCGACAATTTATTTGCAGAAGCACTCTTGCCTGGTAGCCAAGCCTAGCTGTCCTTGATGTGCTCATCTTGTACTTCTTCTTCTTATATCAACTGGGTGTTTGCTGGAGCTATGTGGTGACTTCATATGTCGCCTGCAGCTCCATATCTTGTAGTTGGTATAGGTGGTGATATCAACAGAAAAGTCTTTAACATGAGTGAATGACACGTGACAACTTTTGGTCTTGGGTCTCATGTTGTTGAGTCCAGGTTTAAAAGCGGTCTGCGATGCCACTTTCTTTAAGAAAATTGAAGAGGGCTTTCTTTTGCAGTTTTGGGCAGGGCCATTTACCGAGCAGCTTACAAAAACTGAAGGGGCACGAGTCAGGGTTGCTTAGGGCAGCTTTCAGTCTTTCTCGGTGCTAGTTGAAGGCTGGGCGTTGGATGATCACGTGGAGCGTATCTTCCCGTGTCTTACATGTTGCGCATAGTGGCGATGCTGATCTTCTCATTCGGTAAAGTAATAATATTAATAATGGGGTGATTACGTCGCGAGACAACTGAAATCATGAGCGACGCCACAGCGGTCGGTCTGTGGATTGCTTTTGCCCAACCTGAGGGTTGTTTAACGTGCGATGAGAGCTCATCACACGGCACCCTGTATTTAACGTCTCTCGCGGAAGACGGCGTGACTAAGCAACTTGTACCCTGCCACCAAGTTGCTGGCGTCTTCGGCCGGGTTCGAACCCGCGATCTCGGGATCAGAAGGCGAACACGCTACCGACTGTGTCACCGAGGCCGCGTTCGGTAAAGAGTCGCCTGAGTGTAGAGTTGTCCCATGCGATTACTGTGGACGGCTGTTTGGATAGACGTGTGTTGATTTCTAGGGATGATACCGTTTAGTTCTGGATCGATGTGGGACAGGTAGTCGGACAGTCTAAGGTTTCTTTTCCACTGGTGTACCGATCGTTGTGCTGTCCGTTGTCCGATATATGATTTGGCGTCAGCTTTTGTGAAAGGAAATCCACTAAACTAGTGCAAACGGTGCAAGTTCCCGCATTCGATTCGGCGGAGGTGCAGCCTTTGCGGTACACTCGACCATTCGATTGGAAGAAGTGCTGCTCTTTCTCCGATGTCTGTGCAAGGTTTCGTGCACCATGGAGCAGACGACGTAAATAGGGCAGCGGTGGTTTTTGGCGCTGTTCTATCATCGACGTGGAGCATACTGGCAGTCAATTTTGTTAAGATGGGCCTGTTTTTACTCCACGGGTCAATTTATAGACAGTAATCGCTCAGAAAATTGCGATGCAGTGCGGATATTTGTGAGAAACTATCTGAGTCTTATATTTTTCAGGAGAGCAGCACATGTCGTGCACTTCGTTTGCACTCCTTTACACTGTCCTTTGCACTTTTTCGCGAATGGAAATACATAACAGCTTCGTCACACCTGACGCCAGGTGCAGGCGATACAGCAGCAAGGAAAGGAGCAATAGAAACCCAGTTTCCTTCTGATCCTCCGGATGTTTTTCTGTGAAAACAGGCGTATCAGGTCCTGCCAATTGTTTGCGCCTCTCTCAACCTAGAAGGCAACACATAAACAGTTTTCCTTCATCCCTCTCCTCTGTGTGCAGCTTACTGACTTCATCCAGTTGGGGGGGGGGGGGGGGGGCGTAAGTAATGGAGGCGCAAGGCCAGTTTTTCATGTTGTAGGTATCTAGGGGTGCGAACTTTCACTTGGAGTCCTGGGTCTTTTTATCGAAGCCCATTTTAGGTTAGGGTTAACGGTCATTAAAGGTGACGTCTCACACCTTCACCTTGCACATTCTCACAAAGGAAACCGTGCGCTCCAAAACACACACACACACACACGTCAATGCACTGGAGGTCAACCGATAAGAAAGCAAGCAGCCAGGCATTTCGAGTTTTCGTATCTGACAGCCATGGAAGGAAACCACTTCTCCGTGAGCTCGCATAAGAGCAACCCAAGAAGGATCAGTTGTGTGCCATTCGTGCTCAACACTGAACAGAATCAGAACTTAGTCACGAACACGCCGAGGGGAGAAATAATCGGCTCAAATCGCTCGTTCTTCCTTAGACGCAAAGAAATAACTTTCCAAGGCGTCCGTCTGACGTGTACGTGGCCAAGATGGCGCCTCGGGGATTAAGTCGTGACAGTGTTTATGCGTATCGTATTGGGTTCGAGGCTATGTGGAAGCTTGCGTGTAAGGGTTGTGCGTGGTGGTTGCTCTCGGAGCCTTTCTTTTCCCGCGTAAGGGGTTCAGCGTGTTTATGCAAGACGGGGCTGTCTTTGGCGTTTGTTTGCAGATAGGATGATGGATGGATCAGTAACGTGGGCGGACTCTGTTCCGCGTTTTGGCTTCGAAGGGGATTTCTCGGGAAGGTACACCAGTGGAAGATGCTTGTCGCGCGCATGTGTGCGTAGGAGTGAGTAGGTGGGCATCGGCGGGTTCCTGGAAGTTAGGAACAGGCGACTGCAGCGGCCTGGGCTCTTTATTCTTTCTATCGTCTTACTTCACGTGTATTTCGAAATTCCTAAGGCTGGGGAGAAGATATGACTTCATTTTTCGCTTTAATAATTGTTCCATACGGTGGTCTTGCTCTAATGTTTCAGGCGAGCTGCAATAGTCAATGGGCAGCCTCTGTTAAGAAGCATGAGAGCCGGCGTAGGCAGAGTTGGATGCCTGAAGCCGCTCTGTGGAGGGTGGAGTCACCCTTTGCAAAAGATAAAGCCACAAAGTTGCCATTTTGACGCTGTCGGTCGCCATGCCTGCATGCTGTGTTCCGCTTTCACCAGCTTCTTCAAGATCCCTCAACAATTTATCTACGTGGTTCTTGCGTGCATAGTATAGTGTCAAGTGTACAGACATCGTAGCAGACGACAGCGTTGTGTACACTCAATACACAGAGAGCTGGTATTGACACAACCTATAGGCAGAACATTTAGCCAGCGCAGCTCTTCTGAATCCTGAAGATGTACATTCACCGACGCTCAGTATAGCTGCTTTTTGAAAGTTTAACCACAGTGTTTTTCTACAGGTCTGCTTTTGCTCCTATGGAAGCTGCCCTGGTACCAACGCTAGATCAGAGCGTGCCAGCCAAATCGTGAAAGGTCGATGTAGCGTGCGTGTAGACATTTTTGATTCTTGCGTTTTCCTCGTCCGGTGAGGTCTCTATTAGAGTGATTATGCTAAGCGAATCACTGTGATTACGAGCGTGTTTTGACCCTCGGACGGAGGGAAAGGGGGGAGGATATGTAATGGACGGCCACAACCTCCGCGTACTCGATGCTAATGCGCTGCGGTAGGTTGCTCTGCCTGGTTTCGATGAGTGATGTTTCGTGCGTTTGTCAATGTCTACGTTGTGCTATTTTCTGCTCTGGATATTATATCTGCTGTAGCGCCATCTGCATTACCTCGCGAGCGATCTTCCCGGACGGCAACCTCCCGTCGCGTGTCTAACACAACCGCCTGCGGGGGCCAAGTGCATAGTTAGGGTGATGTAACAGCTTAAAAATGACATTGTTGACTCATGTGATGAATACTTGCGAAATCCACTGTGCGTTTCGGAGCGGAATGGCGTGCTTAGCTAGTTGTTTCGGATCAGCTGGCTCCACGACGGAGCGCTCTTTCTTGCTTCACCGAGAAAACTCGGATTCGACCGAAATTCCAACAAAGTACTGTAGCCTCTAACGCATCTTGCGGAGCAGCAGTAGCGAGCGTTGGTTGGGCGCGGACTCGCTGAGTTTGCCGGATGTAACGCAACGACCTTCGCCAAGCTCTCCGCTGGAGCTCCATTGTTCTTTGCTGATGGGTTCGGATTGGGTCTCTCCGTGCCAGATTTTGTTGCTCTGTAACGGAGTCGAATTGTCGGCCCCGGATCAACTACTGGAATTCGCCACAAGAAAACACACTTTCGCACAGGAAATACCGAACGTGTCGGCATGCTCGCACTATCTTTTTCTACAGCGACACAGGCCTTTGGACAAACAGCAGACTAATCTGCGCATTTTTTTTTTCTTTTTTACTGTCGAGTCTAATGTGATATTCCTTTACAAGTGGAGCTCCAGGTCACGGTGGTTACGGCGCCACTTAGTCGTAAATAACCTACATACAGAAATAGCACTGCGAAAAAGACGTCCCTCCTGATCATTCTTCGGATCTTCCTCCTGCATTGTAATTGAATCAGCGTTATCGCGCGTCGCCATCTGTGTCGCAGGAGGAGCACTGTGTTCTCCCTCCATCGATGCATTGTTTCGTCGAAAGGAGAGAACGTCACCCGTGACGGCGACACAGCGCGAGGTGCTGTGCTTTACACACGGCAAGCGCCCCGTACGAACACACAGCGGTCGACCTCTCGGACTTCCGGGTGTCGTGTCTTCTGCTTTGAACAATGAAAGGGGTCCACGTAAACCGGGTGTCGCATCTTTTGCTTTGGACAATGAAATGGGTCCAGACACATGAGAAGGCAAACGAATTTTCCGAGTTTGCAAGGACTAGCTGCCTGCTACCTGCCGGAAAGTTACAGATAATGTCTCTGGTTCTGGCTTCAAACTATCTTCTTGTACGCGTGATTCTGTTGTTTATGTTTGAAAAGGCGTCGACGAGACTGAGATGACTGTAGAAAACTACGGTACATCGTTTTCACCAAACGAAATATTCTATAGCACGTTCGTCTCTTTAGAGTGCTTTCAGTTCCAGTTTCGTTGGCGAGCTGTATCTCTCGGGCAAGGGTCCCTGAGGGTAGCCGGTGTTGTTGAGACGTTTGTGTATAGTATCAGTCGAAAAGGCGTCGCCATGTTCGATGTAGATTTGGAAAGTTTGCAGAGGACGAATGAGGGAGCAAGATGTCCTCTTAGGTTCATCATAAAAGCGAGGGATCTTTGTAGCATCACGTAATACGGTTTTACTTATAGGATGCCATATGAAATGCACGACGGATGGGTACCAGTCCCGCCGTAGATCATTGGCTACCCACAGAAGTTTGAGCCGACGGTCGGCGTAGTCACAGTTCAGTGACTAGAAGTCCGCGTCTAGGCCTCTGCTTGAAAGAATGCACGGATAGCACACTCAAAGCAATGTGCTTCGGAAACAACGTGAAGATCTAAGAAAAAAAAAATCTTTCCGGAACAGCACCGTAAGCGGTACTGCCCCGACGACCTTTTTATCGACCGCGCATTCAAAGACACGACCCACCCGTGGGAGGACCGCGTTATCAAGGGGCCCTTCTCCAGTATATGAAGGACCGGCTCCCCTTTGCCTCCCCCCACCGATTACGCGGATTTGAAGGGAGACCAGAGCGTACAACATGAAGAGTTTCGGGTCTGCGAATGTGTATACCTCATCTTTTTCATTGTCATCCCTCTCAAAATAATGTTAACGGTACCGTGAGATTATACGTAAGGTTCGTCTGCGCAGTGTGGCGACATGCTGCACGTGCCGCAGGGTAGGACTGTGGGATAATTTCGACCACCACCTGGGGTTCTTTTGACGTGCGCCCGATATCTCTGACACATGGTGCTGGAAGCAATGTTTTACCTCCCCCACATTGCTACCGCCCTCGGCCGGGATCGAACCCGCGATCTTGAGCTCAGCGAGCCAGCACATATAGTAACCCATATGCACTGAAGTATGGTACCGCAAATGTTGCGGTGAATCACTTCACCTCGTCGTCATTTATGAAGTTGGTGTTATCGTTCGGAACATCTTCTCCCACTGACTGTTTCGTCTCTGCATTCACACTGTTTCCTCTATTAACAGCTTTCTCCTTGAAAGAGGCCACGCGCAAGTTTCTCGTCCTGTATCTTCAACGCGTGACGAAACACACAGATGCTCCGTGGCGAGTTGCACCGAAAACTCGTCTACATCGTGGCTCGCATCGTAAAGTCCGTACAGTCGGTCCTTTGTTGCCATCATACACGAGTAATCGGAAATGGTCATCAGCGCAGGCACTGCTGGAAGGCTCGGGACGACAAAAGTGAGAGTTACCTGAAAGGGGGTCGTAACAGATCATGCGGGTTATTTCCATTATTTAAGAGGCGTGCGCATCTTCGGACCATAGCGCGTGCTGCTTACGCCTCGGAGACGGGCTTCCGGTTCGCGTGGCCAAACCTTTTGTTGGACGTCGGTTGCAACGGTAGCTCATCGTAACGGCGGTCACAATGGAAAACGCGCCTTTGTCCGTACGAGATAAGACCCACGGAGACATAACGTGCATCTTATTGGAGCATCTGCCGTTGCTGCTTTTTTTTGTGTGTGTGTGCGTGCTGAATCTAGAACGGGCTTTTCTGCTTGTCCAGGAACTCTGTGCGGCGAAGGTTCCGTAACTTGAGAATCTCGCCTCTCGTGTACTTCGTGCGCTCAGTGCGTCGATGCGAGGTCAATATTGGCGGTTTGCAAGATCCTGTTGTAACAACTGGACTTTCAGGGGAAGATTTTGTTGGGCACATAGGCCATCTTCCGGCTACGTGTGCTCGTCAATCTTCAGTACCGAGTGGGGGTTTGAAATACACGTAATCTCGTCGCTTTCGGACGTTTTTGGGACGTTGGGGACATTTTTAAAGTGCTGCTTTCTGCAGTCGAGAAGCTAAAAGCCAGGCGATCTTTTCGTTCTATTGCATTCATGTGCTGACCTTCTAGAGGAAGCTACCTGGAGTCACGTTTCAAAACTCCAGCCAGACTGCATATATTACCTTAATTTGCGACTCTGTGCGCACTCATAAATGCGACGTTTCTTTCCACGAAGGCTTCAGCGTCGTATTTTTTTGTGAAATATTGCGTGCTGCAACGTCGCTGCGTCGCGTTGCGTGACGTCCGGTCATGTGACCTCGTCACGCGCTCAGCGAGCCGTGAAGTTCTTGGCCGTTTTCCCGCGTTTTGACGCCGGGTTCTTACACTACGATAGGCTGAGGGGGACGGCCAGTGAGAGGAACGGCAACAAATGAATATCGCGAAACAAAGGAGACAGCTGTTAGTCGCGCTTGGAAGACGTTGCTTTATTTTTGCACCATCCGTACGAGCACTCCTGTTGCTGCTCAGGTGGACGACAACGAACGCTGTTAAGCAAAATAATAACAAGTAGGAGCAGAAAAGAAGCAAAGCCCGGCTTTGCTAGCGTTACATTTGAAATGTACGTTGCCATGAACGGAAAGTAGAAAATGCGTCTCGTGCTCTCGACTCAGACTCAATGTCCCATTGCCTAACGCATTTCTGTTAAAAGACATGCGCCCAACTTTTGTCGTTGTGTTCATCATGTCGTGTGCGTGAAGATTCGAAACATACTCTTGTCGAATGCGCGCGGTTTCTCACTGCACGTTTGCAACTTCAGAGACCCCTGGACCGTCTTGATAGCCGACCCTTTGACGTCGTGGAAGTGCTGGGCGAATGACCTGCGATTGATTCATCAGGGTGCACAGCGCTCACTCATCACCTTCGTCAAGAGCATAGCAGAGCTCTTATCTTTTTAGAAGTTTTTTCTTTTTATTTTTTCTCTACTAAGACCTGGAGTAGCTTGTACCGCGGTGAGTGGCTCACATCTCCATTTTCCCCTATCATCATCATCATCATCATCTCGATGTGCTCTGTGTTGTGGTGTCGCAAAGTTGTTACTGTGTGGCGTATCACTCGCTTCACATGAACGACAAATATGGCTGATGTTGGACGACTGCTTGGAGTGCGGTAATTTCTGTGTGTTGAGGTTAGTTCTTCATCGTCTCATCATCAGGACCCATCTCATTCCGTCAATTGTGCCTTGGAATAGTGGGCCGCACCTCATGTGGCAAATTTCCCCAGTCACCACCATTAATTTATCAGTTGTTGTTGTTGTCGTTTTCATGGACCACGTTCTCATTCTGGGACGTTCGGGCGGGAGATGTAGTGCTTGCTTCGGACGGTTTCCGTGGGTTCAAATGACAGCGTGAACATTGTTGTCCTCGAATGGGTTGGCGTTCCTTGAGGCATGCCATTTTTGTTATTCCGAAAGCTTACGTGTTCTTCCGGCAATCCGCGCCCACGAGAAGTACGCCTAATAGTATCTGTTGCTCGGGAGCACCTACAAGAGTTCGGTCGGTCCCCCCGACGCACGAAGAAACTGTCTTTCCGAGAGGTTTCCGTCAAACATATACGTCTACAAACTGAGATTATTCGCTGTATCACTTACGTCTAGAACTCGTATATTCGCGCAAGAGGGAAGTACTCTTTGTGCGCGCAGCACGAACTGTGTCTTCAGTTCTGTCGACGTAATTCGGGAGAAAATTTGTTTCCAGTCCACTAAACAAAAGATCAACGGCCTCTCGCGTCCGGTAGTACGGGCCATAAAAAAATACCTCGTTCGAAGTTCGTATCGAGCGCGCTAAGTCTGGCCGAAGCAGAGACGAGCCCTGGTAAACATGAGTTTGCTTCGAGGAAACAACGTCGGTAACGACGGGCCTTAGGAAGTTATCCTACTCCAGAAGCTGTCAACGACATCGGACCTGCAGCCGGCCGTGACGGTATCTGCCAGGAATCGTATAGGCTACGATAGCGTCTCTCTCTTTTTTTTTTTCTCACACGAAGAGATATCATCTGGTTTGCCTGTCATCACATCTACAGTAAAGCTCTAAATGGGTTCTTACGAAGTGTCTTCCCTTGGACCGGTATTGCTCTTTTTCAGACACTTGTTGCCGGTGACCGGTTAATGCGATGACGTCGTCACATCCAAGTGAAGACATTTACAAAAGGGGAGATTCTGTGAATGCTGATTGGCTGTACATGACGAAGAAAATATAAGAACCGTAAAAGCTGCATGATGCCACGAAACGACGTCAGTGGCGAATGCTGTGAAGTCACGTGTAAGTACAACAACAATAAATCAAGGAGAACTGATGATGACATGTAGGAAGGGAGTTGCCTCAGGACAGAAGCCGCCGATATCGGCGGCTTCTGTCCTGAGGCAACTCCCTTCCTACATCTCTACCGGTTCGCTGGATTTCTACCCGTCTATGATGATGACATGGGATGTTTCCCCGTGGTAGCCACAGGACCGTACCCCACTTCACAGCGGTTAATATGAGAGGATGAATTATGATGAACGCGAAGCGACGACAGATCGGAGTTCTGTTTTAGAGTTCTTCGAGGAGCTACGACCCTCCATATCATCGAGGACTGCGACCGGTACACGAGTGAACGCCGAGTGTTTCGATGCCAACTTGAGCTCCTCGACCATAGGCCATTCAGCTTGTCCAAAGTACTTGTTCCATGGAGGTCTCCTGCGCATCAGTGCCAGGCTCTTAGCTCCCTTTTTGCTTTCATGCAAGCCACTGCACTTGTAAGTAAACTTAGCAGGCACTGGTAGAAGCCTATACACGGCATAGAGCGAGGATTAGTCAATAACGAGGTGACACACACAACTATGCTCTGCTCCCCTGGATCCACCTGCGAAGGGAGCACTGGAGACCTTGGCTACGAACGCCAACGCGCAAGTTTGGCTGTGTTCTTATGAGGGCCACTGCGTGATACCGTGGCCACAACGCATAGTGTAGGCCAGATTCCGGACATTCAGCTAGCATACACGTAACCTCCGTCGTACGTGGGTACACCATGACAGGGCTGATGGTGTGTCTGTCTTTTTAGTGCGGCGGGCAAGGAACGCGGGTGTGTTGTCGCTGTACCTCTGTTAACAAGAAACAACGTCGGCGGGGGTGTATAGGCAAATGAGCTCTCGGTCTGCCAGACACCCACGAGGCGGGACATACAGCCATAGGGCGGAGAAGGTAAATTCCTTTTTGGGCGAGCCGGTGAATTTTGTCCGGAAAGCCATGACGCATGAAAGTGTTTGTGGAAGCTGTGTGGATTGCTAGCCGGAAGCGTAGCGTAGGGAAATGTAAAATGTTTGATCCAGAGCGACACAGGGGGTCACCACTAACGCTGGTGCCCGTCGTGACACATCGAGCACGTTGGAAAATGCATAATCGTGAAGGGAATCTCGTTTCAATGTATCAGGTCTGGTGTCTTGGTAATGACGACTACCGTTGTTCTGTCGAAACTTTATGCAGGACTGGCATACATAAGCTTGGCTTTCGTAACCCCATGCCAGCGCTAGTCTTCAGAAGTTTAGCTTACTTCTGTCACATTTTTCGCATCACGTTTTGTGGTGGCCTAAAGACGTCTTCTTGACGCACGGGCAGTACCACTGTATACGGGAAGCAGTATCTGCATTGCACCTATCTGCGTAAGTGCACGTACTCCATCACGAAGTCCGCAACGGCGATGTAGCCCCCTCGATGCATCATCCTGTTCGTCGAAGAGGGACCACCACCAGGTTGTACAGCTCTGGAAATAACTGGTTTCTCAAGCCTTTTAATTGATACCTGTCCCTGGACTCAGGCGGGCCTGTGCGAAAACTTAGCCGCTCGTCGTGTTTTTCTTCTTTTTTTTTTTCCTTGTGCTCGGCTGTCGCCGACCATCTGACAACATTCCAGGTGCGGCTGCCAGAGCTTCCGGACACTTCCGTGCATTAGCGTTCTTTCAAGGGCAGCACTCCGTTGCGTCCTCGTCTGGCAACGTTTCTCCTAGGTTTTGTGTTGTGTGTAAGCATTGCATTGGTGGGTTATTTTATACGGATGAGTAAGTGATTGGGATGCCTGACTGGACGATGGCCAAGGGGAGAAACAATCGCTCGTTCGGGCCATTGTTTCTCAGCGCGATCCGAACGCGCCTTTCTTTTCTCCATTCTTGATGCGAACTTTCCATGGGTGTATGCAGTGAACTTTCCGTATCATGTCGTTTTCTTTTGGTGGGGAAATGGCAGGAAAATTATCTGAAAGGGGGAGGGACCGCTTCCGTGTCCGCGTAATGGTCGATTTGTTGATGGTTCTTGGCTGAGCTACGCACTGCACCTGCTGGTATTTTGTTTCTTAGCTTTTATTTCGAGCGATTCCTCGTACACAGTAGTAAGAGCGTTCATTATCGCTTGTGTAGCCGCTTCAACGCGCACTTGGCTGTATGGCAGCTGTAGGAGTACTGTCGATCTGCCGGCTCAGCGTGGTTGAGCGCCTCATATAGGGCTCATATAGGGATCCAGCGCCTATAGGGGTTCACACAGGGGTTCAGCGCCTCATATGAGCCACATATACGGGTTCAGCGGCACATATAGGGATGGTAGCTGCAGAACAATCTGCCGACATCTCTAGAATTACCCCGACTGCATGCGCTGGGCACCGCTACGGTTGCAATATACTGCGACAAGACGCCTCTGGTCGTGCTTGTCTGCACCGTAGATACGAAGATATTGAATGAAAGGCCCCCTGGCGGCCAATCGCATCCTCATTACCCACCCCCGCGCTCATCGGTGACTTTTGCAGGTTTGGTCACGTCCCTTCCAACACCGTGAAGCTATCGCGAGCTGGATAGATCGCTCGTATCTGGCGCCATCTTTCTTCCTTGGTGCGATTATCACTTCCGCCAGGCGTCCTCAAGGGTGGTGGAATGTCACGTGACCTCACGAATTCTGGTGCCGATTCCGCTTAATGTGTACTCACGATAGAGATGGATGAAGATGGTCCACGTTGGTAAAAAGCCCGCCGTTCGACGTGACGGCGCTTTTACGATTGCCGAACATAATTGTTTCTCTTAGTATTCGCATCATACAGTTCTTTTTGTTTGTTCGTTCTTTTTCTGCTTTTTCTCTTAAATCATCCTCCGTTTTCGAGTTCGTGTTGTCTGGCCGCCCACGATGTCCAATGATGTGGGGGATGTCCGGATGACTCCAGCAGTGTTGTTACGTAACCCGCTGCGATGAATTTAAAGCGTACGCAGACTAATTGTGGTTCGCGAAGTCGTTTCAGGAAAACGATTCGCCAAATTCACCAGCGCCCTTTTTTCCATTTTTTCGTAGCGGTGTGGGGTGGGGTAGGATCGCGCAGCATAAGTGGGAGAGTACTCCTGTGACATCGACATTCATAATTTAATTGTTGTCGTTGCTAATACACATCAGCGGACTCCAAAAGGACGACTTGAATACAACTGGAAGCACGTTTAGTCTAATCTTAAAGAAGAGAGAGAAAAAAAAAACGGAAAACATATAGGTAGTAAACGCATTGAAATGAGGAAGGTGTATTCTGTGTCATCAGCGGCATGGCCGAGCGGGAAAAAATGCATCCGCTCGTTCTTGGTAGCAAAGGTACTGCTGAAGACGGGCGGTGGTGGGTTCGAACCCTACCACAGGCTGTGCAGTCATAGGTTTTCCCTGGGTTTACCGGCAGACTTTTCCGGACGGATATCTGCACCGTCTCTTGAAAACGGCCCAGGGCGCACACTAAACCCCTTATCTCCTACTTCTTCCTACTGTCCTCTCTCCATGTGTCCACGTATGAACGCCACTCATAGCCACAGTTGCTTCGCGGCGTTAACACCGGAATAAAAAAAATTCGGTCCCGCTTCATTTCTGTGGGGTCTTTGGGCTTGCGTTTTGAAAACTGAATTGGAGGGGATGTCTAGTGAAGGTCAGGATTTCTCTGGATGCGTGGCACGTGCGTCGTCTCCCAAATTGACCTCTACCAGAGAAACGTCATCATGACGTTGTTAGACAGTCTGAAACCGAAACAGATCGGAAAGGGGAGGGCTGGGTTCCACGAATGGGCATTCCCTGGGCGGTCATGGGCGGTCTCCTATTGAAAGAAAAGTAGTACCGAAGGTCGCGTCCCTTTCAGGGACCATCGTGATCCCCTCAAGACCGTGGCTTTCGTGCGCGATCTTGTTCGCCCCCTAGCTTCGAGCGTAGTTCAAGTCTACCAAATTGGTGGCGCTGTCGAACAACTATGACGTCATTTGTTTACAAACAGGGAGAGGTCTATTGCACCATTGGGCTATCGCATTACTACTCTAACGGCAAGCCGACCTCGTCACCACGACCACAACTCAGAAACCTTATCGCAAAAACGTGTCAAAAACCACTGCTCTTGTTTCATGGGCAGGCTGAAGAGGCGCATTGTTAGCCGGGAAAGGCGAGGTAAAGGGAAGTGAGAAAACAGGAGCAAGAACCGCTCGTACCCCTCTTTGCACTTTTTTCTTCGTACCTGTGCGAGACGCCCTTTCGTTGTAAATCGCAGGCCAAACGCAAATAAAGGGTTTGTGCGCATTGTTTCGCAGCCCATGTAACGGCATGAACAACAACAAATCAGGTGAGTTCCTTCACCGCAAGGGTCCGGGTATACCCCCACTACGTTACTTAGCCCATCTCAGTGAGAACCTTTGATGGCAAATTTACGTTTCTCACATGCGAGCGAATACTTATTTAGTGTTCTACGATTGGTCTCCGCTCCTGACGTCACCGGGGGCTGGTGCTGCGAATGTAATGTGAGGGCGAGTTTCTGTTGCCTGATTTCGCAGCTCGGAAACTGGTTGGATTGGCTTTTGCGGTTGTCAATTTGCGTTGCAGGCAACGGCGAACTGGTGTCTATTTTCAAGAGGTTTCATATCCTGTCCTTCTCAGACACGAACCAAACAAAACGTAAAATCTCGCCTTCAGTTCTTCAGTTTGTATGGCGTTTTTGACTGAAATGCCGCCATTTGCTGCCCTGTTTAATTTCATAGCCCCTACTGACACGCTACGGTATGCTAATGACTACTCCGTTACTTCCATATGGGAACACTGTCATACGCAGTTGCATACAGTGCTCGTTTCTCGAATCGTCTACTTGTTGATGTCCGTTATCAGTCTTCATTCGCACAGTGGTGCTATGGAATTGAAAAAAAAAATATCCGCGCAAAGCACAGCAGTCATATCACAAAAAATAGTTATTCACTGCACATAAGTGAAACCCGTTGTAGTGTGTTCACTCACTCCTGGTAGTGTAGTGTTCTGGGGTTGGATCACGGCTAAATGTCAGGGGGCATCTCCTTACTGAATATACCCTACTTGATCCAAGCACCATTATCCCTTTGACCCGTATGCGTGGGCGCGTCCCTGTTTATAGCGGTCACGGAATGCATTCATAGTTCACTAGGTCTGAAGATGAGTGTCTTAGGTGAGAGCGCTGCTTATGCAGAGGGGTCGTTGGAACAGTTGAGTCTGTCTTTCGCATCGAAAGTGTCCTCGAGGGTTCTCACTTTGCACGAAGGAAATATTGGAGCATGCTACAAGAAGGTGAGGAAAGCTCTGTCGAGAGGAACCAATTAAGTCTTGAGACCAGAGGTCAGCACCTGTAACTCGTGCTCATTTACCTCACGCTCAGCTCTCCGTTTGCTCACTCGTGCTCAGCTCATTGAGCATGAGTGATAATACTCATGAGTGAGCTTGCGGGCCTTGCCCAGAAAGATTCGTCACTTGGTGACTTACTCTACTCTCCAGTAGAGACGTGACTTTGAGCTCGGGATGAACCTTATCGCTTCTCCCCGTGAAGTTGTCCCAGGACACATACTAACCATCCCACTCCCCCCTGCTATCGTATCTTCATATGTCCACATCTGTCACCTGTGCGCTACCCATGGCTACAGTTGCTTTGAGGCGCTTACACGAAAACGAAAAAAAGGTCCGATTTGCGAAATAATAGCATCAGATTATTATACCGTCTGCTGCATAACGTATACATTTAGTACACTGTAAACGAAGAATGCCCAGATAATTGATTCGTCACTCGGAACGTGCTGTAACAATGCTTCTCATGTATGAAAAAGAAACATCACCTGATAACTTAGATTTACTTATCAGCTTTATCACCGAATAACTGGTATCTCCTCTTTGTGCAATTGCCCCCTGTTTGCAATGACGTTATCTAACCTACAACGTGACGCTGCAGAAAGGTTCCTTTTGTATTTGCGTTCCCCAAGAGAGACCGCTTTATCGTTGATGGGGCTAGTTTTAGCAGATCGGAAAACGTTTACAGTGGCGCTTCCGAAGACGCTGTGGGTAAAATGGAATTGTTCCTTTGTAGTGGACAACATCACAATGCTGAACTTGGATATGACGGCTTCCTTCATTCGTGTAGTTTTCGTGCACTGCTTCCGATCAACGCCCTGGTGTAAGGATTCTTGGACATTTATATACACATTCCATTCACCCGCGATGAATTCGTTTCGCTTTCACTTAAATTACAGCTCAACAAGTACGAGAAGATAAAAACGCCTGGCTCTTACAAAACCGATGAGCTGTTTCCTACAGGTATGCGCCGGTGCAGTACCGGAAAGGACACAAGAACGTGCTCGCTGAAACCCCCACCAACAGATAACGTTGGATATTTTTCTGCCTGCTTGAGTACCAGGAAGTGTGGACCACAGTCTATCATATTTCCGAACTGCTGCTATCTCGCTGCTTTTACATTCCTTCGAAGAAAATATTGAAAAAGAAAGAAAGAGATCTTACCAATAGCATAAACCTGACGGAGGAAAATTCCATTGAACATCCCGTTCAGGCACGAGTGCAAAGGGCGCTGATCAGAAATTAGGAAGTCAGCCGGCGTAGCGCAGGATCAGGTTGTGTCATTTGCTCGTTTCGATGGACACTTTATTTGCCAGTGAACTCTCAAACCGATTCGAAACGATTTAAGATTTTGAAATGAAACCAGAAAAAAAGAAAACTTAATCCTCCGACCCGTTCCCTCCGCCTTCATGCCCCCGAACGTGACTGTTCCTTTTTTTTTAATTATTATTATTATATTTTTAAATCTAAAAGAAATGGAACGAGAGACCCGATCCCCTCTCTCTCTCAAAGCCAATAGTGCCGGATTGAGGTGCGTGATCTGCGTGCGAGATTAGTCACGTGACCATGCGATGGTACGTTGTTTCGGACGTAGTTTCTTGAACTCGCTTGTCCTCTTTCTCATGTTGCCTCTCCTCCTCTCCACGAAATGCACAGCCGAGGCACGTACAACCAAAGAGCCAACAAAATGGCCGTTGACGAAGATTTGGTTGGCCAACCGGTTTGAACGAAACCGCGGCGCGTATGGCGACCTCTGGCGTGAGGGACGCGCGATCTTTATTCATGAGTTGTCGACGACCGCGGGAAGCTACATACAACTCCGGTAGCGAACCGAAATGCGCATATGGATGACACAAACTGGTGTGCGCAAAACATGCTTCGGCTCTGGTCGGCTTCACTTCAGGGTGAAGGTGTCAGACGACCCCAGTTGCACCTCTAGAGAAGCTTTTTTGCGAAATTATGATTCAGCTTGAAATTGACAGCGGGTGCTTCGACCATGCTGGTGTTTTCCGTCTTGCGTCGTAATTTGTAGCAGGTAAAGCGTGTTAGGCATTTCGTCTGTCCGTAGCCATATATCATTTTCGATTTTGGAATGAGTATCAGGACGTGCATAGGGCAGGAAGGGCAATGTTTAAAAAAAGTCACTGAAAAAGTATGGTAAACATAACTTGTCGTTCAGCAGGTAGCGGGAAAAATCAACGAGATTTTAGTTGTAAACGCGAACTGGCACAAAATGAGCCTTCTCAATACTGCTGTTAGAGTTGCTGCTGGATAAAAGTTTACTGCACTCGCTTCTCTGACTGGTCGCATCCAACACAGGAAAACGGTTATGTAGTTTATCCTCGTAACGTTGTAGAAGCAGCTCGTGAAACGCATCTCCAAACAACGCAGAATTCTCGTCGCAGTGGGAAACAGATAATGTTAGAATAAATTTCAGTCACAAATACTTATATACGCAAAAAATGTTTCGTCACCTACATTGAAACGAAAGCAGCACACAAGAGGAGACAAAGCATGACAGATACAACGGTTGTTCGCACACTGACGGCGAAGTGTTCTGCATGCGTTCCCGGTTCGTCTATCCTTTCTTCTTCTTTTTTTAACAGTGTGAGTTTTGAGACTGTCGTGCACAGAAGCATATCGAAAGACTAGTGGCCTATGTTTCGAAGAAAGAGGTTGTTGGTCCCAAAAACCGGGAGCACTCATGCGAAGGCGTCTAATGGCATTCGGTATGGAATGGTTCAAGAGGGAACCATGGAAGGGAAATGGCATGCAATGCATGGTGCAACCAGGAGGGGAATGTCGGCACCTGGCTTGCCTGTCACTTTGGGTGTCATCGTACGGTGATGGAAGACGCCTTCGGGTGGCTGACAAGGCCGGTGACTCGCCCACCGCCGGCAATGATGCAGGAATTGAGATAGCTGGTTATTAAGACGTACCTATTTCCCGTTTGATGTCGAGACCTTCATTATTCTGTGGAATCGAGAAGCGCAAAACAACATTGTTAATTCCAGCAAGGTCGTTACACGTGTAGAAGAGCCAATAACATGTCGCCTCGTGAACCTTTGTATTCGTCACAACGATAGTGTTGATTGATGAAATATTCAGGAGAGTCTCGTCCGAGTGAGTATGAAAAAAAGAGCTCCTTTTCGCCCCCGATATGCGAAAAAGTGACACCGATAGCTGTATCATCTTCGCGCACAGCTAAGGTTTATTTCCCCCTCCCTGCACTGCGATTGACTACCGCGCCGGTCAACGACGGTGCTGCAGCAGGTGCGATGGTGCAGCGTGTGTTTGTGCGTGTGATATCATTTGTGGCATCCACTGTACTACGTGGTATTGTGACGTCGTAGTGCGATGAC
The DNA here is from genome assembly GCF_037126465.1 of Ornithodoros turicata. Lineage (NCBI taxonomy): Eukaryota > Metazoa > Arthropoda > Arachnida > Ixodida > Argasidae > Ornithodoros > Ornithodoros turicata. The sequence goes on along the minus strand of NC_088202.1, from coordinate 28,858,731 downwards.
GTCTTTCGTTTCTGCTACACACGCCTTGATCTCCGTGAACACCGCAAAAACCTCCCTGATACAGCTATCCCTGTAAAAGCGAGTGCAGACACATGTAATACGACCTGCGTCAACATATCTCAGCAATAATGGTCCCAACAACTATCGCGAGTAATTTAAGCTCCAAATCGTCTCAGTGTAACACAAAACACGATCAGAGCTTGACATTGACACGGTCATCCTGATGACAGAACGCACTGTATTCAGCTCGTCAAGTGTGTCCTGAAGTTCTCCAGAAGTAGCCTCAATACATGGACGAGTTCCTTCGTGGCTCGTCGTTGGAAACACAAAGCTTTCAGTTCATCATCGCCTGTGGAAAGCTCTTGACTCTCTCCCCGCAGACACGCGGTATTTGGTCTTCGTAACGAGTGCAAAGTCTTGAGACGCCGACCCTTGACGCGGTCATCAACGCGTCCCGATGGAAGGACATTGGAAGACATTGTTCATCTGCGTAATCCGACCGTTGTGTAAACACGCGCGAGTGAAAGACAAGTGTTTCCAAGCATCGTCGGGGAAAGACCACAGAAAAAATATAATAAAAAATAGAAGCGTCGGGGCCGGATGTGACGGGAGGGTCACAGGAAGTAGTGTCTCAGTGCGCGAAAAAGTCGCTGTGAGCTAAAATACGAGCTTTCGTTGAGTACGACCATGTTTTTATTATTAACTGGGACTCCCTCTGGTGAGGATGGATCTGGGGGATGAAGGACGAAGTAGCGGGGAGAGGACATCTGGAAGAGACGTCACGGGTGGTTGTCAGGGTGGCGCCACCTGATGCCTGGTTTACTCGAGAAGGTGGGAGGGGCGCGGCGCTACGTCTGGTACAAATTGAACTGTATCTCTGTGCTCTGGTAAACAGAGGCGGGACCAGTGTTCTGTTTTTAGAAGCAGCCAACGTTTGGTGCGATGGGACGCGGTCGCTTGACTGTGGGTTCAGGGTGGATTAGGTCTCGTTTAATTTTACCATTCAGCAGCACGGATACTTCCGCGTGCACAAGTTGTATGCTCTCAAATGCAGCCCCCCCCCCCCACTGACCAATGTGCTGGGTGTTCAAAGCCCATGGTTACCCCGTAAATATCTGTGGGTAACATGTAACACAAATAATGTAAAACAAAACACCGGTCTCTCAATAAATACAACCTATGATGTTCTTGTCATCAAATCATCATCGTCGTCGTCTCGATAAAGACTAAAAAATTACCATGCGAGTGCGTCCTTACTAAAGCTTCCTTTGAACTTGTTTAGTATGTACTGTAGGATATGTTTAGGGGGATGCCACGATATTCCACCGTTAAGAATCCACCGTTTAAAATCTCAGATGTTCAAAATCCCAGCTTTCTAAATTAAAGCTTTAACATGAAGAATGACGGAATGATAGTGTTGCATAATACATATTACTGACAAACCTCGCAGTATTGCGTGATTTTGACGTCAGTAGAAGTCAGTGTCGCGAATAAAAACAGGTTTTTGGCGACCGTTAGGCTTAGCCTGGCGGTCACATCAGAGCAGCAAAAATTATTAGATTTTGGTTAGGTTAGTTTAGGTGTTTTTTGACAGTTCGCCACGGCGTTGCGGGGCTCCCCACAGTTGGGCACGCACGCAACGCTACGCTAGCCCCGTTTGGGATTTTCAGTATATGGCCCCCATGTTTAGTATTGTTTAGTATCATAGAAACGTTTTTTTATTGTTGTTGTATTCTTTAGTATGAGTGCGAACTAAGGCTTTCTTGACGGAGTAATTAATCCTCGCTCTCTCTTCTCCTTTCAGGTAATTATCCCGGTTGGTTTCGTCTTGGTCACGTGTAAAAGGATGCTGTGACGTCACGTCGAGGTGTAGCAGCCAGTGAGTGACGGTAGGGGAGCCGCGGAAGAGCGCAAAGTAGGTCATGCCGTGCCATCAGAATAAGCTTGACGATATTCAAGGATATTCAAAGTGAAAGACCAGCGTGATGCGCCCCAAGAAATAACGAAAGATCGCCCCTGCCGTTTCTGACACGCGCGTTTGCGGCTCTGAGCAAAACGGTGTCATCCGAAGAAGTTGTTGCCACGAAGGAGTTGGTCTACATGGAGTGAACGCAGGGGCGTCCACTCGCTTCCTGCATATTTGCTCATGGGTGGAACGGGAACGAGTAATGGTTTTGCGTGCCACAATTGTAAGTGGTTCTAAGGGGCTAATTTATTGGCCGAGTTTATGATCGCAGTCGTGAGATTCATTGCGGTCATATAGGCATTCTCGTATACCGTACTTTTATCCCATTCGCAATGCCAAAATACTTCAGTATTACGCGAGTGCGCGGTTAATGCGCCTCTACGTTATCGTTTTATTGCGCTTAATTTTAAATATCATGTAATTCTGAACGTATAATGGGATAAGTTAATGAAACTACAGCGTCTTTCTAAGATTGAACACTGGTGCAGTGCAAAATTTTCTTACATCTTTTTGACCTGCGTTGTTGTTGCGCCATTAAACCCAAATCATCTTTTTTTTTTCTTCCTCTTTCGTGTGTAAATGCCTTCTCCTGCAGATCGCACTTTCGCAGAGTAAGTTTGACACCGCGCTGAAGGGTCTGCACAGGTTGATTGTTGTCCCTGTGCCAGTAAACTTGAAATCAATCAATAATACAGAGAAGTAGTGTTTTGTAAAACACCCTTCTAAATGGCGTATCCAACATATCCCACCATTTCAAATGGCATGTTTTACGGAAACATCATTTCAGGGTAGTATGTTCCATTTCAAACACTGTTTCAGGTGGGTGTTTTGCAAAGATCTCGTACGACATCATTATTAAACTGTTCAGTTGAGGCTGCGGAATAATAAAACAAGATATTTATTCGTAAAAGCAACCCCTTTTACACCCCGTAAGCCGTAAAAAAAATTTACAGTCTACTCGTGACGTGGGTAAGAGCCGTCCCATAAAATGCCTCTGAAACAAAAGTACTCCCAATTGAATAGAGGCATTGGCTGTTAAGTTGCCACCGAGTATACGGTGAATCACTAAAACGGAAACTGTAGCTCCTACGCGAGTCGCCCCGAGTACAAAACGTCCAAAGTACCGCAAGCGTCGCCAGCTAAGCAACACGCCGGCAGGGAGTCTCTCCGGGGCGTGGTACGGAATATGCACTTCCAGCCGTGACGCGGAATACGCCCTGGCGAAAGACTTGGCCTTCCTTTGGGTACATAGTCACCAACGCCGGCGTACAGAAGAGTACACATTAGATAGAGTACGCTCTTCAGCGGACGGGGTCCTTTGCCCTGGAAGGTCTCGGAGAGAGGCGCACTATCCTTTGGGCTGAGCACAAATTTATGAGTTGCGGGAAGTCAGCGGGAGAGAGAATATGCAATGGACCCGAGTGGTTTGAGCTTTTAAGAAACACGGGGAACGTGTGCACGATCGGCGAGCTCGTAAATTTGATGTGTAGCACAGGATAAGAACGGCGTTTTGCTACAGGGGTGCACATAGCATTTATTGCCCGGTGCAATGGAACGGAGGGGGCGATGAAAGCCAATTGCCAGATTATGCATAGAGTTACTTTGGCGGTGCGGAATCTTTGCAAGCATTTGTGAATCGTCATTTGCCATTGTCGGTAGTCAGTTTTTTCTTTGAGACCTAACACTTGCTCTTTTGCCAATGGATAGCAGGGTACGACCAGGGATTCAGAATGCACCCCTCTCTGATTGTCTATCATCACCATGTGCTTCAGTTGATCTTAGACAGGGTATCTAGACTGTTATCCTATAGGACACTGGACCTCTCTCTCTCTCTCTCTCTCTCTCTCTCTCTCTCTCTCTCTCTCTCTCTCTCTCTCTCTCTCTCTCTCTCTCTCACACACACACACACACACACACACATACATACATACATACATAAAAGCCTGGGCCTGTCCGTGACTACGACTCTTTCGGGTTGGAGCCGCGATTCTGCCGGTTGTTTAACCATACTTTTTCGGGACGTAACCATATAGTATTTGATCGATTTTACCTTTCTGCAGTAAACAACTTGACTGTACCACCAGCGCACATATTTTTTATGACCAGCAGCTCCTTCTGCAACCTGCTTGACCTGATATGTTCGCAACAGCTTCTATACTATATTGCTAAGGATGGCGCATGTGCTCCAAACGCAGCAGCGCTACATTTTCCCACCCATATTTGTAACGTACTTTAGTCGTTATATAGCACGACAACGTTTTGCTCTATCTCAATAACGTACATGTATGAAAGTACCGGTCTCGTCAGAGAATCCGAATTTTACGAAACGCACTTACCTTCAGAACGGTCCACACAACCCCTGTTCATAGTGCTTTTTTAGCGTCTGCCTAGAGCGAGAGAGAGAGAGAGAGAGAGAAACAGCTTTGGTCTTTGCCCTCGTAAACATCTTTCTTCGAGTACCAGTCGAATTTCACGGGTCATTTAAATGGGTTCGCTTCCCATTTCACGCCCGAGCTAACGTCGGAGTTTCCAGCTTTCACCCCGTCTGGCCCCACGTCCGTCTTTGTCAGTCGGTTACAGTGGAGAGCGAAAATGAACACGCACAATAACACTCTGCAAGTGCACTTGCAGTACTTCCCAGTGATCCGAACGTGCCAAACTGTTCGGATGGGTAAACATGCTACCAATGATAATAAGCAGCAGTTCGTAATGCACTCGGTCATTTAGCCGTGTCATGTTCCAAAGCGTGCGACACTAACGTTGAGAAGGAAAAGATATCTACTCCGTCAACTAAACGTACACGGTTGGAGATAAGGAGACGCGGTGGCGTGCCCCGAGAAATACTGCAGCGTAGTGTCATGCGGCCAGTCTTAGCAGCCAATACGGAAGCAGAGGGAGTATGATGGATTACATTATCTGACGCAGGGAGGGAGCGTGACCCCTCTGCGTCCAGCCAACCTGTCTGCGGAGCAGTAATATTTTGAGAGCGGGCAGACCTTATGGCAGATTCTGGATGGCACTGTACAAATAACAACCGAGACAGAACAATATACACCTGCTCCCGTGGCATAGTGGTTAGAGTGATCGCTTTCCGAGACTGGGAGGTGACACGGGTTCGAATCCGGTCACCGGCTGTGCTGTCTGAGGTTTTCCCTGGGTTTTCCGAAGACTTTCCAGACGAATGTCGGCACAGTTCCCCCCTGAAGTCGGCCCAGGACGCATACTAACCCCCCCTGTCCCCCACTTTTTCCTGCTGTCCTCTCGTCATCTGTCCACGTCTATACGCCGCTCATAGCCATAGTTGCCTCGCGGCGCCAACGCGGAAGTAAAAAATAAATAAAAAAGCAATATACGGCAAGTACTGTGGGGACACGGTTGTCGAAAATCAGCACTCCGTGATGTATTCCATCTCAAATGTCCTGGTGTTGCATGACTATGGACCTTTTTCACATACGCATCGTATCCTAGCGGCTCTCCAACGAACCATGCTCGGCGCGCGTCAAAACAAATCCAAGTGGGTAGCACAAAGGGCCAAAACCGGTGCGGAGTGGGGAAAAACAAGCTAGCGCCATTCGCGTGGTCTCCCCACTGGTCCCCACTTCTGTCGTCCCCATACTGCGCCATCTAGTGAAGACGGAGGTAATCCTCCCCGGCGCCTCAAGGTCATACGCATGCGCATAGGCCATTGTGAAAAAGGTCCATTTCTTTTGAGTAAAAAAACACACGCACCACATGGTCAAAATACCTTCAAATACAATAATCGCGCAACACTTTCAAGCGCGACTGAGCTAATATGGGTCGTGGAACTGCTGATAGAGGATTTTAGCTAACCGTGTCCACAACAGTACACGTGCAGTGGAGTAGCTGGCAGTGCCTTGTTTGTACGGTGCTTCATTTCAAAAGGGTAGCACACGAACATCTAATTTTCGGTATGTACTTAGCTCATTTCCACTTGATTTCTATGCCGTCATTACGTATTATTTTTATTGTTGTTGTCCATTTGCCGCAGGCCAGTAGCTTTTTCCCTGCCACTTGTGTAGTGGCATTATGGTTGCACTTCCGTGCTGACAAATTAGTATAAGTATGACCTTTCTACACTCACATTCTTTGTGTACCGAGAAGAACTCAGTCCTTCACCCCCGTTGTGGTCACAAACAATTTGGAGCCTCTGCGTGAGGGACGAAAGAAAAAGAGGAAGTCGGATGTGGGTTAAACATTTACCGTCTCACAACTGCCTGAGTACTCCACTGTATGGCTGTGAAACCATTTTCTTTTGTGCTCCGAATCATTTAGCCTTTGGAGATAAGCAAAGCAATGCACCGGGACAGTCGGTCGTCCGCTAGTGCTCGAAGCAGGTGCGCTGTCGAAGATCTCTTCCTGGAAGCGTTTTAAAAAATGGCGGATGCTTACTATGGTACCACCACTGCACATTGGGTGCGGTTTTAGAGATCTCCTGAGAGATATATTTTATCGTTGGCGTTAGATGTCTTCCTTCATGTGATACTTGATCGGATTGGTAGTTGCGACAGCGAGAAAAGCTTATGAATGCATGAACGAAGCAAGCAGCGAGAGATGTGGACGACTTGGGCGAAATACGTCGAAATTTCCCTCACTGTCCCAGGATTACCAAAAGTGGAAAATCGATCTGGCAAAAGTAGTTCGAAGGAAAACTTTCAGATCTGGAACCGCCGGTTTTATCATCATCATTATGATAATCGCTATTTCGTGTTTCTTGCTGTTTGCGCCTAATGACGCGAATATGAAAGTTATGCAGTGACAGTACGGGAGAGATATCTTTCGCGCAACCCTATTGAGCACGTCCAAGTCCGATCTTTCGAAAGCCTTGGCCACTATAGAACGCTGAGAGCCTTTTCTGCTTAGTGGGGCGTTTCATCTTCGCCTTTCTCGCGCAGTTCGCCCGTAAAGCTTTCAGCGAAAGTGTAACGGCGAACGAGCTTTTCTGTTCCAGCGAAAGCGCTGTGCTTTATAATTGACCGCGACAAGCGTCGCCCTCTGTTCGTGTCTTACCGCGATTACCTAAAACGCGGAGAGAAGAGAGAAAGGGAGAATGATGGACTGTGTAACGAAAGAGGAAGTTGAGCTTTATGTTCATTTTTCGCAAATTTCACGGTCGCGAAGCTACCATTCTCCCTCTCTCTCGTCTGTGCTCAGCGGTGCATTGGACCGTATGTGCACGCTTCACTTTCCCTTGCTTTCCGTGCGGCAGCAAAAGCTGTTTTTCTGTCCTTTCACTGCTTGACGACGCTGCTGCTGGACATTTCGGTCGTTATCCATTTTTCGGCTTGTCCATATAGTAGGGTGCTTGTATTAAGTGTTCCCAGCCATTATTGACACCATCACGCTTTACCCGTTGGGCGCGGGGGAAGCCATTTAGCGTAAGGTGTCCATACGAGCTGTGTCGATGGAAAGTCTCTTTCACGGATGATTTATGCGATATTTTGACGGTCGCGGCCGTGAGGACTATACACGTTGACGTCCCAGAATACTTAGCGGAATTGCTACCGGGAATTGTTGTTAGAAGGTCGGGTCCTGCGCGTTAGAATATTAGGGGGTAGAAAGAAGAAACTCACTGAAAAGGATAACCAACTGCAGGATTCGAACCCACATCTTCTGGAAGTAAATTTTCGGTGCCAACAGTATACAAAACTTGACACCACTTACGACTGTTCGTACATGCACTTGTAGACGTGCAGTACAATGAGGTTACACGCGTGTCCACGGTTGTCAGCGGGAATGTAGGTCTGATATCCTCCTCTGCAATCGTTTCTGCCACTTTTCCTTGTCCATTAATGGGATGCCTTACACTTTTCAAAAATCCGTGTGGATCGGCGAGGATGCACGCCATGCACTGTTACGTTTGTAGCGAGGATGGCGTAACAGACGACTTTAATGTGTCCCATTGCATTTGTCTTCTCTGTCTTCATTGTTTTTAAACCTTTGCCATTTGGCTTGCCCTTCCCCTCTTTCTTTATGAGATAACTTGAATGGCACTTCCTTTGTTGTCGCGTTGGGAGGGACGTCTTCAAACATCCGTTGAGGTGCAACGGACGGAAGTCATTTCCACTAGAACGCGTTCGGTGCGTCTAAAACGTCGCTTAATTAAACACGCTGTACGTGGAAGAGAATGACTGTAGGAGACCATAACGCGTCCAAATCGTGTTTCGTATCAAGGGCAGGTGTGGATGATGTATTCCTTACGACAATTACGGTTTCACGGGTTCGTAAGAATAATATTCGACTTAGTTAATATTAGCTGCGTGGGTTCCGCAAGTACCGACAGAGAAAGTATAAAATGATTAGTCAAGATTGCAGACTCAGGTCGGAGGGCGCCGATATTTAGAACAGGCTCTGTTCGAAATATCGGCGTCTCCCAACATGATGCCTTTACTTCGATTATCCTTCGCCGGATCGCTCTTCAGAATTGGTCGGAGAAATGCTGTTGCTTCATTGCATAGGGGTTTCTCTGTATAGCTTACAGAGGACATTACACTTGTAGCTAATGAACAAATCTGCGACCAGCGGCATGGCCGATCGGGTTAAGGCGTCCCGCTCGTTGCTGGTAGCCAAGGTCGTGATGAAGACTTGGGAGGTGGCTGGTTCGTACCCTACCACAGGCTGTGCTGTCTGAGGTTTTCCCTGGGTTTTCCAAAGATTTTCCAGCCGAATGTCGGCTCAGGACGCATACTAACCCCCCTGTCCCTCACTCCTTCCTGCTGCCCTCTCTTCATATGTGCACATCTCTACGCCTCTCATAGCCACAGTTGAATCGTGGCGCTATCACGGAACTTAAAAAAAAAAAACAAATCCCGTGCTTCTGCGGTAGTCTTTAGATGTGGAAGGTTGGGCATATACTGACGATGGTGCCGTTTGTGCCTTTCTCAGAAAGACAAGATACGATACAATTCAAACCAACAAACACTTTTTTTAGCGTTCTCAACTGTTCCTTTTTTTTCGACGTCCATTCATCCGTCCATCAAATGTTCCTCTCTTCTACCTGCCGCTGACCATTCATCAATTCATCGTTTTCCTTCTCGAACGGAAATGAGGTAGGGCTTGAGTGAGCAGCGAATCTTTTATTTTCCCCGCGCTTACCGCGAGGACCACCCCCGCACGCATAGGAACCCCAAAAAGATGGACGGACGCCGAAGGAAATACGCTTGGACGATCGGACTAACCACCAAAAAAAGCTACACATGCACAGTTGCTATGAAATCCCCCCCCCCCCCCAAAAAAAGAAAAAGAAACTGAGGACGCCTCCATCCGGTCACCATTTTTACGCTCAAAAATATACTTTTAGTGAAACTGGGAACACTGCTGTTGCAGTTTTCCGACGCCCATTCCAAGTGCATTCGAGGATCGCACGAGATTGACACATCAGGCAATTGCGGGGGATTTTCGTTTCAGGTGGTGTTGGAGTTCCACAAAGGGGATGGGATGGAGGAGAGGTACACGAATCTCACTAGAATATTGTTCCGCATACGTACGTATATTGTATCCCCTTTCCCCGTCCACCCAACCTGACATCGGGTGTCGCTGGACACGCGATGTCCTCCTGTAATTCCATTTTATGCGTGTGGGGTGTCCGCGCCAGCTACGGACAGTATTTTAGGAAACGAGCAAATTATTTTTTCTTCGTCAATTTCAATAAGTGACGATATATTCTTGGTCAAGTGGGCAACCTTATAACCATACACAACCGTCTGGGGCGAATTGTCCAAGTTAATTTTGACTTGTGAACTTTTTAATTATGAGATGATTTAAAGATGACAGATATATGAAAGAAGTCGCGCTTCCTTTGGGATGACAAGATCGAGCCAGTGTAACGCGAGGAAATGGCCTGCAAATAAAGGCATATTCAGCGGTCACATTTCTCCGATCGCCACAAGCGGACTTTCTCAGTTACCCTTAAATGCGAAGGCGAAACTAAAACAGCCATTTGGGCCTGCTGGTACAATTTCTTGACGATAAAGTGCGTGCTCCATGTTGCGTCGTCTGTGTTCGTCTCTTTTAGCACTTTTATCGTCAAGATAAATGAGAAAAACGACTGCCATCCTGCTGCTTGGGGCGAGGGAAAAGTTTAAGCAGAGGAAGGAAGTAGCGAAAACCTCCCCCCTCCCCTCTCGAGCCAAATCATACTACATATTTCCGTTCGTGATGTACACAAAAGAAAGCCCGAAGAAAAATTACGCAACATAGTTGGTGTGTATCGCTTCCTTAGTTTAAACTGCAGGATAGCACATGGGCTGCCTGGAAAGTCTAGCGATCGAGGCTGCGAGCTAACTCACATCACATCACATCGCTAACTCCGCAGCCCCCTCGTCAGTCGCCGATAAACTGATAAGAAAAATTAACCGCAGCGTATGTACACGAACAAATATGCCTTGGCGCACCACCACCATGGCTGCCACTCATGATAGACAGCTGTCAACTTTACGTGAACGCCGATTTGAGATACGCGGGAGTAAGCGTTCTGTGTAAACGTCGGCCTCCTCATGATTATGGACATTCATAGGAAGCCTCTATAACGCAGTTCGTGAGAGAAACTCTGCTCGTTTGAGGTTTAATTACCCCTCACGCTCTCGAAGAGGGGAGGGGATCACGAAATGGAGGGTTTTCGAGAAAAGGCTATGTTTTCCCAGACGCTCGGGTAGCAGAAAAGTGTAGTTTTTCAAAAGGGGAAAGTTTAGGAAGCAAACGCATTCTATTAAAGGTCGAAGGTGGCAACCACCATTTTGACAGAGAGAGAAAAGTTGAATTTTTCTCGCGCGTTCACTCGTGGCGATGTTTGGCAAACCAAGAAACACAGTGAGGTAAATAACCTTGCGGGCTGAGAACAAGAAAAAAAGAACAGCGCGTCTAACTTTTTCAATATACAACTGGTATTCATTACGCATAATGTAAAACCCCCGAGACTAGGGAATAGCTGTTGTAGGGAACAGCTCGCTTGCTTCCTAGCCATTTTTTTCATTGGTATTCGTTATTTTCTTAACTTCAAAGCTATACAGCAAAAAAGAAAAAAATCGTAGAGCTCGCGTTATAATTTACTAAGCGATGTATATTTGTTTGTTTACTCATGTTTGCTGATTTTGTTGTGTTTATTTTATCGTTCCTTTATTTTGCTTTAGTTTTTATTGAGATTGACGTTCCTTACCTTGAAAGGTGCGAAACCCGACGCACATACCCAAAATTGTGGGGCTTTTTCATCCCTTCGCAACCATACAGAAAACGTGATCAGTGACTGGTGCTGTAGAAGGACAAGAACGCGTTGTGGGCGGATCGTCCTGAACAATCCAATGGGGTCCTTGGGTTGAAACCGTGGTACCATGGTAGCAACCACCTTTGTCCCGCATTCTTCAGTTCTTGCCCCCCCCCCCCTTCTTTGCTATTGACCATGTCTATTCCGACCCAAGGGCACATAAATAGATATAAAATATACCAATCTATTTTGTATTTTTGTGTCTATAGGAGCGACCCTGCTGCAAGCACAATGATGCCCTTTCCGCAGGATAAAGACAGCGAGGGGTAGAAACGTTCTTCTGGAGAGCAACCAAGAGTTTGGGCTCACCCCGGAGAGAAAAAATATTTTTTTCTTTACTTTTAACTCTAGCATTGATGGGTCACGCGCTCACCTGGCATTCATGTTTGTTTGGTTATCAAACAGGGGAGAGAGGGAGTGCGGCGAGGAATGCAACTGACGCCGCCGTCATCACCCGCTGCTAGATTGCACTCATAATACCTTGGATGCGCGGTCGGGTATTTTATGCTGCCAGAGGAGGTCGGAATGAGAATACGCGGATGAAATAAGAGTGAGCAGGCAAGCGAGCTGGTGAAGGTTCGACGACGGTGGCATACCTCGAGCTTGAGGGAACGAGAGGACACACGAAGAAGTAGACGTGTGTCCTCTCGTTCACTCAAGCTCAAGGTATGCCACCGTCGTTGAGAATACGCGCAAAAGCAGCGCTTCGATAGTGGTGCGTTGTCCATCGCGGACTGCAGTCTTTCTTGAATTGCTTTCTGAGTATCTTCACCATCTTTGCACCCGGCTGAACCTTTCAACTTTATTACTGTCACACGTATCTCACGCTTGCCATTAGACAATTACACGTCTTAAAGTACCGGTAAAAATTGGACCGACCGACTTGAAAGCAACGGCAGTTAGAAGTGCTGAACAAAGGTAACTTGTAGAGGATCCCTCTAAACGTGTCCCTTACGTTTCCTATAAAGGTCTCTTCCTTGCAGTTGTGATGCCTCTGATCTAAAAATCGAGCGTGTTGTTTAAAACCCATTTTGCGATAGGTATCGTATTAAAGTTAAAAGGTGCAGCTTTCGGGTGGGTGTACGAATTAAGGAGAAATAATACGTACACAATACGTGCTTTTGCACGTGCGTCTGTGTTAGTGGAGATGGATGGCGAGTGGTGCTACGCTATGGGCGGGGCTTACTTTGCAGCTTTTTGTGTACGTGACCTCCACGGGAGGGTGTAGGCAACGTCTCCTTGGGTTGCGTTCACGGGCAGGTACGGGTTACACCTTCATCCGACGACGGGGTGTAACGCCTTCATTATCCTTTGTACTTCGGGCGCACGCGACCAAGAGCTTCTTCTGTGGCATAACGCTGAACGAACATTACGCGGATATCTTCTCCGCGCACACATCGCATAAGCGGGTACCATACTTCGCCTGTTTATGAGCGAACAAAGCAGTACATAAACAGGAAAAAAATCGCATTCAATAGATGGAGAACGTTAAGAGTTCCGAAGTCCACCCACATCCAGTCACAGGACCTACGAATACGCGCCATGGAAGGTCAATGGATGGAGTGGCAGTTCGCCGAACTATTTCGGCGTCGAATTTGACGAAAACGATCCTCCTCAGTTGCACATCGATCCTTGGAAGACTGTTTGTGAAACTGCCGCGCATCCACACGCCGATCCTCCTTAGAAGTCGAGCAACAGGTAAAGTTAGTACACGCAACCGTGTAAAGAGTGCGTGAGGCCCAGCTCCACAATCGATGTCTAGGTGTGGACGTGAGGTCCCTCAGATTCCGGCTACCAGGCCGCCACCCACTGGGCACGATGGCTGCCCTGTATTAGACACGCCGCGTAGAGAGAGCTGCGTTGTAATTTTTCCCGACGATTATATACGTTGGGCAGAGAGGAGCGAATGATACTCGTTGCCTGGAGGCAGGAAAGCAATTTGGAGGGGCATCCGCCACCCTCACGTGGGGGCGAAGGGACGCCGCCGGAGGAAGGACCACCGGTGAAGGTGCACTCGAAGAGCTTAAATTTTACTGTCTTATAACCGTTCGCTAGGTATGTGTGTGTGTGTGTATGCTGTGTTCGAACATTGTGCCGTGGGTTGCTCGTTGCGTTTCTTACTGCACCGGAAGTTACACTCGTTGTTGCTATTCTGGCGGCTTCTGTCATTTCCTGCTTGAAGCCTGACTCAGACCGCCGGACGTGGTGAGGACGCTTCCATGGATTGCGGTGGTCGTCCGCGTCAGCTTGAAACTTTGGGTGTTCTGCTTCCGTTTGACTTCAAGTAAAGCTAAAATTTTAAGAATTCATGCTCATAAGAATGACATCAACGCGAGAGCCATCACATCGAGGAGGGAAGAGTAAAAAAAGATCGAGAATGAAAACCTCCTTGCTTCCAGCACTGCGTGTTTGAGATTACAGAACCCCAGGTGGTCGAAATTATGTACAGTCCTACCCTCCGACACTTCCCGCATGCTGCCACACAACTATACACTGATTCACTTTACACGTAAGTCTGCTCTTAATTAATGACAGCTTACGCGTTGACTCAAATGTTCTTGGAATCAGGGCGTGTGCCACATCAGTGATATCCCCTCAGCACGCCAGGCATCTCTATTGCTTGTTATTCAGTTTTCCGTGTGATCTGCTCTTGAGGAGCAGCGAGATTTCACGCTTGTGCTTCTTGTTTATTTCCGATTTCCATGAATTCGATGCGAACGCTAAAGCGTAATTCTCGCGGCGTAAGCAGGGTTGCCAGGTCAAATCCTGAACAGTCGCCAGCGTCCCCTTAGAAAGTTACCAACTCTAGCCAGTTTCTCTCGTGCGTAGCCAATTCTGTAGCCAGCGCTCTGCCGGCATCAGGTCATGTGGAAGCAGCTCCACTACATCAATTTTACCGTGGCGAAACTGCCACTTGGAGTAGGACTAGTACATACGCGATACACAAAGGCAAATGAGCAGTAAAATCTTCGGTCGAATTATTAAAGAATATGCCACTGCCATAACGAACAACATGACGGAGTGAATTTTTCTATATGCTTTAGTCTCCATGCCAAACACTAGTAGAAGACGGAACATGGCCGGTCTTGTGGCCACTGCCAAATCAAAGAGAAAGCTGATTATAATTCGTGATTTCCCTTCGCTAGACAACTATGAGCGATGCCACAAAGGATGTGCCGGTGGTCTCATTTTGCCCGCTTCAAGTTCCTTGAACGTGCGCTGAAATCGCACAAAGAGAAAGCACTCCGGAAGACATAAGACTTGGTGAGAGGAGGCCAGCCACCACGAGCAGATGAAAGGGATAAGATGAGATGAAACTACGATGGAAAGCTACTGTTCTGAGTCTTGAAACAAACAAACCGTCCCCGATTTAGGTGCACTGCAATCCCACACGTGGCGATGATGTACTCGATCGTATTGCAACCGTGTCAGTTAACGTTTACCAAAGAATCTGTAGTTTATGTGCATTGGTGATCGAGTCACTCGAGCCTATCGGTTATTTATGTGGGGCGTTGCACCTGCGCTCCTCCTGAACGCGTGGCATATGGTATGGGCCACTACCTGACAAGTCGACTTATACCGGTTTACATGTATAGGAACACGAGGCGACTGGAAGCACCGTACACTTTCATGCGACTTATCTTACTGGGCGCTGGCGGCGTGCAGTCGACGCGGTTCCCGGTTTTACCAACGCTGGTTAACTTTGAACGGTCTCGTACCCCCTGCCCCTCTCATAAAGTGTATAATTCGATTGCCCTTTGTTGAAAATGGAATACTGCGAATTTACCCGACAAAACACGCCACAGTTAATAAATAACCGAATTAAATTCATAAAGATTGCAGAGTATGCCGCGATCTGTGTTGGCAACAATAAGAACAGCCACGTCGCCCTGCGGGAAAGTCCGTGATAGGACACAGAAATCGTCTGCTTTTGCGAGCGCTAGTGCATCGGCGTGAGCAGACGACTTTCAGAAGTTACTGGGCACCGCGGCAACTCTCGCACATTTTCTTCCAGTTGTCAGGTGAAAAAATGCACATTCTAAGAAGTGGCAAGCATGGTGGTTTAGAACAACTATGTTAACACTCAGAGACAAGTTAAAAGTCGCAGGACAACCCCACCCACAATCACAAGTCTGAAGTCGCCGGCCATCGGCGCGCGCGGTCGCATTACAGCTCCTACCAGAAATATATTACGCGCGCTTCCATTACACTCCCCGTTGCACACTGATCATGCTTCGAAAAGAAGTGTCGCTGACGAGGCACATGGGGAAGGAGTGCGTGTTTATCTAAAAACCGCGGATTAAATACTCGCGGAAAGAAAACACGTGACTTAGCTTCCACGTATCCGATAATGTGCCACATTATCGGAGACCCCACAGTCAATGCTCGGACTACATTCTCCGCTCGCGGAGGTATATGCGTGAGTGTCCCCATTTCGAGAGTAAGGGGGATGACTCAACCCAAGGTGCTTCTGCAAGTACAATTACCATGACAACGACGACGTACCCGCAGGCCGACGTCATACGTGACGTATGCATCAGAGAAGCACACGTTTCGACAAATTCCTCGAAAACGACGTGGTTATTCCGAATGAAACTTTGACGGTTGTATGTGTACAGTACTCGTGAAGCTAGTTTTGACTAAGTTTCGGAATCGCCCCGGCTGTACGAGACCGTCCCTTTAAACCGAAATCAAGGGTTGCTAAAACGTGAAGTTAACACTCAAATATTTTTTTGCAAAACGTCAGTTGGTGACATGGTGAATGCTTCAGTGACAATAACTCCCTTTAGTGAAGCAGAATTAAGAGTTAAATTCGTGTTAATGGGGCCGTTGATCTCGGTTCAAATGTTAATCGGCGTTGGTGAAACCGGGCCTTAGTCGCCTACTCCCACTGCCCTATAAAGTGGCAGCAGGTGCTTTATTCCCGGAACAAATACGTCGTGGAGAGTGCAGCCGACGACCGCAACGGCGCTTTGTCGTTACCCAAAGCCAACCCACGGCAGCTCTATGCAGTTCGGGCGTCGGGCTCAATGGGGCCTGGGTCGCTCCTCTGGGTGCGGCTTCGCTGCCCAAACAGCAAAACATCTTTGCCAAATATTGGACCAGTATTGGCAATACTGGTTCAATATTGGGCCAGGAAGCTGTGCTGCTTGGGTGGGTCTGTCTGTCTCGTTCTTGATTTTCCCTTCTATAATTCTCTCTCTCTCCTTTTTTTTTCTTTTTGTTTTGTTTCCGGCTCTGCGATACTTTCTGTGGTACAGAGTCACGCCCATCATTTAATCTTTCCTCTTTAACTCTTCGGTTTTTTTTTTTTTTCGTTTTGTTTCCAAAACCTCCCACTGTGAGGTAATCTCAGATGCATGTGACCTTCGTGTCAAAACAGGCTCCTAGCTTACATGGGTATACGGACCAAGGTTCCTTGAGAGGCTCTTCTTGAGCCCCTATATAGTTTCGCTGCTTATTTTGTAAACATGACCCTCGCTCGCCCAAGCTACGAAGTGGTCGCACATTTTCTCCTCCCTGTCAAGTTTGGGCAGATCACGATCCTCTGCCTTACACGCATGTAGCTCCAGAGGACAGCCGAGTCCCCATTGCCCAAATTCGCCCAAAAAGCACGCCGAAAGGTATAGCCAATTTTTGCGCGAAGTCCCCAAATCTGGCAACCCTGTCCATAACCCTGTTATGGGCGCTCGTTAATAAATAAATAAAATTACAGCAACGATCGGCGTTTTGTCAGCGACAACGCTTAAGCACTCGTTGCTGTAATCGACGCCCCTGAAGGTATCATAACACCATGCATTTACAGCGTTCGAGGATAAGGAATACGAAGGCCAGCAGTTCTAACCGATCAGAATGGTGTCGACTCCTACCCCCCAGGCAGACACCGCGATCCGGTTTCGCGTTGTATCGGCTCTTGGGCGTTGCTTCGATGATTACACTTGCAAGCTGCGCCTCGGGGGCTTCAGCGGTCTTCCATCACACTCGAACATTGGCTTCTCGCGGGCTTTGTTCTCGGCCACGTCCAAATAGACGCAACGCCAGTTTCGTGGACAACCAAATGCTAGCATTTTTTTAGCGTTTCCGGTTCGAGTTTTCTGCTGATACGTCATTTCCTTCTTTGAGGAATCCAACGTTTCGCGCCTATTTGAGCACCTTTTAATTTCTGCGAGAGTCGACAAGCTAAAATAGATTTTTGGCGTCGTATGGCACGAAAATAAATATTTCAAGTCCGGTTTCTTTCTTCTTCTTCTTCTTTTTTTTTTTTTTTGCGTAAAAGTAATAATTTTGTTCAACTATACGCGGCAGTTACCCACATTTTTATCGTGCTTGCCGGTCTGAGCTGACAAAATGAGGGGCACGGCCGAGAAGATGCGAAGGTCATGCTTTTCCGAAGGTCATGTCAAAGAGTAGGAGGAGGTAGTGGGATCGAATTCCTCCGCCGTCTCAGATTTTCCTTTGTTTCTCCGCTAGATTTTCCAGATTGATGTACGCACCTCAAGCCGATCCAGAACACACACTGACCCCTTCCCCTCCTGCATTTCTCCCCTCATCGATCCATGGCTGTACGCTGCTCATAGCCACAGTTACTTCGCGGCGCTGACCTGGAATTTGAAACGAAAGAGCCGCGAAGAGAGAGTATATTGTCAGCATTGTGTGGAGAGTATTATCCCCCGTGTCATGGCTAAATAGTCTTAAATAATCTTCAAAAGCTACATTAATCGTCTTCTTTGTAACTGCCTGACGTAACCATTTGAGCCAACAATTAAATCCCTGTAATCTATAGGGTTTTATCTACAACATCAGTTTCGAACCAATTGTGCGCAAGCGTTTTCTGCCAAGCACCACCTGACCCGTATATCTGTCAGATGGATGAATGCCGAGGAATCTCAATCGCCCTTTGTGCTAACCGATCACCAAGTTTTTATCGACGGCCCAATCGACATCGTAACGCTAGTCGTGCGTTGCGGACGAATCTCAGCCAGCCATATGCCTCCATCCAAATGGACGCCGAAGGTCTCTCGCCATTCTGTAAACAGGCCACATATCGCACACGATATAAGTAGGCCCATATATAACGACATTTAGCTCTCTTTTACGGTAGCCGGTTTTTGGCCGATGCCAGGGAATCCGATTATTACTGAGCGCGAGGCAATGATGACCTCGGACAGCAGCTTTTTTTTTTTCGTTTTGTTCGTCTTGCTGCTGGGCAGTGGGGACACTTCCTGTTGTATGGGAGAACCGTCTGCGGTACCTCCTGGTGCCTCTCCGTTCGTAGCCCGAAGGCTGTATCGGTTCTCATCGGAGACGTGTATATGCGGAGAGAAGGGATGTTGCCTACTGACTCGATAAGAGAGAGGCGGTGGGAATGAGGAAAGATTTGTCTCTTTGGATTTTTATTCGCGGTGTTCCAACGCTTCCGGTGCGAGATTACGAGGCGATCTTCATCACATTGGCATTGTCTACGATGGTGGATAAGTTTCTTTGCGATGGTCCTGGTAAGACTGACTCCGCTGTGACAACCAACCCTGCTAATCTGGCAGCGGCTGAGAATGCACTGCTCCTTTATTTGTCCGGAAAGATTTGTTCCTATACTGCCGCTTCGTCTCATTCAGCAGTGGTGTGTGCCATAAGAACAGGACTTGACCACACGACATGCTCAAGGGCATCCACCATACAGAACAATACCACCCCTGCAAGCTCCGCTATCGTTGCGTGCGTAACTTGAGCATAGAATATACGATGCTTCGTAGTCGTCGTAGGCAGTGGCGGATCTATGGATCCGGATGTCCTGACCCCCCCCCCCCCCCTTCAATTTCTGTCGTTACATAGTTTCAGTTGACCTTAGGTAGTGTAGTAGGACGCTTTCCAAGGCAGGAGCACCCCCGACCCCCCTCAGAAAAATCCTGGATCCGCCCCTGGTCGTAGGACACCTTGGTCCCACTCTGGCTGGGGGAGCGACGCAGAGTAGCGCGTCGCACTTTGAGGTTCGAGAACAGGCTCGATCCTTTGTTTGCCCGGATTTGTGCGACGATTAATTCAAGTGCAGAGTCCCACCCCTCCCATTTTGAACAGATGAAGCGAGAATGATACCATTCAGAATGATGTGACGTGGTGATGCTTTCGGCGTGTTCGTGTGTGTATGACTTCGCTGCAAGAATGTCATCAGAGTTCATAGCAGCCTCTTGCGTCTTCCTGATCTACATTCTTCCACGTTCGACCACCTGCTCGCAAGATGTGCGATTCCCCCTTTCTTCGCTCTGCTTCCGTCGCAAATGAGGTCGTGGTCGTAGTAGCTCGCATTCACACACAAGGGCTCCACTCACAAAGGATTGCCGTTTCTCCACTCTTACAGAATGATCGGCTCCTTTCATTGAGAGTCAGAAACCAGAGCAGCAGTGTCTCTTCTGTGCCATCTGGCACCTGATGGCTGTTGACTGCTTCTAATGGGGTTGGGATATCCTACTGTGGCGGCCTAGAAGCAGCAACGGCTCTTCGTGACAGATGGTTACTTAGGATTCTGAAAGCCGCGATAACTATGTTGTAAACTGCAGGTGTTATTCCTAGTGTCGCACCTAAAAGAGATAGAGAGAGAGAGCTGAAGATTCGATGTGAGGTCTCGCAAGGGTGCTGTGCGAACGCCACCTAGATAGAGAAAGCGATGCTCAATGTCCCCTCCTCCCCTCTCGCTATGGTGGTGGTAGTGCAACTGATTACCGTTGTCGGCTGCGCTCAGGCGGGCAACGTCACGACTATCGCAGGGGCCCTGCGTTCATGGCCTCGATTCATGCGTCCTGGGCCGACTTCACAGGGGACAGCGCCGACATTTGTCTTGAAGCCCCCGTCTGAGGAGAACCCATGGAAAACACCCAGACAACACGGCCGGTGCCCGGATTCGAAGCCGGGTCACCTCCCAGTCTCGACGTGGCATGCCATCGTCGTAGTCACAAGGCCGTGGGAGCTGGTCGTCGCCATGTGCACATGTTGAGTCATGATGTCGTTTACTTTAGCCAACCTGCAGACGATTTCGAACATAGGCTTTCTGTGGCAACCAGAGGCTGCTCATGCGGCTCATAGCGGCTCGTCTCCGCAACTCGGCTACAGTCGTGTCCGGCTGCCCACATGAGCGAGGCCAGCTGCAGCAAGCCGATCTTGTCACCACTACCACCACTGTCTCCGTAGCTGTGGTCGCCTATTAAACCCGTCTATATTGGCGGACTACGTCACGTAGTTTAAACGATCCGACTATCTATCTAGGTGGCGCTGACAGTGCTTTGTGCCCTGTGTTTTAGGGTAAAACCCGTTTTTGCCCCAGGTTTGTATCATCACCACTTCGGGTGAACCTTCCCCCCCCCAAAAAAAAAGAAACAAAAAATGAATAAAAACGAACTTTGCAAAGGGCCGATCCAGCCACCAATACCGGAACTGGAGGACGCTAAGCATTCAACGTTCAGGGCAGCTGCTCCGCATCATATGTCAATCTAAAATGCGAAAAGCGTTCTGTTTTTTATTATTATTATCATTATTATTATTATTATTACTATTTTCCACCTGATGTCACCCTGTTTGAGGGCTCCAGAAATAAAACCCGATTTTTACCACCACCACCACCACCTTTAAAAAAAATAAACATAATATCCGAAAACACGGGGCCCTACCTACGCTCCCTGCCTTGATTTCAGATTTGCTCCCATCAGCCGATGGAAGCAAATCGCGCTTCGTAACGTGGCTGTGCTCTCTCGCTCTCGTAAAAGAGCACGATGCGAGTGACGTTCGCACCGTGTCGTCTGCTGACTTCACTGCATGTGTGTCACCAATTTTCTACGCTTTCGACAAGCTGAGGACATAAATGCGTAGGCTTCGGCATAGTCCATGTGGTTGACCACTCCCCCTGTGACAGCGGAGGCACAATGGCTCGAGCGTTTCGTCATGCGGCGTCCACGTGTCCTTCTGCGAGCTCCACGTAATTAACCCTAATGGCGACCAACAGCAGCACTCCACCGTGTGCGCGCCGTCGCGTTGTATGCTTCGACGCTTTACCGTTATTTTTTAGCAGACCGTCGCCAATGCAGACTACCGCTATGAACTTCATTGTGTGCGCGCGCATTCCCGACAATATACGGGCAGTAATAATAACGGTGTTCGTTTCTGTCGGTCGTCGCTTGTAGCCGACGTCCAAGTGACTTGGAACGCTTTATTGTTGACACGGTCGCCGTTATAATCGCCCTAATGGGTATACAGGGAAAACGGTTCTTGACAGTTTGCGAATTGGTGCGTGAGGTTTTCATAAGAATGGGGTTGAAGGCGGAAGCCGGTCGGAGGAGGGGGGTGGGGGACGAAATGACGTTTTCACGGGGAGAGAAAGCGTTGATGTAAAAGCTTATAGGCATAAGGAATAGAGGCGAGTGCGGGTAAGCAAACTTGGACCCGCACCCCGACAGTACCCGCGGATGTGTGACCCGCACCCGCAAGAATTCAATCTGGGCGACCCACACCCGCAGTGCTGTCTGTATACCCGCATTGGGACCCGCAGGGGGCAGTGTTCCTCGTCCACTTTACCGCTGTTTCTATTTTAAAACAATGGAAACTCTGAGTGTTGGCTACGTGTCTCGGACGGCTTCAATGGTATGCCAATAAAACTGCAATTCAACAGAGAGCCATATATGTCTGCATTAATAATAGAACTCGCCCGCCAGCACTTGCCTGCTGCAGTCTGGCACATGGATTTATACGGCCAACGACATAGGGCACTGCTGAGCTCGCGTGTGACAGAGAGGGATCATTTAGTTGGCCATGGGGTGCGGGTAATGTGGGTATACCCGCATTACCCGCGGTCGCATTGCGGGTACACCCGCATTTTACCCGCTACCCGTAGCAATCGCGAATTCCTACCCGCAAATCGTGACGATGTGCGGGTAACTGCGGGTACCCGCGGGTATACCCGCACCCGCGCTCAGCTCTAATAAGGAACTACCGGGTGAGAGAGAGAGTAAGAGCGGTTGTGGACGTGGATGTTGCTCGGGCAACGTTTCCTTTACGTAAGCCACGTAAAAGGGGAGATGAAGGAAAAGTAAAGTAATAAAGCGAATTGGCGTGAACACGAACAGAAACCGTGTGTAAAAGGTACATGTATCGACTGCGCAATGGCAACACCGTCCCCTCACTTTCCTTTTAGCCCAGAGTCTCCTCACCGAAGCTGCACTTGCACACACTCCTCTTCTCGCCAATATATTTTGTCCTGGAACTTATACCCGTGCCAAAGGTTTGCGACGTGTTAAAAGATTATGATATGTTTACGCGGTTGTATTTGCGCGCGGTTGAAATCCCGCCGAGAACATACATAGCTGTGTTGACACGCGGGCGTCCAACGGCTCTCCACTGATATAGGGATATGAGCCCTGTATGTTTCCTCAGCTGCATCGGTGTGCTTCACACGTGCTGGGCGCGCAGTGGAGGAATGCAAGCCTGGAGCGCAAAGAATTGCCTTTGGAAAGGTCGACGACAAATCGCTCCTTTGGCAGTCAGCGTTGTTTGGCTTTCGCTTTGGGAGGTCCACGGCTGGCAGCTGGAAGCGTTTTGTCGTTGTCACTGCGAAAGTTCCGCGCCTCATCCGCTTGTTGTTGTTCCTTGGAGTGCACGCGTGTTGGGGTACACTGAACACCGAAGGCGCGAGAAATGTGCAGTCCCGGGCTTGATGCACGTGTGAAATCACAGAACTCATTTATGCAATAAGATGCACTCTGTTTTCGGCCCTCTGCCTTTGCCGGGATTCGAACTCCGGAAGTGACCAGTTGAGCTGTCTGGGCGTTCTGTTTTGGGCTTTCCTCATACGTCCCGCAGCAAATGGCGGCGCGGCTCCATGTCAAGTCAGCCCAAGACGCACAATTGCACTTTGCAGCGCATGCCTTACCAGGTAGGCAATTAGCTCGGAAATAACTCTGCCACCTGCCGGTCTTTTGAGAGCACAGTCAAGTTCACTGTCGCAGCATATTTACAAGCGTCGAACTTGTATATCGGGTGTCCGTGCTAGCTTTATTTATAACATATGTTATTTTAATATGGAGATGCATTTCCCTTTTTTTTCTTTTTTCTTTTTCTTCAATTATAGTAGGTGGCGATATATTCTCGATTAAGTGGGCCAGTTCTAGTGGGCCAAAAAGTTCATTAGTGGAAATACGGTGACTCACTTATCCTACAAAATATCGCCAATTATTGTGATAAAAACATTTCCCAATTTGGAAAAGGAATCTGACCACAGTTAGCGCGGACACGTTGTATATTGCGCCTCATAACGTTCGTTATTAACAAATTTCCTCGTTCGTCGTCACTTCATGTGTGGGTTTGTTGCGCGACACCCTTCAGCCTCTGTGGAATTCCGGATTAATTTTTAAAGATATGGCTTTGCTAGTATAGATTCAAATGATTTATAGCCCGAGGCGGACCCAGGATTTTTTCTGAGGGAGGGGGGGGGGGGTCCTACCTTATTGTTTCGATTTGTTTGTTACTTATGTTTTGATTCTTTCTTGACTGATTTGTTTCTTAACTGTTTGCGTGCTATTTGTCTCATGCTCGTTTCTGTTGCTGTTTCTTCCCTCTTTTTTCTGTTAACCCCCCTCTTGTAATGCCTCTTGGCATTTGAGGTATATAAATAAATAAATAAATAAATAATTCGGGATACCCCCGTTGGATCACGCTAGGGGCATCGCGCGTTCGCTCGTCTGCGGCTTCCGTTGACTGCTAACCAACGTGAACTTCGACGTGCGGGCCAATGATGGCTCTCGCGGTGTGGATGTGACGGCACCGGGTATAGTTGGGCAATCCGCTGCCCGGTCGCTCCGAGACCGGGCGGAAAAAGTGCCAGCTGGCAAATTCCCTGCGCTCGGAAAGCGCCACGAGAACACACGAGATTGCTACACTTTGACAAATGCTCGGACTCTGGCAAAAAAACAAAAAAAAAAGTATGCCAGGAAATGACCACGGGAATTCGACATTCAAACTCTTCTGCTTCGCTCAGAACATAACAAAAACGAAGAAGAAGAAACGCAATTCGTGCTTCGTTCACCTTCGTGATCACTCACAAATAAGGGTGCCTCAACCGAGAATTCTTATCGCGTTAAAGGTACTGTAAAGCAGCACCGATCAAATGTCATTTAGTGTGGCTATTCGATAGTCCAAGCCACCAGGACAAAAACTGTGCAAGTTTCATTCCAATCGACGGTACAATTAATTAGAAAATTACAATTAAAGATTACGGGCAACACTGTACTAGGTATTCGAAATGAGTCGGTACTTCTGACACATACGGCGGCAACCACATTGCATGCGTATAACACTGGGCCCGACATAACAATCCACCATAAAATCCGCCCCTGCAATCCACACAACGATCCACATCTGAGGATAAACGGATAAGCGAATTGAAATGAAATACTGAGCCGTTGAAAAAAATGTGTCAGACGGTCAAGAAGCCAGACAGCGTCGGGACTTGTTTGTTCACAGACAGAGTTTGTTCGTTCGAAAGAGGCCGCGAACAAAAGGAGCGCGCAGGCGCAGCAGAGAAGTAGGGAGAGCCCCCATCGAAGAGCGGCCAGGACTGGGTTACTTCGCAAAAACAGGGGTTAACAGGTTAAGCTGTTAACAGGGGTTTCAGAATGCATAGGTAAACAGGAAAACTAATAATATGGTTACTAAAATAACCAAGTTCCGATGTCATATTGTGTAATACCAATTTTCAGTGTTGCCCGCTGTACAGGGGGTTGTTTGACACCAGGCGTCGCACCGCTCCACTATGCCGGATCTTTCATGGCAAATTAAAAATATTTATAGCGCGTTGTCGGTCGTGTGGTTATGCACATGGTATTTAGAAGCAACAAAGTCTCTAGACACATCACCGGCATATCATGCTTGTCTACTGCTTTACAGTACCTTTAAACGTTAGAGAAATATGTCTAAAATCAATACATCCAATAATATTACCTCTATCTAGACCCCCCCTCCCCCATCCTCGTTGCGTCCAAACCTGGTTGCGTCTGGGCGTTAACTCTGCAGCAACGACATTTTCTTTTAGCGTCGTCAGTCGATACCCTCGACCTCAATCTGTCTCTTGGCCGTCGGAGGCGAAC
Organism: Ornithodoros turicata; assembly: GCF_037126465.1. NCBI lineage: Eukaryota > Metazoa > Arthropoda > Arachnida > Ixodida > Argasidae > Ornithodoros > Ornithodoros turicata. The sequence continues at coordinate 28,833,368 of NC_088202.1, read as the reverse complement.
CGGTTTGAAGACACGCCAGGCAATCGAATCAAGGAACCGACCGGCTGGTTCGTTGTTTCCGCGGCTTTAGCTCCTTCGATTTATGACGTTCGACACAGAGGGCTTAGATTGATAGTGCGGTTTTGCGCAGGCGATTCTCCCTGTATGTGACTCCACGGGGTTGCGTAAGCAGAACGACCGGGTGGGTGCAACGAACGGATTTTCGGGGGTGCTTCGGAAAGGTACCATTCGAGTGTAAGAAAGTAAGAAAATACTTTTTCGCTTGAACGAGTGAAAGGTCACGAACTTATCATGTTACCTGGAGGTATGGCTTCTTCCCCGTGTGTCTCGCACTTCGTTCAACGTGTCTTCAACACTTTTCAACGAATGCTTACCTGTCTTCAAACAAGCTAGTGCCACTCTACTCCGTCTGAGGTGCCAAGATCTACAATTTCGAACTTTGCTTGGGCATTGTCACGCGTATAATTAGTGTTATCGACTTGCACCCGAGTAATTCAGCTGGGCCTTCGGGCGGCCTTCGTCCCGCAGATGTTTTTCCGCCACGAACATCGTGTATTGAGGTTAGGTTGTGTTGTGGTTGAAGTTGAGGTTATATTGAGAATTTGTCTGTACTCCTTGTCTCTGGTTTTATTTCGCAGTCATGCATCACCTTGTGAGCACAATTTCGCTTTTGCCGATCAGGTTACAGTTGGAACGCATTCAATACGTGTCGAGGAAAATAAGCTTTGCCTGTTTGGATGGTTGGCATTACGCAACCGCAGGAACCTCTTCCTCCTGGGTTCTATGCACTGGGTGGACCATGACAGTGGTCGTGACTCGTGAGGCATGGTAGCGGACGCAACCTTGTCTTCTGATTCGAATATCTGCGTGGTTTCTCTCGTTGCTAAGCAGCTCCTGGTCATGTTGTCCTTGCCTACCGGAGCCCGGTGAACCTTCTTTCATCGTGAGGACTTTAGTCTGACTAGTGTCGTCTTCTGCAGGATGTTGGAATCGGATACAGCAGGTTTGCATGGTAGTAAGGTGCATACGATTCCCGTCCACGTGTTGGAGATAGACACAACGGATGCTTTGCGCACTGTCGTAGTTTTCTTTCTGTCGCAGTTTCTTTCGTACTTAAACACTAAACAAAATACGGCACTACGACTTGTGGAACGCGTATGACGCTATGTGCGTCGGAGGTTCTGATTTTTAAAAAATCCTAAAGTCCTATACGAGGAACTGCTGTGGTACGTCTGTTTCGCAAAACCGCCGTCATCGGCTTTTTTGTCGCATCACTCGATCAGGTACTCCTGACAACCTCCCCCTGTTACTGGGAGCATGGATATGTCGTTGCAATAGGGACTTCACCGCAGCCACGAAAGCATGGCTCATCTTGACCTGCCAGCCAGCCAACCAAGTGGGCCTCGTCGGACGGGTGTCGCCGTGACGTCCATCTCGGTCGACGGTTCGCGTGACGTCACGCAGCTAGGTCTTTTTGTCGTTGCACCTCTCGACGCAAGACTGCATTTTTGGAAGTTTGGAAGCCTTTCCGTTCCAATTATAACCATATGGTGTTCGATTATGGTAACTTGGTTGTCGCTCCTGGTGATGAAGCTCCCCATTTCCCGCATGAAGCATAATTCATGATCTTAATAGTAAAGTTGTTTTAATAACTGGGTCATTCTCGTTTAGTGCTTTAGCACGCGCTTTGTGGAGTCGAATGCATCTTGAAAGGGCGGCATCAACAGTAGACGTCAGTTTGCCGTGGACCAGGTGATGGAAACGCACGTGGTTGCTGTTGTTGGGATAGAAGTTATTTGTTGGGTATTTTCGAAGATTACACAACTGTTTCCACAACTCCGCCTGTGTGTGGCCGAATACTTCGTTACTTTCTACGCATTATTCGTATTTTTTTAAAGCCTGTCGTACGCGTTTATTTCCCGCCGTAGAAACGCAAGAGGAAAAGAAACATGGTTTTATACATCTCAGAAAATTGCCCTACTGTACGCTGCCACCTGCTCACCTCGCCGAGGGCCATAATTGAGATATCTCCCCGTCAAGTGCCTCCATCTTTTTCTTCTCCTGTCCCGCGTCAGAATTTTCTTTTTGTCTCTGTTCGTTTTTTTATCTTCTTTTGTTCTTTTTTTTTATCCTCCTCTTACCTCCACCACTCCTCTTCACCAACCTACTCATTATCGCTCGCGGGAATGGGCAAAGCTGCTTCGCCATTTCTCAGGGAAGGGGCATAAAAGGGAAGTGGAAAAACATGATCGCCATCTGCCCTCTAGTGGTTGTTTCCTTGGGCAGCCATAAAGAGAGACCAGAATGTACGAACAAAAACGAAAATGAGCATGGGTGGGGAGTTGGTGCGGAAGAGCCTCGGATGGATTTTTCTGCTGCTTGAGGTGGAAGCGTCTTCTCCTTCTTTTTCTTTTTCTTTTTCTTTTTCTTGGACACCTGATGAAAGTTTCGCGAAATTCTACTGCTTCCTTCATTGTTTTCTCGGTCTTTGTCTGGATCGGGGTTGGGGGGGTTGAGGTATAGGAGAGGGGACTCGTTATTCTCAGCATGGGAGGAACTGCGTGTGTATACTTTCTAAGAAATAAAAGGGCGAAGCTGTCTTCGTTCTCCAGTAAATGACGCCGCTTTCTTTGTCGTTCTGTGTGTAATGAGATGGTGAGCGTTGTCCAAAGAAGTGTGCTTTACGAGTCATTTCCCTGGGTGGCACCGTAGAAGCAAAATGTGCCTATAATAGGCGTTTTGTTCATCCGTGTTGTCGGAAGTGTATCGTCGCAGTGTTGTCGTAAGAAACATTTGCCCAACGACGTTCAGGGGCTGGTGAATCGAGCGTAGCGCCGTGTGAGGAAAGCGTCTACCGGGAGAACAATAGAGCTTTCTTGCGCCCTCTTCTGTTTCCAGCCGCACTCTTTGTTATGCTATTATCGCGCGCAGTTACCATAGGACTCCCTGCTTCGAGCAGTTATCAAGTATTTATCACCATTTGTGGAAAAAAATAACTTCCAAATGCAGAGTCTAATTTCCTAAACATGCACATCAATGTCCTACGGTGAAGGGACCCCACGTTCTAGGTGTAGCTTTTTTTAGCTCCGGGACAAGTAACACTTTTAGGCGTTAGGGTCCATTCACTACAGCGTCACCCATCTAGAGTGAGCTTCGAAAAGGCGAAAATAGTCATCATGAAGTAGATCCGGCGAAGTTCGGTTCTGGTTTTCGTTCGCGGCCAAATATGCTATTTAGTAAACTACGTCAGACGTTGAGTGTATGACAATTACAGAGATATTGTACAAATAATGTTCACACAGCGAAGGCAGTGCGGATGACAGTCAAGGGGATCAAAACCATCGGACATGCGTCAGTGCGGCAAATCCGCTCTCCTGCGAGTGACGTCATGAGAAGAAAACCCCCATACAGGTTGGGCTGCCATCTAACATCCATCAAGATTTTAAAAATGGACGGGACGGTCTACCGACTGAATGCTGATTGGATGAGACTATATTAAAATTTTGGATTAAGGGTCGATGTGTCATTTGGAAAGTTGGGAACTGCCTCGAGGAACACCCCACCGAGTTATTTCCAGCAATTTACGCTTTATGTAGCTTTTTATTTTTCCTTTTCACTCTCCTTTCTTCTTCCTTTCCTTCCTTTTCTGTTCTTCTTTATCTCTTTCTTTTACGTTTCTTTTTTTTCTTTTTTACCTTTTCAGTCTTAAAGAAAGCCCGTAAAGAAGGAAAAAAAACAAAAAAAACTCAGTGATGACGTGCCCGTGCGCCGCGATGGCAGCGCATGGCCATGTTGCATTTCGTTGTATAGTGGGATAAAATCAACAGGTTTTGCCTCAAATCAGTGACTGGATTACTTGGCTGACTGGATTACTTGGCTAAACAGAAACGGCAGGTTATTGACAGGCGTGTCACAGCAGTAAACATGCCAGCAAAAATTTCAATTCTAAATGAATTGCTGTGAATTTAATTGGAATGTTTTGAACAGTGACTCTGAATATGTGATGTTTGTTTAGCTTTGGTTTGGTCTGTCGCTGTAAGATGAGAAAGGGGGTGGGGGTTCTTGGTATCAAATATAGAATATGTTGGGACATGAGGCTTCCATGCCTCAAATTTCATAGTGTAAACAGATTCATTTTCACAATTTAGTAGCATTTCTTTTTCACGTCATTGAACTGGTCGTATGTAGTGCACTTCTATTCTACACAGTTTCTGTGTGAGTCTCGCGAGCATCATGCGGTCATCATTATGTTTAGTTGCTTTCAGTTTATTGTGTTAGCAATATCAAGGGCATCACATATAATTGCTCCTTCCATCTTTTCTCTTCCATAGGAGCAGTGTTCCAACTTGTTCACGGGCAGCCTTTACCTGCTGAAGGTCTAGATGTCAAGGAGGGTAAAGCCCTGGAGCTACGCTGCAAGTTCAACCCTGCCTTAGCGTCGCGAAACATACTTTACTTTTGGGTGCGAACCAATACAGAAGGCACAGAGAATGCTGCCATTAGTGGGAGTGCCCTCTTCCCTCATTACACCGTGGACTTCGAGCCCACGGAGGGGCGCTACGATCTGCTCATTTCTAGGGCCCAGTATGAGAAGGACAATGGGCGCTTTGAATGCAGGCTGAAGGAAGCCGGCAGTGGATTGGACGTGCACAGCAGCGGATATCAAGTCACCGTACTGAGTGAGTTAAGGTTCATTACCAGCACGTCGCCGTACATTGCACTAGGTCGGTATTGGAACGCCCCGTTTCTTCCCTAGTTCCACCAGGAAATCCCAAGATAAGCCCTGGCAACCCGACGGCCCGCGAAGGTGAAGCTTTAGCGCTCACGTGCGCCAGTGAAGGAGGCAGCCCCGACCCAGAGATTCAGTGGTATCGTGATGACGTGCCCGTGCAGTCAACCCTACAGCCAGGAGGATCTCGCGACAAGCCCACCATTGCTGTCCTCTCCCTGACGCCGAGGCAGGAGGACGACGGTGCTTCCTTCCGTTGCGTCGTTCGGAGCCGTGCTATGGAGGATGGTGCAAGACACGAGGCCAGAGTCACACTCAGAGTGTACTGTAAGTCGTGACACCTTCTAAAAATAATTTAATCCTTCCTCTCCTTGACTTTTCTGCTGCTCTTGAGTGTCACTGAGATTAATCGTTAATGGTACTGCCTGTTAATTTTGTAACCGTAGTACACACTGAATGTTTATTTTGCAGATGCTCCCAAAGTCACTGTTGGTCCTTTCAATCCACTTCACGTTATGGTGGGCAATGATGCCACTCTCACCTGCTCTGTGGTGGCAAACCCACCTGCCCGTTCTGTGCGCTGGATGAAGCGAGGTCAGCTGTTGTCAAACACTCCGAACCACACTATTCCCGGTGTGACGCCGGAGGACAGCGGAACCTACTCTTGCGTAGCTGATAATGGAGTTCTTCAACCAACACACTCTGACCTTCAGCTGAGTGTGCTCTGTAAGTACTGCAGCTGATTTCAACATGCACAGCGAGCCTAACTAGATAGCGATCATTTCATTACAAATCTTGCGGTCTTTTTCCAGATGGTCCACGTGTCAGCGTGCTCCCGGAGCAGGAAACGTCCCAGGGAGAGAATGTTGTGATCAAGTGCAATATAGCCTCTAACCCAGAGCCTCACGCTGTATTCTGGCAAAGAGAAGGAGATGCTACTTTTAGGCAGAAGGGAGACACACTGCGTCTGGAGCGTGTGACCGCTGACGATGCCGCAACTTACGTGTGTGAGGCTGCTGTCCACATGAGACCATCCACGTCTGCTGTACATACAGAAGTGATTGGCAATGACTCAGTCATCCTGCACGTTCGACGTAAGTGCCTCCTGGCTCACAATAGCACTGCTGTTCTTCTGTCTCAAAGAGACTCACCATGTCCCGTTACCATTAATTTCGTTCCTACAGACAAGCCTGGAGAGGCTGAGATCACACCCAACAGCCCAACAGCCGTCGCAGGCCGCCCCTTCACTCTATCTTGCGGTGCCCGTCCTCCTGGGTGGCCTCGTCCCGAGTACCGTTGGTGGAGGGAGGGACAGGAACATATTCCCCTTGGCCACAGGGCCAACCAGAGCTTTCTGGCAATCCACAACAGCCATGAAGGACGATACTACTGCCAGCCGCACAATGCGCTCGGCAAAGGGTCCATTGCTTCTGTCTACATGGCAGTCAGTGGTGAGTTTCACCTACTTTATCGCATCCCTTACCACGGGATTTATAAATCTTCAGAAGAATGTGTGCAAACGTATTCTGGTTTGGCACTTTTGCAGAGGCAGCTACAATCGTGATCCCGCTGCGACCCCAGATCGTTCGCAAGGCTGGTGACCAGAACCAGTCCATTACATGTCGTGCGAGGGGCAAGCCTAAGCCACGGGTACGTTGGACACACCGTGATCAGGACATTGATGCTACAACTGCCGGATTCAGCATCAAGACAGTGGAGAATGTGGAGGATAATGAAGTGTTCTCATCACAAAGCACGCTTACCTTTGATCATGCACTGACACCTGAGGATCGTGGGAAGTATGCCTGCCACTTCGACAATGGTTTCGGAGGAGAGGCTGTATCTGAAATGCAGCTGCGGATTGAACGTAAGCCTTTCTTTATTTGCTTTCTCCCGCTCCGTAACTCTGTGATATTTTCACTGGGCTTTACGTCTCACACATGCAGGCTTGAGCAGAATTGCATATATGTATTGTTGTGTTCAACCGAAGAGCAATTTTAGCATTTTCGCTATTTTCACCTGACTCTTGATATACGGAAATACGACGTATTGCACTTATTTGCTTCATATCTATGCAGTTATTATTTTTAATGTGGCAGCTACTAAGTGCATGTTACAGAATGCTGCACTAGCATTGCCATTCGGGGTAGAACAAACTTGGTGCAGATATTTATACGTTTATAAAATTATTAAATTGTATCCTACAGAGTAAACTGTAGCTTTACCATTTTCACATTAACTTTCACAGCAAATATTGCTATTTGCTTTTTCATACTTACTTTTCTGCTTTGTGCGCGCTGGAGGAATATAATCTGGACCTGTCTTATTGCAGTTTATTTTCATGACATGTACAATACATGAAACAGCACAAAGCATAGTTGATAATAGTACAGTTTCACCAGCCGGAGCAACCCTAACGGCGCTTGTGAAAGACAAAGATCGAGAGTGTCGGGGTCTCCTCTTAGAAGAGAATCTGTCATGAAACTGATGCACCAGCTTGGAATGCAGCAAACAAGCGTTGCTTTTCATTGTGGCTGTCGTGCTTACAGCACCACTAGTTATCGATGCACATGCATAACATTCTTCCCGAATGGGTGTCACTTCGTATGAAAAACAATGCCACTTGCCCATGATATACAGTGAAACCTTCCTATGTTGGACACCCGCGGTGCAGCCGAAGCGTGTCCCACTTATAGAGGTGTCCGAGTTACAGAATATGAGGGAAACAAAAAATGGAAAAGATCACAGCTGTGTTGCCAGAAATGTCCCCCTTCTTCAATTTATGGTCCTTCGTGGTACCTGGTGGTAGTGGTACCTCTACCCATTCTTCACTGACAATTATTACTGATTTTGGTAGATTCAATTCCGTTCAGATTCCACTCAATGGCATTATCTCTGGAGCTTTTCGAGCAGCGAGGACATGTCTCTGAAGCGTCAGCCCGCTTTTCATTGCTTTGGTGCAGTGCGCGTTCAAAGGCTCTAGACAAACCGAAGACAAGTGCTCACACAAAGAATTACAATGTGGACTGACAGCACTTGTTTTTGGACTCGAAAAGCTAAAGCAACAAAATGCTGAGACCCGTATAGGGGAAAAAAGGGGCGAAAGTCAAGGCCACTGGCCCATTTTGAGTCTTTGGTGCAAAGATGGGCCGAGATTGAGGTAATTTGGCCAGGGTTTTGTCCGACTTAGCAGGGAAAGCCCTGTCCTACTTCCGGGATAGGGTGGTGTCCGACATAGAGAATTTCGTCCCCATGTAGTTTCAATGGGAGCCTGCCTGTGCAATGAAATCTTGTCCGACACGGGGAGTTGTCCGAGGTAGGGAGGTGTCCGACTTTGGAGGTTTTACTGTACGTATCGGCTTGCACGCATTATCACCACAAATACCGAATGTGGTGATAATCAGTAATGTGGTGGTAACAGTTGTTCGTGCGATCGAAGCCCGTACGGCCCGCGACAGACTCCCCTCTAAGAGGAGTAAACCAGTACCCCTCCTCCCATCTTTCCCAAATGGCATTAGGGCAGCTCTGCTTCATCTCCACTGGCCAAAAATGTGTCGTTGTCCAGCGTGCTTTGAGCAGCACTCTGCTAGATGTGCAATCTACCTAACATTTTTGCAATAACATTCCACTACCCATTCCTCAGATCCTCCACAAGTGCGACACACCTACAACCGTGTGGCATTTGACATTGGTGACACTGCTGTGCTACGCTGCAAGATGCAGGCCTACCCTGAGCCCTCCTTTGAGTGGATGTTCAAGGGGCGCATTCTGGAACGTTACGCAAACTATGCCACCAACATTACAAACCTTGGAGACGACCTGTATGCTGGAACCCTGTCAGTGTCCGACATCAAAGAAAGTGACTACGGAGATTACACGTGCCGCGCCTGGAATCAAGTGGGAGATGTACAGAGGACCATCCTCAAGCTTGTCAAAAAGAGTGAGTCTTGGGATATTCTTTTTGCAGGAAATCTTTGTAGCAAGCAAGTTCTGTAACAAGTTCTGGAATCTGCTCTAAACAACATTTTCCTTGTGGTGATGCAGGTGCTCCTGACCGCCCAGCTCGTGTACAAGTTGTGAGTGTGGACTCTGACAAAGTGACGCTACAGTGGCTGGAAGGATTCAGCGGTGGCTTTGCAAACACAGAATTTGTGGTGACATACACCCACGTTCCCTCTGGACATACCAAGAACGAGTCCTGTCGTACACTGAACCCCTGCTCCATCACTGGTGAGGAGACTGCCTTTGTCTTAGTGGTGTGGTGTTTTGTTTGTTTCTGTCCTGCCTAGCCTAGCCTAACCTAACTGACGTAACTTCACGTTCGCCATGTCTCTGTTTGACTGATCTTGGTAGTATTGCAATAGTTTCCCAGGCAAAAATCCGGAGTGGGACCACTTCAAAGTGGTTTATTGGACAGTTCCCACTTTGAGTGTGGGACCACTTAGTGACTGGGACCAGTTGAAAGTGGCACCAGTTTCACGATGGTCCCACTTAAAGTGGAACCAGTGGAATTGATCCAGTGGTCCCCTATGCTAAGCGGTCCGTGATCCGTCCACTTAACAGCTGGGACCACTGAATGCATGACTGAAAATAATACATAGAAATTCACATATTGTTCAAGTAAATACCGTTTATTCTGCTAAAAGCATACACTGAGCAGAAAGAAATAACCAATACATCTCTACATGTACATACTACATAGTACAAGTCTGATCACTCACTGTGTCGTCTAGACAAGGCATATGCCTGACTGTGCGACGCACTCACGGACTACGGGGAGCTTTCGTTCGTTGGCCACACATGACACTCCTGTTTTCCATGCAGGTCGCGGCATACACCCCCTTCCTCTTCACCGTACGTTCAGAATCTTCTTATCCTGTTTGTCTTCAAGTTTCTCCTGAGTTTCTAAAATGAAACATCTAATTAATAGTAATCAAAGCATCACGGTCCTCACTCATACCTGCAAACATTCTCGAAGTGAAGTCCAATTGGCATTTCACAGTGCGTTCTTGCCCCTACGCCGTTTACGTCTTCTTGGCGTCAAAACTCTTCCGGGAAATCGACAATGTGTTGCACAGGAACCATTGTCATCACATTGTCTTAGAAAGCGCACTAAAACACACGGAAATACTGCACAGGAGATACACCATCCTTGGGACGGCAACTGAAGACAAAACCAACTTGCTGCAACGCGTCCAAGTTCGAACTGCCACTCAGGCCTGTTGCCCTCTCCTCTCCTTCTCGGCTCTCAGCTCTCGCCATTTGAAAGTTTGAATTTGTAGCCGCCGTGGCGTCTTCACATTGCATCAGCCTCTGCAATTACCTTTTCTTCTTTGTGTTTGTTTTTTCGTTTTCTTTCTTCTACATATTTAGCTTAATTTTCGTCGTTGTTGAGATGTATTTTTTTACATTTCTATGGTACTTAATATCTTGTGGTGAAAGTCACCTTCAGATGAGAATATGTGCACGAATTGGAGTTACAGGGATACAGCATATATTTGATTGCAGACGTGCGCACCTGGATAAACAGCAGTAAAAAGAGATCATGCATGTGCTAAAATTGATCAGAGTAATAGATGAAACAAAACCAGAAGGATATATGGCAAGTGTGGACAAGATGGAATCTCAAAGGGGGAAGCCTGGAAGCTGTCCAACTTGGAGTCTCAAGTGACCATTCTGGGAGCAAAATGGTACCTGTGAGGCTCCAGCTGGAACTTCTGGAACCATCTGAGACCAGAGTGGTACCACTGATGTCACCAAAGTGGAACCAGCCACCACACTTGGGAATCCAGCTGGGGCCATCCGCATTGAACTGGAACCATTTCGGGACCATCAAACATCTAACTGGAACCACTCTTGGACCAGTCCAGATTTTTGCCTGGGTTTGCAGTGTGACCACTTTTTTACCACTGGTTTTGTTCAAAAAGAAACCCTCAGTAATGTTGCACACTTCTTTGTGATTCCTAAGTCAGGTTCAATAATTCATTCTCTTACATGCGTAACTGATGTGCATTTGGTATTTTGTTCCTTTAGGGTTGGATTCCAAATCAGAGTACGTGATGAAGGTTGTTGCCGTCAATCCACGCGGTTTCAGTCCTTACTCAGAAGAAATAACAGTTCAAACCAAGGTTAACCTGAAAGGTAACAGGAGCAATTATAGTTTCTCCAGCTTTTGGAAACCTTTTCATTCTCTCTGTGCTCTTCTGCTTTGTTTTGTGCATGCTCACTTGCTTGAACATGCATGAGGCAATCAAATGCATGTGAATCGAACATATTGCACATCAGCTTCTTTACATTAGCCTGTAGAGTGAAACGTTGGTACAGTTCTGTACCAACACACACATGTTTAGAGTAGACATGTTTAGTAAATCTGACAGGAGTTGTAGAAATCACTGTTGTACCCAGTAACATACTGTCAGCAGTAGTTTTTCTGGTCATTTTCTAATATGTATAGGCAAGCTGCTGCAGCGTATTTGTTTATATGAGGGATTGCCGTATTTGCACGCTTTTAATGCGCACCGTTTTGACTAAAAAATGTTGCGTAACAGAACAAGATTAAGAGCTCAGTGAAAGGTGGCTAGCTCTATTGCCGTAGACACCACTCCCTTGCGGCCATCACGCGATCGCTGTTTTCGATTGTAGCATTTTTTTAATTTACGAGTTTCAGATGTACTTCATGCACGAGGGACAAGCTAGCATGCACAGCAATGTTGGCTGCAGCTGGAGTGCACACTAGCATGCAGTGTGCCCACGCAGTCATAGAGCTGGCAGTGGTAGGCGCGCTTTGTGTCGGAATTAAACATGCTACACTCACACACAGTAACTGATGCCCGCTTATGTGGCACCGTGAAGGATAACGAAACAGCCAAAGGAAATGACGAACATGTGACGTTCGTGAGAGAACTGCCTTCCCGGCCATCGTTGCGACCGCTCCGTGCAACAACACTGCCATGGCAATACCGGCCATGGTAGAAAATAACTTAGGCGAACACCAGCGTGAGGCTGCCTTGCGATGATGACTCACATTTTACAAATTTTTGCTCATAAGATTTTGAGATATCCAAATTTTGTCTCGAACATATTTCAAGATAAGTGGTTATAAATGCATGGCAAGTAGAGGAGCCTTAGCCTTCAGGAAAGGAGCAATAGCCTTCAACTTAACAGATTTCTTTTAGATATCAGAGTTTGAGTTAACGAGGTTCTACTGTATTCCACTGTGCACCTGTTTGTTTTCACTCCAGCGTCTGTGTGCAGCCATTGCTTTATTGGGCTGATTGATATTTCCCCCCGACAGATATGCCCCGTCCCCTGGCAGCCCAGTATGACCGCGACTCTGGCACTGTGTACTTCAACGTGGATTCGAGCGCAGAACGTCTAGTGGCCCGCGTGGAAGGCCGTCTCAGGGGCCAAGAAGATTGGCAGCCACTGGCAGAGATGCAGGTGGATCGGCCTCAGCTGTCTCTGGAACTCCCGGAGAATGGTCCCTCTGCTGACAGTTACGCTGACATTCGGGTGCTCCTTTGCCTGCAGAGCAACATTTCGTGGTGTGGGGATGAACGCCTTGCTGAACCCTTCGACGGTATGTTATGATCCTGGGTTTGGAGTGTCGTACAGGATGTGTAACGCACCAGAAACAATCATGATGCTGACAGTGAACAGTCACATGCAGTGAGCATTTGCACAAATCTTTGAAGCGATACTCCAGAGGTGCAGCGTTATTTTGAGATAGGAGTGGGTATTCCACTGCAAGTTACGTGGTTCCAGGAGGTCTTTGATTACCCTGGAATTCAGAAGTACTGTTTTCAATGTAGGGAATGCCCTGGAATTTTCCACTACCCTTGAAAACATTCAATTTCACACCTTTTTGTTATTTTTACTGAGCAGTAGTGCAAATTCTATCAATCTGGAGTCTGAACTATGGTTTTGGAACCGCAGAGATGATTTCGTTGGAATAGGAATCAATAGAGGAAATCAGAAGTATGAGAAATGAACGAAAATAGCCTTCCTTTCCATTCTGTGATATCCAGTGTTCGTGTTTCTTGGGTTACATTTGTGAGCAGATCACTATACACAGTCTTCATGTATTCTGTCACGTGATACCTGTAACTTATAAACGTTTGATTATAAATATTTCAGAATTTATGCTGACAACTGAGACTAACTCTCACCCTGTGGGAGCCCCAGTGTCACTTATGACAATGAAGATTGTCATCATTGTCTCCGTCACTGCTGGTCTCTTCTTCCTGCTTGTCGTGACATTCGTCTGCTGTTGCTGGAAGAGAAAGGCTCAGAAAGGTATGTTTGTGGAAGTGTGTTGTGTAGCACACTACACTTCCTAGTTAGACCAATATTTATCTCACAGTCATGTATTCTCATTCTTTCAGTGAACAAGAAGGACTATGAATCAGAAGTCCAAAAGTAAGTTGGTATTCTTGCAAAACTGCAGGATTCTGCAGCCTAGACTGTTTATTTCAGATAAGACCTTATTAAGGTTTATATCTACAACCACAAACAATCTTTGCCTAGGAGGGGATAGAGCTTGTCTTAGCTCAAACAACTTTCATTCTGAAAAGTTCAGTGAACAAAAAGGTTGCAGGGACATCACATCCAGTTGTGCCATTTGCAAACATACATGAACCCCATATGTTTCAAAGCAAATCCCTCCTTCAGCGTACAGAAGTATGTAAGGCAGGTGCACTGTTGACCAAAATGGGGCAAGATACAGGGAAACTGAAGAGTACACGAATAATAGGGTATCTGTGTAACTTTGAAAATGTAGGCAGCAATTTTGGGGAATGCCACATTTATCCGAGAAGCCTCATTGTTGTGTAAAGTATCTGTGCAATGTAGCGATGCACTAATTACCTTTTTGTTTGCTAAACAGCGCCCGCCCCAAGGTTATCAGTGCCCCATACTATCACGATGATGTCAGCAAGGGCTTGGACAACAACGGAGATGACCTCAACAAGCATGGCACCAACATCTACGGTACCAGCATGGGAAGCTCGCACATCATGAATGGACACAACTCTGGGCACCCCATGCAGAATGGTAGGAAGGGAAACTTTCTTCTGTTGAGAAGCAGAGATGGGGCAGGTCTTGACTGTGTGGTCCCTGTTCAGGAATGATGTATGGCTCGGGTGACATGCTGGACGGTGCCCACCCAGGTGACATGGGCAAGGGAGAGCTGTGGGTGAAAGGAGGGGACATGGCACCAGAGTCCTCATACCAGCCCTATGACTCACGGCCACCTCCGTCCAGTTACTACTATCCACAGGACGACTACCAGGGTCTCAATGAGGATGTTATGAACATGAAAAACAGAGAGCACCTACGTGAGTACCTCTGTCTTTTGTTAGCCTGTTAACTTGCGTCTTGAAGGGGATTTACAACAAAATGAAGTAGAGGTGGTTTCCAGAATGTTAGTCAATGTACTTTATTGAATCAAACTTTAATGCCAAAGGAGACATAGGAAAAGCAGCTGAAATGCAGCAAAATCTACCTAGGAAGCATAGATAAAAATTCTTCCAAGTCACAACTGGATTTGTAGTTTTCTTCTGAGCTATTCAGGCTGTATGACATAGCATCATCCTTGAAGTTGCGTGTAGTATAGGATAGGATGGGATGGGATTGGCTTGGATTTTGTATTTATGTACAGTATTATTTGCAAAAAATTCTACTGTACTATATAGTACTGTTTATGGAAAATACTGTATATGAAAGTACAGTCAAACTTTGTTAAAACGAATACCTTTTTCATGAAAGAACCGCGAACTGGTCTTGTCAGACAACCACAGAGCTAATGCAATTTTCAAACATTTACAGTTTCTTTACGACAAACATGCCGGAACAGCGAAGTGAGTTTCAGGCGTGTTCCATCGGATGAACGCTGTTCTGTCCATTTCTGCATTTTGCGTCTCATTCCTTTTCGTGATGTATGCCAACCAACAACATGCTGTACATATCCTTGCGCTCTTGTTCCACAAAGTTCTAACTCGTACAACGAAGTTCTCTAGTGGAACAGCAAACTATATGCCATGTCTTGCCCTCCCGCCGTTCTTTCCCTGATGGGGCTTCCCACTATATTTAGGGCCTGACCTTTTCGGGTTTTATTTTTGGCCAAATTCGGGGGGTAAATATCGGGTGATATTTTTCATTCGAAAATTCGGGTGTATTCGGGTTAAATCCCGTTACGGCATATTCTGTCGTCAGGAATTCGGGTGTATTCGGGTGATTTTTTTTGTTTAATAAAAATTTGTCTTAACATGGAACTAATGTTTAGCAATGTTATCAAACTTTATTTTCATGCACGCTTATGAGTGTGCCACGTGACCTGGATGTTTTCGGGTAGATTCGGGTTAAACCCGAATTTTACAGATTTCGTTCGGGGGGTAAATATCGGGCGGATACGGGTTTAACCCTAAAAAGTCAGGCCCTAACTATATTGTGCCTCGGGTCACCACGGAAAAGATAAGAATGACTATGTCACCGACTTCATCAAAAAGACAAGTAGTAAACCTGCATTTGTGACCACTGACCAGCATAATGTGACATCATGCAACATGCTAGGAGACAAACTTTCTGTGCTTTGTCAAGGCAATTAAGGGTGGACGAAAAAAAACAACAACATTGGGTACTGCGTGTAAAAAGTGCGGTACCTAGGTTCCGCACAGGCTTCTATCCCTGTGCATTTTCAACCTGCCAGCTACTAGCTCCGCAGTCGTCTACAGTGGCGAGTCACATGACAAAGCATGATACTGAGAGAGGGTGAAAGCAAAGCATGTCACTCTTTCACACGTGTTAGTGGGTGCTCTGCTGCTTTGGACACGTGTGTGCGTAGGGTTGCCACCTTTCGTAGTGAAAAATACCGGCTGAGGGAAAGGAGGAAATGTTCGCGGGAAAGGGAAAGTAAGTGAGGGGTGGACAGTATACAGCGAGAGAAAGAACGAGCGTACTGGCTCAAGACAACATTGATAATAATGAATAATTAAGAAAACGACTGGTGTCTACGGAGTTGGATCTGTGCTCCAGATTTATTCAAGCTGCAGTGGAATGTTGAAAGGAAAACCCTGTAAAAGCCCCTATGAAAGGTGTTGAGCCACAAATACCGGCAAAAGGCTGACGGTATCACCTTCCTACCGGCAACCGGCAGAGAGAGCAAATAACCGGCCGTGCCGGTATAATACCGACCTGGTGGCAACCCTATGTGTGCGCCTGCACATTTTAAAAACTGAAAGTGGCTTGAAAACGCCACTGAGACACTCCAGCTACACTGTGAAATTAAAAGGGCAAGCTATTGGAAGCTGAGACTTCCGATTACGCGGAGGCATCACGCAAGCTCGGTGTGAACGAGTCCAACATTCGTTGTTGGCGTCAGCGACGGACATTGCTGTTCTGCGTGTCTGCACAGAAAGTATTTTAGTGGTCGGAAGTCTGGAATTTATCCCTTAAAACGATCCTCATCAGATACTCGACGATTGTCACACAGGTGATAGTGATGTCAAAAACATGTAAGCAGCGCAGCGGCGACTGGTAGCCCATGATGTTTTTGTGCAATAAATAATCTGGAACCTGTTCACATCCAGCCCACTTCTGCCCAATATCTGCAGTTGTAACCATTCTCGTGGGGCAGGGGCCTCAAACTCAAATGGAGTCACGGGCCACATTGACTTTACACCACATCATGGAGGGCCGCAAAGAAAATAAATGACGGTAATTACGTAGAAATAAAAATGTACACAAGAACAGGGACAGTGTAGTTATTGTGGAGCATGACGGTGTGTCCAAAATTTATTACTGAAAAACTCCATTTGACGCACCAAGAGGAATACATGAGCTGCCCTTCAAGTCGAGTATTGAAAATATGGAAACTGATTGGAGAAAAATATGTAGTCCTTCACAAAGGATTATGAGAATGTTCAGGAGCACTCAAAGTTATCTCCTATTTAGACACTATATTTTTGCCTTTGCTCACGGTTTCAAGCTCGAAAAATAAACGAAAAAAAAAATCCGAGAAAAACAATTAGGTGATATTATTGACAATTGGTTATTGCTTAGTGTTCACTACTTTAATATGACTCCAAAAAATTAAGATACAATGGCCTTTGTACATTGTGCATTCGTACTCATAGGTCTACAGGATGTTGTACTACTACCTTGTTCAACGAATTTACCTTTACAACAAATTTTTTTTTGCGGTCTCTCGAGTTTCGTTACAATGGAGTTTGACTGTATTTTTTAAAGGACGTAAAACTAAATATTCACTGGAATGACGGAGTAAAGTTTTGCTGTCCTCCATAAGAATGAACTCGCAACGTGTTATCTTGGACTGGCAATATCTTTAAATGTGCTCTGCCTGTATCTTGCAATGCAGATTCCCCGTACTATGACGTAAGTGGCCTCCCGGACCCCTATGCCACCATGGGAGATGAGGACAAGAACCCGCAGATCTCTCTTTCCTTCGACGAAAGCCTCGAATCTGGCTACTCGACCCCGAACTCAAGAAGCAGGCGCATCGTTCGTGAAATCATTGTATGATGGAAATTGGTCGAAAACAAATAGTATGGCAGGTTGGCTGTGACCACATCCGCCACACATGCAACGACTGGACTGTGAGATGGCGTCTGTCCAGTGCTGTTGAAGTGAATTTGTAAGTTCGAAAGTTCGAAACTAGAAGCGACTTAGATGGCTCACGGTTGCGTGAGAAATTGTGTGTGTGTGTGCAAAAGACCCCGTCGTCTGTCACGATGGGATGGCTCACCTGAACAAGGCTCACAGAGAAGATGCGGGAAGAAGTGCATTTAGTGCCTCATCACATCGAAAATGGACTGCTGCTTCGCTGCAGTGTTGAGTGTTCATTGGCAGCAGAGTATGGACCACTTATCGGCTACTTTGTAGAGTATGTGTGTGTGTGCTGTTTTAGGCACGCTTGCAGTGGGCACAGCTGCGGTTGGGACAAACTGTGCACAGGGTGCCTTTCATTTGACTGGAATATTTGTGATTTTGGAAGTGTCTTATATGCAAGTTTGCAGGCAGAACATATGTGCAGTATATTTTCTTTGCTCAAGTTTCTCCTGCTTGTGTCTTGTTTCTGTTGTTACCGTGCCTTCATGTTTTATTGTCATCATGTGGATTTGCATAGTGCGCATTTGTGATAGTGGTGATGATTGTGTTCCAGCCAGAATCAAAGCTGCCCTTGCAGGATACAATAGCACGAGGGACAAATGTGCCACAAACTTTCACTTCATGTTGTTCCCTCACATTGTCATTTCGCGCCTACTAGTATTAAGCAGGAAGTTTGCATTTCACACTGACCGCCTGACCATGCTGGAAGGGATACAGCCGTCTCATTTTTAATTACTGCATTTTTCGAGTTTTCAAATGCTTCCAGACTGAGCAGGGCATGCTGAAACCACTCTGCTAAGCCTGGGGGGAAAAGCTTACATGTAGCGTAATGTTCACAACAGTTGGCAGCATTCAAGTATAACTGCTGCTGTAGTGTGCAAAGTAAAGAACCTTCCAAAAGAGCAGTCATTGCTCCAAATTGAACCCTTAATTTCCGAGCCCTGCAGACTACAGCGCTGGCATTGCTTGAGGTCTGGGCTCAAACTTGTGGGACAGCACATCCGCTTTCCCACGCGCCTCCTGGACCTGTTTGTATTCCAGCTCCAGTAACCACTCTAGAAGTGCCATGCTAGGCATTCAGCGAAGTGGGGGAAGCAGATATTTTACAAAAAAATGACACGGCTTATCCTTCCTTTTCTTAGCACTAGCAAAGTTATCTACTGCATCCATTACTTCTTTGCCACTTTCAGAAATGTGGCCTTTTAATATTTTTCATGTCATCCCAATCTTTTAGCGGTTTTAGCAGATTCATTCCCAGCCAAATGTGCTCGGTCTAATTGCCTAATGGCTATGTTCTACTCAAGATGGGGGTGCCTCTACCATTCCATGTCTTGCCAAATGCTGAGCTTACACTGCTGTGTTGCTCTTCCCGTGCGTCACACCACTATTCTCGCAACTAGTGTACACTCTCAACACTAGTAAACAAGATGCAGCATGTGTCTTGCACAGTGACATCTTTTGAGTAGAGCACAGTCCCATGTGGCATGCTGCATTTTTAGTGAGTTCTCGTGTGTTGTTTGCGTTCCTTGTTAAGTGTACATGTTTTATGTTAAGTGTACAATGCGTGTGTAAATAATTGTGAAGGTCATACACGTGTATGAGTTCCTTCTGTACATGGTTTGTGTTGTTTTATTGTAGTACTTGTAGACACTATAATTTTAACTTGATCAGACATCTTGAGAAACGTGTTGCTATTTCTTTCATGCACACGCTCCCTGCCTTATTGAGCTCATCTACTTACATGCAGATGCTCCCATTGGAATATGTTGCAGTATGTTTGGCATCCATAGTTGTGAGCAGGTGTTCTCCCTAGCTTGCAATGCTTATTTATACCCTTGTGTTCTTAGGCCTGGCTTTTTTTTTTTTTTTTTTTTAATTGGGGAACAAAAATCAGGCCTGATTTTGGAAGCTGTGCAGCAGGGTGAAACAGTGAAAAGGCAGTTTTGGGGGGATTTTGATATTTTTTTAAATAAAATCTTGGATTTCAGATGAACAAGAGATGCAGAGCAGCTGTGCTGAATGGGCACTGCTTTGCACTCTCCAGTGCCTGTACTGGTGGCTAAAATTGCACTTTTACGACTTTGTTTTCGCGTTTTACCCAAAGTGATAACTGGAGGATAAGAAACGGTTTAACCCAAAAACACAAATGGACTTAAAACTTAAATGGAGCACCGAAAAGCACTGCTGCGACCGTATAACTTACTTTTTAAGCTTACAATGGACACTTCTCTAGTTCAGTATTAACACTGTCCATGGCTGCAGCATTCTTGGGCATGTTCAGCACTGCACTGAGCAAAGAAAGTAATGGAAGATTTTCGGGTATTAATGAACTGGAAGTGAAGTATGCAAACATTGCCTGTAGAGGATCTCTTGCATTGTGAGGTCCACTTCCACTCAAGACAAACTTCATACTCTTTTGCTGTATTTTACATACAAGGTGTTACCACTCACTTGTTAAACAAAGCACATGATTCAAGGTGGAGTTTCCAGTGAAGATCTCAACAAAGTTTTTATATAGAAAAGGAACATATTTTCTGGATAGCCAACTGCATTTTCATCTTGCTCTGTACTTGGACAGAATTTGCCGAATGAACTTATTTAATACTTCTGCTGATTCACAGTGCAAAGAGATCAGTTACTTTTGAGAGCTATTTTTTGTGCCTGTGACATTCATTCCCGTTTCCTGTCCATATCCTATAGTCTGCAAGTGAGTACAGTCAACATGTGCCTTATTTTTGTCATTCACTGAGGACCGTGTACTGTGTAGGTTTTGCAGGTGCAAGTCCTGTTTGCAAATTGTACATGCCATGTACATTGGAATGTATTCCATTGTAATTAAAACATTTTGGTCACATAAAACGTTGTGGCAGCAAATTATTTGTGCTGACATTTCAGTAGGTCTATCTAAATTTAACAGGTACAGGCTGCTGATAAAGCCTGTAAATGGTCTAGGAATCTAGAGGATGTTCCATACTCTAGATCAGGGGTCTCCAACTCAAACTGGGTCGTGGGCCGCATTGGCTTTGCCTACACCACGGCGGGCAGCTGGTAGTGAATGTACACAAAAACTGCCTCTGATTTGGGTGACTGTGTGGCTGAGGCCGAGTGGTGTAGCCGCAGCTTTCTCAACTGTCTTTAATACAACACAGAATACGTTCTCCAGGCGATACATGGATGCCGTTGGCTACGATCCTCTCGTCTAGAAGAGAAGCCACACGTAGAACAGACAATATTGACGTTATTACAGCCAACAGCAGGAGGCTTTGGACCTCGGAATAAACTAGACGTGAACAAGGTTACAGAGGACGCGATCCTAATGATGAGCTGATGACACTTGAGGCTTCTTCTTCCTCACCAGATTCTCGAGGTCCACTTGTAGGTTGACCACAGTGGCCATTCTCAACTGGGCTTGAAGGTGGTCATGAGACAGCTAGGACCCCAGCTTAGTCTTGTTGATATTCGTCATTAAAAAGGACTGCTCGCATACGTATGTGCTTCCAAACACGGCTGAACGAGCGCGTATCCAGAACGAGCGTCGAAGCGGCGTAGTTATAGCAGTGCATAATGGTAAAAGGAATAGCAGCCAGGGACAAGGAACAAAGACAAGTTCGTTTGTGCACTTTCTTGTCCTTGTCCCTGGCTGCTATTCCTTTTATCATTGTGTGGGGATCCAGACCCTCAGTTTATTGGGGCGGGCGGTTTCTTTGTCGGAGCGCGTAGCGGGGGAGGAGAGAGAGAAAAATCCAATGCATACACTGACGTTTTGGGGGTCGACGCCCCCCACCCCACCCCACCCGGTTATTTGCTCGTTCTGCCGGTTGCCGGTAGGAAGGTGATACCGGCAGCCTTTTGCCGGTATTTGTGGCTCAACACCTTTCATAGGGTTTTTTACGGGGTTTTCCTTTCAACATTTCACAACAGCTTGAATAAATATGGAGCACAGACCCAGCTCCGTAGTCACCAGTCGTTTTCTTAATTATTCATTATTATTATCATTATTGTCTTGAGCGAGTACGCTCGTTCTTTCTTTCTCTCTCTCTGTATACTCTCCACCCCTCACCCACTTTCCCTTTCCCGCGAACATTTCCTCCTTTCCCTCTATTCCACCTCCTCTCCCTCAGCCGGTATTTTGCACTCCGAAAGGTGGCAACCCTATCTATACCGTACCAGGAGGGATGTTGCAGTGTGAAATACAAGAAGTGCCGTGCGGTCAACAGCGGCGCACCGCGACCTGAGCTGTAGAGCAGCGTATGGCTCGCACACATAACGAACAAGAGCAAGATGGTGTCGCCGGTGGACGTCCGGGTGTAGAGTGCTAAAAAAAAAATGTCTTTCTATAGTCGTTTCAACTAGGAAACGAAAGGAAAAGAAATCTAGTCCGTCAACTACATACGCCGTTGGAGATAAGGAGAAGCAATAGCGCGCCAGGAGAAATACTGCAACGCCACCATGCGCCATCAGTAGGGGAGCGCACTTTCTGCCGCAGAGTAGTGTCATGCTGCCAGTCTTAGCAGCCAATACGGAAGCACAGTGAGTACGATGGATTACACTATCTGGCGCAAACAAGGAGGGTGACCTCTCTGTGTCCAGCCATCCTATTCGCGGCACAGTATTTTGAAATCCGACAGGCTAGATTTTTTTTTTCCTCCCTAAGTTGAACACAAGCATAGTGCTCTACCCAGGGAGGGACACGGCGAAGCGTGAGCGCGAGCATGACAATGGAGGTGTCCACGGCGTATACCAGCGGGGCAGTGATGGAAGTGCTGTACCATTTTGCGCCAAACTGCGCCAACACGGGGTGCTGCGCCGTCCTGCGCCGTAGAGGGTGTTTTTGCTCCATTTGCACCAAAGTTACTCCAAAGCGTGTAGCGGGCGATTATTTCGCATTCCACGGAGGTCGCGCGCGTCACGAGGAAACGAAGCCCGAAGGAGACTAGCCTACTAGTCGACCGGAGCCGATGCCAGCTAAGCCCAGCCAACACCGTGGCACCAGCCAGGCAATCTCGAGACTCACATGTGCACCGTCACGTTGACGCTCCAACGATTTGCGTTATATCCAACGTTGTGTATTATCTAGAGATGGGACGAATCCAGAATTTCTCGAATCCGAATCCGAATCCAAGGAAGGTTCTGCGAATCCACGAATCTTACGAATCTCGAATCTTTCGAATCCTTTCTTCGAAAAGAGTTTAAAAAGCCAGGGAAAAAAACTCTTCTACTGAAACGTGCTTTGAAGCAGAATTTGATATATTTGTTCAATAAAAAAAAAATTTCGGGAGAAGACATACTATTGCTTGTGTCGTCTCTGGTAGCGTGGCAGCACACCAATGAAAGGACCATGAGCCAATTCAGGGTACAAGGAAGTGAAGTTAACTATTTACATAAGTACAAGATTTGGATGATACAGAGAAACTGTCTGCGATCCGTCCATGCAGCCTGCTTATCGTCGGTTGAGAG
This sequence comes from Ornithodoros turicata, assembly GCF_037126465.1. NCBI lineage: Eukaryota > Metazoa > Arthropoda > Arachnida > Ixodida > Argasidae > Ornithodoros > Ornithodoros turicata. Next base: position 28,810,558 of record NC_088202.1, on the reverse strand, counting down.
AAAGCCGCCTGGGTCACTCTGGTCTCCGCTTATATCCCTTCGGTCGGCATGAGAAAGCATTCCTTGAATCCTTTGTTGGGTGCGAGAAACTGTGGCAGTGTCTTGGAGCGAATAATGTCTCTCGGACGGGTCCCCCAAAACAAGGAAAGGCGACACCTCCGTGGAACTGAGGGCCATCTGCAGCCCGTCCTGGCGCCGAAACGTCTTCCACGAAAACTTGCGCAGATCGTGTTACACGTACACTTTTCTGCTACAGTGTAGGAACGTAACAATACCCATCATATACTTCTTCCTAAGTGTAACTTATTTAACATGTTGTTCATCGACTACAGGAAATACATAAACTCTGGAGTCTGAATTCCCTAACTAAGAAACAATCAAAGCAAAACCGTGTTACTTTTAAACTTCTAATGTCGGAGCTTTATGTTGTGGTCTTTGTGCGCCCCGGGGGCCGCCGGCCAAGCAGGCTTCGAGGCGCCGATTTTAAAGAGAGACAAACAAACGTGGTTGGTGGATTCGAAAGATTTGATTCACACTTTTGGGCAATGGGATTCGGATTCGCGAATCTCGAATCCCTGCCTAGAATTCGAGGATTCGGTTGGCACATCCCTATATTATCTTTGTGTTTTCCTCAAGCTCCGGTACATATCGCCAACGTCAAGTGAACACCAACTATCCCCTTGTATTTTCTTTCTATGTTCATCACTACCCAAGCTGAGAGGCACGAGGTGATCTCCACGCAAATACCGCTTTTCGGTTCCTAAGGGTAGCTCGGCGTGTCTCAAAAGATATTGTTCAGACCTATTGTTGACGGTCACAAAGGATCGCTAGACTCTTAGACTACGAAACACGTTGCGTATGTGGACACGCAGTTCACGCCCGCTATGCACTGACTCGTAGGAAGCAGGTTAAGGTCGTGGTTCCCCGACCTCGGGCCTCTAAATTGCCCAACACACAATGAAACTGAAACTAACGTGGAAAGCGCTCATTCCATATCATAAATTTGTAACCATGCCCGGGGCCCTCCGACCGTGGATCGTGAACCTGCGCCATGCTGCGCCAAACCTCGATTTTTCCTGCGCCAGAACGCTTCGATGCACTTCCATCACTGCAGCGGGGACGGCGTCGTGACAGGGTGAGCGGTTGCATGTGCGTGGGGTATCATGCACCGCTTATAGTGGGCCCTCGCAGGAAGGAGATGCGTACCTTCAGCGATGACTTTCCAAGTGCTCGGAACATGATCTTGAAGCTCCTGCGAATTTCGGGATGGCGGAGGACCAGATTTTTTGCTGGACTCTGGCTTTTGTTGTCCGTGTTTATTAAATGTAGAGAACCTACATTTGTCCTGACCGGCAATGACAGCATGTCTCAATGGGTCGGATGTAGTGGGGGCTTCTCAGTCCTCGACTCCAACTCCAGCTTGGCGATGTCCCGTATCATGCAATAAATGTACTAACCCCTCCATAATGCGCCACGAGATCACGCATGAAACAGGAGTTGTTACACAATTTTAAAATACATTGTTTTGGCCCCATTTATGCAGGGGACGCATCGAACGCATGAAGTAAATGATATGTTGCTGGGTCGGATCCAAAGGAGAAAGGAAGCACTATTTTGCAAAGGACAATTCCACTCTTTACATGCCTGGAGGTTAGCATACTGACACCCACTTCGATAATTTCCCGCCGCGTAAACAGTCGCCTGGCTTTCAAGGCTTTCTGGTGTTGGCACATGTTATGAACGGATAGGTGACCGCTACACCCTTCCTTAGGCACATACATCTTCGACGTGTTATTCTGTACTTATCGTACGGTATCGCTGCTTATGCTGGTATTACTCGTATGCTAGTGTCGTAGTTCGATGTTTTCTTGCATGTTCTGTGCAGACATCGATTTTACAATGCGCGGTACCTTTCTGACGGCGCGAAATATCCATCCTCAACCGAGTGGCGCCCTCTGTTATTTTATCTGCATGGTTACGTCAAAGGCTCTCATATAAGGCGTGGACAATGGCATAAACTGCGAAAAAAGTGCACACTATTTTGCACACAGCACAAAGGCACCGATACACATGAACGCATCATCGTGTCTAAATCAATCTCACCTGTACAGCTAAGCTCACATTAGTGTATAGTACCTGCGATCATGATAAGGGCCAGTTCTCACTTGGCGACGCCCGACGCGACGTCGCGAGCGGGCGGCGGAAGTAGAGGTGCATTTCCGCCGCCCCGTCAGAGCGCACGATTTTCATGTTCTCACCACACTGGCATTCCGTCGTCGAAAGCAGACGAAAAATCAGGAGGCGTGGCCTTTCTGTGTCATCTGATTGGTCGCCGGTATATCGTTCTCGGCAGTTCTCGCCGACGTCGTGAAAGAAGTTTGGCATGGCAATTTGTTTGGCTCGACGTCTCTTCTGTCTCAACGCCGGAAATGCACATCTATTTCCGCCGTCCGTTCACGACGTCGCGTCGGGCGTCGCCAAGTGAGAACTGGCCATAACCCTTTCAGCAACGACGCCTACACCAGCTCCCGTGGCATAGTGGTTTGGATGATCGCTTTCCACGCCGAGACTGGGAGGTGACATGGGTTCGAATCCTACCCCGAGGCTATCATTGAGGTTTTCCCTGGGTTTTCCAGTGGAATGTCGGCACTGATCCCCCTGGAGTCTGCGCAGGACGCATACTAACCCCCCCCCTGTCCCCCACTCCTTCCTGCTGTCCTCTCTCCATGTGTCCACATCTGTCTGGTGAAAATACAATGCGTCACAGTGAGGACCAAAGTCCCACACTGTCCGGAAAGGTTACTAAAGGAGCTGGGCTATGGTGAGAGGGAGACTCTAGCTGATCACTGTGAATTTGAAAGGTTGGGTGCGTGGTCACAATGGATGTGTTCCAGATTTCAGTTGGCCAAGTCACCGCAGTTACCGGGCATGTTTACGTATTTTTGTCGCGGCTTGTCGCTGCGAAGCGCAAAAGGACGCTCTTTCACTCCCTTATCCATCAATGAATTACGTCCTTACACCAATGAATTACACCAATGAAATACGCCCTTTTGCACTTCGCCGCGACCAGCCGCAAAAAAAAAAAAAAAAAAGTACGTAAACCGAAACCAATTAATTACTGCAACAAATGACCCGCTTCGGTGGCAGATTTTTCTCTAAAAGGTGTCCACTGAAGGTCCCAAAAGGGGTAGTACCCATTTTAATGCCGACAGCGCCCGGCTTTAGAAGTTACGCTTTTTTACGAAACTCATTTGCATTGTTATTTTAATAATGAGCGCCTCCCACTCATTCACACGGTATGCAGCTTGTACGTGGTATCGGACAGATACTTGTAAAAAAGAAAGCTCGTGGATTGGTGCACCCGTTCGCGAATTATTTAGCCCGGGGATTTAACTGAAACACCCTGTATACGTTTCGTGTAACTGGACTCATTGAGTTTGAAACAATGCAAAAACTGTTCCAAGAAACAGCACACTTTTACAAAAGGTAAAACGTATCAACACAGTGTAAAAAAGAGAGAGAGAGAGAGATCAGTACAACAAGTCAATTAAGTTTAACAGAGGTATGTAGCCGCACACGTGAGATGCATGCTGACAATACTCCACCAGCCTCCGCACATAAGGAAGGGTTAGCCTTCAGTATTAAGATAGCATCGCACGCACTTTCGGAGGAGAAACTTAAAAGGAAATTGGATATTGAATATTCTTCTGTAGCACGCGCGTTCCTCCTTCATTTTCTTGCTGTCGAATGAAGTCTCCAAACATCCCTGTTTTCCCAGGACAAACTTTTTCTTGGTCTACCTTGTTTCCTAATCGGACCAAGCATGAAATAACAGCCATAACCACTTTAAGCCACATGAAGGCTTTCTTTCTGTTTTCCAACTTCGGTGAAGAGTTGTTCGAACCGCTCACAGGGGGCAAGGGCCATATAGTACTCGACATCGTCCAAGTAAACAATATCAAGCATTGTGCGGCTTGTTGTCCTTCAGACGGATCTGTGCTAATCGGGGCACATTCGGAATTGTTCGGTACCACGGCGAACAAGGAGTAAAATGGCGCTCTAGTTTCGGAATCGACACGGGCGGAAATGAAAACTTTAAAGTAAAAACTGAACGTGTACATTTGCCGTGACTGGAGGAGGGAAGTGTGACTGACGGTTTCCCCGAACGGCAGTGTTCGACAAAACACCTATGCCAGCTAATCGCCAGATGTGACACGAACAGCAGGCAACAATTTGAAGCCCGCAAAGCATAACGGAACTCGTGCCCGCACAAGTGAAGTGAACACGACGGGCTCAGTGCGCCGCCACAAGGACATCAGATGCTCGTGTACGAGCGTCGAGTGCCTAAACAAAAAGATAACAAGGGAGAATCTCTCCTCGGGTGCGACGGCAGCGCCGTCTAAGAATCCCGTTCGCTCCTATCTCGTCCTTCGAAGCAGGTACTCGTTGCTCTCAAGAGTGGACTGTTTCTAAACTTAGTGCGCATCTACTCCTGCGACCATGGGAGGTATTTTCTCCAAACTCTTCGGCAGAGGATATAAACTAAACGACCCAGGTAAGTGGCAAAGGATCGCATTTTACGTGCTCGTCTGCTAAGAAAATCTCGTCTGCTAATCGAGTTGCTAGCAGACGCGGGAAATTTCAGGAAGTCCCTCTGTGTTCCGCATAAGTTCCGCACATTTCCGGAGCGCCTCCGGAGTTGAATTAAGTTACATGACTCTGCATTTGGCTGAGCACAACGCCCACAACGAGCTTGATGCGTGAGAGTCTGTGTTTGAAGCTGTTTACGACGGTGGGTGTAGTATTTCTCGACTGCCAACGCTCATTAAACCGACGTCGCACACGTTTCGAGTGCGCTGCCGTTGCCTTCTGTGTTTTTACGTTTGCGCGACAAAGGCCGCAGCTGTGCCGCTGCATGCACTGTGAGTGCTTGACGAAGTCTATGAAGCTTGACACAGGCATCATGTAGACTGCCGTGTAACGCTTTCCGCTGGCGCCCATTTATTTTCAGCCTCCATCTCTTTACGGGCCGGGTGTATGAAACGTAAAGGTCAGCATGAATCATGCCGGCGGAGGAGGAATGCAAGTGGGTTCTGGAGTTATGCTTTACCGGCAGAGTCGCTGGAAATAATTGCCGTCTGCAGAAAGAAACACTGCTGTCGGGTATTCACTGAAGTGATTCTGAAAGCTTGACGACAAATATGTATTTTGAAAGCTCCGATATTTTCCAACAATCATATAGGAAAACAAATATTTTGCACTACCAACATGGTGTATAGCTGAGGAAGCTCTTTCCGAGAAACATCTTTACAGAATTAAAAATGAACAGAAACGCCGTTGACAAACAAGCATTATTCGCTGCATATAATTGCTGAAGTACACACACGTTCGTGTAGTACCGACTTAAATTGCACATATGCAACGCAAGAATAATCTTCACACACTGTTGTTCTAAAAAGGAAAAGAGAAGTACACGATATAAAAGGCCCCACGAAAGTTTATCTGGCACTGCAGAGAAGTTGTAATGAGGTCATAATGATTTGCACATCGCACCAACATTAGGCGTGGCCGTCACTCAATTCCATGATCGTATGAGATCGATTATTTTGTGGCGGTTGAGTGCTGAGCACTCCTGGCAGAATCTTTCGCCTTTCGACGTATTACAGAAAACGGTAAGGCCTCCTTTAAAATCATACACGCGGCTCTTGCATAAAGAAGTTCTTATACTTAAATTTCTCCTCTTTCCCCGGAAGTCGTCAAAAAAAGGGAGAGGCAGATAAATTGAGAAGGAATTGGCTTTAATAGAATTTGCAATGATCAAGCTAGTGGTTCGCTCTCTCTCTCTCTCAGACACGCACATCAGGTTACTGGCTCCCTGATGCTTCTTTCACTTCGTGAGTTTAAGGGACATGTTGGTTGACTCAATCGCATTGCAGCGAGAGATGGGGAAAAATTGGAGCGTTTGGCTAGACGAGGGCGAAGAGGGCCAATTGGAAAAGGTTAAGTATTTTGGAATTTGGCTTCCGTTCTCCGGGGAAACGACTTGGCAGCCTTCCGCAACTGGCAACTGCGTCATTCATTGAGAGGTCTTGCGTTCTCGCGCGCCAACGGTGAACCGTCTTGCTTCAATGCACGGTGACACTACAATATGAAAGGGAGATGTGAAGGTGCTTCGAGCCCCTCGCGTTTTTCTTTTATCTTTCAAAGTAATCGAACCCTAGATACAGAAGGGATGCTTAATGCCTCCTCCCACTCCTTCGTACGTTGACGTATAAAGTCAGGATGTCAGCCAATCACAGCAGACAGACGATTCGGAGCACAGACTTTCTATGGCTACTGGTGGCAGCTCATGCGACCCATGGTGGCTAGTCTGGGTAGCTACAATCGCCGAAAACATATGGTTATGATCTGTGGACCGTTAATTGTTTCGTCACGCCGTTGTTTAAGGATTTGTTCTTAGATGGTGTCGACTATATAGAGTCTTTCATTTCATTGAAATCTATTCACTGAAAGCTACGTGTCAAACCAGGGGGTAAAAACACAGACAACACAATCGCTTGTACATTCTAGTACTCAATCTCAAAGGGGTTATGACACTTCAATAAGCGTCGTTTCTTACGCCACGCGCACGCATTCTACTACCCGAGAGAGTATACTGAGGGAAAATAAACATTTTTCTACGTGTCGTACTCGGAGAGATATAACCCCTCAAAGACACGTACGCGTCACTCTTTGACGTCACAGGAGCCAAAGCTACGGCAACACTCTTAAAATGAACTTCACCGCATACACTCTAAAAACCGAACTTCACCGCATAGCACGCTGTGCGCCAACCATTGCCACGAATGATTGGGTTATCGCTTCTGATTCGAGGAGAGAGAGAGGCGTACGCCTTTTTGTGTCAATTATCATATATCCAAATTGACACAAAAAGGCGTACGCCTCCCTCTTTCCTTGAATCAGAAGCGATAACCCTATCATTCGTGGCAATGGTTGGCGCAGAGCGAGCTATGCGGTGAAGTTCAGTTTTTAGAGTGTAGCACGCTCTTAGCCAACCATAATCTGGAATGATATCGTTATATCTGCCCTGATTTATTGAAAACCGGAGGCGTACGCCTTTTTTGTGACAATTATGAACAGCATAAGTGTCACAAAAAAGGCGTACGCCTCCCGTTTTCAGCAAATCAGGGCAGATAACGATATCATTCCAGATTATGGTTGGCTAAGAACGTGCTATGAGGTGAAGTTCGTTTTTAAGAGTGCATTTCCATTGCTGTGAAATTTCCATTGTAAGTCGTAAGCACGTGACCTCTCCCGCGCTGCCTCATTAGCGGAGACGCCTGCCGTGGTTTGCGTCTACGCATCTATTACTCCCTTGCTGTGAAACTTGGAATGCAGGTCCGCGTCGATGCAAGGAATTGTCAAATACACGTATAAACGTTTATTTGGATCAGCTCAACTCGGGGTGAAGTGTGAGCTGCACGTGTCGCCGGGAAAATGACACTTGCAGGTACTTATCAACAAGTGTTCGTTCGTTGCGGCTTCCTGAACACGTTCCCTCTTAGGTTCGGTACATTCTTAAAACAGATGGCTGAACGGTGGTGGTGGTGGTGACGAGATCGGCATGCCGTTGTTGGCGTCACTCATGGCTCAACACACAGGCACATAACAGGCTGAAGGCCAACTATCAGTGACTTATCCAGACGCCCCTACATCCCCCAACACGCACCCACAATTTTGTGAAATTGCGCAATATTTTGTCAATAGCATGAAAATACATGCATGCATGCATTCTCTGACGTCATACGCCCCCTGCGGAGCCCAACCCCCTCTCCCCACCTCAAGGACGAAAGTCTGGGTAAGCCTCTGCCAACCATGGCACAGATTGAGACCGTTATCGTTACTGATTTGGGGAAAGCACGGGACGCACGTCTTTTTGTGACAACATAACTTCATAAGTGTCACAAAAAGGCGTACTCCTGTGAGCAAATCAGGGGAGTGAACGGTGTCATTCAGGATTATGGTTGGCTAGAAGCGTGCTATGCAGCGAAGTTCTTTTTCCTTATGTGTAAATCTACTTAAATTACCTTATCTGTTTTAAGAGTGTACGGTTCAAAATGAGATGCGCCATCAATGCCTCAATGAACCAGGTAATAGTTTTCGAGCATCGTGTACAGTCGCCCATTTTTCGTCATTTTTTATTAAAGTTTTCGTTGTGAGTGGCTGTACAGGGGCAAATATTTATGGGATTATTTATACATTGGAAGATAAATATAAGTCTAACTGGGCTGCAGTTTCTTAAATGCCAGATATTAACTTCCGGTGCATCACATAGGATAGCGTGTCCTCCTACTGGTCCCAAGGTGCGGGATCGAACCCGGCCGAGAACGCCAGCAACTTGATGGCAAGGTACAAGTTGCGTAGATATGCCGTGTTCCGCGTGGTGCGCCGTGTGCTGTCTGCACAGACCGGCTCGTGTGGCATCGCTTATGATCATAGTTGTGTTCCGAAGCCAGGAATTCTGCTTATCATTATCCGGATTGGCAGATGAATCAAAATGGGTTTGGATTCCAGGTTTGAATCGGGGTTCGAATCCAAGCGCCAACTGTGCACATTAAGTGTTTTCCCGCGAGCATGCATTGTAAAGCACTTGTACAGTTCCCCACGTCGTCCGCCCAAGTTTCAAGACCCCCCCAACACTACGAGCTGGGGCGCCCCCAGAGCAGAGGTGGGGAAATTACTTTTATTTTGTAATGCATTACCATTACTCATTACTTGCATAAAAAACTAATGTATTACATTACTCATTACTTTTTGGATATTAGTAATGCATTAGTAATGTCATTACTTTAACGAAGTAATGGCATTACTCTGGCATTACATTTACATTTTAGGGCATAAGCCTCAAAGATGCTATGCATAAGTTTTTCCCTTGCTTTTTTTTTGCTATAGGCAATAGCCACCCGAGTATCCCCAAATTGGTGCCACTAAATCCCCGCAGAAGCGAGTCTGATAGGCAAGGAGACCAGCTCCGGTGGCGCAGCGGTAACGCGTGCGCTTGGAGACTGGGAGGTCCGCGGTTCGAATCCGCGGGCCGGCTGGGGGTTTTTCCTGGGTTTCCCCCAGATGTGTAATAGGCGTATGCCGGCACAGTTCCCCTGAAGTCGGCCCATGGACGCAGCTATCCTCCCCCCGAGCGGATTCCGCTCGGTCTTCCACTTCACCCTTTCTTCTCCTCCTCTCCACCACCTTTCCCTTCCCGAGAAACATGCCGCCTAATCAGGCAGGTAGACCTCTGGGGTTCCTCCCAACGACACTCCTCCTCCTCCTCCTCCATAGGCAAGGACTATAGATAAGATTTGCAGATGCCTTTTCTAGCATTATGGAGCCGGCGGATGAAGCCCAGCCTACAGAAAAACTGGCAGAAAAACTACTTACCTCTGACAGCACAAGAAAAACTAACACAGTACCGTACCAAACCAGTCAATCACTACAGCAATAATTACATGTTACCTTCATAGAGGCTATGTTTCTATTTCACTGATTATCCTTTACTCCAAATGCACACAGGAGAAAATCGGTGATATCATCCTGTAGACACTTGTGACACATACCGCCGACTGTTGAACCCTTGCACAATTTCCAAGGCCGCGCCTTTCTCTTTCCATGTTGCCCTATGCTCATTGTTAAAGGCGGGTTGAAGAAAACATGGATGTTCCAAATCTTCGCGTGGCGCAATGAACATTCGACAAAAGTAATGAGTAATGCCACCCTGCATTACTCAGTCGAAATGTAATGCATTACCATTATTCATTACTTGCTGGCAAAATGTAATTCATTACCATTACTCATTACTCAAAAGTAATGCATTACCAGTAATGCATTACTTTGTAATGCATTACTCCCCACCTCTGCCCCAGAGCACGTGCAAACAGCTCGGCAATAACGGCACCACAAGTAGCACGGCTCACCGATCCCACGTTTTCATATGTTCCTGAAAGAAGTAGAAGAGAAACAAGTTTACACCGAACATCGAGAGCTTTCGCGTCATTCTGAGTTTACCTAAACTCGCTTCTACGTGACTTCACATCGCCTTGAAATGTCGCCTGTTTTGCCCAGCGTAACCATATTAGGTGTTTTTTCATTCCCTTTCAAAGTAGATGTCTATAAACGAGAGTTTCCAGAGCTTTTGCTTTCTACGATAGTAGAAGGGGAAATAAAAGAAAAAGAAAAGAATAGAAGTGAAAAAAAGAAAAAGAAAACACGATTGTCATTGGGTGCATGAACTAAGTTGAGGACAACAACAACTACTTTATTTTGGCTTTGGAGTATATTTTGGCACTGTCTTTTTTGCACTGTATTATGTAAAGAAATTCATGACTGAGGTTCGTTAAAAATTCTATAGGACAGCGGAACCTTAATAATATATGTGAGTACCTGAAGTGGGAGTTGTTTGTTCACTGTAAAAAAGAATCCGTAATTTTACTCACAAGTGACTGCTAATTCTGTTGCCGGCATATGTGCCATAACCTAGTCATTGCAAACAGTTCGTTTGGAGTGAACACTACACGTCTCTCATAAGCGAAAAGAATGACATTTCCACTAAAGGGATATTAAACTGCGAAAGCCCAATCAGGAACTGTGCAGTGCGCATTCCAAACGGGTTTTCAGCAGCATATACATGACATTCTCGGGTAAACATAAACACGCCCCCGCCAGAACTTCCGGTGCCACCAAGACTTCCGGTCCTTCCGCCACTAAAGACGATAGGAACCAGCCGCCATGCAGAATTATATCTTTCGTTTTCCTGATTTGTTGAAAAGGGGGGCGTACGCCGTTTTGTGGCAGTTTGAATTGCCACAAAAAGGCGTGTACGACCCTCTCTCTCCTCCAATCAGAAACGATAACTGTATCAATAGGCAAACTGGTTGGCGCACGCAGAGATTGTTCGCTGTGAAACCAGATGTCGTATTGGCACCAAACCGGAAGCGGTGAAAACGACATGTGTATAGGTTACGGCACATATGCCGGCAACAGGGTTAGGATTCACTTGTGCACTAAAATTACGCAAATTTTTCTTGCGGTGTTATACAGCCCATGATAGTGATGCAGTGGGCCGCATTACAGCTCATGGGTACAGAAACTTACACAAATATAGGGCAATGTTTCCCTGAAGGATCCGCGTTCCTTAGCACAACAACAAAAATAAATGAAGGAGTAGTGATGATGACATAGCACACAACTATAGCAACTTCCATTTCCTCGACTTACTCGAATAAGTGACTAACATATAAGTAGGGTTCGTGGTTTTCGGCATTTTCCGAAAAATGCCGGAAAACACCCCCCGAATGATTTTTTTCAGATTCGGAATATTCCGAAAAAATCCGAATTTCTCGTATCCTGACAGCTGCCATTCCTGGAACGGCAAAGAGAAATCCCCTTGGAATCTCCCTTTGTCGACTATTTCTCAAGCGTGGCATTATCTTCGGGCTGTGCTCTTGTTTCGGTTTGCGTTTGTATGTGTCGGTCGGTGTGTGCTTGTGTGGTCGGTGACCGCCTTTTGGCAGCACACGTACTTAGTGGCACACCTACCTTTAGTGAATTTACTATTCAGAACCTTTATGGTATGTTGTTGTCGGGTTAAAAAGAGATCACGAGTGTACGGAGCTCCCAAACAGTTTCAAAAGCCGATCGCTCATCCCCTGCCCTAGCCTTCTAGTTAATCTTTGTGTTTTTTCTATTCCTCTATCTACTCCCCTCCAGTTACTACTTGGAGTAACCCCTGTTTCCGTTCCTGAGGCACTTCAAGGCACTTCACTGTATGAGGACTTATTCTTATTTGTTCTACGAGATGAATCTCGTATGGATGATATAAAGCGCGAGTTTTTCGAATATGATGTATGCCCTGCCCCTCAGGTGGATATATCACCTATTCAGTTTTGGACGACCCGTTCCAGCACATGGCCTTTGTTACCCCATTCTCCAAGGTCGAAAATAAAGTTGTTGTTTGGCCTTTGTTATCGCAGTGCGCCTCAAGCATACTGGGTATTCCTGTTTCTAGCGCTAATGTTGAGCGCGCGTTCTCTAAACTGCGTGTTATTAATCGCAAGGAGCGAGCCGCTATGACAGATGCGAGCATGATGATGTGCGCTTGCATCTATCACAACAAGAGGTAGTCTCCTTGTTTGCTGGTTTGGCACAGGCAATAAAAGACATTGGTAATGAAGCCATGAATCGATTCTTCTTTTCGGTTCGTTGTCACTTCACGCGCAAAATAGGCTTTCCTTCATGCGAAATAAATAGATGCCCGTATTCGGGCATTTATTTTTTGGGCGGAATATAGATGCCGAAAAAATCCGATTTATAGTCCCCCATATAAATGCCGATAAACACCCCCCGAATTGGGTTGAAAATAAATGCCGAAAACCACAAACCCTACATATAAGCTTCTTCGAGATTTCTGTCCAGCTGGGAAATTAATTCCTCTTCGAGTCTTATTCGTTCGTCTCTTTGTACCATTTTAAAAGCCACGCGGAAAGCGCACGTTGTTGAGGGACAGCCCAGTCGAGTATCTCTCAAGGCACACTCCAACTTTCCAGTTGACACCTCGGCACGTAAACCTAGTACATTAGTATTCATTAGAAGTTAGCTTATACGCATACAACATTACAAGGAAGCCGGATCTCTTTGGCTGCACGTATAACTGAAAATTTGTAAGTTTATAATACATATTATGTATATATATTCTTAAACCCTAGCTAATCATCGTAGTCTTACCTAATCAGCTGACTTATTAGGTGCAATGAAGAGATACTGGCGACTATGACACGTGACTGCAAACAATATTCATTTGTATAGAATCGTAGAAAATCAAATGAATTAGTGACGAAATACTGGGGGGGAAAGAGCCTGAGGACGAGAGCTGCCGATATTTCCAACAGAGACTGTTCCTCCCCTAGACCGATTCGCACAAGGCATCTTCCATCTTTGTTAAAATCTCGTTTTTTTTTTTGTTTTTTTTTAGTTCGATCGCCCTGTACAGCAGGTCATTGGGCGGGAAACATGCGGGTCTCGCAACACGGTGGAGGCAGACGAGACGACTCATTTCGTTCTTTCTTTTTTTTCTCTCTCCTTTTATAGTTCTCCTGCATGATCGTCGCTTATGCTGATGTGTGGTTTTGTTGTCCCTTTTTGCCGCATTCTCCATAGAACTTATTATCGATACAAGTGTGCCATTTGGGGATATACGTAAAGCTACATATTTTCTCTTTTACAATTTGCAAGTTGGGGACCGTCTTACGCTGTTTACCAGGATCTGTGCATGGCGAGTTTTTTTCTTTATTTTTTTAAGGGTTCGTCTGGAAACGGTATTTCGCACGAAAAAAAAATACAAACACAACAGAAAACCTTTTTGTTTCCATTACCAGAGATCACCGGAAAAACGGAATCCAAGGGCGATAACGATAAGGGAAGCCGAATTCATGAATTCGTGTTTCACTGAATTCGTGCTGGTGGAGGTCACCACACTTTTGCTGGCTATAGTATACTTGCTGCGGGTTTACTTTATCCAGTCAAACAGCGATCCTTTTGTTGGAATAAACATATACCCCCCCCCCCCCCCGCAGTCAAACCGCATGAGTCAGCCTAAGGAACTTGCGCAATAGACGAGCAATTGTAGGGTACAGATTGTGGGCGACCATTTAAATACAAATAAGAAGGCGACGGCGAAAGCGCAAAATCCGAGCGCGCGACGGCGGCGAAAACAGCCGTTGCTTGGCTCTTGTGTTTATTTTAGGAAGGCGTGCGGTTGGCACGGTATCGATAAGTTGCCGTAGGGGTTTGACAGGGATCATGGTTGCACATGTCTGTGACTTTTCCATATATCGTTTACAGTTTTTAAAACAAGATGCGCGAACACGGATTTTTTTTTCTAAATTGCTGTGCTTCTTGCACGCAACTCGCACAGATAGCGGAGCACTCCAATGAAATAACATGAATCCGCATCTGTTGTGCACACGTCATAATTGGTGTCGAAAATGGCTCGGAGACATGCTCGGAGACGAAAACAGAAACCAAATACTGCTTCAGAAACGGAAACCGATACTGAAAGTATCTTGGAAATACGAAGAGTGGCGCGTTTTATGTGCTAGAAAGAGAAACTGGAACACTATTATTTACGGTAATAAGCCCTGCCTTTGGTATAGATCGCTAGCACGCAACGCACACTACACGATAAAGGAAGTGTCAAATAGAGTCTACGCTTACGAATGTGATGTCTGTCGCATCTAGAGGGTGGAGCGAGTGGCTTACCGCATTTTTTGAAACTTTTTCGTGAATCCAGCCTAATAAAACTCGCCATTTACTGGTAAAATGTCCCAGCTGTGCTATCGGAAAACCTTTTCCAGACAGTTATATAACTATATACAGCTATAACGCTAAGTAGAGTACAGTCAAAAACACACATCTCTGCTTGTATATCCAGTAAAAGCATGTCGGACAAATGAGCGAGCAATAACTGTTTTCCTAGTAGCGACACCATAGCGGACAGCTGTTTCTTTATTGCGTCAGTGACCCTCATGCGACAATGAACACGAGTGCACAACACGAAGCGCATACATACAGCCGCAATATACAGGGTGTTCCACGAGAGGATGTCACTCAATTCCTAAAAATAGGTATTGCTTCAGGAAATGATAAAACTACATGGAATAGGGTAAGGTGGCCCATGTTGAAGACAGTTGAACTATTTTGTTAATGGCAGTCAGAATAATCGCCTAAATTGTACCATAATTCGTTAACTGAATCCTCAAACCTTTGAGAAATGTTCCACAAACTACTGTGGTTCTAAACCAGATATTTATTTCGTACGAGCCAAAAATGACAGGCTACATATTTTCATCAACTTACCCCACCCTGTGGGTAAGTTGAGGAGTTGAAAAAATTAATGTCGGGTTTAAATCTTGTCTTTTGTTTGGGCCAGCCGAAACGGTCAGCCATTAGTAGTGCACATGGAAACACAGTGCAGTGACACAGCATCATAACAGTGAGGTCATATTTTATTAGCCGAGGAGCAGAAGTGAGCAAACTGGAAGCCAATGCTCGCGAAAGTATGGGACAAAAAAAAAAAAAAGGCCCCTCTTTCCTTGACCACATCTGCAAAACAGCGTCTGATGTCGTTCTAAAAAGCCACGTGTAGTCTGTATGAGTGTATATTCCAGGTTGTATTATAATTTTTTGAAGTAAAACAAATTTTCAGAAATTTAGTGACATCCTCTCGTACAAAACCTTTTATGTAATACAACTTGACGCGAGTGGCACTACCTCTGACGCTGACGTCAAACAGGCAGCAGAAGCAAAGGCGTAAAAATGCTCTGGCTCTCTCAGAGATCTCTATGACACTGAGATATTGATACGATTTGGGTTTTCTGTACAAATGAGATACGAAAAATGAAAGCTCAACGAAGCTCAACTGTAACAAACTTTTCTACAAAAGTAACTGTAATTATAGTTACTGCTTTTGGTTGAAGTAACTGTAAAATGTAACTAACTATAAGTTACTAGATGTTGCAATATTTCCCATGTGTCAGTTCTCATTTCGTCGATGCTTCAAATGCCCTTCCGTTTTTCGCAACCACGCAGCAATTCCACGATTTTGATCATCTGATATGCAGCCAAGACGGCAATAGACCTCTCCCTGTTTGTAAACAAATGACAACATAGTGTTCGAAAGCGCCACCAATTTGGTAGAGTTGAACTACGCTCGTGCGAACAAGGTCGCGCCCGAAAGCCACGGTCTTGAGGGGATTACGATGGTCTCTGAAAGGCACGCGACCTTCGGTCCTGCTTCGGTCCTAGTCTGTCTACCAACGTCATCATGACGTTGGTAGACAGAGTGAAGCCGAAACAAATCGGAAGGTGAGGGCTGGGTTCCACGAATGGGCATGTGTTTGCGCTGCCTCCTATTGAAAGAAAAGTAGCACCGAATGTCGCGTCCCTTTCAGGGACCATCGTAATCCCCTCAAGACCGTGGCTTTCGGGTGCGACCTTGTTCGCCCCTAGCTTCGAGCGTAGTTCAACTCTACCAAACTCGTGGCGCTGTCGAACACTATGTCGTCATTTGTTTACAAACAGAGAGAGGTCTATATAGGCATACTCCCATGGTCGGTTAGGCTGATCCATAGGAAGTCCTCTGACTACAACACGGTATAACCATGTTTGTACTGTTAAAACATAGTTTTTATTTACGTTTGCTCAGGTTTTTAAAGTGTAACTGTAAAGCAACCACGTTACTTTAATGTGGTAACTGTTTTTGTGGGCTAACTCTAACTCAAACTTAGTTACTTTTTTAACAGGTTTTAGTAGGTCGTACGCTGTTGCCTTTGCGTACGGAAGGGATAACGTTGGTGGTTCTGCGCACGCCCACAACAGAAAGAGAGCTTCGCGCAGTACGCAGAACTCCCAACGCTATCCCTTACGTACGCAAAAGAAACAACGTACGATATACTAAAACCCACCAATAACTTACGCATGACTGCTGCGTATTATCTGCGTTGATTTGAGTAAAGATAATAAATTGATTGACGATTATATATTGGGAGAAGTCTCGGGGATTCACCGTCTGGGCCCGTTGCATAAATCTACTGTTGCTTAACCGCGTGACCTTGTGCGGCCTGGTTCAAAATAGCCACCGATTTGCGCCGTAGGTATTGTTTGCTTTCATTTTTGTGTGTGTGTGTGTGCCTTTCCCACTTTGGCACAGTTTCAAAATCCAAGATATTGGCTACGAATTACGTGCGGTGTCCCACGACACATATATGTCTGTAAGGCGTGAGGCGCCTGCCGGGATGTGCTGGCCAACTAAATGGTCCCCCCTGCACACTGCGAAGGGGGACTGAGCCGTATAGCGAAACTCGGACAACAACAACAACAAAAAAAAAAAAAAAAATATGGATGAGGGAGCTTCAGTTGCTTTCCGAGGGACTCTCTCGTCGGTCGTCTCCTTCGTCACACGTATTTTAGAAATTAGTTTAAATAAATTATATACACTATATTCTAGACTGTCACCAAGAGACCTGTAAAAATTACGAATTCGGAAGTAATTAAACCACAATTACAAATACATGCTCATCAAAGAAATTGAACTCAAATTACGAAATCATGATTGCAATGGACCTTTTTCACACTCGCGTCGTGTCCTAGAGGTTGTCCAGCGAGACAAGATCGGCGCGCGCCAATGCCAATCAAAGCACAGCCGGCGCCATATTGGCACCATCTATTGAACGTGTAGGGAACACTCTTCGGCACCGTCAGGGTCACAGAGCATGCGCAGAAGCGTTGTGAAAAAGGTCCATTCAATAGACGAGTTCAGAAAATCCCAGAGTGCTTAGCGCACTAATACGAAAGAAACGGGTGGCCTACTGGTCCATTGTCCACGACGTGTCATGGCACTTTAGTCATGGTCAGCGAAAGCGAAATGTGAAGGATTATTATTCGTTCACCCGCTCAGCAAGCGCCCAGAACGCAATGCGTGCGCAAAGAGCACTGGGATTTTCTGAAGTCGTTTATTACAATTAGGGATTATTTATTTATTTATTTACCCTCAGGGCTACAGCATTAAAGAGGGGAGGGGCTTGAAACAAAGCAGGAACAATGTGGAATACAAAAAAAAATAATAAAAAAAAAACACACAGCGAACCAAAAACACGAGCATAGATAGTATCACTGGTGGACAATCAGATTAGTATATGTAAAGCTTAAATAATCTTACGCTGCATTCACGTGGTCGTGAAGCAGTTTTCTGAACTGTCTACCGTCAGTGATGGAGGTAAGGTGACCCGGGAGATGATTCCATTCCAGTGAGGTTTTAGGTAAAAATGAGTCAAAACACGTTTTAGTAGTGCAGGATGGGACACCAACTTTCTGGCGATGATCAGGCCTTGATGAGACGTATGATGGATGTGCAATTAAATGGAGTTTTAGCGTTTCGTTGTAGTAATATATCTTATGGAACAGACAGAGTCGAGCAAACTGGCGGCGAACAGTCAAGGAAGATAGGGTAAGGGCTGATTTCATCGCAGTGACACTGGCTGTACGACTATAATTTCCGAGAATAAACCTTGCAGCACGGTTCTGAACCATTTCCAGGGTTAGCTGAGACTACAGCGAGCTACATTCATTAGTAGAATACGTATAACTTGTAGGGCATGCACCTCCGAACTTTATTCTCCCTTCCTGAGGAACGCGTAGCACATATATAAGGTGTTCTTTTTTTATCTTTTATAGACTAAAAAATAAAGTTTGGGAGCAACACTGCTTGCCGTTTCTGCGAGCGTGTTACGAGGTGGGGTGGGGAAGATTTATTTATTAGAACAAAACGAGGGGAAAGGCCGGCCAAACGGTGTGTCGGCTCGCTATTCCGCAAGAAAAAGAAAAGAAAAGAGACATCCTGACGGACATCCTGTGGGAAAGAGCATGTAATAGACCTCTACCCGAGAAACGTCATGATGATGTTGGTAGACAGACTGAAACCGAAACAAATCGTAAGAGGAGGGCTGGGTTCCACGACTGGGCAATTGTTCGCTGCCTCCTATTGAAAGAAAAGTAGGACTGAGGGTCGCGTCCCTTTCAGGGACCACCGGAATCCCCTCAAGACCGTGGCTTTTGGGTGCGACCTTGTTCGCCCCTAGCCTCCAGCGTGGTTCAACTCTACCAGGCCATTCGCATTCCAGAAAGCAGCGCGCGTCCGGGGAGGGCATGCCGGGAAATGCTGTGCAAAATGACAGCGACGGCGCATGCACCAGTACGACGACGACGACGATCGGAGACTATAGCAAATCGCTGTCGTTTTGCACAGCATTTCCTGCCACGCCCTGCCAGGGCGCGTGCTGCTGCCTGGAACTTTTGCAAATGGTCTATTGGTGGCGCTGTTGAACACTATGACGTCATTTGTTTACAAACGGGGAGAGGTCTATTACTGGACTACTAATTACCTAGAATTCATGAAGTAATTTTGTTTATTGAATATTTCCAAGAAAACGAGAAACAGCGGAATTGGAGGCAATCATTATTCGAATCCGCCCTCTTTGTTCAAAATCTCGGCACGTACTTTGAGATATAAATCGTCAAACTTTGGTGCGTAGGCGAAACCAGAACCACGCCCTTCTCGAGCGTAGAAACGACATCGCTTCGGCCTATCCGCGCCGGAAAGTGGTCTATTTGGTCATCCGATCAGCGCCTACTCCAATCAGCTCCACCGCTGCAAACCACGTGGCCCCTCTGACGCGAACGCCCTTTCCTCTCTCTTTTTGCCCTCGAGAAATGCGTGGTTTCAATTTCAGCTAATTTGCGTAGCAATATTTAGCTATTTATATCTCGAAGTACTACATGCTCATTTCAGGGTAATTAAAAAATAGGGCGGATTTTAATAATACCTGGTTCCAATTCAGCTGTCCCGAATTTCCCCGTAAAACATCAAATTAAGAAGTTCATTAATTTTAGGCAATTAGTCGTTCAGAAGTTACATACGCGTTCCGACAGGATGTCCGCCTTGCGGCATAACCATACTATTTTTTTAAAAAATGTTTGAAAGATAAAAAGCTTCCTATATCTTGATATAACACATGAATAGACTGGTGGGGTACGATGATCAGAAGTTAAAGAGCTCAGGTCAGATACATCCTGACTATTGGGATTAGAGCTAAGAAGACGACACCTTCGGTATATCAGTGTGCCAAAGCGCATCTCCCACTATTCGAACGTCCTCCAGTTGTCGATAATCTTGTATTTTGTGAATCAGTAGAAATCGTGAACGTTAAAATTATTTCAGACAGATATCTCAAATTATATTCATATAAGTGTCATTTCCTGGCTTTATTTCGTTAGCATCCATCTAAAAGTACTTCCAGAGGTAATTAAGTGAAGTATTCCTGCAAATGATCACCGAGAGTGTAATTAATTGCCGCAATTTGGTTACCCGATTGATGCCAATTTTAGGAAAAATCGTCCCGGAAACAGCACCGCAAGCGATACTGCCCCGACGACCGTTTTAAGACGCGCATTCTAAGACACGACCCACCCATGGCGCGGACCGCGTTATCCAGGGGCCCTTCTCCAAAATATGAAGGACCGGCTCGCGTTTGCCCCCCTCCACCGCGTATGCGGATTTGCCAATTACACTAGTCAGTGAACATCACTTGCATCCTGTGCAGCGCTTAGAGGATATTACGGTGCAAGAATATTTCCATATAAAAGGGAACAAGACAAAGGGTGAGAAGTGATACGCCTCCACTATTCTCCCGTGCATTCTTTGAAGGCAAATGTTTTTCGGCGCTGTAGTCAGGAAGCGGACCCCATTCGAAAGCTACGATTAAAGCTCGTGATCGACCATACAGTCTAGCGGTAGAGGGCAGAGTCTGGTTGTTGCACTAGCTGCCGTAACACGCCACTGTAATATAGGTCACCGTCATCGATCGACATGCGTTACTTTGTTCCTCCCACTATACCGGCTTCACGAAGCTGTACAGCTATAAGCCAGCCGAGATTCGGATATCCAAGGTTTCGCATCAGTCACCAGCAGAAGAAAAAAACCAAGAAACAAGAAAGAGAGAGAGAAAGAGAGAGGAATAAACAACGAAAAGCGCAAAGAGAAAAGTGAGAGGTAAATCATGATGGGGTATTAAGTATTTTACCCACCATTGTCTTGGCGCACTATGGCCTTGTTATCTGTGCTCCATTATACCTCGAATCATCATCACTTACAAACAACCCGAAATTAAATTTGGTGACGACGTGTGTGATCATGTTTTCACCATTTATGCGCGCTAATAACTTGCGTCACTTAGATCAAGGCCATGCTGGGGGTTGGCAGTGGGGAATGGAAATTGGGGACTTTGCGTGTCGCACTCTAAAAACAGAGCTTCACAGCATGGCACGCTCCTAGCCAACCATCACCCTGAATCCCTCCCTCTCCCTTGATTTGACGAAAACGAGGGGCGTACGCCATTCTTGTGGCAATTATGTCCTGCGCGACGTCACTCGGGATGATGGTTGGCTACGAGCACGCTATGTGGTGAAGGTCATTTTAAGGATATGTCGGCACAGTTCCCTTAGAAGTCGGCCCAGGACGCAAATTCTCCAGGACGTCAGTCGTGACGTGTGGGAGGCCGACAACGGCGAGCCCTTTTACCATTACCACCACCACCACCATCATTTCAATAGTGCAGGAGCATACGTATATCATTTAGTCCGACTGGTACAAGGCAGTCATTGCATGGACGCCCTGGTGGGGGGTGATATCAACCAGGAAAATCTCGCGGTTTCCGCCAACGGTTTGACACCCATGGGGGAGGGCGGATTTATTTGCAGAAAAATAGGTAAAAGGAAGATAAAAGGGGAAAGGTCAGCCATGCAGCACGCGGGCTTGCTATTCCCCCAAAAAAGATAAAAACGAACAGAAAACAAAACAAGAAGAAAAGATACATAAAAGAAACCCGGCTTACAGGGAGCCCAGGAGGCCCGTATCCCGCAGAAAGCGGTGCACCGCCTTCGTGATACTCCACTGGCGAGCTCGCAGCACGGGGCCAATGAGTCGTGGGTTGAGGATGTCGAGGATCATTTTGAGAAGCGCCGAAATCATATGGCGAATTCCACTGGTCGATTTAGGTTGAGCTAGCCACTTCTGGGACCTCACGCTATTTTCGAGAAATAGCGAGCACACCCAAAAGTGAATGCGGCTTGCGTTCTGGCATGGGCAGCGGCGATGTCGCCATTTCTGTGAGGCTCCAAAGCGCTTGGGTCCGCTATTTGGAAGCTCGCGGTCTATTCACGGAAGTGGCATTCGATCAAATAACGAAGCGAAATATCTTTGGCAGTAAAACGCAAAAATGGCGCGAACTTGCTCACTCGTCGCTCCACAATTGGACACTACCGATAACGTGGCGTACAAAGTGCGAGACGCTCCGCTGAATGTCAACTTCAGCTTTCGCAATATCTGTAGTGCCGTTCTAAAAGAATGTCCGTAAACACGTCGCTTCGCAGCACGTGACCCCAAGACGCACTTACGTTTTTTCTACAGTGTAACGTTCGCCATTTTATCTAACCTTGTTTGCGTTGATGGATATGAGAAGCGTGGAGAACTGATAACACTGATATGGCGAGCCCATTCTTCGTTGCTGGAACGAGACCACGAAGCAACCTTTCTCGGCAAGAAAACATTGTGCTATACTCCCGCGAGAAGACTTCGTTTTATTGCTGGTCTTCATCCCGGCATGCTTTGCAGCTGCATACTGTACAATCCGAAAATAGTAGCTTGACATTGCCCAACGGAGTATAGTGCGTGCATACACGTGCGGAAGACCGAACAGCAATATTTTTGCACCAGTAGAACGGAACGAAGAACGATAATACATTAACACGACACGCTGCTTCCAGAAGCGAAGTGAACTTCAACAGGAAATGCTATTTTTAGCAACACTGCAGAGGAATGGGACCGAAATAAATCCCAAATCTTACAGCTGGACTGAAGTTGCCCCGTTGAAGAGTTTCGTGACCGCATATTTAGCTGCTCACAGATTGAGAGACTTAACTGTACCAGACGTAAACGGCAAACGAAACAGCTGATGTCTGCAATCTGTAAATAGAACTTCACAACGCTGACGGCAAACAGTTTCACGGATAATCCCGTCATCAGTTTTTTGATGACGGGACATCCCATTTTTGTCGAAATTCCGGTGTGAAACAACAAGAACGGATAAATTTATAAATGTATAATAATAATAATAATAATAATAATAATAATAATAATAATAATAATAATAATAATAATAATAATAATAATAATAATTTATTTGGTCACAAAGTTGACCCGACAAAAAGTCTCAATGTGACTCTCTCAATGGACTTGACGAGGACACTCTCCCCGTACAGCAGCATCACATAGTATTTTATTTTTTATTTTTTTTTACAGAAAAGTGAGGTATTAGGACAGTGCACCTTATAGAAAAACAAACAAAACGATACACTTATTCGACACACTTCTTAACTGGTAAAATATTCCCTAACACAGACCCTATGATGATGAATAACATAACATAACTGTATGGGTATCACGAAAATGTGTACACCTCCCGTTCTTAATGAATCAGGTGAGAGAACGATGTCATTGGGGATGATGGTTGTCTATGGGCCTGTCGCACTAAAGTTTCGCCCAGCGACCGCAGCGCTTGGTTTGCAACTTCCTGTCAAAATGACGTAAGGGAAGTTGCAGTGTCACGTGGATTTACGCTTCCGGTCCGAAGTTGTGCCGAAGTAGCATAGCGTCAGCATATTTTCGACGTGAAAATGGGGCGGATGCGGTGAAAGGATATAAAATGCATCGCGTACCCTGGGACCCTGGGCATTTAGAAAAATGTCGTCAGCGTAAAAAATTGAACTAAGGAGTGTAGGCACTTGTCACCAGATGCCGTGCGGTGTACTTACCATGCTCAGTTGTGCGTGACTGTGATAACGTTATAAACCATAATATGAAAAGAATTTGATTAAAGTCTCAAGATAAAAGGAAACGAGTACATGTGTACGACCCTAAGAATGCAAAAGATTGCTGCGTAAAATATTGCCTGTACATTTTGATGTACCACATCTGAAAAGTTGCTTGTTCTGAAACCTCAAATTGACCGCATTGTAACGGAACATTTCGCACACCAAAAGATCCCGATTTCAAAGCACGCTCCAAACGGAACCGAAACATGCAAGAAGTATCACGAAATCTAAAATCTGCCACGAGAAAAGTGCGTGCGAACTTTGCTTGGGGGGCAGGTGTTCCCAGGCGATCTCATCTTGGTTGTTTGACCAAGGCCGACTTCTGAAACTAAAATTTCGGAGCGGAAGTACGGAGTCTCAGCAGCTCTCAACTTGAAAGCCACCATAGTCGGAAGGAAACGAAGTATAGGCCGCCAACTACATTCGCCGTTGGAGGTAAGCAGAAGCGGGGAGAAGCAATAGCACCCCACTAGAAATACTGCAGCGCCACCATACCATGCGGCATCAACAGGGGAGCGCACTTTCCAAGGTATATCTAAGCAGGTAGCGCAACTCCCATAGGCCTCTGTGTCTTCAGAATGACGCCATGATAGAGACGGTCAGCGCCATCCATCCGTTGCGCGGACTACTACCATTGCAAATAAATGACGTTAGAGATGACGTCGGCAGTATGAATAATAAGTAGCGCATAATTAGCCATGGCACGTTTACATTCGAGCACTTTGTTTGCGTTGTATTCCCTTTTCCTCACCCGGGCAACAACACCAGACGAGAACAGAGAAAAATAAATCATATCAGATTTAATTGAAGATATCAATTTGAAATGCATATACAGTTATCACAGATTTTGACAACCCCAAACTGAAGGGCATCGTGATGAACACACAGAAATTAGGAAGGTTCACTTAATGTCCATTTCTAACCTATAGAGCTATATACGTGCACGTAGCGATTAGACGTTTGCATTTATTCAATGAGTGGCCACTATAGGTACATTGCAACAAAACACGCCATCGTTGGTGCACAGCTGATTCCTGCTACCAGTCACGCTATCATGGCCGCCCGTCGCAAGACGATTTTTTTTCGCAATGCCAGCAACAGGGGATGCATTGTATTCATCTGTTCACACGTGTAAATTTTGGTCTACAGCTCCGAGATGTGAACGTCGTTTCCTGTTTAACCCAAAAAGTGCACTAACTCCGTATTACTATGCACGGACACACGGCACGGATACAGAGATGCACGGATAAACACGCCCACTGTGACACATGCGCAAAGGGAGCAGGACACGGAAATGTGCTCGGGTAGTAGATGATTTCGTATATGTACACGAGTGGGGCAATAGAAAGTTTTTTTCTACATTGAAATTATGAATAACGTATTAGTACACACACAAGCCATGCTCATGTTGTAACGTTTTTCTGTTTATACGGTCGTACCTCTACAACCAACACCCGGGATCTCTCGCGCCTCATGCTGGTAGCTTTGCCGATAGGTCTGATTTGTTTTGTTGTTTTTTTCGCTTGTTTTCGCTACCAGTTTAGACATACCTTGCACTTTCTGCCGCAGCGTAGTGTCATGCGCCAGTCTTAACAGCCAATACGGAAGCAGAGTAAGTATGGTGGATTACATTATCTGGCGCAAGGAGGTACGGTGGCCTCACTGTGTCTCGCCATCCTGTCCGCGGTGCAGTAATATTTTGAGAGTTGACGTGTTCGGCGTGTTCCCTGCCTTACCGCTCTACCGGGAACGTCATCTCTTTTGTGGAAATCATTGCGCCACGATTTTTCAGAGGCGCACTGTAGCCGATACATACCGTCTACGGACAAACCTCCGGCTACACGGCCACAGTTGGCGCTGCAGAATATAAAGCTTTAGCAGAATACGGTTCGGAGCGCCCCCAAACGTCGTGCAACATGCTCATAGAAGCGTGCTATTCGGTGAATATTATTATTATTATCATTTATTTTTATTTATTTATATTGCAATGCAGCTACAAGAACCAGTCAATCGTTCCATCGATACCGATCGATTCTGCTCAGTTCTTTGGGGTCGATTACCGCTCTTAGACCATTATTTTCGAAATAAGGCCAACCCTCGATTTATGAACAGCCAAAATTTCTCGGAAATCTTTTATAAATTAGCAAGCTAATGTTCTGACTTCTGAGTGACAAGTATAGGGACGAAAGGTATTGCGAAAGCAGAGCTCTATGGAGCTTGACAGGATTCTGCATGGCCAGTGTTGTGCATGCTGATTCACATGAGTGGAGGAAGGTGGAGTTTGAACAGTTCACTTTCAGGAGAAAACATACCCATATACTTTTTCCTAAGTGTAATTTATTTAACATGTTGCTCATCGACTACAGGAAATACATAAACTCTTGTAATGTTCCACACGAAGACCCCTTGCCTCCAGCCTAGAACACTGGAACTTAACTTTATTGTTCCCCTTCGCAACCTCTTCCTCTTCTGCTCACTACAACTCTCTAGTCTGAATTATTTCCTTAAAACTAAGAAACAATCAAAAGCAAAACAGCGTTACTTTTAAACTTGAATGTCGTACCTTTATGCTGTGGTTTTGGCGCGCCCCGGGGCCCGCCGGCCAATACTCCGGAGGCACCGATTTCAAAAAGAGACAAATAAACGTGGTTGGTGGATTCGAAAGATTCGAGTCGCTGTTTTGGGCTCAGATTCACGAATCTCGAATCCCTGCCCAGGATTCCAGGATTCGCGGGTTCGATCGGCCAATCCCAACTTCACTTATTTGAATTGAATTCAGTTCATTTTATTTCACTCAGAAAAGTGGGGGAACCGAGGACAAAAAGCTGCACAGTTATTACAGGCGCCGCGCCAAGATTTCAAACGGCGGCGGCCACTCAGTAGCTGTCTTTAGCCCAGATACATTTTGTAGTGGATAAAAAGTTCTACTCGATATATGCGATTTCCGCGAAGGTTTAAAAGGAATTATACTTTGTGGGAAGAAAAGGGACTTTGGGAAGGTGAGGCCCTTTCTTTGTGGGGGGTCCCATCTCCCTCCCGCCACTTAAACATGGCACCGTATTTGTGCCAAACTCAGCACGCGTTCCAAAGCCAATCCATCGAAAGAGTTACCTATAGCATCGTACACTCTTAAAAATGAACTTCACCACATAGCACGCTCCAAGCCAACCATCATCTCGAATGATATCGTTATCTGCCCTGATTTGTTGAAAACGGGAGGCGTACGCCATTTCTGTGACAATTATGAACAGCATAAGTGTAAAAAAAAAAGGCGTACGCCTCTCGTTTTCAACAAATCAGGGCAGATAACGATATCATTCGAGATGACGGTTGGCTAGAAGCGTGCTATGTGGTGAAGTTCATTTTTAAGAGTGTAGTTGCGATCACCCACGACGGGAGCACAGAGGGCTCCTGTTATGGCGGAACACTCGCGAACGTCCGTGAGACGCACACAACGCACGCAAAATATATGTCATCCTGTCTCAAGTGTCTCTTCTGCGGCGAGCATTGTTATCGGATTCGACGGAGCGCGACCGTTTGTGTGGGTATACCGTATTGTATTGTACACACCTTATGACAACCCGTAACACAGCGCATCCGTCCTAATTGTGGCAAATATTTGCGCCTCCACTCATCGGGCGCATATTTGCGTCAAAGGAATGCCAATACCATAATCGCCCTACGAAGTGGCAGTTGCAACGCTCGTTTCGCCGCTAAACATTCGCAAACATGTCTTGAGCGGTTAATCGAGGCTCATAACCACCCTGCGTCTTGTTAAAGCAATAGTGTGGGCAATAGTGTCAAAGCAAGTTGGTACATCACGAATGGGAAAAAAACAGCGCGAAAAACTAGACAGACAGACAAAGACACGTACACCTGGGGAGCGCTGACTAACGGGTCTAGGACATTTCGGCGCACGGCCATTTCGGTGCACGGCCATTTCGGTGCAACGCGCTACAGCGGCGGGGGATCACTGCAACGTGGGTTCCGGGAAAAATAGTCCCGGGAATGGCTGTCACGATGTCGACATATCGTAATAAAACAAAAGGCTTGGCATCAAAAGTAGTGTTGTCAGGAAATTTGGTTTACATAGAGAATAACTGCGTTATTATTATTATTATTATTATTATTATTATTATTATTATTATTATTATTTATTTATCTTTATTATAGATTTATGACATGATCTGCATGTGTTCGTGGTCTGTCGTGGATTTTAAACTTTTGGGGCATTTTCTTCTTTAATATTTTGCGCCCCACGCTCTAGTCGGTGCTGTTCACTTTTTGATTTCTTTTTTCAAGAGTAGATGAAGAATTGCTTTGTCATAGTGAGTATTATCTCGAAGAGGGTATCTTCAAGGTACGGATATTATGCAATTTGAATTCCATTTGTTGAGGACGTGCCGGTTACATCTTTGGTGGAAGCATATGATTAGACATTATTCCCCTTGTATTCCAAAAAGTTACCAAGTTACCATGTCCCGGGGTTCAGAAGGGAATATAGCAGTTCCTGTGTTACCGTTTGGATAAAAGCTCTGCACCTCTCCGTGGCTCTTCAAGTTTCCATAAATGGAAGTCTTCAAGCATGAAATAAGCAGTTTTATCGCATTATGGCCGTCCCGTGAGTGATTCGTTGTGATGAACTATGTTAAAAATAAACGAGCGAAAAATTGTTGATTATTAAAATTAAATGTATGACTTTCGCATCTTACTTTAGCAATACTTTCCACAACCGCCTCTTCGACATACCTATGAAGCATAAGTGCGATACCCATGAAAGTACTGTTTTTACTGTTGAAAAGACGACCAGTTTATGGCTATGGAGGGGCACCACGGTAATATAATATGCTTGTCTAGGCCTTGAAAATACGCGGCCGTCACCGAGGAAAAATTATGTAGAAATACAAGGGGAATAACGTTTAATCAAAAGCTTCCACCAAAGATGTAACCGGCACGTCCTCAACAAATGAAATTCAAATTGCATAATATCCGTACCTTAAAGATGCCCCCTTCGAGATAATACACTACAAAATTAAAAAGCAATTCTTCATCTACTCTTGAAAAAAGAAATAAAAAATGAATTTATGTACAGCACCGACCAGAACATGGGGCGCAACATATTAAAAAAGAAAATGCCCCAAAAGTTTTAAAGCCACGACAGACCACGAACACATGCAGATAAGGTCTTAAATCTATAATAGTGCACAAAAAATACGTTCTTCTCTGTGTAAACAAAATTTCTTGACAACACTACACTCTTAAAAATGAACTTCACCTCATAGCACGCTCCTAGCCAACCATTATCTCGAATGATATTGTTATCTGCCCTGATTTGTTGAAAACGGGGGGCGTACGCCATTTCTGTGACACTTATGCTGTTCATAATTGTCACAGAAAAGGCGTACGCCCCGTGTTTTCAACAAATCAGGGCAGATAACGATATCATTCGAGATAATGGTTGGCTAGGAGCGTGCTATGCGGTGAAGTTCATTTTTAAGAGTGTACCTTAGATGCCAACCGCCCTCTTCCCTTTGTTTTATTACGATATGTCGACATTGTGACAGCCATTCCCGGGACCATTTTTCCGGAACCCCTAAGCAATATGTTGCACCGAAATGTCCGTGCACCGAAACGTCCGGGCACCGAAATGTCCGGATCCCCTGACTAACAACTGATGGTTGTCAGTTGCGTCAAAGCGTCAGTTGTTAGTCGGCGCTTCCCGTGTGTACACGTGTGTCTTCTGTCTGTCCAGTTTTTCGTGCTGTTTTTTCCCGTCCCTGCGTCTTTTGTTGCAGCACATGAACATTCACTGCGCAGAATGCGAAGGGGATATCAGTGCCGCTGGGCATCAGTATTTGTTCTATTTGCGCCGCGTCTTCTTTTCTCTCTTTCTACCTCGGCGTCTGGACTAAAGAAAGCCCACCAACGGCGCTTCGCAATTTAAATAGCGGTGAGCGTTCCAGCAGAAGCGAGAGTTCTCCTGTTATACTACATTTATAGCATTTTATTCTCTCTGAAATTTAATTTCGCGATTTACGTAATTGCTCACACCTAACTGATGTACGCTTACGTTGTGACTGTACGCCAGATATCATTGGGAATGCACAGTGGAATGTTGCTAAAGCAAGAATGGAGATTTAGAAGATGAAGATGCAGATGTCAGTGGAGGACGGCTTGGAAGGTGGATTATTTCCTGAAATATATCCTAGTTTTGCCATATTGCATTCAACGCGGGTGCAGTTAATGCGAAAACAAAAAAGCGTCGAGCGGTTGCAAGACACACCCCTTGCAAGCGGTCTGACCGTCACTTACCTGCTTTGCTCACACCATGTTTACACCAAACTAGCTCGACGTCACAGCCAGTTTCTCCGTCGTGCCGGCAGCGGAGGCGCCGAAGCTGTCGCTCTTTGTGGTCGTGTTTTGTAGCTCATACACCACGGTTCTTCCAACCAATGTTGAGTTCATATTCCACATGGTGAATGGATTGGAGGCTTGGAATGCATACGCATGCTTGGAGAGGTACATACTCCTCAAGGCCAGCGAGAATTTGGTTGTCCCTGAACTTCCGCTGTTCCTGGGATTTACACCAAAACGCCTAACCCGTACTGAATTAAGTGGATATGTATCTGGGGCGTTTTCGTGATTTTCGTTACGGTGTACATGCCTCCTCTTTCTCACTCTCTGGTATATATACTCATATGAGATGCACATATGCAACTAATGACCGCCACTTCGTCCTACGAACCATTAAAGCGAGGCTCCGGGACAATTCGAGACTATTATAATCGATGTGCAACTTCGATACATTTTTCCGAGACGAGAAATAAAGTTGACTTGGCAGTCGAGGACTCGTTGGTTGAGTTCGAGGTCGGTAGTTTCGTGTGGGCCACTTGATTTTTTTCATCTGCTTTCTCGATTTCGTTCTAAAATATTCGCCCGTGGTAAAAGCAAAAACCTACAGAAAGCCGTACACGAGGAATACCGATATGGGGTGAAGCCCAGTGTTGCTGGACCGCCTTTCCGTGGAGGATCGCCTAATGACTCAAAGGAATTCTCAGTTTTCTAATTATCCTGTGCCACTTACGGGTGAGAAATTGTATTCACTGAAATATAATACGGTCCGGATTGATGTAGCACTGTTATCTCAACATGTTTTTGGTACGTGGTCTCCCTTTAAAGCAGCATGGAAGGGATCGGGAAAAAAATATGCCAGGAGGAAGCGCGTGCCTTCTCTTTCTTTTCTTTTGGCAGTCGCATTTCGCGCGGCCCGACCCGCGTCGGACTGGTCGTTCTAGCTAGCAGATGATTCCCGGCAGCCAATAAAAAGTGCTGACTAACTTGATGTCATCACACACCAAGATTAGCATGGGCGAGATCGCCGCCGCTGTGCGCGTCCTTGTGAACTAATTTTCTCAGGAAGTTCGCTCTTCCCAATGGAAATATTTTGCGTAACTGTTCTCGAAGGTAGTAGGGAAGAAAGAAAAAAGGAAAAATGTTGAAAGTGCATTTCATGCAACGCATTGCTTCAATCAACAAGTCAAAAAGGTCCAACACCAACCTGGTGTAGTGCGGGAAAAGGGTAAAGGTGACAACAATTGAACACTGCAAATAAAAACACATCAGGGAGAACAACTGAGTTAGTTACAAGAACTACTTTTAGTTACCAGTTTCAGCTCACCAAACTCAGCGGTATATATTTTCTAGCCATCAAGCACAGCAATACCTCGACGCCTGGACAAACAACGGAAAACGTCTCGCTACGCGATTATGGACTTACGGAGCAAGCTATATATATGGCGTCTTCCTTTCCATTGTCCGCATAAGGAAATCCCGTATGTGGCGCTGTCATCGCTAGAAAATTAATTCTAAGCCCAACGTCACACTCTGGCTGTGTTTTCTCATTCAATCCGAATATTTTTCGCCGAGCGAGAATGTAAAACGATCACTACAGACGGGAAAAAAAGGTTCCCGTAGCGACAAGTGTTATAAACGCCTATACGCCTCCTTTTATCGATGTAACGCAGTGATGGCCACATCGCGTGTACGAACGATTGCTGCGCAGTCGTATTCCCGATCCACGCACACTCTTAAAACATATGCTTCGTTCAATCGCGTGTGTGTGTGACGGTTCCAGAATCCCAAACTGCAGGGCGTCTAGAACTGACGGTCTCCTAGAACGTCCGCACTAGTCCCTGCGGTCTCGTGAATACCTCAACGACAGGCCAGTATATAGATAGATATCGAACTAGTTCTACATAAACCAACAGCAATCAGTTGTAAGATAGTATTTTAAACAGCAAAGCTTGAACATTGAACTTTGAACCTGAACTTTTTTCAGTTCTTTGGTTTACGCTTTCTAGCCTTCCCTTCCATCTTATCCACGAAAAGTCGCCTTTCATCCATCTGTTGCTGTCTTTGGACCATGATACAAGTGACTGGACAGCAGATGATGAGCAGCGCCCAAGTAAGGCACAACGATAAGTGACCTGCGTCACACACCATGACCCGCTGTAAAAGAAATTGAACGTGTGAATTGAGCAGCCCCACTTGTGTTTCTGGGCTTCATGACCCGCTACAGTTAACCGACGGTCTGGGAAAAGGTATTATACTCATGAGTCATGACATAGATATACAACACAACTCTCCCCTTGTTTTCCTCACGCCATAAGTAATGTGTGTGACATCTAGAACCCTGCGTGACCCGCGATTACCTAGGGATAACCTATATAATTTCATAGATTTCTTACGTTTCGCGGTTCAGGTGCTGGTGACATTTTAGACACCAACACGGATAGCGGGTGGGACGCATTTGACAAAAAAAAAAAAAAAAAGGAATAGGAAATATTCGCGAAAATTGATCCGGTGTTTAACGCGCACTGGTGGATAACGCGGGGTGTACCTCGAAATAAAGTGTAAATAAATGTTATCGGACTATAAAATTCACAGTCGCGCGTAGGAAACTGCCAACGGCGAACTGAGACTAACCTGGACATAAAAATACAAACATTGAACTTGGACTAACGTCGTAATAAACTAACCAACATGCTGCGCTCCGTCGTGTCCGCCCCCTAAGCCTAACTGCTGCTAAAAGGACTTAGAGAGACATCGAAAACACGTGAATTTGAGTGGTTAAATAGTGACGCCGTGTCTCTAAAACACCGCATATCAACGAAGCAGTCGAGCATTCTCCTTTATTTTCCTGGCTTCGAGATCGGGGATTTCGCGACTGGGAATATCGAGGTCCTCCCATAACGATCTTTACACTTGAGCAGGACTGAAGGACTGCACTCTTAGAAATGAACTTCACCGCAAAGCACGCTCTTAGCCAGCCACCATCACGAATGATATCGTTATCTGCCCTGATTTGTTGAAAATCGGAGACGTACGCCTCTTTTGTGACAATTATGAACAGGATAAGTGTCACAAAAAAGGCGTACACTCTAAATCTGTTCACACATGGCGCACGCCTTTTTAGGTGTAATTTTGGTAACATCATAATGGAGCACGGTTTCGCACAAATTTTCTTTACTCGAGTGTTGTCTGTCCTCCAAAAATTTAGTCTTGAAACATCTCAACATTGTTCAACAGTATTGTAGATACTTGCGCGTGCTCGATTATCGATAGCGATGCATATATGCATTAGCTCGTATCGGGTGATATCCAAGACATAATGAAAGCAAGATTTGCACTGACACTTGATCTTTAGTAATGCTTTCCGAATTTTGTAAAATATCATACTGGAGATGCAATGTTACACAACCAGATTGAATGTGCATAGCGCACACCTTTAAAGGTGTGAAAAAGTTTACAGTGTACGCCTTCCGTTTTCAAGAAATCAGGGCAGATAACGATATCATTCGAGATTATGGTTGGCTGGGAGCGTGCTGTGCGGTGAAGTTCATTTCTAAGAGATTATTTCCCCCAGTGCACACTGAAGCACGCACGCTGAGTACAAGTATCATTTATTTTTATTATTAGTAGTAGTATTATTATTACTGTTATTATTTGTTATCGCTATTATCGTTTAATTTAACTACAAGGTACGGCCTCTATTTTAAAGTAACTTGACCCTCAGCTTACTCCGCGTGTCGTGCCGCCCTCAGTCGCACCGGAGAGTAGGGCAATGAGACACCCAAGCGGCATATATTCGTTCTGTGGTAACGCGGTGGATGGGTACAGCAAACCGTCCAGCCGTATACTAACCCATTTCAAGTTCATTTTTAAGAGTGTACGCCTTTTTGTGTCAGTTTGGATACACGATAATTGATACAAAGACACTCTTAAAAATGAACTTCACCGCATAGCACGCGCCAAGCCAACCATCACCTCGAATGATACCGTTATCTGCCCTGATTTATTGAAAAGGGATGCGTACGCCTTTTTGTGACACTTACGCTGGTCATAATTGTCACAAAAAAGCGTCGCCTCCCGTTTTCAACAAATCATGGCCTGTAACGATATCATTCGAGACGATGGTTGGCTAGGAACGTGCTATGCGGTGAAGTTCATTTTTAAGAGTGTGGGGTGCGGGGTACGTACACGGAACATGACCCGCTCTATTCTTTCCAAGTGGGTTCCACATAGATGAGCTATGATTTGAGTGCTTCCAATCGACTAATCCTTGCATCGGACCTGGACATACCAGCAGCACCGAGCTAGTAGCACCGGTGTTCACTGCTTTATGAGGATTGCACGCTACATTTTTGTACACAATACAACACTGCTCCTGCGACTTGCTAACGGAAACAGTTAACATCACTAATATTCTAAGCGAGGAAGGGGATTGCGCATGCAGACAACGGACCACAGCGGACGAACGGCGCCAGCCTTGCAAAACAGCTGGCAGTACCGTTTAACCCGGCTCTCCGCTAGATGACTGGCGCGTGGCAAGGTCTTTATAGTAGGTCGTGATGTGTATGCGCTGAGGCATATAATTAGTGTGGGCAGAACGCACAGCAGCGCCGTCGTCAGCAACGGCCGAAAACACGACACTCAACTTTGAATAACGTTACAGATGCTTTGCTCGAGAAATTTAGTAAATTTTTCTTCACACTAAAACACACACTGGCCGATGCAACAGGTTTAAAAACAATCTAAACCCGACGTTTCATTTCCGGACTGCTACAACCGAATTTGTAGATGTGACTTGATCTCGACTTGCAGATGCCTTGGAAGGGCGCAAATGCACTTCGAAAACCCTGCTCGGCTTGAAGCGTTCTTACGCAGTGAGCTCGACTTGACACGTGTGGTGAAAATGATAAGTCAGCGCTCGGGCCACTTTGAACCCGACTTGGATAACGCTCCAGTACGGCAACTTCGCGAAGCCACTGACACTCAGAATCTTGCCTTGGCTTGGCTTACATGAGCAAACACGTCATCAATTTGTTTACATGGACTTTGCACAAGCATCGATGCCAGATAACAGGTGTTGACACATACTATAGGCACTGATGCTAAGAAACGTCACGTTTTCACGCTGCAAAGCACATTTTAAGAGCAAACTTGAACGAAAATCTCGCTCCCAGACGCAGTTAAAGTTAGCGGGCTCTTGACGAAGTAACCCTGCGGGAGGATCCATGGAGGTCACAAGCCGTCTTGAGCGAGGGCAGGTCTTGGCTCAGACTTGCACAAGTCAAGATGCGGCTTCAAGTCATATCCATGAATTCGGGGGTTAGGCCCCCTTGTTCAATAAATGACGCGTCCGGATTCCAGGACGGGTCTTTTCGAACCCGTATGCATGCACTCTTAGAAATGAACTTCACCGTATATAGCACACGCTCCTAGCCAAGCATCACCTCGAATGGTATCGTTATCTGCCCAGACGGGAGACATACGCCTTTTTTGATCGTTTCTAATCTGTTTTACGAACCTTTACGAACCTAGTTGTGTAAGCAGTACCATGGTTACGTTGCAGTGGCTCATTGAGAACTTGATCGCTATGTCCCTAATGGCGAATTGGGGTGATTACTTTGTGGCAGCACGACCAAGCTCGATCTCGGAAATCACTGCTCTGTGTGTGGTGCTGGATCACGTGACTGTTTCCACCGGAACATGAGTGTCAGGGATCTAGCGGTTTTACTCGCTGGGATCACGCTAGTGGCATCGCGATCGCTCGTCTTCGGGTTTCATGGTCTGCTAACCAACGTAAACTTTGACGTGCGTGCCAATGCGGGCCCTATCGCCACCCTCGCAGTGCGGATGTGACGACGCCGGATATAGTTGGGCAACGCGCTGCCCGGTCGTATCGAGGCCGTGAGAAGAAAGTGCTAGCTGGCAAATTCCTGGCACTTGCAAAGCGGTACGTGAACGTACGAGACTGCTGCGCATGGACCAAGCGAACGTGACTGCTCGGAATCTGGCTAAAAAGGTGCCACGAAATGACCACTCGATTTAACATAATAATACTGAAAAACTGATTTGTGATTCTCACCAGCAACAAGGCAGCCGCAAGCACACAGGCCTTTTGGCTTCTGCTCATTTCCTTTGGAAATGACACCACGATTGCGTCCGTGTTTGTGTCGGTGTCGAGCTGTCGGTCTATGCAGCCTACTTTCTTCCCGCTTAAACTTTGCACCTACAGACACAATAGGAACTCCAATTAGAACTCTCCCTCAAAACTTGGCATACTAGCGTGTGATGGACGTAACAGGACGCGAGCGAGGCCTGACATAGTTCAGAGAGGTTATGGCATCTTGCTTATCTAATGACCGTGACACTGCTGTATGGATGACACAACCAAGCATGTGAACCAAAAGAAACACAAAAGAGAACGACAGTCCGTGTTAGTCTTTCGTCTCTCGTCTCCACACTGAGGGTTTTATCGGTTTCAAGTTTGATTTACCCACCCGGCCAAGTTCATCGCCGAAGCCGAAACTCATCGCGGGCATCATGTCGGGCGCCTCCGCTACACTGTATCTCCGCCAGTGAGGCTGCTGTGGGAGAGGTCACGGGCTTACGGGCACCAATAGGAATGACCGAAGCTCCCGTTCCTCTGACGTATAAGGAACTTCCCTAATGTGCTAGTTAAAAAGTGTGCTAGTTACCCAACCGTAAGGAGCTTCCTTCAACACGTGATGCAGCCCTAAACTTCAGAATGAATGAAAATTGATGGGGTGGTCGATAAAGTTCCATAACTTAGTTCCCTAGCCCAACCCAGCCCAGCAACGATATGCGCTCAAAGCTCTTTTGACATTTCTGGACACCATCGGACTTCAATACTTATTGTGAAGGAGCTCCTTATTTTATTCCTCACATCCCCACCAGCAATGGGGTAGAGTATCGCCTCTGGCGATGAACCTCCCCACTCTCCATCTCAAAATAAAGTTGTTGTTCCATAACTGCAGAGCTCTCACTAGACGAAAGAATGCAACCAGCGCAGCTCGTTGTGTTGTTCCTTTCGTCTATAGTAGCAGCTCTGCAGCTGTGGCCCTAAACGTCATCATCTTCAAGCTCGTGCCACACCTTAGACCGACATGCGTTACTACATGCCTGAAAGTTCCGCACAAGAGACTGCCAAAGTGCAAAGTTGGGGTAGTTGGTGTAACATTACTGGTTTAGGCTGCTAAAGGGATCGACGGACAAAGAAGGCGACACAACAACAAAAGGCAGTGCTGCGCGTAGTCGACCAATTTGCCACATTGCCGGTGCCTACATATGGCCCAAACGTCTGTTAAGCACAGCACGATCCACTGCCGGAAAAGTTACAATGCATTTCTCTCCACACTGGCAATCGCATACTGCGGCTTCTCCTTATAAAGTGCCGTCAATTGTGTACACCATCCATATTCCCAATTCTTTGCTGCTGTGCCTTCGAATAAATGTCATTTGCGCTGAAATTTGTGGAAGAACACTAATTCAAAGGAAGTTAAGTGCTAACCGTGTTCTGCGATAGCGGACGATCACGGCAGCTGTGTTAACCGTCGTCATCACACTCACTCTAGTACGTGCTTGCGTAACATTCGCGTATGTTCCAATTATTGCAAGAATTGAATTGTTAAACATGCGTGCTATAAATCGCTATTTAATCACTTAACCGTATCGTAACCTTTTACATTTCTTGCTGTCCAACGACATCGCCTCCATTCGCGCCATTGTTCGCGACAACTTTTCTATGGGGGCGTCACGAAGCTTTCAGGCCTGCAGGAGTAAATATCTGCCTAGGCCAGGCACACCGCCAGACGGCTGCAGCTCTGATGTCCGAGCTTGACGCATACGTTTGTTCATTGGTTTATATCTCGCCATTCTCTAGTGTAGAATGATGTTTGCAATGACCTTTAAACGTGCGTCGAGGAAACGTTCTATAGCATTATTACCTGGAAGGTTATGTTCTTGACAGTAACCGGGATGGAGCAGGGTCCCCGCACCTTGAGGACGGGCTTCCGTGATGCGTCACAGATGGACAGTGATACACCCCACAATGTGGCGTCCTCGAACACAAAACCAATATCCTTGTCAGAGGAGTCTTTCACGTGCATTTCCTGCATTTGCATAAGAATCACGTGACATGAGTGACTCGTTTACCGATACTTTTGATCCTGAACGTACATTTTTGAAAGAAAAAGAGAGACTAGGATGAAAACCCCAACAACTTGGTGGCAGAAGGGTTACAGTTCCTTAGGCACCAGCAGACAAAAGTGACTCAGACTGACCACCCTGACGTCGCTCATGACGCCGACGTAAAGACCAGTAAGTGTTACTACGAAATTAACTATAATGGATTAATTATTCATTAGTATTAGTAATTAATTAGCTAATTGTATATCTATTAAATTAACTAACGAAATTATTAGCTATACGAGAAGACGGCCCAGAGTTGGTTTATCCGCA
Source organism: Ornithodoros turicata (assembly GCF_037126465.1). Lineage (NCBI taxonomy): Eukaryota > Metazoa > Arthropoda > Arachnida > Ixodida > Argasidae > Ornithodoros > Ornithodoros turicata. The sequence continues at coordinate 28,772,197 of NC_088202.1, read as the reverse complement.
GGGATGCCCGATGGACGTCGCCGGCACTTCATGAGCATATTAGTCCAAACAGAAAAAGGAAAGAATACGTCAGGGAATATGTACGTGACTCAGCCTTACATAACCTGTAGGTAATATCCACTGTAACAGAAAAAAAAAGCAACAAGGAATTTGGAATAATCGAATGGCACATTTATTGCTCTACTATCCCATATCTGCATCGTGAAACCTGCTCGGGCAGCACACCGATGTTGGACTGACAGCGGCCCAGTGTTCGTTTTGCCGACACCCATCATGTCGGCCCAACATCCGTTTTGAAACATCTCCCCCGAGGTCGGGCTGACATCACAGCTGTACACAGGGCCGATGTCACAATGAGGCAGTGGGCCGATGTCAGTTGTGGATGAGCGACCGATGGCGGGCCGATACCTCTGTGATCCTGGCTCTCGGAGGATCCGCTGCCTTTTGCCGCAGTTTTGGGACGACACGCGACTAACCAGTGGATAATCATATACGTGGTGGACTCTGCACTACGTATAATTTGTGAGATGTGCCAGAAGTGTGTGAGTTACCTGTGCTCAAATTGTTTATCCCAAGCAGCACCCCGATCGATGTGCTCCTGCCGACACTCCCGATATCGGCCCAACATACACTTTGCAACACCGCCCAGAGTTGGGCAGATATCGGGTCAGGATATTGGTCCGATATCATTTGGACATGCTGCTGATGTCATTTCGACATGCTACCGATTTGTGACCAATGTTGTGCGAACATAATTGTATTTGTATTCGTGTGTTGGCGATCCTAACTAAACGCTATAGACTCGTTATTTGCGACGAAACTACTTTTATTTCTGCCATTGTTTCTTACTCGTTTCATTTTTTGATGGTTTCCTTTGTTCCTCATATTTCCCGTGGCGGACAATGAGCGCGGCGTTACAGAAAGCAAGACGAAAAAAAGAAGCTCCTAGGACCACGAAGTGCAAGAAGATTTCAAAAGGAACCGGCATTGCTTTCGAAGCGAAAACAGATACTATATATTTCATGTTTTACGAGCTTCCGCAAATTCGAGAGCCCTGCTCGTCTCGGAATCAAAATGCTGGAGGTGACGTGTCTCAGTTTAATTCGCTCAAGCATATATACAAACGAGGCTCAAGTGAGGAATTGCTTCGAATACATCAACGTGCAACGTGCAATGCATACTCGACATCAACGTAACGAATGTGTTTCCTACTTGCTTTTGGCGCGGGACACCAAGTAAGTCGATGGAAAGCCAGTGTCAGCGTCATGTCGTTGGCTTCGGTCAACATCGAGCCGACATTGCCAACTTTAGTTGGATGTTGGTCGCAAGTTGGCAATGTCGGCGTCTTGTCTCTGGTTTCTATAATCATCAAGCCGACATTGTCAATCTCTGTGGGATGTCAATCGAAAGTTGACATTGTCAGCGTCATCTCGCTGGTGTCGGTCAACACAAAGCTGACATTGCCAACTTCAGCGTGATATCGGTCGCAAGTTGGCAGCGTCGGCTAGATGTCGCATTTTTCCATCAACATTGAGCCGACATTGCCAACTTCTGTCCTACATCGGTCACAAGTTGGCAGTGTCGGGGATATGTTGGGCCGACATGCCCAACTTGCTGCTGATATCGGCCCGATGCCGTGTGCTGCCTGGGTGTTAGCTCATCCACCAATCCGGAATAAGGAACTTATGTAATCATGCAAGAACCTGCGACAAACACGTAAAATGCTCGCAAGTCTTGTATGCAACTTAGTACTTGGCGGTTCAGCCTCAGGTGGCAAGCAAAAACGCGTGCTGATCGCAAACCCTGCAACAGGTGGTTTTTGCGCCACGGAAACAGAGAAAGGAATAGGTAGAAACAGGTCTGCAACAGGAAAGGATGGGTCAGTTCACTTGGTGAATCTACGACGCTTTCCATGGCGCTAGAGAGACGCTAACATGAACGAATGTAATCTGTAGCTCCAATGACAAGTTAACGAAGCTGAAGCTGCTATTGAGGGCTTGAGGTGCATTCGGGCAGCTTAGAGGGGGAGCCACAATGCGTTTTCTGTTTTCTTCTCTATAAAACTGTTCAGTAGGCCAGTAAGATGCACCATGCAAAGTAATTCACGCCACAGGTTCATAATTATCGCAGAAATTGAATTTAAAATACGCCGCAAAAAGCGACCGTGCGCACCGGTGGTGAAGAGCAGTACCAGCCTGTGATCTGCTTGGAACCTCGCGCTGACTCTATATGTAAGTAGAACGCTCGCTGATTGGCCTAGAGAAATGTCTGCTACTCTGCTGTTCGGGGTTCTGAAAAAGTCTCTCCTGGCTCGGTAATGATTCGGCCGCTCCTCCTATCCCCAATTCTCCGGGACAACTGGCAAAACTGGTTTACGGTGGCAAAGGGACAAGGCGCTAACCCCCGCTAACCGGCGAACGAGTTCTCCTTATAACGTCATCGGTGACGTGCCATCATACCTCCTCATCCTGGTTATACCTGGAGTGGCGAGTTAAGGGTGAACGCGCGGAACCATGTTTATGTGAGTTTTTTTTCTGTGAAACAAATTGCCCCCCCCCCCACACACACACATGAAAACCTTTCGTGCTTCTTCTACTACTGTCCTCCTTTAACGAGCTAGCTTAAAGCAGCGCTTACCTGCCTTGCACACCAGCCGATGCAATACCCTCGGACTCCACTCTGACATCGGAGCGGTCGATGTAGTTTTAAAATTTGTCTCTTCTGAGTGTCTACGCCGCGCAGTGCGCAACTGGCATTTCCTATGCACATGCAGTATTCGCAGCGGTCTTGTTCTGTAAGTTAAGACGGGAGCATGGTGAACTACATTGTAACATCACTGCCGCCATACGATAAGCAGAGACCAGGAAGGTCAGGATGGGTCTCACTAACCGATGTTGAAGTAGCACGTCTCTTCCATATCGCTATTGTAGACGACGAGCCACTCTTCGGATTCTGTAGGAGACGTGTCGTAAATCTCCAATAATTCTACCAATCAGACCTTAGTCACTTAATTCAAACCGGGAAAAAGGGTTCCGGTCGGTCCGGTCGGCGCTAACATGAATAACCGTGCGGACACTCTTTCGAAGGACGTATGTAACTACTAGATGATTTATTACCTATAAAATTGATTAACAGTTCAAGTCATGGGCTTTCGTGCTAAAGTAAGATAGCAGGATGGGATGTAATCCTCATTAAAAAAAATCATGAAACGAGCACGTACGTAGAAATAGAAACATCCAATCCAATCAAATCCCATGAAATGAGAAACATCCAATCGCAGAGTTTTGGCAGTCGAAACCCAAACTGTACGCCGGAGCGCAGGAAACCGCTTTACGGCCGAGATAAGCCGACGACGATTACAGCCATACGCGCCTCAGGCGCACGGTTTCGGTTTTGGCTCATTTGCATAGCAATATGCATGTGATGCAATATGTGATTTATATTTCAACGCAATGGCTTTCAACAAGCATTATCTCTTACTCTGCTACTCCAGTTTTGTCCGAAAGTCCCTAATTAAATATTTAATGATTTTTATGCATAACTATTCATCTAGGAGTTGAAACTCTCTCTGCGGAAGCACGTCCGGCTGGCCGTACAACTAGACTGCAAAAGCAGTAACTGTGCAATGAAAAAACACCGTGTTCGACATGTAAAACTTATTTAAAAAATACGGTGACGTCATAACTGACGGGCAATAATAGGAGAACACAAGACAGAAATTGAACATTAAGCGATAATCATGTAAATATCCGATATATCTAATATGTCTGGTTAGTGCTGCCACCGTTCAGTGCCGTTGACACCTGCCACATGATAATGAAAGTGGCTGCTGACACCGCAGACTTCGCGGATGTCAGCGATTTAGTAGGCCGGTGAACGAGGCGTAACGACGTAAATATGAATACAATTTTGTTCTTACTGTCGCGCCCTTTTTCTGGGTCCGAGTTGATGATTAGGCTACTTATACCATCCAAGAAGCTTAAATCTCCCGGAGGCAAGCATCCAGGACGTGGAGGAATTGATGGCTGCACGGTGAATGGCTCGGGTTTAGGAGCAGCTGCTTGTACTGGAACTGGCTGTTGCTGTGTCGCCTTACTCTGGTCCGGAGCCGTACTCTGCAGTATCGGTACAGCTTGGTACTGTACTGTTCCGCCTGCGGGACCTCCTGGTCCTAAATTCGGTGGACTCCGCGCAACCTGAATTTGTACCGTACTTCGCGGGTAATCTGCTTTCCTCAGAGCTTCAGACATTGGTTCGGAATGCGGTTTGCACTTCGTAAGGATTACTTGGGACCTGTAAACTGCAAGTAGAGACGCAAACTGAGGGTCATGAACTGCGCATGAGGTGCATCATGAGCTGCGGCAATTATCGTATAACCATACTTTCACATTCAGTCGCGATGGAAGGCAAAGCAGAATATGCCGGCGGATGGCTGGAGTTCTCTACAGACCCCCTGGGCAACAGAACGAACGTTGCGAAACATTGCCTGAATAATAGTGTTATATAATACGTTAAACTTCACGAATATAGGGCACAGTGCTCGTGTACAGCATCACAGGCTTATGTGGGCCGCAAAGCTGTTGATCTGGCCAGCAGACCAGCACCTACACTCTTCACAGCTTCACCACATGGCACCCTCCCAGCCAACCCCCATTCCGGTTTCCGGATGATATCGTCTTGTCTCCGGACTTGTTGAAAACAGAAGGAGGCGCCTATCTCGGATAGATTTGTTATGTCCTGATACGACCACAGGCCATTCCAGAATGTTTATTCATAGCGATGGCCATAGGGACTGTGCGACAAACTGGTGGCGCCGTGATGCGGCCTCCAGAGAAAGTATCTTGCGTGATAGCCGCCGGGTAGCCAGCAGTAGAAATGGTATGATGATGACTTTATGAAGTTCGCCAGCCGGAGTCCCCGACGATGATAAACCTGGAGGAGTCGTTGACGATCTCTTCCCAATCGTCGTTCCCGGGTCCGGTTGATACTGGACCTGTTACCTGTCTTCACTGCACTGGAGCCGAGACTGAAGTTCCCGTGATGTACGAGGGGTTTATTTACAACCATTATTTACAAGAGTCAAATATAACACATGACGGAGGAAAGTCGAGTAACCTGACTTTCCGACTCCGTTGTCCAGCTCAGATCCCCCTTCTCACCCTCTGACTCCCCTTAAAAGGGTGACAACTTGGGCCACAACCTTAACTGGGATGGCCAATCGGGCAGCCCTGGTTCAAACTTCATCAGCCCCTGGTTGGACTGGTTTAAATTTTGACAGCAGCAGTTCCTCGGAATTCTCCGCCCTTCATTCTCAATTTACGAGTAACGGTCTCGGCTGTCAAGTCGCAGCAGTCGTAGCAGTGCAAGACGCGAGAGCCTCTTCCCTGATTTAGTGTCGGGGAAAACAATTGTCCCCTGTCGCCCCCGCTGCAGCTGCGTAGCCTCCGTGGTAGCCAGCGAGTGGCGTCCACCCTGAGCTTTCTAACGACCTCTACACCTCCTTCCCAAAGTCCATTGTTCGACTCTGCGGTCGACAATGGTCACACGAAGAATTTGGTCGTTAGTGAAGAGTTCTTCATCACGACATTTGACAGGCCCATCGCGGCCACAAAAATGGTCCCTCAACGTTTGAACACGTAGCCGTCAACCGACGATGCAACGTCCAATGGTGATCACTGCTTCACTGACTGTGACACACACGTTCCGTGCAAAAGTTTCCATGCGGTCCCCACGGTTAAAACAATTCAAAAGAGCACTTTTAGAGTCACACATAGTCAGGCGATACCTTCCCCCGTTCGCCTCAAGGACACCGCCACATGTTCTGTACCGCGCTTAACTGGGTCCTTCGCTATGACTCCCCTGCTCCCAACCCGCGTTTTCCAGACGCGACAATGCGTCCGCGTTGCCGTGGGCCCTGCCCTTGCGGTATTTGACCGTTAAGCGGTATCTCTGCAGCGCCAACGCCCACCTCATAAGCTTCGCGCTATGAGGCGTGCTTTCCGTGAGGTACGAGAGTGGATTGTGGTCCGATACCACGAATACCTCCGCCCCGTACAACCAGTTGTCATACCGCCCGAGGCCCCATATGATCGCAAATGCTTCCTTTTCTATTGTCGCCCAGCGTTGTTGGGTTGGCGAGAGCTTGTGACTGGCAAACGAGATCGGGACCTCCCTGCCCTCCGAGATTTGTGATAAGCATGCCCCGACGGCATAATCGGAGGCATCCGTGTACAGCCAGTACGGCTTAGACGGGTCTGGTGTTGCGAGAGCTGCGGCCGATGACAATGCGTCTTTTAGATTTTCGAACGCCTTTTCGGCCTCGTTTGCCCACGGAACCACATTTGTGACCCTTTTTCCGGTCAGCGCTGTCAGCGGTAAGGCCAATTCCGCGTAATTGGGTATGTATTCTCGGTAATACCCGAACAGCCCCAAGGCGCTACGCACGTCCCTTTTGGTCTTAGGCCTCTTTAGACCGCTGATGGCTGCCAGCTTCTCCGGATCTGGCGCATGGCGTCCGGATCCAATTATATGTCCAAGGTAGGGAATCGATCGCCGTGCTACGTGGCACTTCTCGGTGGCTATCGTTAGTCCCGCCTTCCGCAGTGCACCGAACACTGCTCGTAGATGTTTGAGGTGGTCGCCCCACGCTTGCGAGAATATCGCTATATCGTCGAGATAGGCGGCGGCATATTCTCCGTGGTCGCGCAGTAGTGCGTTTACAATGCGTTGGAAAGTCGCGGCGGCATTCTTTAAACCGAATGGCATAACCCGCCACGCGAACTGTCCCTCATGCGTCACGAAGGCAGACAATGATTGCGATTCCTTGGCCAATGGTACTTGCCAATACCCACGGCGCAAGTCTACGATGGTAATGTAGCTCGCCCGTCCCACACGCATGATTAGTTCTTGCGGCAGAGCCATCGGGAACGCGTCCTCCCGCGTGACTGCGTTTAATGCTCGGTAGTCAACGCACATTCGAACGCTACCGTCCTTCTTGGACACGCATACAACCGGGTGAGCGTGATCGCTCTCCACGGGGTAGACTAGACCCTGCGCGACCAGCTCTTGTACCTGGCGGCTTACCTCACTTTTCAAGGTTTCGGGAATGCGGTACCTGTGTGGTTTCCTGGGTGTTACACCTTCCCTCAAGCTTATGCGGTGTTCTCCCACCTTAGCGATTCCCATATGGTTTTGGAATAGGTCGCTGAACTCCGAGAACATGGCTCCAATAGCTGCTTGTTGTTCTCTCGCCAGGTGATCAACCTTTATGGTCCCCAGGGTATCGCTTGCGGTATTCGAACGCGTTGATACGCGAGGTGCGTAACTGATCTCTCCGAACTCGTCGTCCGCCTCGAACACCACCCCGACCTGATTCACTCTAGCGTGGTATCCCCTTAACCGATTCGCATGCACCGTCCTGCGTTTCCCTTCCGCGTCTTCTATGACGTATGTGTGCTGTCTTTCCTTTGCCACCACCGTGTGCGGACCGCTCCACCTTGGGTGTAACCTACTGGGTGGGACAGAATCGTGCAGCAAGACCTGCGTCCCGACCGCGAACTCCTTCGCTTTCGCCTGTCTGTTGTAATAGCCTGCGTAAATGTCCTGTTGATTTTCACCCGTCACGCGCGCAATTTCAGCGGCTCGGTGAAGCTCTTCCCTGAGCTTCCGCAAGTATTCACGTGGGGATTCGCGCAAAGTGTCAGGCAGATCGACCTCCCCGGTCCATGTATTCTTCAGGATAGCCAAGGGACCCGTCGGTGTGCGACCGTATAGCATCTCGAAGGGCGATATGCCAATAGTGTCATGCGGGACTTCCCTGTATGCCCACAGTAAATAGGGTATGAATCTGTCCCAACCCCTCTGCTCCCTCTGGATGATGTGATGCAGCATATTTTTGAACACCCGGTTCCATCTTTCAACAGAACCGTTGCTTTCCGGGTGATCAGGGGTCGAAAACCTCGGTGTGCACCCAACTCGTTTAAGGAGTTCCTGTGTGAGAGCGGCTGTAAAGTTAGTCCCCTGGTCGCTGCATATTTCTTCCGGGACCCCTGTTCGACTGAACACTTCCAGAAGCGCCTCACACGTTGCTTTCGCAGTGAGCGATCTTAAACAAATTACTTCTGGCCACCTAGTGTGTAGGTCTACTACACAAATCGCGTAACGGTGCCCACGAGATGACGGCGGCTCGATCGGACCGATGACGTCAACGTTCACACGCTGAAACGGCCGCTCGGGTCGCGTCAATGGAGTTATAGGTACGCGATCGTTTCTCCGCCTGACGGATCTCAGCTGGCAACCGTGGAACGACGTACAATGTCTTTTGACATCTGCCTCTATGCCGGGCCAGTAAAAGCTATACTTGATGCGTGCCATTGTTTTCTTGACCCCAAGGTGCCCACCCCAGGGCGACTCATGCGCAAGCAACAACACTTCAGTCCTTCGCGACTGTGGGAGAACCAGTTGGGTGACCACCCTTCCCCTGATCCTATCTCGGTGGTATAAAATACCATCTTGTATGTACATACCACCTTTGCCGTTTCCCGCGTCCCTAAATGCCTTGGCGAGTGTCGCGTCAACGCCCTGCGCGCTCCTCAGCTGTTCTGCCCTTTCCGACCTACTTAGCGTAGCTGCAGCAGAGTCGCCTGAGTCCACACCTGTGACGACCGCGCAAACCTGAGCCACCGCATCCGCTTCCCTCTCTATGCTTTCCTCCCCATCGGTACTCGACGGTTTTTCCCAAGCCCGAGGCGACGGATGCTCTCCCGTTTTGCTGCGGTCTCTCGCCTCGCATTTATGTGACCCTTCCTCATTATCCTGCGCGGCTTCTGTGACGTCCTCGCGACGCACACTGTTACCCGCTACGTGGTAATCCATTGAACACGCGCACAGGACGGAAGTATGGTGGTCTATCTCGCGTGAGACGTGACTCTGTTCGCGCGACAACGACAAGGGTAACGTTACCAACTTTACCGGGGTCTTGTGGTTGAACGCCGAAACTAGCTGAATCGACCCACTGGGCTCTTGTAACTCCTGCGGAACCAACGACTCCCGTAGCACTGTGACCTCGGCTCCCGAATCGAGAATTGCGTTTACGGGGCGACCAGCGCACGCAAGATTCACGCGCTGCAGTGTCGACAACCGTATCGCACTCGTTTCTCCGATACCCGCACGTGCCAGGAGCACTCCTGCCGTTGGGGTCGGCGATGCGTTTTGAGACGCGGTCCCGACGCCACCTGCACCAGAGTTCCCACGCAAAAGAGGGCAATCTGCTTTCCTGTGCCCTGTGTCGCCGCACCTGAAGCATCGATTCCCCGAGTTACCTGGACGGCTTCGTCCCTGGACCCTTTTTGCCTGACCGACGTTCGCGACTGGCGCTGTTTGATTACGTCCTGAACCTTGTCCCAACGACGCCGACGGAATGTCGCCGCCCGGACGCTTCGTCTCCGTCGAGACATTAGCGCCAGCGCGACGCTTCCCGTCTGCCTCATCGTACACGGCGAGTAACTCCGCGATTTCGAATGCATCAAACCAATCGTCTCCCTCTCTCAGTGTCACGTACTTGAGAGCGTCGGGCCCTATGGTTGCCTTTAGTTGATCCGCGACGAACAGATTTTTGAGCGTCTCCAAGTCCTTGATTTCTCTCGCCTCAATGTAATACGCGAGGTAACTACTCAGTCGTCGCACGAACTGTTTCCAGCTCTCGCCTTTTGTTTTCGTCAACGATAGGAAACGCCTCCTATATTCGCTTGGACACAGCCGTAGTTCTTTCAGCACTGCCGATTTAATGGTCTCAAACGCGAATTCGTCGTCTTTGCTCATCTGAGAACATAAGTAACCCATCCGGCTGGCCACCGCCGGATAAATCAAATGCGCGCGGATGTTCTCTGGCACATCGTACCTCTCAAACACACACTCGACCGTATCAAACCACACGGGTGCCTCCGCGTCAGCCGGGAATTTTGGAATTGCGCCCTGCAACATCTTTGAAAAGTGTTTTAATGGGTCGGAATTCTGACTTTGACCTCCCGACAGTGATATTCGGTCCCCGTCCCGCGTGCCACCCGCTTGCCCAAGCTCCGCGAGTCGAACCTGTAGCAACAGTTGTTGCGTCCTTTCTTTTTCGATCGCCAATTTAGTTTGCAAGTCTGTTTCGGCGATATCCGTGACATCTGAACCGTTGTCCACCCTCGCACCATCACCTTCGTCTCCCCGCTCCCCGTTCTTGCTACTCCTTGTTGAGGGACCCATCACTAATCGTACACTGATGTGGCGATGCCCCCAAAACAAACAAGAAACGGTGCTCACCGACTTCTCAAAGGCCCTTGGCTACACGGTCCGCCGCAATCTTCCTTTATAGCTTCTCCCGGGCCGCTTTGTTCCCGAAGCTCCCCAGCGATGAACTGTCGCTGTCCTTGAAGATGCGCCTGCGGTCGTCTCGTAGACAAGCGCACTTCCTAGCACTCCCTCGTCGCTGTCTTCATCACCAGACAGGCGAATTTTCCCTCGGGGTGCAAACTTGAAGAACGGAGTTTGAGCACATCCACCAGCAGTGAAGACCTCCTGACAGGATCCCGTCGGCTGCGCCAGTAGAAATGGTATGATGATGACTTTATGAAGTTCGCCAGCCGGAGTCCCCGACGATGATAAACCTGGAGGAGTCGTTGACGATCTCTTCCCAATCGTCGTTCCCGGGTCCGGTTGATACTGGACCTGTTACCTGTCTTCACTGCACTGGAGCCGAGACTGAAGTTCCCGTGATGTACGAGGGGTTTATTTACAACCATTATTTACAAGAGTCAAATATAACACATGACGGAGGAAAGTCGAGTAACCTGACTTTCCGACTCCGTTGTCCAGCTCAGATCCCCCTTCTCACCCTCTGACTCCCCTTAAAAGGGTGACAACTTGGGCCACAACCTTAACTGGGATGGCCAATCGGGCAGCCCTGGTTCAAACTTCATCAGCCCCTGGTTGAACTGGTTTAAATTTTGACAGCAGCAGTTCCTCGGAATTCTCCGCCCTTCATTCTCAATTTACGAGTAACGGTCTCGGCTGTCAAGTCGTGCACATCGTAGTTTTGAGCAGTGCAAGACGCGAGAGCCTCTTCCCTGATTTAGTGTCGGGGAAAACAATTGTCCCCTGTCGCCCCCGCTGCAGCTGCGTAGCCTCCGTGGTAGCCAGCGAGTGGCGTCCACCCTGAGCTTTCTAACGACCTCTACACCAGCTTTGTTTACATGTGAAGCGCGGGTGTCTTTTTTCGCCACACTGGAACTGTTGCATCGCTAACTGTGCCACCACCTAAACGAAATCTTCATGAGGGACCAGATGTTCCATATCTCGTGATTTCCATGCATCCAATACCACCGGGGGCACATACACTCGCAGCGAATAGCGTTCATGACGCGCGTTCGGCCATTGCATGAGGTGTGCACAACACGAGCGAATATGTTCTATTTCTTTTGTTCTAGTTTCGATGAAACTGAATGAGGACCTGCAAAATGATCAATGATTTACAGTTGCCACATTCGTGACGGTGAAACGCCGCTGGATACTGTATCACCGTCAAGTGCATCGACCAAACGGCAACCTATTTCGAGATAATGATTGAGATGTTTCATCGATAGTGCCCAGAACCGATATTGCTCCCGGTAATCTGGTTGACGAGTCTCACAGTGAGAACGGAAGTTCTACGTTGTCCAAAAGGTTTTGTATTCACACACCGACCATTTCACAGCTGTCGTGGCGCAAGCCTACGGCGGTAGCCGAGGAGAAAACTCATATAATTTCTTCTTTGAGAATCTTATACAGTTATTGTATCTGAAGGTACTGCAAAAACTGCAGTACAAGGTCAGACAATAAGTTGTGACCTCACGTGTTTATTTGTATGGATAAAACTGACGCACGATGTAGATTTCAATGACGAAGCTATGTGTGCAAAGAGGACGAAAGGAATACAAGACTAAGTCAAAAACATGATATTACAAATGCTCGGAGTCAGAGAAATACACGTATATAGCCTTCGCTAGCAGGCCATTATTTTGTGAGACCTCAAATAACCATCCTCTCGACGTATCACTTACAGGTGTTTTGACCGTACACATGCGAGTTGCTGTTCTCCTTCCGCACTGTAAGATACATCATGAATACGGTGGTTGCTTCTGTGCAGTTTGTCTCCATTCTGCGTTCGCGCCCCAGGAAAGTTCCACATTATTTGCACTTCGAAAATTAGCCCTCCTAATTACGGCGGTCGCCACGCAAGCTACGGTTCCACTTGAGAATGCATAGAGCGCGGGCGGCGTGGTATCACGTCGGATATTTCCAAGACCGCCACTGGCGGCGCTGTCGCGACGGAGCAGCGCGCCTCCTTTAGGTGTCGCACGGTCCCTGTACGACCGTCATCATCAATGTCCAGTGGAGACAATATTGAATGTGCACGCATACAGCTAGAATTGGAGGTATAAAGGATCACACGTGATGGGATGTTCCAAGACGTTGCATCTGGGTTGACTAGGGTTTGTTATGCTCAAGCAGTATGCGAAGGGCTAATAAATGCGTGGCCGTAGAATGTCAGTACTATATGGTACACTTTTTTCTCACATGCTAAAGGTAGCATCTGTCCCTAGGTGGTTCAAATACAGCTGATACTAAGTGCGACGTTGAAACTCCTTGAAATTCTCTTACCCGTCTGCAGCAGTGAAATTTGAGCCCAGCAAAGGGGGGGGGGGGGGCGGTGCTCGTTGACTCGTGGCGTTCCAGTGGCCGTTCGCAGATTCTGGTTTGTGTTGTTGTTGCTCCTCGAGCGGGATGGTTTGCTGTCACACCGGCCGCGAGGGCTTCGAACTGCGCGCGCAGTGCTTACGATGTGGCTCGCTTTGTTTAACATGGCATAGTACCAATCGTAGTTTAAGGGAATGACATAGGATGGCTCAAAACTGATCATATCACTGCGCATGCAATCTACTAAAAACGTCATACAAATTACGCTTGTGCGGAGTGATTGGCTACAGTGTCATGTAGGATCAACGCGTGACAAAATCACCACCTTCTTCGTGTCACACGTCATAGGCAACATCATTTTGCGATCACATGACTTTTTTAGCGCTCCCCCTTCCGAAGAAAACCAAGAGATGAGCGCACTTTCCCAATGTAAATGCTATACGGAATGGTTAATTATGGAGCTGGAGTTCCTTAGGCGACATGTAGCATCGCATCGGCCGAATGAATCTTAGAGCCGGCGGTGTCATTATCACATCTTTGGCAGTAGTCAGCAGAGCTGTGAAGTAATGAACTAGGAGCAATTAAATTACAATAATTACTTACTTTAGGGTAAGTGGCTACACTGTATGTAACTAAGAACTCTTAGGGATGAATACACTCTTAGAAATGAATTTCACCACATAGCACGCTCCTAGCCAACCAGCATCCCGAATGACAACGTTCTCGCCCAGGATTTGCTGAAAACAAAATAGGCGAACATTGTCATTCGGGATGATGGTTGGCTAGGACCGTGCTATGTGGTGAAGTTCGTTTTTCGTTGGTTCGGCACAGTTCCCATAGAAGTCGGCCCAGGACGCATATTCCCCCAGGGCGTCAGTTGTGACGTTGCCCACCTCTGTGAGGCCAAAAACGGCGAGGCCTATCACCATCACCACCACCACCACCATCGTTTTTAAGAGTGTAGGTGTAGTTGTAATTTAATTATATTTTGCCTGCAATTTTAACTCAAGCCACAGGTACTTTCCGCTGTCATTCTACCGAGTTAGCTGTAAATAAATATCTGTCTATAGTGTTCTTTGTCTGTACAAAAGCTAATGCATTTCTACTGCGTTCATAAACTCAATGATGTAAACTTTGAACTCCTGTTTTCATAAATTGATGAATTTTGTGATGGTCTGGGTGAAACACCTAAGAGTCGAGTATACGGTGCCAGGTGGCATATACGGGGTGTTTCACCTATGGTGTCGAACGATATATGAAAAACATACTTGCCCGAAAATTATGGGGTCAACGGTGTTTATCTTCCGCGAGTTTTTGCCATGCCGGACGTGGGAACACTTCGATTAATTTTCGGTTTCGAGAAATTTAATTTTCTGAATCAACCCCGATATTTGCCAATCCATTGTCGGATTTACCACATTGTATTACAAAACAGAGTCCCTTCCAAAATGTTATAAAATAGCTGATAAAAAAAAAAAGGAAACACCGAAAAGCGAAACTCGTTTACCGTGTGCTTGAAACCGACCGACTTGAAACCGACTTTACCGAAAAGCGAAAACCGTCGTTTAGAGAGGCGCAAATAATAGTCGGGCGTTCACAATCCTCCGTACACCATGCAACAAGGGGCGAAAAAAAAAGAAAGCAACAGTGACCCTCCTCATCCTGTTTCCTCCTCACTGTTTTCGCTGACAACTGTGGCGTTTGAACATTGCTGTCGTAATCAGCAGAAGCATGAGGAAAGTGAAAGGGCGGCGTCAACGTTTTCTTCTACCGGTTTTTCTTCTGCTTCAAATTCTTCTTCCACCTCAGACGCTGGCCGTTATCCACCAAGGGAGATTGGCGACAATTTGCGCCACTCGAACGGCCTTTTTCAGCTTTTCACCTTTTTTTTACTTCCCTGTAAGCGCCGCGAATCAACTGTGGCTATGAGCGGCGTTCAGACGTGAACAGATGGAGAGTGGACAGCAAGAAGGAGGGGGTGATAGAGGGTTAGTATGCGTTCTGGGCTGCTTCAAGAGGAACCGTAACATTCGCCTGGAAAGTCTGCCGGACAACCCATGAAAAACCCGAGACAGCACAGCCGGTGCGGGGATTCGAACTATACCTGGGTAAATTACTTGTAAAATGTAATTAAATTACATTGCTCATTACTCCAGTTACAATTAAATTAAATTACATTACTCATTACTGCAACTGAAACGTAATGAAGTTACATTACAATTACTGCGAAAAAGTAATGACATTAAAACGCCATTACTTCGCCATTATTGGCATACATGTTCCCGAATTTTGTGGAAGGCACAAGGGACAAAAACACAAAAGTTGACGAGACTTGCCTTCCCGGAAATTCAGGGAAATGTATGGTGACAACGTCACAACAGTTAGCTTGTACTCTTTTATTTGTCTCTTTTACATGTCAGGCTAGCGTGCCACGTATAACGTATCGTTCCACAATGTAGAGGCGAAGGTGACGCAAAGTATCACGACAACAGGAAGATTCTCTAGAGGATGGAGCCCGCAGACAATGATTCTCCAAGGCTACAAACCGTTGATCTGGAGAACGTTTGTTTGTGGGTGCCCTAACCCCTAACTATAAGGCAACTGACTCGTCTAAGGGAACTGATGTTCCCCGGCCGTGCCGATTGAGTGCGTCACCGAACTTCCTGCCATGTGCAAACACAGAACACACACTCGATTCTTTTGTAAAAAGTAATGAGTAATGTCATCAAAATTACTGCCAAATGTAATTAAATTAAATTACAAATTACATAATGTAAAAAGTAATGCATTACATTACAAATTACCAGGAAACGTAATTCGTTACAGTAATTTCATTAGAGTAATGACGCTGCTACCCAGGTATGATTCGAAGCCGCCTCACCTCCCAGCGTGGAAAGCTTACCACTGCAGCAGGGAATTTATGAGGGGTGTTCAAGTCAAACCAGGACATTTCATTTTTCGCAAAAGTAAAGTGCACTTACAGGCGAGAAATTAGATTGTTGCATTGTTCACATAAACAATTATCGCATGTAGCTCGTTTTTGAGCTTCTGCGTCCAAAAATCGTACCTTTAATTATTTTCCGGGAGATTTGCAATGCGTGGCCACTTCAAGTTCAAACGCGCACGCAATAGTAATTTACTACTGACGACTAACTATAAACCACGGGACCGTGCTATAACAATAGCTAGCTTACGCGTTAGTTTTAGTAGCTGTTCCTGTAGGTTAAGTACCTTCAGAGTCACAACTCTAATTGAATAACACTTAGCGTCCTGGGGTAGACAGTTTGACTTCGTCGCTACTCACATCCCCACTGTGTTTTTTTTTTTTTTCTTCTTTGTAATACAGTGAAACCCTTTATTTTCGCCAGCCCATAACTTTCGCGAATTTCGCGAATCGAGCCTTCGCGAATTTAAGGGGCACGCGAAAATTTCGGGCGCAGATCGAGGCGTGAACGCTAAGTACGACGCAAACAAATTTTATTTTCACAGTGCCCTGCCTCTAACATACACAGGCTAGTTCGCAGCACAAACTTTCGCAACATTACTCAAATGCAGTATACAGGCCACACCGGGCTTGTCACGAAGATACCGCCACGTCGTTCCTATCAGCCGCATGGCATGTAGTGGCTTCACAGCAGAAATCGCCAGGCTTACTTACGTGTCTTCATCATCATTCATCTGTGCCGCTATGGCCGCTTGTGCGTCTGAGTATACCAGCCTGTAAACATTTTCTTCATTTCGGACTTGAACACCCTGTTGAAGTACACATCTAGCGGCTGCAGATGACTTGTGCATCCGGCTGGTATGCGGACCTTTGCGAATCCGATTTTTGTCTTCCGATCACAACTCGCGAAATTTAGGGGCTGCGAACAAATCCCGAGTGCTCAATTCGCGAACTTCGCGGGCCGCGAAAATAAAGGGTTTTACAGTATCAACTTCACCATCGTATTTACGTGTTTTACTGCAAGGATATTGGATAAAAGTAATTCCTGATAACGAAAGAAGCTACAAAACGACGTAGAGAATCAGAGCTATTGCTTTGTTTAGAAACAATTTGGCCGCTGAATGTAAGCGCATTTGATGGTGTGCTATGGTCACTCCTCATGCATTTCCTTATTCTACCAAGAATATAGAAAAAAAGGAGTACCTCAGATTGCTAAATTTCGGAGTTCAGTAAAGGAATTTGAATTTAAGAAAAACTAAGAATGTAACAGTCAATAAAAGGATTTGCAGTGTGCGAGAAAAATTTCCTAAGGGTAGTATACAGTTGATCACATACTTCGGACGAATGATGTTTGATCGGATTTTTATGCATCTTGAGTGGGGGACTGCACAGGGGACTGCACATTACCATTTTCGACGTTCTTTTATGGGTACATAGTGAACTCGACGGTAAATCCAAATTTTTACACTTCGCCCCCTTTGTGCTTTATAATCCACAACTAGAACCCAAGTCGCAAATTAGTGAAATACAACGAAGAACCTTTCTGTAACTTCCTTCTTATCGCTAAAGGAACATGGAGTTGTCCTTCTTGGCTCAATATGCCTAGCCACAGCATAAACGAGGTAGGCCCTCCTCTATGGCAGTAAGAGGGAGATACGTTACTGCACATGTGGAACACATGAGGGTCCTCCTGAAAGCACCGTTCGTTCACGCTCGTCCTGTACAGTATTGTATTTCATATAGACTTATTTTTTTCATTATGGACTGTCATTAAGGCGTTGATTGCAGGCATAAAGGGATAGCTAAGCGTTTGTGTGACTCCATTTTGTGAACGGTGGTATCTGAATTATAGTGACGCATTCTAGAAAAAGAACTTCACCGCATAACACGCTGAGAACCACCAACCATCCGGAGTGATATCGGTTCTACTTTCTACTTGGTGCACGATCTTGAGCTTGCCCATATCTCACAGGGCCGGTGAGATGAATTACGTGCCCCAGGGAATGTGACCTGGCCTGTCCTCCTTCCTCACGTCTTGGTAACATGTTGTTTATACAGGGTGTCCCAGGAAACGTGTAATTGAATTATAATAAAAAAAAACTACGCCACCTAGAATCATGCGGTCAACGGCATTTGTTCTTACTGGGTTTTTGCCAACTCCTGATGTGAATGTCACGTATCGTAAGTTTAATTATGTAAATATTTGCGAACTGAACTCGGAAATTTGCCAAGTAAAGAGACTTTTTTACCCACCAATATGAAGAGCGTGCCGAATTCACTCAAGTTCATGATAATTATGATAATTAATAGTGATATTCACGAGCTATACTATCGAAAAAAATAGCCGAACATCATGCTTTTCGTAGCACCGGACCATAACGCGCGACGACTTTTTGAGCGCAATCGCTCTCAGTTCGACGAAAGGAGGTTCCGAACCCAGCCGGCCAGCCCACAGAGTGATAGTAGAAAAAGTGACAGTTCATGAAGTTGGGAAAGGGAAAGTGCGATCCCAGCGAAAGTCAGACGCGATAAGCAATACCTGTGTTATCTCTTTCTGCGATGCAGGTGTGGGCTCCCAAGTAGCACAATGTACTGAAAGTCGAGCGGGGTGGACGGGTAGGTGGAAGGCCTTGAACAGACGTGTGAAACTAGAGAACATTGATAAGACACATACCGGCCACCCCTATTGCACTCGACTTTCAGTACATTGTGCAGCTTGGGCTGGGTTTCCAACATCCTTTCGTCGGACTGACAAGGATTGCGCTGAAAAAATTTGTCGCGCGCTAGCTCCGTAGAGCATGATGTTCGGCTATTCTTTCTGATGGGATAGCCCCTGAATATCTCTGTCAATTATCATTAATTTGAGTAAATTGGACACGCTTTTCACATTGGTGGGGTAAAAAAGTGACCTTTATACTTTGCAAATTTCCGATTTCAGTTCGCAAAAATTTACATAATTAAACTTACGTTACACGACATTCACATCAGGAGGTGGCAAAAACCTAGTAAGAAGAAATGTCTTTAACCGTATGATTCTAGGTGGTGTGGTTTTTTTATTATAATTCAATGACACGTTTTTTGGGACACCCTGTATGATTACGTGTGTTTGCTGTGTGCTGACTTAGACACGCGTCCGGCCTTTTGTCGTGCGGGCCTCTGAAAAGGCACGGGCCCCTTGCACTCCTGCGCTCGCTCCTAGCCAGCCTACATCTCAAATGATATCGTTATCTTCCCTGATTTGTCGAAAACGGGAGGCGTACGCCTCTTTTGTGACAATTATGAACAGGATAAGTGTCACAAAAAAGGCGTACGCCGCCCGTTTTCAGCAAATCGGGGCAGATAACGATGTCGAACCGAAACGTTTTTCGTTCCGGTTTTCGTTCCGGTTACATCATAAACGATCCGGTACCGGTTCTGCTCCGGAGTAAAAAAATAACGGTTCATACCGGTTTTTAACCGGTTCCGCTTCTGCTGGGAATATTCATCCCCCCCAAAAAAAAGAGATCAATGTTACAAAATGTAAACCAGTTTATTCCGCATACACGGTATTTAATATCAATAGAAAGCTGTGAAATTAGTAGCTCCTGGTTCCTGTAGGTTACTGTCTGTTCAAATGGGCTTTCTCCTTTATTGAAGCGCATGCTACAAACTGACTTGTTTGTCGTGATGTCCTACGTAAAGTACTTTCTTGCTGGGTTGGAGCGATTGCGTCCCATCCGAATGTCTGTTGCTACTGTCTAGCCAACAAGCACCACCGCACGAATACGACGCAAATCGGGGAACACCTTCATTCATAAACGCGCTCGACGGTTCCGTTTTATTTTCTTCGTGTCCTGTCCACAAAAGAGTTGCCACTTTGCACGGGCTTGCCCTCGCGTATACGTAAATGTATTCAACTTAGTTGCTCTCAAACATAAGGGACGCGTTGCGCGACATTACCGATAAAGAAGCCGTTATGCAGCCCCCTTGGGTCGCTGCTTAGTTGAGGAGAGTTTAGGAGGATCAAATTAAAACGAACACTACGGCACATTGCTAGAGAGTCACATGCACCTCGAAGTCTGTAAGCGCATTCTTTTCACTTGCACTGGACTGCACTACCTTGGACTCCACGCAAGACGGGATTTCGGGAGGTGCACTTTCCAGCTGAAAGGAACTTTATTACTAATGCCTTTCTTTTCAACAGGAAAGTGCAGCACGCAAATAACCCAGTTCAGATCTGGTGCAGGAGGTGCAAGCGAAAAGAATGCACCTTGTGTGCGTGCGCGAACTATAAACCATTACAAAGGGAGCCTAAGGGTCATACTATACCGACATGCATTCCATCGTAACCGTAACCCTCGTAAAGTATCCATGACATAACTTCAGAGCACACGACGTCTGTTTCGTTCGCCTATCCGTAGTCCAAACCGGCGAAGTTTTCTCTTTGACCGAAAACCGTTAAATATATTTTTCGGTTTCCCTCCTGAGCGAAAAAAACGTATACGGTTTCGATTCCGTTCCGGTTCGCACCAAAATAGCGTTTTTTTCCGGTTTTCGGTTCCGGTTTTCGGTTCGCTCCGACACCCTGTTCGAGATGATGGTTGGCTAGGAGCGTGCTATGCGGTGAAGTTCATTTTTAAGACTGTACACTCTGTAAGCTTCGCAACCGTCGTACACGTAACTCGTGCGTATAAAAAGAAATACGAAGCTTCGTTGTCGTCGTAGGCCACTTATGCCAAGGGCCCGCTCTGGCCGAGGGACGCAGAGTCGAGATAACACGTCTTCACACTTCGAGCTTCGAGAACGTGCTCCTTTATTTCACACTATGTGCAGTAAACGAAATTGGAGCATTGGATTACGTGAGTTACGATATGCTGCGTTATGCGCGTACAGACCACCCTGCCGGGGAGGCGTACCCTGGCCCGTGGTATCCCCTTGTAAGTTATGACCAATGTGTCAATGAGGGCAAACACACGCACTTGCCGTGCTTATGTCTGACGTGTCAGAGTACAGCTCACAACTCTAAAAACAGAGCTTCCATCGCATAGCACGCTCAGCGCAAACCATTGCCGCGAATGATAGGGTTGTCGCTTCTGGTTAGAGGATAAAGGGGGCGCACGCCTTTTTCTGGAATTTGTATATATGATAATTGACACAAAAAGGCGTGCGCCCTCTTCTCTCTTCGAATCAGAAGTGATGACCCTAACATTCGTGGCCATGGTTGGCGCAGAGCGTGCTGTGCGGTGAAGTTCTGTTTTTAGAGTGTAGCCTACACTCTTAAAAATGAACTTCACCACATAGCACGCTCTTCGCCAACCATCATCCCGAGTGCCATGGTTGTTGCCCCCGATTTGCCGAGGGGCGTACGCCATTTTTCTTGCGTTATACATACAGATCATAATTGCTACAAAAATGGGGCACGCCATCCGTTTTCATCAAATCACTGGAGAGAACGCTGTCATTCGGGATAATGGTGGCTAGGAGCGTGCTATGCAGTGCAGCTCGGTTTTTTTATCTCGGTTTACACTCCAGGGCTGACGCATTGGCGAGAATCCTATACCCCGAAGGTTGTTATGCAGAACGATCTACAGAAACTCGTGACCTCGTGCGTTTTCTCCAAGAAACGGGCCTTGCTCAAAGTCCCCTCTAGCGTACCTCCCATCCATCGGTTTCATTGATCCTGTACATACCTCACCTTCACTCCTTCATCCTTTTTTTTTCTTTGCTTTAGTCGTGACGATGCAAACCTACGGCCAACCTATTTTGACATCTCCACCTGCTCACCGTCTTTCGAGTGTGTGCGAGTTCAAGATAGTAGCCCTGTCTTCCAAACGGGAGGCGAACGCCGTTATCTTGTGGCAACTCGGTTATGCCGCAACCTGCCGCAAAAAAAGCGTGTACTCGACGTGGTGGTTAAGTTCAGTGTCTGTTGACATGGACAAAATGCGGGCTAAATGCCAGGAAATGTCGACAACTTGTCGGTTTTTGTGCACGTGATGTGCACGGCAGTGTTGTTTCTTTCACCGCCTCTGGGTTGCTGGAGCGCGGTTGGCTGTTACTCACAGAGACCGTTACTTCGCCCCCTCCCCCCCACTCAACCTCAACACACGCGCACACACCAACCAAAGACTTGTCAGGGTGAAATACCAGAGCACGCGCCAAAGTTGCCGACATTGTGTCGCGAAGGGCGGAAAGTCGCACTAGGACATTTCGCAACGTTTCACGGTTTCCACGGACGAACGCAACTGGAACGACGTATGTCTTTTGGGAAGCGCGCATTTGCTCAGAAAATTCGTTTACAAGATTGTGCACAGCGGCGGCGATCTTGTCTAGCCTTCTTCGATGATTAGCGGAGCACATTTATTAGCAATGGAGGAAGTGGGGAAGGCGACTCGTCTGCTTTTTCTTTATTTCGAGTTAGGGCCGCGAAGCAATTGTGGCTATAAGCGGCGTACAGATGTGCACATATGGAGAGAGGACAGCAGGAAGGAATGGGGAACAAAGGATTAGCAACCGTCCTAGGGCGAGGGGCGACCTTGGGGTAACCGTGCCGACATTCGTCCGGAAAGTCTTCGGAAAACCCAGGGAAAACCTGAGGCAACACAGCCGGTGGTAGGATTCGAACCGACCACCTACCTTTCAGTACGACCTTGGCTACCACCAACGAGCGCGACGCCGCGACTCGTCTACAGCGCTGCTTCAGACGCGGGATGGGCGGTGCCAAAGAAAGAAGAAGGTGGGGCGCATCACTATTGGGCGAGTGAGGTGACGTCACAGACCGGCAGCCGAGGGCAGCAGCTTTTCCAGCCCATATGGATTGCGTGCTGCACTCGCGACTTTTGTGCGAATATGTATCCTGGGGCTTCTGAGCCTAATTTGTAGTCCTTCTGACTTTTTTTTTTCGAGCCCTTCCATGCTCCCTTAAAAGGCATCATGCATTTACTGGAACACCAGCTTTCATGCGAGAAACTGTACGAAGGCTTATTCCATCCAACTCTACATTCTACATTTTGAGAGAAACTACATTATTAATAGTGTTGGTCTCAGCGAGGCCATGAGTCACCTTGTCTAAGAACGCAAGTTTTGCCACCGTTGCAGTATACTTAGGTGATGTATGCGATATGAAGACTTGACCTCCTCGTCTTATGTATGCCCTCAATCGTCGCCATATTTTTTGACAATTCGTTAGACATCGTCTTCACGTGGCCGACCCTCGAGGACGCTTTTCGTTTTTGGAAGCTTTTCAATGCTCGGGGCCGTTGCTTCTACCTTGCCTATCCCCGAGTTCAAGGGTAAGGGCGAAGCATATTGCGGTGGGCCACAGGTGGGCTCAGGACTATAAGGCATGACTAGAACGCAGAGAAATCTAATAAAACCAAGTGTAAAGGGACTAAAAATGATCCCAGAATAAACCGGATGAAGTGTGATTGACGAGCCAACATGTTTATTTGATCGAAGGCGCGTGCTTTCACAGTCGGCGATAAAGATAGAACTCATCCCAGAAGCTTTTGACTTCTAGGACGACGCGTCGGTCATAAATTGGCCATTTTATGGAGAACGCTGGCGGGCGTGTAGAATACCTTTGGTTGTGAAGCGTACGTTGCTATAAACGAAGGCAGAAAAGGCCTCCACAGTTAGGTGTCCATACACGTGTCTTACCGATTCGAGGTGAGGAAGTGGGTTTTTGACTCAAGACTGCAACTGCAACTTTGGCCTGTTGTGTTGTGTGTGTTGGGGTGTTCATTAGAGTTGCTAGCACAGTGCAATAAGACGGGGACTAAAAAACGACGAGACACATTGAAGCACTCATGTCGTTTTTTAGTCCCCGTCTTATTGCACTTTTTTACCGATTTTAATGAAGAACTTTTTCGCACGATAATGGAAATTTGTGGGATATTTCTCGAACGCGAAGAGATAATGGTGAGCGTGGTGGTGATGATTGTGGTGGTGGTGAAAGGGCTCGCCGTTGTCGGCCTCACAGAGGTGGGCAACGCTACGTCATGAGGGAATGTGCGTCCTAGGCCGACTTCTAAGGGAACTGTGCCGGCATATGTGTCCGAGTAAAGCACAGGAAAAACCACAGTCAGCATAGCCGGCGGGGGGTGCTGAGCCTAAATGGGATCCAGTGTCGAACTTGCCAATGACAAAATCACGCCATACTACATGGTGAATTTAACAAAGATTACACATTTCGGTCGAGTCGTAAAAATATAAGCTATCGTCTCTGGCGCTCTGGCGCCACCTATACGTGGTGATGTGAACGTGAAACAGATGGAGGAAAAAATGCGTGTTGCGGGCGTTATAGGACATTGGAAATGCATGGGGTGAGAATTTGTTTTGCTTCTAACTTTTTTTTTTCTACAGAGTGATAGCATTTGAAAAAAAAAAAAAATCCTTGGATAAAACTTCGGGCGAATGGCTATCAGTCTGCAGAGTTTGAAGCGCCAGAAATGTCATTTTCAATTTTTACGACGCGATTAAAATGTGTGACATTTGCTAAATTCACCCTGTATATTACATCTACCTCGTAACTTTTTTCTCTTCATTGTCGGGAGTTAGTGTTACGAAACGGTGGGCAAAATTGATCTGCAGACTGACCGCTATGGGGCGTCGTTCATGATCATAGTTCTTTCGCGACGTAAAGCCACGAATTGTCAATGTTATGTGACGTGAGTGTATCATATATGTTATTTGTCGCGGATCTGGTATGTAACATGAATATGCGTCTTGTCGTAGTGTGTCAGTGAGACGTGAGAGAGCTATTGCTCTGTGTATGTGTGTGTGTTTTTTGAGTGTGTGTTGATTTTGGATACCCACGCTGGCTGACTGTCCAGCTTGGTACTTGTCAAACTATAGAAAAAGTAGGCTGTCTTCTGGTATCCTCATCGCAATTGAATGAAGCTAGCATGCAGAGTAACGTTGAGTCAGAGCTGTTTGCCTGTCGGTTTTTTCTGTTGAGCAACTTTTCAACCGACTCTATATATCTCTACACAAATAGAACACGTGGTGAAATGGGGGGGGGGGAGGACATGTTTAATAGAGTGAAAGAAAAAGAAAGGAAATGTCAGCCAGACTGTTGCCAGCTTGCTATTCCGAAAAAGAAACTGAAAAATAAACGAAAAGAAAAAAAATGAAAGAAAAACAGGCACGCAGTGCAGTGCAGTACAGGCACGAAAAAAAGTCCCAAGAATGTCCAGTCAGAGGGCAGACACAAGGCCCGAGCTTTTCAAGAAGCGGAGAAGTGCTGTGGTGACAGCCCACTGAGTAGGCCGAGGGACGGGACCAAGGAGGGTGGCCATGGACAATGTGCTGCAGCCCAGCTGTATTAGAGGACTTGCCGTTGGGGAATGTGTTGCTGGCAGTGCAGAAGACAATGAGGAATGTCGCCCACCTCGCCACAGCTGGAACACAAGGCGCGAGTTTGGCCTGTTGGTGCAAGTCCTTCATTTCTAGGAAAACTGAAAGAGCAACGAATGTTGTGTGCTTCTTTCGTGTCTTGAGATGACACCGCCCTAACTGCCTCCAGATTTTGCTGAGGACGAGGGGTGAACGACGGCTTTGTCTCACTTTGCTCCTACCAGGAGGAGGCAGCTCTGTTAGTGATGACATAGAAATCACCAGGAAAGAGGCTAGAAGAAAAGCTGGGAGAGCGAGTAATGGGAGAGAGCAAAGGATACGGAGGAGTAAGGGGACCGAACTCGACTGGAGAATGACGAATTCCTCGAATCATTCTTGGCCAAGGTGCGGCGCTCGTGTTTCCTCCTGCACTAGCTCTGCGAAATCTGCTGCCCGGCAATGCGCCGTTTGTCTTCGCATACTCCATGAAAAAGCGTTAAAAAATGTTTGTTTAATAAACATGAACACGGTGTCTCCAGTAGTGAACTAACATTTTCTGGTCAGCTACAATCCTTTTTGCAGTTTCTGCTGCCTCGTTTTCGTGTCATAGGTGGAAGCTACAAAAGACAAAATAATGGTGCCGTGATCTTACACGTAAGGTTTCAGCTACCCCAAAGAAAGGAAAGGTTGTACTGAAAAGCCATAATTGAAAGGTGTTGAGTAAAGGTTATGTTTGAAGCTCTGTACTCGAAAGTCGTCGGACGCGATCTTTCCCAAATGGCGCACTATGTGTGTGTCGCAGAAACTGGGACAGAGAAAGTTTCATCTGGATACGTGTCAAGCAAGAAACTTTTGTGTGTATGAGTGCAGTGAGCAGTGCGGGACGCTCTGCTGGAGGGGCACGGTGGGGTTCCGAAGGTTCCGGGTCTATTATGCTGAATTAGTGCCAGTTAGCTTAATGTAATAGCGACGTTTTAGTGGCAGTTAATTTCTTATTTCCTGTCCTGCATGCCAATCGCTATTCTATAGTTTTGGGAACTGAAAAGAAAGTCGTGGTCTAGTCTGCAGTGTGTATTGAACAACACTGACTTCTGCATTATGAACTATCACTTTCATTTTCAGTTCCATGCTTAACAGTGCCATTACTTCAGCACAAGCATGCCCAAAGCGTTAAACCAGGGGGCACCCCTCCCCTCCCAAAAAAGAAGAAAATACTACAACACCCCCAAGATGCCTGCCAGAAAAACCAAAAACAGCCACAAATCCGGTAGATATGGGTGTCACAGTCCCACAGGACACCAAGATGAAATCGTCCTCGGTATTCCTTAAACAGAAGATGCATGTATTCAATCCTGCACAAGGTGTACAAACCTGTCACAGAAACTGCGTTCTGTCATGTTGGTATTAAATTCGTTTATGGTGGCATGCGGAATGTAACTCTGTCCTAGTGGATGCATCACAGTGGAAGCGTTCTGCGCACGAAGCGGCTGGTAGAAACGCGCGCGGCGAAGTTCTCGTGCCACATCTGGAATGCAAATGTGGATTACTCAGCTCAATGACCTCATTTCTCTAAGCTGCGAGTTGCTCGTGGGAATTAACAATAATCAGTGCACACCATTCACGAGTGTACTGTTGTGGACAAGCTAAAATCGCCTGCAGGAACTTCGTCGTCCCGTATTAGCCCTGTTGCGATTGAAAGTGTTGTGCCAGTATTGTATTTCAAGATAGACCATGTGCTGCACGTGTTTACTACTCGAAAGGAATAGTTTTGCAACACCTGGAGATTTGAGATGAGATAAACCACGGAGTGCTTATTTTAGACACCCGTGTCCCGTACAGTACATCTCGCAGTCGTGCGTTGCCGGAGGTGCAACGTATGCCCGTACCATCCTGTACGGCGTCGAACAACACCTTTGTGCTTTCTACGATGTCTTTTTTGTCTCAGATAAAAAAAGAACCGCACTTCAAGCCAACACGGAGCCCCCTTCACTGCGGTTTCCCCACACTGAAAAAATAAAAGCATCTCGCTTTCTACTAACAAAAACTTTAGGCGAAAACTTTAGAGAAAGATCCTTCATTGATACACGATGCTCGTACTTATTTATCAAAATATTTTTTCCTGCTCGCACTGGACACACTAGTACATCCGAAATAGCGCATTACAGGAACGTCATTCAGAGGAGCAAGTACCTGACGGAACGCGAGCGCCGCGCCGCGGCCGCAAAAGATTTCAAGGAATCGGGACCGCGCTTTCTCAACGGTGGCGCGGCAAAGACTCCTAGAGTAGAGTCACTGTACCCGGGTACAGTGACTCTATCCTAGAGATAGGGGCTCTCCTCCGTGGCAAAGGAGTGTACGGAGACCTCCTCCCAACGTCGATGTCCGGGAGGCGCCATGGTCGAATTTGTGGATTCAGCCACAGTCTTTCGTCTTTCCACGCATAAAGGCCAGGCGTATTCGGCGCCCTGGTATCCAGTCCAATCCAAGTCGTGCTTCCTTCCGCTGGGCGCCGCGTGCCATATGCTGTGTGTGAAGTGTCTGTTTTGTCTGCTCTCATCGTGTGTGCTTGTATTGCGTCTTAGTCTGCAAGGAACGAGTGTCGTACTGTTTAAATTTTGTGCTGCGACATTCGAGGACGGCGTACGGAACTCGTAGGAGACACCGTTGGTAACACGCTATGCCTACCGTATCTATCATGGCGATATCACTGGCGTATTTATCACTCGTCGAGCTGCCCCTCTTCACTGGCTTGGTTTATAGTTATTATGAGAAATCAATGAGTGGTGGGGAGCACATCAGTGGTGCCGATTAGGGGGAGGGGGTGTCTTACTCGGCTTGCCGCTCGGCGACTGAACGACGTGGATCACAGTGGGTGAACCAATCGCAGCATGGACGTCCAGGGTCCATTCATGCGGCCATATCCCGGCCAGATCGCTAGGCAATAGAGCACCACAGCAAACCACAACGAGCCACCCAACCAACCGTGTGGGTGGTGACGCCATTATTGCCGAGCTGTTTGCCTGTCCGGTAAAGGTCACATGCTGCTTGAAGGATCGCGCATCGTGGGCCGCCTTCATAGAGAAGAGTACCGGCATATGCCTTACACTGTCCAAGGGCACCAGCCAGTCCAACTCAAGTCCAACGGAAACAATCACAAATTTCTTTGCGTCTGCATTTCATGCCCGTGCCACGGCGTTTTAGGACACTAGCCCATTTGGACTGCAAGCGTGCCATTGTACTTGGATATGGATGCATGCAACGTTGAGCACGACACGAAGATTTGCAATGATATTAAGCACCCCTTTTACTGAAGCAGCCACGTGTTCACATTCAGGAATGTGTACATAAGACGGAGGCTCTGGGTAAGGCAACACTTGAAATGCAAGAAACGAGAGAAGCTGCCCAGCGCTAGGGCGGCTTCTTGTTTCAATAAATAGCAGCAACATAGATGAATGGATGATGATGTGGAATGCTTCTCTGCGTTAAGATGCAGGACCCTACCCCATTCCAAAAAGCTTTACATAATAGGATGAAAAGGGAGGGAAAACAAAAGAAACCCCCACAGTTCTTGAAGGAGGCCGGGTGGCCCTCAGAAAGGAAAGAAAAGCGCCAAGTGCTCGGCACTGATGTGCAGGGTTACTCCATGGGCCGAGAACTCTGCAGATGTTGAATGGCCTCTGATGCAGCAGTTCAATAAAGCTATATCCTGTCATTTGGGTTTACCAATGCAACTACATCCTCACCAGCCTTCGCATTTAGAACAGAACAAAACTTCCTCGGGTTAGCCTTCAACAACTAAGGTAACTGAAGACCATAACACCACAAACGGCGTGACCGAGCGGGTTACGGTGTCCCGCTCGTTGGTAGTAGCCGTCGTGCTGAAGACTGGGAGGTGTTGGGTTCGAATCCTACCACTGGCTGTGCTGTCTAAAGTTTTCTCTGGGTTTTCCGAAGACTTTCCAGACGAATGTCGACACAGTAGCCCCTGGACGCCATATTACCCCCCCCCGTGTCCCCCACTCCTTCCTGCTGTCCTCTCTCCATCTGTCCACATCTGTACGCCGCTCATAGCCACAGTTGCTTCGCGGCGCTAACACTGAATAGAAGAAGAGATCATAACACAGAGCGGTTTTGTAGTCTGGCGATTACAATTATCATTTATTTGAATTATTTGAGTAAAAAGCTTGGCGGTACACCATGTTCTTCTCATTGGCTAAACGTTTCAAGTCCGCAGAAAACGAAGGGTTTTTAGAATTGGACCGTAATTTTATTCTATAGGAATATGCGAATGCGCACTCACAAGCAAAGCATCATGGGCTACAACACCGCTGTACCGTCAGTGCACTGTCAGGGCGTCCCTTTATAGCATTACCGGCGGCAACGTTTTTCTAAAGAAATAAGCATGGCAGCGGGACGCACTACTACTAGCTAGTAGCTACTGCTACTAGCAATTGCACTTTTAAATCTCCGTCCCGCTGCCATAATAAGACCAATAACACTTATGCTTAACGTAAAAGTGAAATTGATAGTCTCTTTGACAACGAATCTCAATTATGTTATGTATTCCAAGTTCTTTTTGAACCACCTGCTATACGCTGCACTGTATATGCGTACTCTCTCTGAATTACGTTCTGTCCTCAGCATTCAGAAATGTACATTAGTATATCTCGTGTAGCCTAGTGTACGATTTTTCGCCTATTTCTCGCTTCCTGCGAGTTCTCGTAACCTTCTGACAGACAGACCTATTCTGAGAGGTAGAAGTCGCTATTTTATTCGTCCTTGCATCGTTGAGGATTCTGTTTACTACTTTCCTTTCCCCGTGTTCTCTTCGCAGACGAAACAGGCGCGCGACCGCGAGCGAGCGTCGTCTGCTGGGTGTTCGCGTAGCAGACGACATTCGGTTCCAAGTCAGCGTGGTCTTGTCCGTGGTCCTGTCCCGCGCCTCTAATCTGACCGATCTGATCTAAAAAGACAGCGATTCACCACATAACACGCTCAAGGCTGAACAGCATAGAATTGCTTCTGTTAGTCTTCAGAGAGTATTTTGAACTTGGCATGCGGAGGACGCCACCTCGGAGATCGCCTTTCTCGACTCTTACAGAGATCCACTTTTGAGTCGAGATGACGTGGCAGATAAATGTTTGTGCGCTGTGTCACTCGGGTAAGTGCCAGATGAAGGAGAAACATGATGCCTCGTAGTGATTCGCTAGACCCAGCCCCTCACGCGGACGCACACGGAGTACGATATGCTTTTATATAGCGGTTGTCACGACTTAAAGCACACATATCTCTGTTCGCCCCGGAGCTGGACTGATTGTGTTTCGTTGGTTGTTTCTAAATGGGTCTTAAACTGCTCAGAGCGGGGAGATGTGCTGCTTCGATAACTCTGATTGTTTGTTTAATCTTGAACACATCGAGTATGGTTAAGAAACGCCACTAAGCCGTTTGCATTTTCAATCGCGCGGTAACTCAAGGCTGCAGGATCAAGTCGCGAGCTTTATCTGAGTGAGAAAATATCCGGCTATACAGCACACTGGATGATGAGCGAGTGAAATCTCCGCAAACGCAACACTGCTTTATTAATAATATTCCGTGGTTTCGCGTCGCGACACAACTTTCATGCTGAGCGACGCCGCGGTTGTCGGTCTATGGATTAATTTTGTACACCTGTGTTTTCTTTCACGTGCGTGTCGAAAGCACAGCACCGTATGCGCCGTGCTAGCGCCGGTTTAGCGTCCTGACGAGGAAGACGGCGTGTCTAAGCAACTTGTACGGCTGGCGTCAAAGTTAACTTAAACACCGCTCTAGCCTGCGAAGCGGGAATAGAGCCACCCTGGCAGCAACTAGCGGAAAACAACGCCTTCATAACGAGGGTCACCCACTCTAATTGTAATTACAGGGTGAATTTAGCAAAGGTTACACATTTCGATCGCGTCGTAAAAATAGAGGGTGACGTCTCTGGCGCTTCAAACTTTGCGCACTTATAGTAATTTGTTTCAAGTTTTATCGATATTTTTTTCCAAATCGTATCATTTTGTAGAAAAAAGTTAGAGGCCAAGCACATTTTCACCCCATGCATTTTCTATGTCCTATACCGGTCGAAAACTGTCATGTTTTCCTCTCTCTGCTTCACGTTCGCATCACCACGTATAGGTGGCGCTGCCTTGAATCCCTGCATCTGGTCCATCTGGTTGTTGGTTGTTCCATAGGTTCCTGTTTTGCTTCGTCTCCAGGTAACGCCACCTATATGTGGTGATATGAACATGAAGCAGACAGAGGAAAAAATATGGCGGCTTGCGGGCGGTATAGGCGATTAGAAATGCATGGGGTGAGAATTTGCTTTACTTGTAACTTTTTTTCTTTTCTACAGAGTAATTGCATTAAAAAAAAAAAAAAAGAGAGGGTAAAGCTTCGAGCGAATGACTATCAGTCTGCAAAGTTTGAAGCGCCAGAGACGTTATCTTATATTTTTACAACTCGGTCGAAATGTGTAACATTTGCTAAATTCACCCTGTAGATGACCAAAACACTCT
This sequence comes from Ornithodoros turicata, assembly GCF_037126465.1. Lineage (NCBI taxonomy): Eukaryota > Metazoa > Arthropoda > Arachnida > Ixodida > Argasidae > Ornithodoros > Ornithodoros turicata. Next base: position 28,740,688 of record NC_088202.1, on the reverse strand, counting down.
TCGCCATTATTTCTACGAAGCACCGCAGGCCGGAATGGCGTTCAAATTAGCTCTGATGCCAGCTGTACCCTGCCACCAAATTGCTGGCATCCTTAGCCGGAATCGAACACGCAACCTTGGGATCAGTAGGCGGATATGCTACCAACTGATCCACCGAAGCCAGTCCCGTATTGAATTGGAACTTCCTATTACTTCTTGCACTTCGCAATATGCGCCTCTAAAATGTTGTCATGAGTACCCACGAAAACGATGAACCACGCTCGACCAACTCAAAGTCGTGTGACACTGAATCACATTATAATTAGTTGAGCTACGAAAAATTATAGTTCCGAAATAATATACGAAAATTGTAGAAAAATTATAGTTAAAACATATAGTTCCTCAATACTGTGGGATACACGGGTAATAAAATTTAGCCCCTTTTCGAAGGATTTCGTCCTCCACTTCTGAGACGAGCAAAGCCTTTGCTCTGCCACCAAATTGCCGTTCACGCGTCGGCACCTCTTTGCGCTTATGTGATATTGTGAATGAAGCCTGCCTCTCTCTTTGTCAGAAGCATGGCCATAAGTTATAGCCATCTTCACCCACTTACCGAAGTCACTCGACCAGCAACTAGCACGTTGAGGGCCATTAGCGTCCGCGTAACGACAACCCGGCTATCCTTTCCTTTAGTTTTCTTTTTTCGGCTAAAGTTGTGTCCACTTCTTTTCCTCTGCGACCAGTGATTCGCAACAGGGCACTGTACCAGCAGGGTCGTCTATACCTCTCGAAGCTCGACAGGTCGACTAATAGACGGTCTAATAGCCCGCAAGAGGACTCGCCTATCTTCTCCAAGATTCACCATTGCTGCCCTTGATCTATTTGCGTTGTTGAGCAATTTGGAGCGCATCATTTTTCTTTTTCTCCATTTTGTGTCTTTGATTTTTCGAGATTGTACCATTAGAGCTCCCCTGCAAGTAACCGTGAACGCACGCGTTCTCAAGGATGAGGAAAAGAAGAAACCGTTGAGACTGTCCAGACCGCAAGCTGCGTATTTTTAGCGATGGACTGAAAGGCAGCGCTTCAAATGTGCCTCCCCCTCCTCACCAGAAGGTTCTTTTTTTTTTTCCCTCGCTATTTTATTCGTCCTCGCATCGTTGAGGATTCTGTTTACTACTTTCCTTTCCGCGTGTTCTCGTCGCAGACGAAACAGGCGCGAGACCGCGAGCGAGCGTCGTCTGCTGTGTGTTCGCGTAGCAGACGACTTTTGGTTCCAACTCAGCGTGGTCTTGTGCGTGAAGATTCTGGTAAAGCGATACGCCCACGTGCTGTGCCTTCTGCTTCGAAATATATTTTGTGTTCCCGTGCTGTCTGGACCGTTTTAGTGTTCGCGAGTACTTGTGATCCTTGAAGTGCGCAACGATGACAATGAAGGAACGGGCGTTTATTGGGGCAGTCCGCACATTTATGGTGGAACTGTGAATTCGTTGGTCGTCAGGATAATATTAGTGGAATAGTAAAAAAAAATGGGCTGTTGTGCTTCAGCATTTTATTCGGGTTCTTACGTGACCCGCGAAGATGGTGAGTTTTTTCCCCCTTTCCATTTCGTTCTACAGTCCATTCATTGTATGTGATGTTTGCTATATTGAGCACCGCACTGTTCTCATACCATCGGTATAATACGCGGTGGGCTAAACCAGCAGTTAGTTAATGGATACATTCCTAGCATGAGTCATGTGTAGGAGAATATTGAGACAAATTCCACTCACAGTGTACTTTGTATTGGTCACGAAAGCAAACGGCGCGATGCAGAGACAATGCCGCATATCTTGTGCAATGAAAATTGCAGAGGAAATGGTGATCTCTGACGTTTCTGGACATCTACAGTAACTGCGTTTTACAGTGTCTTATTATTAAACGTGAAATAAATAACGAAGAAAGACGCACCAATCACACACGAAACACAACTATTGTGACCTTTGGTGTGAAGCATGAACTTTAGAAGTGCATAGTGCTGGTTGTGCAATGTGTTTGGTGCGTAGCTCTTCGTCATTTATTTTTAACTTTGTCTCGCATGACCTTTAAGCTTTTACCTCCCTTACTCCAGCGACCTTATTTCCCTATTTAATTTTTCGGTACAACTGCCAATAACATGCATGATGTGAACCAATGTCGTTTACTGCGTTTCATGTTCTTCATTTCGTATACTTCTTCGTTCGGTTCAAAAGGTTTTACAAGGAGTCATCACGTCGAACATGACTCCAATGACAGTCGGCGTCGAAGAAACGGTCTGTATACACGAAACATACCAAAGTATAGGCGGTTATAAGAAAGGAGAACGGCGAATGTAAACAGCTAGGGCTAAAAGCTCGAGTGGAAAGAGGGAACCTTTGGGATATTGATTGACATACCACACCCCCACCAAGGTCTTGGTCGCTGCGGTATAAGATATTGCTTATAGTGAGGAGCACGTTAAGCCTTATTGTTTTTTAAGCTACTTTCTTCGTGCGACGTATAATCGGAAGTGAGTTCCCGCAGGCTCTGAACACTTTCTGGTCTCTCGTGGAGGAGAAGAAACTTTACTTGTACAATGCGGCGCGATATACTCATTTCTATGGAGTTTCGTCAGTTTCTTTGCAAACACTATCATCACGCGTTCGTTAGTTCTGTAAACAATCGCACCTACATTTGAACAGCGCGTTCCAGTAAAATATTGTCATTTCCCTCTATGGCTGCCCCACCTCCATTTCGAAATCCTTCTGTTACCAGCGGTCTGTTGTCAGGTCCATTTCAGTCTTGGAAATAATCCTGCAACCAAGACGAGCAATGTTGATCAGATTATAGTCTTCAACTTCGTGGGAACGATATTTTCGCATATCTCCGTTGCTGGCGGTGGTGATAGCGCTTGCGAGGAAAAGGCGTCTTGAGATAGTCCCAGACAACTTATCGCCGCCCTGAACTATGGGATCGTGCTTATCAGAAAGGAGGAGATGGTCTTCAAACTGTTTCGGTTGCTCCTGTCTCGTCCCATTGTCCACCATGTGTCAATGTGATCGAGAACGAAACGTGAAGCACGTTGTCCCTTTCTCGTGACAGTAATCTCCCAGGATGCAACGCGTGCGCAAGGAGCACTGGGATTGAATGATGGCAGTCGAATAAAAGGCACAATTGAAGTATGCTACTGGACCTTGTGAGGCTTATGTTGTCTTGTCGAGTCTTTAATTGCCTCTCTCTCTCTCGCTCACACACACACACACACACACACACATATGTACAGTGGATGATGATGAGGTGGGCGTAATTGCCTCGTGCACTACAGAGCACTGGAATTTCTTGAAACCGTCTGTTGGTCCCCCTTCCTCCCCCCCCCCCCGATCATATCGCGCTCTCAGAGCGCACGTGGAAACTGTCGCAATGACGATGATTGACATTACTTATATAGTAAAGTGGACTAAGAACATGCCGTATAGCATACAACAGGCACATAGAAAAATCTTACAAGAAATGACCGTGACAGCAAAAATGATTTTGTAGTTTCGCGTTCCGTTCCGTGTTTTGCAAATCAAAGAGGTGCCCTGTTCCTGACTAAACATCCAAATTTATATGAGAGCATAATACGCAAACCGCGACCCATGATCACGCTGTCTCGGCCTTGTGTTGTTATTCGTATATCAGAATGACGCGAGAAAGAACCGATAAGAACCGATCAAGGCCGGTAGGAAACGGAATAAGGCTTTTCAAATAAAACAGTCGTCGACGAAATGCCAATCGTTCATATTCTTATAGGCACTTGGACGCTTCTGTTGTGTTCGTCTATTTGTGTTAGAATCATGTATATAGCCTCTTGACTTTACTGCACTCCCGGATTGTGATTGGTGAGACAGGAATTCGCTGTTTCCGAGAGCTAGCAATGCATAATCGAAAGCAAGTCATGCTAACACTAACGGCGTGTGCATGCAGGGGCGGGCAAGTACATGAAGGCAAGAAAAATATCTGGGAAGGGGTTCTACGAGAACTTTACATGAGGGAGGGAGCTGAGGAATTGAGACACACACGTTATACAAAATGCACACGAAAATGGCACGTTAATGATGATAACGTGTATCCCGTCTTCTGTGCCATGCACAAGGCCCGGACGAATTGCGTATTTGCTTCTACTGACACACGTCGTTCTCACTGTTCATGAGTTGTTGTATGGATGTGGCAGTCGCCAAATACGATTGCATTTCATAGTGACGTTGCCTTCATTGCAAGCTGAGAAGTCGTTGATGCAGCTGTACCGTTCAATTAGAAACGAAAAAACTGCTGGACTGAAACAACAGCGAACCTGTTCGAGACTTCAGTGTCCTGAGCTGCGGAAAAACGCGAAAAAATGGCGGAGCGCGGGAGCTGTTGCCGTCACCCGTGGCTTCTATTTTAATACCGGCGTCACGTCCTGGCGTGACGACGAGCATGAAGACGTGGCAACTTGCTTTCACGCTGTTTCAGCTTCGGAAGCGAGCAATGAACGACTGCAGCGAAATTTGCTTGATATTCAACTGAAGCGCAATATTGCTGACTCATGCTAGTATAAGGAACGCGTGCATCAGTTAACGACTGCTTCCGCTTGTCTTGCCAGTTCATCATCATTCGCTTGCTCTCCTATATATCTTCGTTACACAGAGTCCTCACTCAACCCGGATAACCCTCGGTAACGACACATGACCGGCGAATAATTGCAATCGACAATGCTTTTTGCCCAAATTAGAGTGACTCCCACCGGGGGGGGGGGGATATTTATTAGACCAAAGGAAAAAGGGGGAAGTTCAGTCAAACGGGACATCGGCTTGCTATTCCGCAAAGAAAAGAGAAAGATAAATGAATGAAGAATAACATAAAAAATGAATCAAAAATAAACAAGGCGGCTTTTAACTTGGACGCGGCAGCAGTCGTATGTAGTCGAGATATGTTCGGTAATATTAAATGCCTATAAACGCCTTGTATTTTGGATCTTACCTTTGACGAGAAGCAACGCTGGTAACATGGCACGTCCAATCGTAAAACTTAAAGGGCATTACAAGAAAATGTCGAGTCGATTCTTTTTCAGAAATAGCGATTATCTCCTGGCTGGTCACGAGAAATACATCTTCCGAGGCTGTAGTTCACGGTCTAAAAAGGTGACTCGGAAAAATGCAGAGAACTCTAGGCATGTACGAACACTGGCTTGCGTTTTCGATACTATTTCTAATTTCTGCCGTGTTCGAAACGGAACGTTCTCACGGTGGAGCGCGTCGACATTGGAGTCTGTACCGTCACAGATACGTCACTCCTGTTGAATTGATATTCTTCCTCTTACTATTACTTTTTTTTTTTCATTTTTGTGTTTCGATATATTTTCTCGCTGTATTAGCCATACAGGTGCAGATTTCGAGCCTCCTTTGTTTTCAGTTTGCGTCGGTACTCCTTCGTGTGCCTTTCAAGAAGAGGGGTAGCGGTTCGAATAATAGGACTCAGCTTGTGTGTTCCCACATGCCCTTTCATATACTTTAGACTTCAATTCAGTTGACTCCAGCAGCAATACCTAAAGCACATTAGAAAGATATGTACCCCGTGGGACACATTATTCGTGTAAGGAAACCGCCCCTTCCTTGTACTCCACGGTAATACTATAGTATGCGTGTCCTGAAGTTCGTTAAGAGGTAGGAGATTTGTTCTTTTAAATCTCGCATTTCTTATACCGCCATGCTATTACTAAAAATCTACAGAATATATATACTGCTTCTTATGCGGCTTTCAATTGATTTCTCACATGGCTCTTTCCAAGCGAGCGAAGAATGCCCGTCATGACATTGCGAAATAAGGCAGCTGAGATTGGGCGACCTTTCCAAGCGAAAGAGAAGAACGATGGAGCTATTTAACTGCATTACTGAAACGTCAAGCCTGAAAACATATCCTACTCGTCTGTACATTTAGCCTATAACCTATTGAGCTTAGCGCTTTTCGTGGTGCATTATAAATGTCATCAGCCATTCGATCACAAGTAAATATTTTTTCTGTGCGTATACTTGTTGACCTCTGACTTCGCTCAGCTTTGTGGGAAGAACCTACGCCCCCGGGAAATTGAACTCGATTTCTTGTGAATGGCATTCGCGCTGAATGTCAGTCTCATTCGTTTCTGCTGCGCAGAGCCACGAAGCAAGAAGAAGAAAAAAAAGAAGGAGAGGGAGAGGTCATTTGCAAGTGACATTCATATCCAATAATCCATAAATTATTAGAACTGCATTGTGCTAGATCATTGGCGTCCATCTTTTATAAACTTTTGTCTTCTTTAACGAAGTGTGTACAAAAGCAGCGTGGAAGCAAAATCTTCAGCCATTTTCAGTGTACTGGGATAGCCAGTTCGACTTCCGGCGCCCCTTGCTCATCTAGGCTACCAAGAGCTTTCCATCGCGGTGCTACTTGGCCCTACCCAGCGCTACCTATACGCTGAAGTCACGTCTGCGCTGACACGATTCCTTCGGGAATCTAAACTCCTGGGCATTCTCTGATACGTCCTATGCGCAACGATTAGTGAAGGAGCTGTTTCTTCTGTATTTTTTTCATAATTTTCTGTATCTCAGCTGCTTGTATCTTCTTTTGTTTGCTTGAAAGCTTTAGGGAATAGCAAGCCCACATCGTGGCTAACCTTTCCCTTCTCTCTTTTTTTTTTTTTTACTTTGCATTAAACATATCCCCCCTCCCCCCGCCAAGCAATCCACGTTAATTATAGAACCAAATGCCACGAAAAAACATATCATACAAAATGACAATGAGGCTTCTTCTGCACTCGCTCACAGCGGGAAACGTGAGTTTACCACTGAACCTGAACCAGTGAACCACTTCCATGTTACGGAACAGTGGTTTATCCAGAACCCCACCCCCCAACACCCGTCAAATGTTTGGCAGCACCAGCCAAACCTTTTTTCCTGTGTACTTCTGTTACAATGTAAGAGCACCTCCAAATTTTCTTGCAAGACCCCCCCCCCCCCCCCCCCCCCCGTGCTTGCGGTTCTGGATAAACTGCTGTCATGGAAGCAAACTCCAATTTGCTACGAACAAGTTACTTGAACGACGTAATAACGCAGGTGGGACAGGTGATAGAGAGTTTCAGTGCATCGTACGCTATCGCCTTTGCGTACGTAAGGAACAGCGTTGATGGTTCTGCACACGCCCATAACACAAAGAGAACTTGGCGCAGTGCGCAGAACCACCTTTGCTCACCGGCCTAAGATATTAGAGAGTTTTAGTACGCAAAGGCCATAGCGTACGTAACAGATAGCGTTGGTGGTTCTGCGCACTGCGCGAGGCTCTCTTTCTGTTATGGCCGTGCGCAGAACCATCAACGCTATTCCTTACGTACACAAAGGGAATAGCGTATGATGTACTAAAACTCTCTAATAAGCCGTTTTTTTACTTATTACTATTTGAAACGTTGTTGTAGCGTTTAAACGTTAGCTGCACTCATTCGCCCCCATGGAGACCCTGAGCTCCATCATATAGTGTTCTTCACCTGTTCATGGACTTCCTGTCATCCACTATAGGTTGCTTCAGACGCTTTAATTCTTTCTCGTATTTTCATCCTTCCTTCATCATCTTCATATGATGTTCCACGTGCAATGGTGTAGGGTACCGGTCCGCTGCGGTGTACATATCCCCCCCCCCCCCAATCTCATCGTCAGTATAGTTGTTCTTCATGATGACGAATAGCAGCAAGAAGACGAGGACAGGGTAGAAGTAGACAGGACGACTGCAGACTCTCAACTGAAGTTTAATCAAGGAACACAGCATCTGTCCTCGTCTTCTTGCTGCTATTCGTCATCATGAACCTATACCAACTACCCAGGATTGTTCCTATTGTGCAGTATAGTTGTTCTTTCTGTTTTTATTGCACTTCTGCGAACGAGGGGTGCACAGTTCGCACAAGAGCGAACTTCAGTACGCGAATACTACTACGCGTATAATTCAATAATATCTCTGTCACACGCTTGATGGCGCTACGCGCAAGTGCAATGGTCCTTGTTGATTTCAATGATAATTGAAGAATGTCCATTTGACAGGAGTATTGTGTAACCCTGTGTCGGTCGTCTTTGATGTTTTGAATGGGACATCATTGAGTTTTTATGGCGTCTTGTTAGCGTAATTTAGATTTCCTATGGGCACATTTCACTGCCTTTCCTTTCTGCAAAGCAAAGGCGAAACTCGCAGGAGCGCCACAGTCGCTATAGAGGAGTTGCCTCCGTGATGTAGGTCCTGAGCCCTTGTTGCCGTCACCGTCATCGCATTCACCGTTATTTATCCGTTTTAAATCCTGGTTCTTCCTCGTAGATTATATTCCCCATAATTTGAGAGTTTTAACGTTGAAACTGTTCTAAGTAGCGCTTTGCAGCGAATGACGACCGATACCGAACTTCGCAGGACCTACATCGTGGCGCCACTCTCGCTTTTTCGACTGAGCTCCTATAGTGGGGTGACTTGAGTGAATAAATCATATCCGTGGTTGAAAGCGCCAGTACAGTAAAGCAAGCTTAACTATCTTTGCAGGTTTGTCAACAGATGACACAACTATTAAGGAAAAGCAGGGACATTCCAAGGAAGGTGGAAAGCCCGCTGTAAGTTCACCTCCGTTTTCCTTCATTATACGATGTTCCCCTTGCGATGTTCCAGCGTACTGCATGGTTGACTTTTCCCGGTTTATCTTTCCTTTTCCTATTTTTCTCTGCCAATAAATCACCCTTCTTTTCTAATTGAAGACGTGACGAGCACGAGGATGGTGTTAGTTGACCGTTTATGACAATGGGACGTTCCTAAGATATACTGCAATTCACATTTGCTGCGAGTTCCCGTTTACTATGCAACCTGTGTTCTAGCTTGCATTCGAATTCTCTTTGTCGGGGTGTACTGTACATGGAGTAGTGAAATGGTGAAAACCAATGACGATCAAACAACACAGGCAAAAGGTGCCGACGCAGGGATGTGAGCCTGGACCTTGCTGTAGAATGTGATCTAGGCACGGGAATAATACATAATTTATGCGTTCTTGGTCAAGAATGATCCCTTCTAAGAATACGAAAGAAGCAAAAAAAGAAGAAAGAAACATGCATTGAGGAAACTGCCATATGTGTTCGTGCACTACATATAGGGACACCTTTTATATCCTAAAGAAAGAGAAAGGAATGAAAGCCAAAGAAAAGGTAACCTGCGTGTAATCATCTAACTTCACCTAACCTAGCTGAACCAGTTCTCTGTTTGTCAGTCGTGGGTAAGTTACTCATAAACGTAACTAAATTACAGTTACTCTGTTAATAAATGTATAACTAGCTGCAGCTAGAGTTACCTCGTTAAGGTAAGTTAATTACTTTACGGTTACCGTATAAAAAAAGCCCAATTAATGTAACGCATTGAAAATAGTGCCATACCAAAGTAACTTTGTTGCAGTTACATCGTACAGATACTTAAAACCACAACCCAGTGACTGGTCACAGGAAATAACAAGAACTTACTTTTCTAGAAAAGTACCTAGTTACTGCAAAAAGTACCTAGTTGCAGTTACTAGTTACTACCCAAGGCTGTGCCGTCCCTGATGTATCTCGCTGAAGCAAACTCTTGTTGCTTGCATGCCCCTGTAACAGAATAGGGGAGAGGCGGGAGGCTTTTAAAAAATAGTTTGTAAACACCTAAAACTGTCCCACTCCACCCTTCCCTGCGGGAGGAGTTGGACGTCGTTTGGGAGGACTGGGACACAATGCTCACTGTCCAAAAGTCGCACACACACACACAAAACAAACAAACAAGTGATCGTTTATTGCTGAACCTTACAAGGACAAAGTCGTCTCTTTCAACCTTAAGCGGACCTCCAGGACTGTCAGTTTGTGGCAGGCCGCGACACTCATCGTCTGAGAGGGGCAATTCACTCAAAACATGTTTTTTAATTTTTGTACATATTCTTGAGATCCACTGCGTGCATCACTATTACTAAAAATATCAATAAAGTCAAATAACTAAAGTTCAAAGAAAAGCGCGCATCACAGCAGAGAGAAACAGGACAGTGTTCCGTTCCTCCCGTCATAGCGCTGTCCAATTCTTCCCAAAGCACACCGGAAAGAATAAAGCTTCTCTTCACGTCAAACTGTCCTGAATGGACCTAAAAGTACAGAGGGAGTAAAGCACTCTCTAAGTGCACATTTCGCAACTTATTTCATTTCAGGCGCATAATATGCTCTTTAGATTTTAGAATCAGCAAAGCAGGAAGTCAGATACATACTTTTCTGGGCTGGAAAGACGATTTTTCCTTCAGAAGAACTGCGGCCGCCTTTGTGCCATGTGTGGAGAGTATCTTCAATTGCATGGCGTGGTAATTAAAAAAAAAGTATATTTACTGTCCCACTCTTCCAACCATCCCATACCTCCCGCCTTTCCCCTACGTAAAAATGCCGGTGGGGCTCCGTGGACAAATACATTTTTGGCCGACTGCTTGTCTGTGAGCCGTCGCGTTCCCCGTTTATTGTAACTTCACCGCGTACTGTGCGCAATATATTAGCTTACAGTTCTCCCTTCCTGTGTACACTCTCTTCGCTTCTGTAAATAAACAGCCCTTCTAACCGCAGATCCCGAGTTGTCAAGCGGTTCCTTCTCGGCGTCTTTAAAACGTTTTTCGAAAACGCAACGAAGCTGCAAGTTCCGTGACAGCCCCCATGCGACGAAGTTTTAGTTCGCGCGCTTGTTTGGCGTAACCTTTGCATGATTTTCCATGCAAGTCTGTATCTAATATTATGATTTGTTTTTATTCCTGTAACACGTTCAAGGTGATCGCTGTACAGGGTGCATTTTTTTAGCTGCACGATATATATATATATATATATATAACTTACCGATTCGGAAATATCACTACTCAGCCGTGGCCTCTCATTCTGCCCCAGTAACAAGAAGCTAGATGAATACCAACTTTATCTGGACTTAGATAATTTCGCCCGCCGTCTACGCCTGAAGGAATACTTTCATGACAAACCTAAGTCAGATTCCAACCCATTTAAACCGCTATCCAACTTTACGCCAGAGGCTAACCGTGAAAAGGCTCTGGACATGTACATCCGTGCAGTTCAAAAATATATCATTAACGCTTACAATAAATCATACAACAGCAAATCGAAGCCAAATCTAACGCCGGCTGAGCAGCGCAGCCTTTCTGAACTTCGGGACCGCAGTGACATAGTCATTAAAAAAGCTGATAAAGGTGGTGCAATCGTAGTAATGGACAAAGAAAACTACATTAACGAAGGTATCCGGCAATTATCGTGCGCATCGTTCTACAAACTCCTCGAGGCTGACCCTACAGAGGAAATTACGGCTTATATTATCCGCAGTCTGAAAGATCTAAAAGCAAGTAAAAAGATAGATTCCACCCTATACGATTATCTACTCCCCAAAGACCCCGCAGCGGGCAGGTTTTATATGCTCCCTAAAATCCATAAACCTGGAAATCCAGGGCGCCCAATAGTTTCATGCAACGGTACAGCTACCGAGAACATTTCAAGCTTTGTTGACCACCTTCTTAAAGATATACCTCCTAAACTACCATCCTACATTAAGGACACCAATCACTTTCTTCAAGTTCTAAGTGAATGTCAGCCTCCTTCTTCCAGTTTGCTAGTCACGCTAGACGTTTCCTCTCTATATACTAACATCCCCCACGAGGATGGCATTGCTGCAGCTGAAAGGGCATTTTCAAAATATTCTGATACCTCATACGATCCTTGTGTCCTATGCACATTTCTCAATCTTATTCTGAAAAATAACAACTTCGAATTTGACGGTAAGCACTACTTGCAAGTTCATGGCACGGCTATGGGTACAAAAATGGCACCTAACTATGCAAATATATTTATGGGAGCTCTAGAGGAAGAATTTCTGTCTCAGCGCCTGAAGAAGCCCACGCTTTACAAACGGTTCCTCGACGACATCTTCATGGTGTGGCCACACTCAGAAGATGACCTAATCACATTCATCAGCGACTTTAACAAAGCACATCCGGCCATCAAGTTCACCCATTCTTATTCCCCTTTAACTGTTAACTTTCTCGATGTCCAAGTAAAGTTAACCAACGGGGCCTTGTCCACAAACCTGTTCCGTAAACCTACGGACTCTCAACAGTATCTAGCATTTAACAGTTGTCACCCGCGTCATACTAAACTTGCCATCCCTTACAGCCAAGCACTTCGATACAGGCGAATCTGTTCCAGTGACGATGACTTGGACAGAAATCTAGCTCAACTTAGGGAAACATTCATCGGTCGTCAATTTCCACCTAGCTTAGTTGACGACGCTCTAAACAAAGCCCGCAAAGCAGATCGCAAATCCCTGTTCGAAAACCACAAACGCGTGTTAGATAATGGTTCCGTAAACCTCATCTTAACATTTAGCAGCAATATTCCAAGCGTTAACAATATACTAAACCGTCATCATAGTATCCTTCTCCAATCAGAGCGCATGGGACAAATTTTCCCTCAGCCACCGCGGGTAACCTACAGGCGCGCGCGCAACCTGCACGATAATCTAGTTAGCTCTAAAGTTAGCAAAGCAGCGCATCCAGGAAACGGCTGTCACCCGTGCGATGGTCGAAGGTGTCAAATATGCAAATTAATGCAAAGCACCCAAGTACTTAAAAGTACTAATTCCAATTTTTCCGTCAAAATTAATGGTGACTTCGACTGTAATTCATCTAACGTCATTTATGTCATTCAGTGCGGCATGTGCCAAGCACAATACGTAGGTCAGACTAAAACATCATTTCGGATCAGGTTCAACAACCACCGATCTGACGTTACCAAAAAGCCGAACCTCCCGGTCTCTCGCCATTTCAAACAACCAGGTCATTCACTAAATAACGTGTCACTTTTTATTCTCCAGTCAAATTTTAGCTCAGATCGGTGCAGGGAACAACGCGAATCTTATCTCATTTACAAATTCCAATCAACCATTAACGAAGATCTGGGAGCACTTTCAACGGTAAGAAATTTGGCCGCCTAGATGAGCTACACATTCCTCCCTTTTCGTTTCCCTTCTGTTTTTCTTTCTTTTTTTTCAGCAAAGTTTGAAGCAGCGCTCACTCTGCCCGGAATTTTCCCCAAAGCGGACAGTGACCTACGGCGAATGACATCACCACCCGGACTTGACCTTCTGGAATATTCCCGAATCTGACTCACTGACAAACGCCTGTGGCGTGCCCGTACCGATTATGACGTCATGTAGCAAACCTATTTAAGAAATGTGTAATCAGCTACGCATCTTTTGTCCTGACGAAGACAGTGCCACTGTCGAAACGTCGACCCCTTGCACATTTTTCTTTTTAACGTCTCCCCATGTAATAAACTAGTGTTTTTAACTTCCCTAAAATCTGTTTCCGCGTCTTTTTTTGAACTTCTATATATATATATATATATAATACAGGAAAAAAGCCATTAAAGAAACAAGTAAATGACACTAGACGTGTTTGAAATTTCAAACACGTCTAGTGTCATTTACTTGTTTCTTTAATGACTTTTTTCCCTGTATTATAACTCACTGGCTTGCACTGTGGCATTGATGAGTGCTCAGTCACCCTCCCAGGTGTATATCGCTCGCTGAGCGACCCCTGGTTTGCCAATTCCGAACGATGCGGCAACCCAGAGCTGACGAGCCGCAAACACGGCAAACCAGGTGCAAGACTGGTCAATACCACAGTACAAGCCAGTGAATTATAATGAGGGAAGAAAGCCATTAACGAAACAAGTAACTGACACTAGACGTGTTTGAAATTCAAAATTACAGATTAAGATGGCTTCTATGGCTGCACGCAGAGAAACAGATACTCATGGAACGATGCGACAGCACCAGAGGACACGTGTTTCGCCGTGTGTTTGACCCCTGATTTGCCAATTCCGAACGATGCGCAGCTACCCAGAGCTGACGAGCCGCAAACACGGCGAAACACGTGTCCTCTGGTGCTGTCGCATCGTTCCATGAGTATCTGTTTCTCTGCGTGCAGCCGTAGAAGCCATCTTAATCTGTAATTTTGAATTTCAAACACGTCTAGTGTCATTTATTTGTTTCTTTAATGGCTTTTTTTCCCTCATTATATATATATATATAGATATATGTATATATTTATATAATATATAATATATATATATATGGCGTGCCCGTGCCGATTATGACGTCATGTAGCAAACCTATTTAAGAAATGTGTAATCAGCTACGCATCTTTTGTCCTGACGAAGACAGTGCCACTGTCGAAACGTCGACCCCTTGCCCATTTTACTTTTTAACGTCTCCCCATGTAATAAACTAGTGTTTTTAACTTCCCTAAAATCTGTTTCCGCGTCTTTTTTTGAACTTCTGTAAAACTTCGTGGCCGTTTGATAATCCTTTTACCTCACCCTATATATATATATATATATATACTCATTGAACGATGCGACAGCACCAGAGGACACGTGTTTCGCCGTGTTTGCGGCTCGTCGGCCCTGGTAGCTGCGCATCGTTCGGGATTGGCGAACCAGGGGTCACTCAGCGAGCGATATACACCTGGGAGGGTGACTGAGCACTCCTCAATGCCACAGTGCAAGCCAGTGAATTATAAAGAGGAGAGAAAAGCCATTAAAAAAATAAGTAAATGATGCTAGACGTGTTTGAAATTCAAACTTACAGATTAAAATGGCTTCTATGGCTGCACGTAGAGAAACAGATACTCATTGAACGATGCGACAGCACCAGAGGACACGTGTTTCGCCGTGTTTGCGGCTCGTCGGCCCTGGGTAGCTGCGCATCGTTCGGGATTGGCGAACCAGGGGTCACTCAGCGAGCGATATACACCTGGGAGGGTGACTGAGCACTCCTCAATGCCACAGTGCAAGCCACTGTCGCATCGTTCAATGAGTATCTGTTTCTCTACGTGCAGCCATAGAAGCCATTTTAATCTGTAAGTTTGAATTTCAAACACGTCTAGCATCATTTACTTATTTTTTTAATGGCTTTTCTCTCCTCTTTATAATTCACTGGCTTGCACTGTGGCATTGAGGAGTGCTCAGTCACCCTCCCAGGTGTATATCGCTCGCTGAGTGACCCCTGGTTCGCCAATCCCGAACGATGCGCAGCTACCCAGGGCCGACGAGCCGCAAACACGGCGAAACACGTGTCCTCTGGTGCTGTCGCATCGTTCAATGAGTATCTGTTTCTCTACGTGCAGCCATAGAAGCCATTTTAATCTGTAAGTTTGAATTTCAAACACGTCTAGCATCATTTACTTATTTTTTTAATGGCTTTTCTCTCCTCTTTATAATTCACTGGCTTGCACTGTGGCATTGAGGAGTGCTCAGTCACCCTCCCAGGTGTATATCGCTCGCTGAGTGACCCCTGGTTCGCCAATCCCGAACGATGCGCAGCTACCCAGGGCCGACGAGCCGCAAACACGGCGAAACACGTGTCCTCTGGTGCTGTCGCATCGTTCAATGAGTATCTGTTTCTCTACGTGCAGCCATAGAAGCCATTTTAATCTGTAAGTTTGAATTTCAAACACGTCTAGCATCATTTACTTATTTTTTTAATGGCTTTTCTCTCCTCTTTATATATATATATATATATATCTTGAAAAGTTGGAGTTGGATCGGACGGCTACGTAATTATAGTTGAAATAAATGGGAGACAGAAGACGAAAGTAGGGGAAGTAACAAAAAAGGGGTTTATTAAAACTTAAAAATCATAAAACTTAGGGAGGATGTCTACGTTACGGCGGAAGCTCCGCCTTCTTCGGGACAAAAGAGCTAAATGTGGCCACGAGGCTGATAAGGGGCTTGAGAATGACGTGGTCGGTTGGGGGAAATTCCCGCCACCTGGCGGTTGTCAATTGGGGAAATTCCAGAGCGTTTCTGTGTCAGGTCCAGGAGTGGGGTCATCGTCCTTGTGGGTCAGTGGGGACCTTGATCTGGCTGAAACGAGAAAAGGCAACAGGGTCTTATCTAGGTTGTTAGACTTCTTATTGTTGACAGCATGCCTGGGTCCTCGTTAATGGCCGATCGGAATTTGTAAATTAGGTAAGATTCCCGTTGTTCCCGGGAGCGGTCGGAGGTAAAGTTCGACATGCCGGGCCCAATACGTGGGTCAGACAAAAACTTCTTTCCGAATTAGATTCAACAATCACCGATCGGATGTTACCAAGAAACCTAATCTCCCAGTCTCACGCCATTTCAAACAACCAGAACATTCAATCAACGAAGCCTCAGTTTTTATTCTCCAGTCGAACTTTACCTCCGACCGCTCCCGGGAACAACGGGAATCTTACCTAATTTACAAATTCCGATCGGCCATTAACGAGGACCCTGGCATGCTGTCAACAATAAGAAGTCTAACAACCTAGATAAGACCCTGTTGCCTTTTCTCGTTTCAGCCAGATCAAGGTCCCCACTGACCCACAAGGACGATGACCCCACTCCTGGACCTGACACAGAAACGCTCTGGAATTTCCCCAATTGACAACCGCCAGGTGGCGGGAATTTCCCCCAACCGACCACGTCATTCTCAAGCCCCTTATCAGCCTCGTGGCCACATTTAGCTCTTTTGTCCCGAAGAAGGCGGAGCTTCCGCCGTAACGTAGACATCCTCCCTAAGTTTTATGATTTTTAAGTTTTAATAAACCCCTTTTTTGTTACTTCCCCTACTTTCGTCTTCTGTCTCCCATTTATTTCAACTATATATATATATATATATATATATTACACCAGCGTATAGATGCCGCTTTTGCAATTGAGTTATACGGCCAGGCGGACATCCTCTCTTCGAACGACTGACTAATTACCTAATATTCATTAACTAACTTTTTAATCAAGGGCGTTCGCGCAGAAGGAAGGTAGCGGAATCGGAGACAATCCTCGTTGAAAGCCTTTCTATTTTTTGAAATAATGAGATCAGCGCGTGCGTTGCTATATATATACATCGCCGAATTTCGCTGTGCAAGTGAGCCGAGACTAAACCTTAATTCATGGATCAGGACCGCAGGGCGAACTACGCTCAGTGCACGTCAGAGGACCACGTGCGTTGGAGCGACGGAACAGATCGCGCTCAGTCCACGTCAGACGAACCACCTTGCGGTCCAGATATGCCAGATGTGACACGAATGCGTGTCACGCATTGGGAAGATTTGCCCAGCAAAATACCGAACCCAACTTTAAATAGCGCATTTACCCATTGCCGAAGGAAAGTGAACGCGTGTGTTTATCTCCAGCTAGTATACCCGTGGCGTCAGTAGATCTTGGGGCAGCAAGATTAAGCGATAAGAGAGTGGCGGTGAAATTACAGGCTTCTGCACGGAGGCAAACGGGATCAAGCTACACCGTGATATTTTGTAAAATCATTTTTCTTCAGTACACATTCGTAGTATAGAGAGCATTCATTGTATTTTAGAAGATGAATCACTTATTGAAGTTGCTCTTTTAACGTATTTGATTCCCTTACCGCACCCTTTGCATGCTCTGTGCATCCTCTGCTTTCACAATTTTGTTTGCAACATTTATGTCTAGTGTAGCACGAACATATGACGATTGTTACTCTTTTACATTTATTGACCTTGCAGAAGCAACAAGGAAAAGCCCCGCCTCCGCGTCCTCCTAGGCCATCTTCTAAAGTAGAGGATGTACCGAAACAGGAAGAGAAAGAACATGCTTCCCAGCCTACTCCGGGCCAAATCGCCGCAACAGTTGCGGTGGAACTCATCGAGAAAGCCATCTCCGGTGAGAAGGCTCCCACACCTGAGAAAGACGCGGTGAAGAGCGAGAAGCCAACAGAAACCAAGCCAGAACCAGTGTCTGAGCCTCCACCAGCTTACCAGCCTGTAGTAGACGTTCTAAAGTCATCTGCTGAGACTGTAGCTCGCGAAGCTTCGGAGGCCATTCAGAAAGTTCTCACCAGCGAGAAGCCGGTTGTGGAACCACCCAAACCAACCGAGGAAGAAAAACTGCCGGAGCCTCCACCAGCGCCTTACCAACCGGTAGTGGATGTGTTGAGGACTTCTGGTGAAGTTGCAGCCAGTGTTGCTGGTGAGATCTTTGAAAAGGTCGCGAACCTCGCTGATGATAAGCCAAAAGAAGCTGAAGAGCAGAAGAAACTTGAACCTGTCCAGGAAGCCAAACCCGCTGAACCAGAGCAGAGGCCTTTCATCGATGTAGTGAGAGACACCGCGAGCGAATTCACGTCGAACGTCGTGTCCGGAGTCACTGGAAGTTTTTCTACTGAAAAGAGCGAGGCTCCATCCCAGGCACCTAAAGAACCTCCAAAGGAAGCCCCACCTCCCCCACCAGAGTACGAACCGGACCAAGAGCCTCAACAACCACTCCTGGACGTTTTGAAGTCGACGGCAACAGTAGCTGCATCCGGCTTCTTTGACAAATTGGCGTCTAACGAAGAGGGTCCCCAGAACCAGGAGGAAAAGAAGGATGTTGAAGAAAAGCCAAAGGAGCACGACGACGCTCCAATCGTGGATGTCCTGAAGTCCTCAACGAGAGCAGCAGTTAGCTTTGCATCTGGCCTGCTAGATGACACCCCTCCGACCGACGAGCCGAAAACGGACAGTCAGCTGGAGAAAGAAGCATCGGTAGTCAAACAAGAAACAAATGATTCGGAACATCCAGGTGTGCGCCAGCGCGTGGTCGAGATGGCGAGAGCTGAAGCTGAAGCTGTCGCCGCGAAAATCGTAGAGGAAGTAAAGGCGATAGCCGAAGAACGGGTTCAGCAAATCATGGCTGGCAAAGAAAATGCTGAGGACTCTTCTCGTCATCTTAGTGTCCCTGACGCAGAGAAACGGCACCATGATGACGATCGCGACAGAAGCCCCACGCCTAACGAGATTGAATCTGCTGTAGTGAAGATTCAGGCTGGAGTACGCGGCTACCTGACGAGGAAAATGCTTCATGAAAAGTCGCCGCAGCATCATGATGGTAAATGGTGATGTATGGACTATTGATACTGCTTAAGAATGCTGTGTGTCGTAGCCGTGACGTGAATTGAACATCTTACAGAACTGAGGTACTGTCATAGCCATCCTTAGAGATAACTGACTATGAATTAGAACTAGAACTGACATAGACTGACACATACTGACATACTAAGAACAGCATGCTACCATATACAGGGTGTCCACGCTAAGTGTGAACAGATTTTTTAAAAATATATATAACACTTTTTCCAAGATGAAATCAATTGCAATATAGCATATGTTGAAGGGCGTTCCCTAGCAGGGCATTAGCAAAGTCCAAAGGCAATGTCTTAATTAACTTTCATTAATTAACTTTTTAATTATAAAAGCTACAAAGTTGTCCCAATGAGAACATCTGTTCCTTTCGGTCACCTGATATCGTAGCCGTTTTCAGAACAAAAATTCGTTCGATAGATCGCCCGCAAAAAATTCGTGAGGGAACGCCATTTTTTTCTTTATTTTGTTCATTGCGCTTCTTAGAAGACGCGTATTTCCTTCATCCCCAGCGGGAGAGGGGAAGGAGCACAGTGCCGCCTCATGCGTCGAAGATGAGCTTTAACTTGCGGAAACAAAACAAAAACAAATGTATCGGGTGACTCTATCGGAACTGGCCTTATCTTGGGTTGCATTTTCTGTTTCCTTCCCAAGCAGCACAATGTACTGAAAGTCGAGTGCAATAGGGGTGGACGGGTAGGTGGAAGGCCTTGAACAGGCTTCTGAAACTAAGGAACATTGATAAGACACATACCGTCCACACCTATTGCACTCGACTTTCAGTACATTGTGCTGCTTGGGCTTTTAATCTTTTTCCAGGACACGAGAGGCGATAGTGTGCTCTTTCTCCCTCACATTGGGGGTGAAAGAAAGACGCGTCTTCTAAGAAGCGCAATGAACAAAATAAAGAAAAAAATGGCGTTCCTTCACGAATTTTTTGCGGGCGATCTATCGAACGGATTTTTGTACTGAAAACGGCTACGATATCAGGTGACCGAAAGGAATTAACAGATGTTCTCATTGGGACAACTTTGCAGCTTTTATAATTAAAAAGTTAATTAATGAAAGTTAATTAAGACATTGCCTTTGGACCTTGCTAATGCCCTGCAAGGGAGTGCCCTTTAGCATATGCTATATTGCAATTGATTTCATCTTGGAAAAAGTGTTATATATATTTAAAAAAAAATCTGTTCACACTTAGCGTGGACACCCTGTATTTTCTTGTCTGTGTTTATCACCTATGAAACATATGTATATTGAAAGAAATATGTGATATGTCATCAACTCAAATATCTCTTGACAAGCGTTATTTCTATGGAGACACGCCATACAGACAAATAGAGGTGTCTTCCCAGCAGACAGCGTGTCGATCTTAGGTTGAATTTCGACAGGAGAATAATACCAGCACAGACACAACGCAGTTAACTCAGCTTGGCCGGTTGCATTGCGTTGGTGTTTTGATTAGTTTACAAATGACTCTAAAAAATGTAAGAGCATCTCTACAAGTCTGTATGTATGTACATGCCATATACATACATTCACATTGCTGCATCTCTTCTTATACTTCTGTACACCTGTCGTCCTCTATACATACTACATATAGAAGAACAACAACGGCAAAGATGTTTTTTTTTAAATTCCGTGTACAGACGTGGACAGATTGAGAGAGAACAACAGGAATGAGTGGGGGGACAGGGGGGGGTTAGTATGCGTCCTGGGCCGACTTCTGGGGGAATTGGGTCATCATTCGTCTGGAAAGTCTTCGGAAAACCTCAGACAGCTCAGCCGGTGACAGGATTCGAACCCGTGCCACCTTCCAGTCTCGGCGTGGAAAGCGATCATCCTAACCACTATGCCACGGGAGCTGGTACGGCAAAGATGTGACAGTTGCACGGGTGCATGGCTCGAGTTGTTTCTTTTCCCTTATTCAGTATAGACCCGCACACTGCTTCTCTAGAACACGCATTGCCAAATTTAATTTCCAAACCAAGTTAGAAACGCATTCTACGTGTAGTGACGTTGCGACAGTGATGCAAGAGGTGAAGCAGTCCCACACGATGCGGCTTTCAGCTGTTTTCCAATTTTATTTTTAATGGACGGTGGCTAAGTCGTCTAGTCGCCACTGCAGCATGTACATGTGAAACTAAGTTAATTGTTAACGACCGTGGCGGACACATAACAAAATGAAGGTTCTAGTGAGGGAGTGCGACGACGGGAATGAATAATTGATTTTCATTAGTCGATATCCAAGTAAACATCGCTGCAGGCGCAAGGGCGATCGATCCATCTCGATCCATATGTTGAAGATGGTACTGCACCGCACACAGTGCAAAGTGCATAGCATAGCATACTCATGCGACAACTACACTAACAAGAGAGCCCAGTGAAATGAAACTTTCTGGAACGTTGCCATGAGACACAAACGTTGCCAGACACGAACACATGATGATGATGTTGGGGTTAGAAAAAAGTCTGGAGTCCCCCACTTACGTGAAGCCAGCTACTTTGGAACGATTATGTAAGTCGCTGACAAGTTTTGCGGCACAAGAACAGCACAAAGAAAAGACACACGCCGCGACGCCGAGGGCGTCATATACAAGGCTTATTGTGTAACGGCACACTGTAAGTCGTAAAATTTGAAAATGACATCTCCTCCTCCATGACCTTGAAGAGACTATAAAATTTTCGGATTATTTCATAAAATTTTGCAGAAATTTGGTTACCAATAAATATGCGCCTCTTAACCACGCGCGATTGAAATCGGCTCAGGGCCTCCCCCCCCCCCCCCCCCCCCCGCACACATTCTTTCTTCCTTTCGTGTTTTGACACTCTCTCCTCTCGCTTTTTGACTACTATTACAGGTGCCAACGTTCTTAAAGTACCACAGAAGTCATTTTCAACACCCTGTTTTCTTTACGTAAAACTGTCAAGCAGACCAGTAAAATGCACAATGAGAAATAATTCACCCCACAGAGTCATAATTATCGCGGAAATGGAATTTAAAGTGTGCCGCAAAAAACGACTGTGCGCAACAGTGGTGGAGAGCAGTATCATCATCTGACCCTGCACTGACGTCATATTGTCAGCGCTCGCTGAGCGGTTGAGAGAAATGTCGTCTGCTACGCCGCTGTCGTCTCCTAGTCAGCTGTTTAGGGCTCTGAAGTAGCATTGCCCTCAGGGAAACTCCGGCGGGATAATCAAATCCTCCATGCGCACTGTCACCCTTTCAGTCTCGAATTCTCCCAGGGTTTACCGGCTACAAAAGTAGAAAGCCCTCAAGAAAAAACGAAAAAGACAGGCGGTGACCTCAACTGACCAGTGAACGGGAACGCTGCGGCATTATAACGTCATCGGTCACGTGCGCGTCGTCCTTGTCTTCCTCGTTACACCCCGCGGGGCGAGCCGAGAGTGAACACGCGTTGCTGCGTTTGTGTACGTTTCTATCCGGGAAAAAAATTGCATCTGTCGAAACCTTTTGTGACATTCGGCAAACTGACGCACATACTTTCATCAGACGTCTTAAACTGAAAATATTTTAGATGGCCCTCTGTACTCCCACTGCCGGGTGTGCGTTCTCTGACGCCGTCCAAGCAGTCGCTCCTTGCGCGACTGACGACGTCGGACGGCAGCGAGGCAAGAACCAGACGAGGCAAGAACCAAGAACCAGAAGAACAAGACGAGAACCACCGGACGAGGGTCCGTGGCGCATGAAAACAAACGATTGTCTCGTAGCGCGCGTTGAAGTCCGCTTCCCTCGCCATCGTCAGTTTGTCTCGAGAGTACGGTGAACCTCGGTGTGAACACTCTCGCCGTTCTCCGTAGATTTAGAGTACTCTAAAGACATGTACCTCATACTCTAAGAACGTAGTAGGAAGAACCTTGCAAGTAAGTGAGTAGAAAGTGTACCTCCACCTCTAAGAACGTTGGCACGTACCTCGTTACGTTGTGTTTGCACACGGCCCACGGAAAGCAGCGTCCTTTCAGTAGAGAACGAGGAGGAAACTTCCGTTATTAAAGGGACGATCATATCCTTTCCACTCGATTTCGAGACTATGGTGTCATTGTATTAGTCGTGGACCACTGACCACGATATGGAAAATCCCACGCGAAGCAGTGTTCTTCGCATGCTGCCTGGTATTAACGTCTTCTGCAATCTGCATGTTACAGACGAGGCGTCCCACAACGGTAGCCACGAACACCCTTCTGCTCCAAAGACCACAGTCTCCGACAGTTCCAACCTAGTCAAGGAAAACCACAACAGTCGTCTCCAAGGTAGTCAAGAGGGAAACGCCGAAGAACAGCACGGAAGCTTCATCAGCAGGATGTCTGAACGTGTTGTCGATGAGCTGTCACACTTGGACCCACACTATACTGAGATGGCCGCCACCAAGATACAAGCTGCCTTCCGCGGGTATAGGGTTCGGAAGGAGATGAAGCCCGACAACGGGCCGCACGCGTTACACAAGAGCGAAGTCTCTCACTAAGGCCTGTTTCACACGAACGCTTTCCTCGTCCGCGTTTTTAACGGAGGCAAAACGGACCCGTCGGAACCTACGGGTCTCGATTGCCCTTGGTTTCTATTTTTGAAGCAGACGGACGACAAAAACGGACGTGTGGAAGAGCCCTAAGGGTGTCTCCCGTTGTTGATGGAGAAAAGTTAACGGGAAACGGGGAACAATATGGTGCTGACTGTGTTTTTTGGTCTGGAATGCTGTTCTTGTAGGGTAGATAGGACAAGATAGTACTAAAACGAACAAAAATGTTATCAATAGCTACCATTTAACGCACGAAGTGAAGGCAAGCCCATAACGAAGCCTCACAACGGGAAATGGGTGGTATAGGGGATGCTATCGTCCAACCTTTGGGTAGATTATGCAACAGCTGCTCTCAGAATGTCTCCGTTGGCCGTCTCTTGTCAAAAGCCGGTCTGGGCGCATAGTGCAGCGTGGAAAAGGTTGAACATTTGATAGCGGTCCCAGCAACGCATACTAAATTTACGAAACGTGCATGGCTTGATATCCCGGAAACCCCTTGTTCAGAGTGCCAGTGCCTTGTGTACATGGTAGCCTGCTGTCCTCAAATATTTTCCAGGGCATGACAGAAACGAAAACCCCGAGACAGAGGAACACACAGAAACGACACAACAGGTTCGAGAATCTGGTGTGTGTGTTCCTACCTCGTGGTTTTCGTTTCTATCATGGTTCATCAGGTAGCCTGCATTTTCTTCTTCGTGCACTGTTTCCGAGGTCCTCGATCTGAAGGTTTCTATACAGAGCGGGAATTGCAACCCATATAACGTGTAACTTCTTCACAGTAGAGATCTACGTGAAGTATTAATATAGTTTAGCACTATTACTATTCAAACTCAAAAATGGCTTAGTGAAACACCCAAGCTGTCTCAGTGGATACATGCCTGGTGCAGTGGCGAGGTCGGAATATACCTGCTTCCCTACTTTTAATAGAGTAAGACAAGTCCTCTAACGGACTCACTTGTTTTAGTCCCCAAGTAGGAAGGTTACAAACAAAACCTAGTCAGTGATGCTCATGAGAATTTTTTTGACAATTTTATGTTCTACGTAAGCAAGGGGCATTCAGTATCTGCTACACGGATTAGGTGAACGATACATACATTCAAAACGTCAAGTTATGCATGAAT
Source organism: Ornithodoros turicata (assembly GCF_037126465.1). Lineage (NCBI taxonomy): Eukaryota > Metazoa > Arthropoda > Arachnida > Ixodida > Argasidae > Ornithodoros > Ornithodoros turicata. Next base: position 28,716,044 of record NC_088202.1, on the reverse strand, counting down.
GTTTCGGGCGCACTAACACAGGAGTTCTAAGCACCGTTTGCGACATTTATCTGAAATCTTGAGTCACTACCCCTACTGGCAATGTCGCCCGGGAAAGGTAATTTTGAGATGAGACCCATACGAAATACGCAGTCGAAGATGACGAAGACAGGTGGCGGTTGTCAGGGCCGCGCCGTACAGACCGTTTCCCGCCTGCCTACGGCAAACAGTCCAACCACCACGACCACCATAGAGGTCTGGCCTACGCTTTCGGTAGGCGAAACAGCCAGTAGGAGACACTTGCGCTGCGGTCGAGATTTCAGACAAGAGTGTAGCAAGTAGTACATTAATTTCATTTCATGCAGTCTATGATACGTAGTTCAAAAGAAAGGTAACCAAAAGATTAATTTCACTTTAAAGACATTTAATCACGCCATGGCCGACGGCAAGTGATGATTTATATTGATAAGTGAAGCGCCCCGATAGTTGCTCTTTTTGTATTTTTGACATCGCAGTTGCAGAACACCAGACACTGCTATAGAATTGAGAGTGCAACAGAAGTAATGAACTTCAAAGGAAGCCTTTGACTCGTGTGCCTTAAAACTGACATGTACATAGCCGTTATTTACACGTGCAGTGTGACATTTCTTACCTCAAATTCTTGTAGCACAATTGCAACGCAAATGCTACTTCATTTTTATAGCTTCTTTCTCTGTGTTTGGGAGTTAGGGAACTTCCTGCGTATACTGAGCTTTATTAAGAGTGACTTTGATAATGCGTGTGCGTTTCTACCGCGCACTGAAAAACGTCCGTTTGTGCTTTTCTAAATAAATATATTTTACAGATTGTCAACAGGTGTGTGGTGTTTACAGATAGAGGACTTGTGATCGCGGCGGATATACATAGGAATCTCCTTACTCTTCTCAACCCTGCCCTGTTATAACATTCGTAGATGAACCAAATGTAATACTCTGTGCAAGTTGAACTTCTGCGCAGGAGAGGGGAAAATTGGCGGAGAAATCACGTGGGCAGCGTTCCTTCACTCACCGGTCGGCGCGGAGTAACCAACGTTGTTGTGGTTGCGGTTACTTCGTTGAAGTACGTGATGTTTCTGCTGATTTAGCCCATCGCTGTCGCACATTTTCAGGTTTTTTTTCGCTCCCATGGGCAGGGTATGCATAGTGGACGGCTGTAAAACATCGCAGCACCACGGCATCCCTATATTTTGCTTCCCACGACGCAAAGCACGTCGCGCTACGACAGTATATCTCAGCGCATGAGAGAAAGAAAAGGTTGGAGAAAGCACGTGACAAAGAGTCTGTCCACTGAAAAAAGCAGCAATAAGCGGGCATTCGCAGACGGGCCATACACTATGGTGAAAAAGCGAAACCATGTTTATCTCATGTGTAGTTGTTGTGGTACCTCATTTAAAAGCGATCCAATCGGACCGTTTTAAGTGCACGAGGGGAAAGGGAAAAACTGACAGCCTGCGCGAAAGGCTGCCCAACATTCATAGCGTACTGTAGAAGTGGTTTTTTTTCGCGCGGAATTATTTTTCGCGTTTTTCGCGCACACCTCCAAAATCGCGAATTTAAGTTCCCGCGAATAACTCTGGCCATATGAGGGCGAAAATCGTCCGGCGTTCCACGCTATACCGTGACTACCTGATACTTTCTATTCCATGTATAGGCAGTTTAAGCAAGCGCAGAACATTGTTTTATCCCATCAGGCAAGATGAAAAGAAATGAAAATTCATCATGCTTTTGTTACTCCTATAAACGCTTTGCACTATACATGCAATATACCACGAAGCCAGAACATGCCCTTCCCCGCATTCTCAAAACCAGCTTGAATGATAGCACCACATCTCAACCGAACTGGTCAGTGCCCCGAGTGATAATTAATACGAACTGCTAAAATAAACTGGCTAACTTGCACACGGCCAGTACTATGGCCTCCTACAGGGTCCCTAAAGGCCATTTGACAGGACCTTTCCTCCAATCTCTGTGAGGAGAAGAAAGGAATAGACCTAGAATGCCGCAATCCACGTGAACAACGGATGTCTTAGTACGTGTCGAAGTATGCCCGAGTATTGACGACGGCACGATATGCAAGAGCAAAGCACTCCCGGAAACCTGTGTCGCGAATTTAAGTTCTCGCGAATCAATCTTCAAAGCAGCTCTGCTCGAAAACGCGAAAATATTTTCCACGCGGAAAAAACCACTTCTACAGTATACTAAGCTCTGTCAAAGTAGAGATAAAAAGAAAAGAAAAGAAGGCTTATGTAGCATTCTACCCTTGTGGTGGACACTGTGGAGGGCTCTTTGCGTCCCTCTCCCCCTCGATAATGAATCGCTTTCCATAGACGACCTGAGCCCCTACGTCATTGATTACGTAACGCCGCCGCGCAAAGCATGCTGGTGGGCATATGACCACTTTCTGTTTACAAACATGTGGCATCACGAGACGATCGGTTCGAGGATATGTCTTTGCTGTGGTTTGCAAGAAGCGGGAAAAACGCGTCGGCTGATAGGCTGATAAAGCTGATAGTGCCCACCAGCGTGCGTTGCGCGGCGGCGTTACGTCATCAATGACGTAGGGGTGCAAGTCGACCTGAGCGCCTACGTCATTGATTACGTTTTTCTTTTTCTTTTTTTTTTTCTTAATAAACATATCCCCCCTGACGTGTTTTTCCCGATTCTTGCCCACCACAGCAAAATATAACCTCGAACCGGTCTTCTCGTGACGTCCCATGTTTGTAAACAGAGGGGCGTCTATAGGGACCATGCAGTAAAGTTCCGGAGCGGAGACAGAAGGCGCCAAGCGGTCGTGTAGCTTCGGCAAACGAACGCTGACGAACGTGCAGCGGCCGCGTTTTGTACGGAAGAATCTTCCACATTTCGTTTGCTTCCCTTATCTGCTTGTACCTGAACGGCAGTGAAGTCGATAGTGAGGGAAAGGCGACGCAGAGAGCGACCGGAGATTTAAAATTCTCCCACTTGTGACGCTGTCGCCACAGTGTTCGCCCTGAAGAAGTGCGCGTCCTCTATACTAGTCGATACACGCTAAATTACATCGTATCACATGCTGGAAAAAAAATAACAGAGGGCTCCTCATTCTTTCGGTGTCATTGCGCCGCAGAGAAAGAAAGAAATATATGGTTCTGGTGCGGCGCGTCACCCCCTTCCGTCGCGTCAACCGGTACGGATCGACCGCACCACTGTGGTGACGCCACTGGGTGGACAACAAGAAAACGTTATAAAAACTGCGATAAAAAAAGAACCAGGTGTTTGGCTTATGTTTTAGTAACCGCTATCGTAAAGACCTTTCAATGCTAGATCTCCGCCCGCCGAAACATTTCTTAGAGCGTTAAAGAAGTGCGCATTTAAAACGGGAGCCCGTTTGTACTCAGCTCCCGTCGAAGGCCCGTCACAGCGCAAGTCCGGAGCCTAAGGTCCCGACAAAAGTTTACGGAGCACGCGAGCGGTGTATTTTCCCATCGGTGCGACACCCTAGCGGCAAGCGGGCTTGTTTACTCGTTCAGGGGCAGGGGGGTCGTACTCGCTCAGGGAAACGTGACCACAAGGGAGCTGCCATCCGTTGGTCATGGAAGGCGTTGCCTTCCGTTGGCTGCTTCATTCCGCTAAACTCGACGCGTTCGTTTTCCTAAATTCATCACTTGCTATCTAAATTCGGCGTACTATGTGCGTATCTCATATGTATTTGTTAAAGAAATAAGCAGTGAATATTCTCCCACTACATCACTTGGTTGTGTGCTGCCGTTCGTTCGTCACTTTATTATCACGAAACCCGACAGACCAGAGCATAGAATGTCGGGTGGTTTCGTTTTTACCATTTCCGGCTCCCGTTGGTTCGGAGAACAGCATGCAGATGTGCAGGTGACGGTTAACTGTGTGTATTCATCTTTGGATTACTGTTGACTTCGCAAATACATGCCAACATTCGTTACAATGGGTAACGATTCGTCGATTTCGCTGGCAAAGCATACAAAGGCCACGTCAACACGTCATAGGCAACATGTTCATCCGTGTCAGTGGAAAGCAAAGGGTTGGCGGTGTGACAACGTTGATCTTGTGATACCGACAGCACTACTGAGTTCTGCACGCATCCAAAAGTTCCGTACGTACACAACGCAGTGACACGCGCTTGCCTCGCTTCCTTCGCTGGATGGCGTTCCCACCATCATATGCCTTCATCGGCCCGATCATAGCCTCCTATATAGGAGGCTATGGCCCGATTCCCCGTATGTTATCTCCCGTGACTGTGCAGGGTTGGCAACAAACGAAGCAGCTCCGCTGTAGTTAAGAGGCAGAAATTCGTCCACTAACACTGTCCATGACCAACGGATGGCTGCGCCCGGGCGGTCACGCTCGGGGATAGGGGAATCCCATTGACGGCGCACCAAGTACGTTGTTCAGAGGGGTGGAGGAGTACGCCGGCAGCGACACCAATTCAAACCACGTTTCGAGCACATTCAAGCGATACCGAAACTACCTAACAAGTTGTGGCCCACTGGAACACACTTAGGTGACGCTTGTATTCCACTATCTCGTACACGTCAAGGATGCTGGGCATGACTACTGGGCTAAGGATCTCGCGGTCACCCATTTATCCGCCGGTCAAAAGGCGAAAAATATGAAGGTACGGCGTATGGACTTCAGCGCACGTTGAGGACGTCTTCAGTAAGAATCGAAAACCACATTTGATTGTATCGGAAGGAATAACGTAGGTACTCCATAAGCTGCCTTGGACAGACGAGCTATTTGTAATGACCGCCGTGTATATGTTGCATATAGCGTTCACTCATTACCGTAAAGATCATGATTTTGGACTCTTAACAGGACGTGCCACTTTTTTTTTCGTTCTTACCTCAGGCCAGGGATCGAAGGTGACCTCGCATGCACATGCATAATGATACAAAATAGGCTCCGCCTCCCGTTTTCAACAAATCAGGGACGAGAACGTTGCCATTCGGGATGATATGGTTGGCTAGGAGCGTGCTATGTGGTGAAGTTCATTTTTAAGAGTGTAGCTGGTCCAGGCTAGGTGATTGCGTCTGTCATTGAACTGACAGTCTTGGCTTCATGGGCGTCGGTAGCATTTTGCCTTGGGGGGTGGGGGGGGGCAATGCAAGAAACGGCGGGGTCGGTGTGTGTGTGCGTGGAGGGGGGTATCGTATTGAAAGAAAGAAAAAAAAAACAAAGAGAGGCCGGTCTGCCTGCTGAGACGGGCGGCAAGTTGCCAGAAAGGGAGAAAAAAAAGACAAGAAGAGAGGGAAACATGAAAAAACGGGACACACCAACAAGACACACGGCACATATCCGTTCAGTGCAAAGTTCGGTGGCTGTGCCATTCTGGTGGTCACCTTCAGTTCACACCATACAGTTCATCATAATAGCTTTCAGTTGGTCACATTTGTTATAGCAGGTCACAGTTGGTCCAGTTCACAGTTGATAACAGGTTGTTGGTTACTCTCCTTCATGAAATCTAGAACTATGCTTTGTGTCGGAGTGCGGAGAGAGAAAATCAGGAAAGATAACAAAAAAACCCATAGCAGTTTAATGTACATGTTCAACACTCCTAACTGTTTCACAGCCTAACACACTACCTGCGACATTTACTTTAAAATAATAGTTCTAACCTGTCTTTCGAACAATGCTTCATACGGATCTCCATCTTTGCGCTGGTGTCCGAGATGTCTTTTTTTTTTTCATTCCGTGTTAGCGCCGCGAAGCAACTGTGGCTCTGCGTGGCATACAGATGTGGAGAGATGGAGAGAGCACAGCAGGAAGGAGTGGGGGACACGGGGGTTAGTATGCGTCCTGGGCCGACTTCAAAAGGAACCGTGCCGACATTCGTCTGGAATGTCTTCGGAAAACCCGGGGCAAACCTCAGACAGCACAGCCGGTGGTAGGATTCGAACCCACCACCTTCCACCAACGCGCTGGACGCGCGCTCGGCCATGCCGCTGGTATAGGGTTTTGTATTAGCACTACAGTCATAGACCTTGATGCTTACTGTTCATCGGAGAATGGAAGTAGCGCCTGCGGCGAGGTGTCTGCATTGAGAATTCTTGGACAACTTTCTCCGCAAACTTTCTTACTCCTTCATTTTCGATTTTATCTCTGCGCACAGAGATCATGCAGAGTTCAGAAAGTCGATTGCGCACATCATCAGTCGTAGCCAGGCTTTTACTCGCCGCACTGTGTTGAACGGTCTGCACAGCATGTTGTTGCGGGGAACGTTACCGCTGTGATGGCAGGATACATTCCATATGCTAGTTCAACAGGGTTATTAGGTGTCGCAGGGATGTTCGGATCGCGTTGATTGGCTAAACCCGATCCCCGAGACGGATAGAGGTTAGACCTGCCAACTTGTTGGAGGAAGGCAGATAGGCGAGCGAGTATACAGGAAACGACTAATTGAAACAAAACGGTTTACTCTGAGGATACGGTGCTATACTGGACGCACAGAATCCGAATCGAAAACCACAAAAAAGCCCGTATTTTTCGCTGAACCGGAACAGAACCGAACCACAATAATTTTTTTTTCTCGCGTTCAACCGAACCGGAACTGAACCGAAAAAATATTAGGCGGTTACCGGTTCGCGAAACGGTTCAGACGTAATGTGGGTTGGGAGAGATCGGAACTATAATTTACATAACGGACTGAACTGGGTTGCCAAACAAATTCTAAACCTGAACAAAACAAAACTGCAACCCAAGTGCGCGAGGTATTTCGTATTTCCTCCTTTGTATGCCGTATGGTAGGCTGAATTACCTTAAGCAAAAAACTGACTAGACAGAGGGTTAGAATATTTCGTAAGAAAAGAATAAACTTCTGAAGGAAACAGGCGGGACAACCTTCATGTTGCGTGATATTCAAGAAGTGCACGATTCGGCATGAGAGAATAGCGATGGCGCTGTATGGCGATGGCGCTGGAACCGCCGCGGCTGCCCCCCTCCTAGTGAATGGGCGAAGTCCGTGAATGGTGCGTGCAGAGTACTGGTGGCACTGGCGCCCAGGACACCTGGCGGCGCGGCGGGAGCTGGCGGGCGGAGGCTCTAGGGCAGGGACTTGCAGGCGCTTGGGGATGAGAAATGGTGTAGCCTAGTTGCGGGAAGGCTTCCGTGTAAGCCGGCTTGAGCCGGTCAATAGAAGCTTGGTCGTCCTTCCCGTTGATGCGCAGCGTGAAGTGCTTCGGTGTACGGCTGCTGACGGGGTAGGGTCCGTTGTAGGACGGTTGAAGGGGCTTGCGTACAGCGTCGACACGCACAAAAACGTGCGTGCACGTGAGCAGGTCCCGATGAACGTAGACCCTAGCGACAGAGGTGCGACGCGGGGGCCGTCGGACGCAGGTCGGCGAAAATGGCTCGCAGCCGAGAAACATACTCTGTGGGGTCGGGAACGGTGTTGGCGGACGCAGGCGCGAAGAACTCGCCAGGAAGGCGAAGGGTCGTGCCGTACACCAGCTGCGCGGTAGTGCATCCCAAGTCAAATTTGAAAAGCGACCGCAGGCCGAAAAGGATAACTGGTAAGGCTTCAGTCCAGGCTGAGTGGTTGGAGTGGGCTCGCAAGGCGGCTTTAAGGTGACGATGAAACCGCTCCACCAGGCCGTTAGACGCGGGGTGGTAGGCGGTGGTGCGAGTGCGGTGGGTGCCAAGGAGCGCAGTGAGGGCGGCAAAGATGGACGATTCAAATTGCCGACCCCGGTCGGTAGTCATGGTGGAGGGGACCCCGAAACGGGACATCCACGTCGATACGAAGGCAGCGGCGACAGTGCTGGCGGTGATGTCTGGAATAGGGGCGGCCTCGGACCATCTCGTGAATCTGTCAGCGAAAGTAGCAGTTTGCGAAAGTTGATGCGCAGTAGTTGATGCGCAGCGAAAGAGCGCTTGTAAGGGCGCTTTTCCTGCACAGAACGATGGGGCGCCAGCGAGGCGGCGGAGAGAAAGACCTGAGGAAGAGACTGGGGAAAGAGTGGGAGACAATGTAAGATGGTGACATGACATGTAACGCGTGTGTGACGGTGTTCGAGGCTTTTCTGTCTTTAAACAGTTTACAGGCGTGTATCCTATAATAATGTATCCCGGACGTCAATAAATTCATCCGGTGAGCGTTACAGTTGAGCTAGTGGGCCAACGTCTGAAGAAGCCGTGATCAGCGACACAACAAGACGGTCATGCCGAAGTACAGAAGGAAGGTCTCCGATGAGGCGAACGCTCGCGAAGGCGACATCGCTGAGCTTCGTGCAAGCATGGCTACGCTTGAAAGCAAGGTGAGCCAGAAGATAGATGCTCTAGCACAAATATTGGACAAAATTGTCGCCCAAGAATGTCGAAACGGCGGCCGACAGTCCAAAGTCCCGGGCGTTGATGCGTCTGTGCAATGCGATAGGGTTCAGGTAGAGAATCTCAGCGGCGCGGCGGCAAACGCCGACAGAAGGGGTGTTGGATATCCCCGCGTGCCGAGTGACGTGCACGCAAGAGTGGTTGCTACGGGAGTCCCTTTCGCTGCCCAGGTGGACGGGCAATCTAGCTTCAATGGAACTCCGGAGAGAGAATCACTGCTTGGTGCTCGATACCATCTGAACCCTGGTGAACGCCGAACGCAGCCGTGGACAAGGTGGGAGAGCAACGATGAGCCTTGGCGTTCAACTGAGGCCTCAAGACAGGGAGATAATGACAATTTGGAAGTGCCACGAGATTTCTTGGAGGGTCTCAAGTTCAACGGCAAAAACGACGACGCTTTGTTATTCCTACGTCGTGTAGAAGACGAGATAGAAACCTACGGCGTGTCCGACAGAGCAGCAATTGTAGCACTGCGCAAGCGTCTTGTAGGACATGCCCTTGAGTAGGGACAGATGGCGGCTCGAACATTTCGTGACTGGGAGACATGGCGTCAAAAGTTTGTTGAGCGCTTCACGTCTACTCGTGGAATTCGAGAAGCACAGCTGTCCCTGTCCCGCGTTGTAATGGCAAGCAATGAGCGCCCTGCGGACTATGTAGACCGCGTCCGTGCACTGGTACATCGAGCAGGATTTCGAGATTCGTCGCCGCAGTTCCTAGCTACTATTTATGAGGGATTGCCAGCCCAGCTGCAGTGGCATACAGACGTCCGAGAATGCACGACGGTGGAGCAGCTGACTCAGGTGTTGAATCGTTATTTTGATGCCTTAGATGATGTGACCCATCGCCAGAAAACAATGAGTAGTCTACCCGGGCAGGAGAAGACACCCAAGAGGGAAAGACAGGCAGCGGCAGAAAAGGCTGATGACCAGGCTGACAAGGACAGGTCAGAGATTGTCAAAGAGGGTTGAACAAACCAGAAGCCAAGCCAAGCGACAAGCCAGAAGGAGAAACGGAGTTGCTTCCAGTGCGGTGAGGTGGGGCAGGGATGGGCATAAATGCATTTTTTGAGTATTTAAATATAAATACAAAATACTTTGTTGACAGGGGTATTTAAATACTCTTCATAAATAGTTTTCAACATGAGTATTTAAATACAAAATATAAATACTGTATTTAAATACCGTAACTACTACCATAAATACTGTGAGGAAGATGTCATCTGGAATCATAGAAATAATTATGATCATAAGGACAAATCAGCGAGAAAGAATAACATTTATTTGTTAGATTATCATGGCGATTTTAATATTAGAAATTTCTCGAAGACCGTGCTTCTTTTAGGCATCTTCTGTTCGGCCGTACAATCAGATTCGCAAAGGAGAACAGCATCTCCACAGGTGCCGATGAACAAATGCTTGTATTAAATTTGACGAAGATGCTTCGTAGAACAATGCAATAGGGTAGTCACGACCGTTGTCCGCAACAACAGTGAAAAACTCGCCATCTAAAATGGTTTGTCGCATGCACATGCTAGCGCAAACCCGGCATAATTGCGCCCCAAACTCGCCCTTCTTCCCGAAAGGTCAAATGCAGGGCAACTTTAAGATATGAGTCAGTATATTCTGTATTTAAGAGTATTTATAAAGTATTTACAAGAATAAATACCCGAAAATTTGTATTTAAATATAATTATAAATACATTTTTCAAGTCTGTATTTAAATACAAAATATAAATACATGTATTTATATTTTAAATAGTATTTTAATTACAATGTATTTAAATACTGCCCATCCCTGAGGTGGGGCATCTCATAACCGCTGTCCACGACCGCCGAGCCCGCGTGACAGTGAACCTCTCCCGGAACAGCGAGTGACGTGTGTGTTGGTGTCTGAAGAGGAAGGCACCACGCATGCTTTCCAGAGGACGGGCGTGGGGGACCCGGAAGAAGTGAGCTCCCAACTCAACGTGTGCGGCCTCACCTGTGAGGTGTCAACATCTGTGAATGAACTGTCTGGACTTTATGACATCAACACAAGACCGGACAGGTTGCCCATGAACTACCTATACCACCGGCCAGTGATAGAACTGACGGTTGGGGAGAAAGTGGCACGTGCTCTGTTAGACAGTGGATCAGATGCGAACCTCGTATCCGTACAGTTTTTGCGGAATGCCAGTGGAAAGGTTGTAGAGCGAGAAATGAGGCGACCAGGCTCTACTGAGGTTGATGGGTTTAATGACGGTTAATGGCGATGAACCGAAAACGAAAGCTCGGGTCACGCGCAGTGCTGCGCGTAACCGATGGCGGCGCTGGTGATGATTATGACGCTGCTGCTACAGGGCTCCCCCCCGTGGCGGATGACAAGGCTGGCGAGGAGGGCCGAGGTTGGCGGAAAGGTCGGGCGCCGAGGCCAAGGAGTGCAGGAGCCGGACCCGAGGCGGTGGGCGGCCCGTAGTGTACTAGCTGCGGCGCCCAATGCACTCGACGTGGAGGGGGAGGAATGCTGGAGACAGGAGCTGAGCACGGACGTAGGGAGGGCGGGTCGGGCGATACCAGAGGTGCAGACTCCAGGAATGCGGGCTTGAGCCTGTCGATGGCCACCGTGTCAGGTCCCCGCGGAAGATCGAGGCGAAAAAACTTCGCGGCTCGCGAGATGACCTTGTAGGGGCCGTCATAGGGAGGCTGCAAGCTGGAGCGCACAGAGTCCCGGCGGACGAAGACGTGGGTGGCTTGATTAAGGTCGGGGCTCACGAACACGCATGTTGCGGGACCGGAGCGGGTAGGCGTGGGCTTGAGGTCCCGGAAGAGCTGGCGGAGACGGTCGATGTAGGAGGAAGGGTCGTGCACGAGCGGGGCCGATGGGGTGAAGAATGCTCCGGGAAGGCGGAGCGGGCACCCGTAGACCATGTGGGCCGCGCTGCAGTCATCCTGGCGGATCGCGGCGCGAAGGCCAAGCAGGACGAAGGGTAGACGCTCGGGCCAGGTTGTGTCGCCGTGGTCAGTGGCGCGGAGGGACGCCTTGAGCTGCCGATGAAGGCGCTCGACCAGGCCGTTGGCAGCCGGATGGTAGGCCGTGGTTCGGATGTGATGGGTTCCGAGGGCGCTGCACAGGTGACGGAAGAGGGCCGATTCAAACTGGCGTCCTCTGTCCGTGGTTACAGTGGACGGGACGCCGAATCGGGAAACCCAGGAGAAGAGGAATGCGTGGGCCACCGTCTCTGCCGTGATGTCAGGGATCGGCGTTACCTCCGGCCAGCGGGTAAAGCGGTCGATGCACGAGAGCAGGTAGCGGTAGCCTTCGGCCAGAGGAAGCGGGCCGACCAAGTCGATGTGGACCTGGTCGAAACGGGCATCTGGCGGAAGGAACCGCGATGGAGGCGAGATGGTGTGGCGGTAGATTTTGGACCGCTGGCAGGCCAGGCAGGCCCGCGCCCAGTCACGGACGTCGGCATTCATGCGAGGCCATATGTAGCGCTCTGCGACGATCTTTTGCGTGCCGCGCACGCCAGGGTGGGACAGCGAGTGGAGGGCGTTGAAAACATGCCGGCGGAAGGCCAGGGGAACGAAAGGGCGCGGGGTACCAGTAGAGGTGTCGCACCATAGCCTTGCCGTCGAACCGGGGAGCGAGATCTCCCGAAAAGTGGTGGATGAGGCGGGGGATGAACGAAGGGCGGCGAGCTCTTCATCAGCCTGTTGCGCCTGGGCGATGTCGTCCAAATCGACCGCGGGGGGCGGATGGAGAGCATTGACGTCCGGCCGCGAGAGTGCGTCGGCAGCGGCATTGTCTTCGCCTGCGACGTGTCGCACATCGGTCGTGAACTCCAAGAGGTAGCACATGTGGCGGGTTTCACGAGGCGAGTGGTTGAGGGTGGCCGATCGCAGGGCGAACATAAGAGGCTTGTGGTCGGTGTACAGCACAAACGGGCGGCCCTCGAGAAAATGGCGGTAGTGTCTGCATGCCAGGTAGGCGGCGAGGAGCTCACGCCCGAAGGTGCTGTAGCGTGTTTCGGCTGGCGAGAGGCGTTGGGAAAAGAAACCGAGAGGTTTCCAGTGGCCATCCTGACGCTGCTGCAAGACTGCGCCGACAGCAGCAGTGGAGGCGTCGACGAACAACGCTGTCTCGGCGTCAGGACGAGGATGGTGGAGCAGCACAGCATCTGCCAGGGCCTGCTTGACTTCTACGAACGCGCGCTCTGCTGCCGGTGTCCACTCCAGAGGGGCAGCACGGGCCTCTTTCGGATGGTCAGCGCCGAGAGCTGCGTAGAGAGGCTGGAGCAAGGCAGCACAGCGAGGCACAAAACGTCGGTAGAAAGTCACGAGGCCGAGGAATGAACGAAGTCCTTTGCGAGAAGTGGGGGCAGGAAAGTCTCGGATGGCCTGGACCTTGGATGCGAGTGGCCGGATGCCTTGCGGGGTGATGGTGTGTCCCAGGAAGGTAAGGGTGGTAACGCCAAACTCGCACTTCGCGGCATTGATGGAGACTCCGTAGTCCTCCAGGCGCGAGAACAGGGCGCGCAGATGGGCGCGATGAGCCTCCGGAGATGGACTTGCGACGAGGATGTCATCCATGTATGCGAATGCGAAGTCCAGGCCGCGGAGCACTTCGTTGATGAATCGTTGGAATGTCTGCGCAGCATTACGCAGGCCAAAGGGCATCCGCACGTATTCAAAGAGGCCAAAAGGGGTGGTTATAGCAGTCTTCGGGATGTCAGGGGGATGGACGGGAATTTGGTGATAGGCTTTGATGAGGTCTATCTTGGAGAAGATGGTCGCTCCGTCAAGATTCGCGGTGAAGTCCTGAATATGGGGAAGCGGGTATCTGTCCGGTACCGTGACGATGTTGAGTGCACGGTAGTCCCCACATGGGCGCCAATCACCAGGTGTTGCTTTGGGCACCATGTGGAGAGCGGAAGACCACGGGCTGGAGGAAGGCCGAATGATCCCCAGTTCGAGCATGTGCTCAAATTCCCTCTTGGCAATGACGAGGCGCTCCGGAGCCAGCCGTCTGGGGCGAGCGAAGACAGGGGGGCCCCGTGTCACGATGTGGTGAGTGACGCTGTGGCGAGGTGGGCAAGAGGCGTGCGATTGGCGCAGGACAGCGGGGAACTCCGTGACTATGTCGGCGAAAGCAGTGGGCAACGGTAGCCGTATGGTGGGACTAATGGCGGCTATATGCGCTGGAGCTCCATAAACGTGCAAAGAAGTAGTGTTGTCGACGAGGCGCTGGCGTCTAATATCCACAAGAAGGTCGAAATGGTGGAGGAAGTCGGCGCCAAGGATTGCGAAGGGGAGGTCGGCGATGGTAAAAACCCAACGAAATACTCTGCGCAGGCCGAGGTCAAGGGTGACGGAGCGTTGACCGTAAGTTGAGATGGTGGACTTGTTGACAGCCTGCAAAGCCAAGTCTGGTTGTCGGTGTCGTTTTTCTGCGGGGGTTGGTGGAACGACGCTCACGTCAGCCCCGGTATCCACCAGGAAGCGACAGCCGGACACGCGGTCCGTGATCCGGAAGAGCCGGCTGTTGTCGCCCCCAGCCATGCCAGCCGTTAATGGTTGGGGGGAGCGTTTCCCGGCCACGAGCAAGGGGCCTGGCAGTTCCTTGCGGCATCGCCGAATTTTCGATGATACCAGCAGAAGTGGTGCTGAGAGGGCGAAGGAGACCGTTGACGGGATGGCGAGCAGCGACGGCAAAACGGGCGCCGAGGGGAACGTGGTCGCTGCGGGGGAATGGCGTCCACCCGGTTCACCAGGGCCGCCACCGTAGTCTGGAGTTGCTGGAGCGACGTGCTGATGGCATTGATTGCAACGTCCGTCGGTGGAGGGGAGGTGCGGGGGGCCAGGGCGGCAACGGCTCCTGGTGATGGATGGCGTCCGTCGAAGAGAACCTCCGCCTGCGCGAACCACAGCTGAGGATCGGAGATGGAGAAAGGCGGCAGGCGGAGCGGTGCCACAGAAGCCTCAAGCGGTGGAAGTGGCGGTGGCCGGCTGGGAGGCGAAGAGCTGCTGGAGTGCTGGTCGCCGTTCATGATGGTGGAACGCTAAGACATCACGTCCGGGTCACCAGTTGTAGAGCGAGAAATGAGGCGACCAGGCTCTACTGAGGTTGATGGGTTTAATGACGGTTAATGGCGATGAACCGAAAACGAAAGCTCGGGTCACGCGCAGTGCTGCGCGTAACCGATGGCGGCGCTGGTGATGATTATGACGCTGCTGCTACAAGGTCAACACTCGTAGGGGCAGCATTGGACGACTCGAACTGTACCAACATGACAACAGTAACCTGACTACTATTGGTGGACTAGACATCGAGGTCACATGGAAGGATCAAACAGAGTGGATACCCTTCCAGGTGGTACCGGTACAAGCTACAGATTTTGTACTGGGAGCGTCATTTTTGGTACGCCACCGTCTGCTGACGGACCAGCGGGATCAAGTGACGTCGTTTGCTCAGACGGATGATATGATGTACGTTCACAACCTCGTCGGTGACAGTGTTGCATCAAAATGGGTGGACAGATTCCCAAGTGTATTATCGGACAGGATTGGGAAGACGGGAGATCCTATAGAGACCAGTGCAAGTTGCACATGTCCGAGGGCCCGCCGATACGCATCTACCGCAGAAACCTCCCGGCCGCGTGGCAAAAGGAGATACAAGAAACTGTGGAGAAGATGGAGGCGGCGGGAATTATTCGGCGAAGTACAAGCGCCTGGTGCTCTCCCCTGCAGCCTGTCAGAAAAGCAGACGGCAGCGTTAGGATCTGTGTGGACTATCGCGAGTTAAATAAGTGAGAACTCGGAAATGCCGCACCGTTGCGCGATATGCGGGAGATATTGAGGAGCTTTGCGGGTTCCACAGTGTACACAACCCTGGATCTACGGCACGGCTATTGGCAAGTGCCAATGAGCTAGGAAAGCATTCCATACACGGCATTCCAGGGCCCGAACAGCCTTTACGAGTTCACAAGGATGCCCTTTGGGTTGAAGTGTGCTCCCGGTGTATTTCAGGGCATAATGGAAAGAATTCTGACGGGACTAGTTGGGCGCACATGCTGGGTGTATTTGGATGATATCATCATCTTTGCAAGCGGAGGAGAAGAACTAGAGCAAAGGCTCACCGAAGTGCTGGAACGACTGGAGCAAAGTGGCCTTACTTGCAACCTGGAAACGTGTCAGTTCTTCCGTGACGAACTAAAGTTCCTAGGAAGGGAGTTGCCTCAGGACAGAAGCCGCCGATATTTCGAACAGAGACTGTTCTTCTTCTGGGCACATTCTACCGGTTCCCTGGATTTCTACCCATCTAAAGTTCCTAGGGCGCGTCATATCAGCAAAAGGTGTGGAGATCGATCCGGCAAAATGTGCGGCTATACAGGAATACCCACGGCCACGTAACAAGAGGGAACTGAGAAGATTCCTTGGAATGGTAAACTGGAATCGCCAACACCTCGAGCACGCGTCGTCAATAGCAGAGCCTCTTGCGAGGGCAACGTCACGCAAGAAGAAATGGGAATGGAGTGAAGAATTGGAGGACGCATTCACTAAGCTGAAAGAGGAGATGGCTCGTGCTCCTGCACTAAAGTTGCCTGATTTCAGCAAACCATTCATTTTGGCTACTGACGCAAGCGCTGTAGGAGTTGGGGCTGTTTTATTGCAGACCGATGACACTGGGTTCGAACACCCACTGGAGTTTATGAGCGCTACTCTGACGGAGGCACAGCAGAGGTACACAGTCATGGAAAGAGAGTGCCTTGCGGTTGTGAGTGCCGTAGACAAATTCCGGCAATATCTGCTTGGACGGCAGCTTACCGTCCGTACGGACTGTAGTGCATTAGTTTGGCTGCAGGGCAACAAATGCAAATCGGCACGCCTGGCCCGGTGGGCTCCCATCTTACAGGAGTACGACTACACTATGGAGAAAATCAGGGGAAGTGACAACTGGTGTGCGGACGCTTTGTCACGCCACCCTACAGGTGACCTAGTCTCACCTTTGGTTGACAACGGTGAAGAGAACCGCAGTGAGTGGGGCTCGGAAATGGAAAACTCCAACGAAGCCATCCTAAGAGTGAGCTCCCTTGATGTCAGTGCCGAATGGGCTTTAGATCAGGAAAATATAGCCCTTGGATCGCGGAATACCGCCAGCAACATTCTGAACAATGTCAGAAGCTCGGGACCCTCTGGTATCAGTCGATAGAAAACGATGGTGGTAGTCATATGCGCCTGATGGTCCCAGAAGTACGAATACGCAAAGTCCTACGCGAATGCCATGATGCTGAAACCGCGGGACACGGCGGTGTCAAACGCACGTACCACCGGGTATCCGAAGAGTTCACCTGGCCTGGATTGCGAGGCATGGTGAGAGATTATGTGACATCCTGTGTAATATGCCAAACAACAAAAGCAACAAACACCAAGCCTGCTGGCGTAATGGCTATCCGAGAACCATACCCGTTGACAGCGGGAAGAAAAAGATGGATTCTCACGATTCAGGACACTTTCACGAAGTTTTTGTGGGCTACCGCATTGTCGGAAGCTACCGTGGAAAAGGTTGTGGAGCGACTAAGTTATCTTTTCTACGAGATAGGGGCTCCAAGGATCATTATCACAGACAACGGCCCACAGTTTCGGGCAAAGAAATTTGGAGAACTCCTAGAGCTATGGGGAATAGAGCTTCAGCATTCCCCTACATACAGCCCACACTGCAATCCCGTGGAGCGAGCAAACCACAGCGTGAAGTCATATTTGATGGCGTACCTAGAAGAAAAGCACAAAGACTGGGACACGAAGTTGCCGGCACTCTGTTACGCTATCAACACCTCGCTGAACGAGTCAGTCGGGTATACAGCCATGGAACTTCAGTACGGACGGCGCGTCGGAACGCCCTTGGCCTCACGGTTACAAAGTGAAGATACTTCAGAGGTGCCAGCTGTTGAGGAACAACTTCAGCACTTCCGACTCCTTTGGAAAAGGGCGAGTGAAAATCAGAATCAAGCAAGTACTCGCCAAAAGAAGAACTATGACAAGTCACGACAGGAGGTAACCTACGAACCTGGGGAATTAGTCTGGATACAGACGATGACTCTGTCAGATGTTAGAGAAGGCATTGTTGGAAAGTTTGCACCAAGGTGAAGAGGACCTGCCCAGGTCATTGAACAACGTGGACACAACCTCTATGAAGTGGCTGAACGTGATGGCAAGCAGTCAGTTCAACATATCAGCCGCCTGAAACGCGCAACGCTGCGAACAGCAGAGGTTGAAGAGGAAGTTGGACATTCCTTGTAGTTCTTCATGTCGCGCTGACAAGTGTGCCCAGGTGTGACTGCTGTGCAACTTTTGAGTGTGTGGTTCTATTTGGCGGACCACGGAACGCTTTGGGAACCGTGTCCCGCTTTGGTGGGCGAATGTAGCGAAAGTAGCAGTTTATCCGAGCGGTCACTGCTTAGGGGTGGGCGCCTGTAAGGGCGCTTTTCCTGCACAGAACGGTGGGGCGACAGTGAGGCGGCGGAAAGAAAGACCTGAGGAAGAGACTGGGGAAGGAGTGGGAGACAATGTAAGATGGCGGCATGACATGTAACGCGTGTGTGACGGTGTTCGAGGCTTATCTGTCTTTAAACAGTTTACAGGCGTGTATCCTATAACAATGTCTCCCGGACGTCAATAAATTATCCGGTGAGCGTTACAAGGTATAGCGGTGCCCTTGCGAAGGCGGCAAAGGGCACCCGATGTCGACGTGCACCTTGTCAAAACGCTGATCTGGCGGAAGGAAACGTGCGACAGGTGCAGAAGTGTGGCGGTGTATTTTGGCCCGTTGGCAGTGCAAGCAGGAACGTGTCCACTGCTTGATCTGGGCGTGCATGCGAGGCCTGACGTATCGCGAGGCGATCAACTTCTGCGTTGCCCGTATGCCAGGGTGAGACAACGCGTGGAGGGTGGTGAAAACTTGCCGGCGGAGAGCGACCAGTACGAAAGGCCGAGGGTTGCCAAGAGAGGTGTCACACACGATAGTCGATGTGGCTCCTGGAAGCAGCAGGTCCTCAAAATGGAGCGTCGAATTGGGATCCGCGCGGAGCGCGGCCAATTCTTCGTCTGAAGCCTGGTGACTGGCCAACCCTTCGAGGGAGAAACGGTCGTCGGGGACAAGACGCCGGTCTCGTGACAAGGCGTTGATACGGCTGAGGGTATCCGCTACAGTACTGTCCGTGCCGCTGATGTGTCTGATATCAGTGGAGAATTCAGAAATGAATGAGAGTTGGCGGATTTCTCGAGGGGTGTAGTTGGTGCCGGATGACACGAAGGCGTAGGTTAGCGGCTTGTGATCGGTGTAGATGGTGAAGAGCCGACCCTCGAGAAAATGGCGAAAGTGTTTCACGGCTAGGAAGAGGGCGAGAAGTTCACGTGAAAACGTGCTATAGCGCACCTCCCAGTCCAACAACAAGTGATACCAAAACTCTGTGGAGTCAGCAGAGTGTGGGCGCAAGGGGCTGCGGCGATGACCGGCGCGGCGAGGGCTGTGGGGCTTCGGGGACGATGGCTAAGGTGAAGCGAGGTGGAGATCATGGTAGTGAGTCGCGCTACCTCATCACGGAGAGCTTGAAAGTCAGCCAAGGTGGGGGTAACGGGGGCGGAGGATGAAGAGACCACAGAAATGGCTGGTGGAGCAATATCCATGATCTTATCCGCCATCTCCGCCAAGGCGTCCAGGGACACAGTGGAGGACGTCGTGAGGATCATGCGCACGGTGTTCGGAAGTCGCTGCAAGAACAGCTCGCGCAAAATCGATTCGTCCACAGCTGAAGCACGATCGCCCAAGAGTTGCTGCGTGCGACGGAGGAGTTGAGAGGGTCTCCTGTCGCCGAGGACTTCAGCAGTGAGCAGCTGGCGGAGGCGCTCTTGTTCAGAAGCTGTGGTACGACGGGTCAAGGCTGTTTTGAGGGCGTCGTATGGGCGCTCCGTGGGGGGAACGGTGATGATGTCCCGCACCTCAGCAGCCTCGTTTGGCCCGAGCGCTCCAACGACGTGATAGAATTTCGTCAACTGGGCAGTAATACCGCGGAGTGCGAACTGTGCCTCAATGTTGGCGAACCAGAGGACTGGGTCAGCCGGCCAAAACCGGGGACTCTTAACGGTGAGGCCGTGCAGTACAGGTTGATGAGCCCTGTCACCGTGTAATGGAACGTCCTGCCCGGGAGGGATGTTCGGAGGTGTTGGTTGAGATTCCATCGAGCTCACGTCCGGGTCACCAAATGAAGGAAACAGGCGGGACAACCTTCACGTTGCGTGATATTCAAGAAGTGATTTATTCCAGCGGAGATCGCGCCGGCAACGGCTCGGCACGAGAGAATTCGTGATTCCAATGAACTATAGGTGGCGCCGCGAACTTCCAAGATGGCGGACGAAAGGAGGTCTCCCGAGCGTTGCAAGCGTAGTCGGCAAGCTGTCGGCCTAATTTCTGTTTCAGTTTTTAATACACAAATGGACATGTTTCATGAAAAAGGAATTAACTTTATCATCTGGTCATCTCATACTGTGCAGTTCAACCGAGAAAAGTAGGCAAAAAGTTCCCGTCCTCGAAGTTTACAAACGTCGGGAGTCGAGTGAACAAAGGAGGCATTTTAGAATTTAAGAAGGGAAAGCAGGGATATGTTTCCAAGAAGAGTGACATTTCATGTGTTTTCGAATGTGGGTTACTAGTCTGCAAGCAATACCATGTTTGAGTTTCTCCTCCGATAGTCCCTCGTATTTACGTGTGAGTGTTGCAATCATGGGAACAACAGCTCCGTTGGAAGTGTAGTGTCTCTATTAATTGATACCTTTTGTCGGAATGTAGAGAAGGAATCATAAAATTGTAATGCACAAGTTAACGTTCACATGGGCATTTGCAACAGCTCAAGATAACACTTATTTTCTTTGTTTCGTGTGGTGAAGATAGCGTGCTCATATGACGTTAGCTCTGACCCTGATGTTTTCAGAACTCTGTGACTGTATGTCAAAGGTATACGTGAACAATACATATTTTGAAAACCCTTGGCGTACACGCGTATATCTGACACCTTGTCTTCACTTTACACCATACATGTGCAGCTATTTAATATGCATTATGCTGTGCGGTGAACATCTGAGCGCTGGAAGAGACGCTCTGGCAAAGTGAAGTATTCGTTTTCTCTACCGCTCTTTGTATTTACATACAACTTGGTGTGATATTTTTACCTTTGCGCGTCATTCGTTGATACTTGTGCGGCACTAGACAGAAACTTTCAATCCCAGAGAACACCCATAGTGGACGCTTGTCTATACGCCGCATTTAGTACGGTGATATTGTTTACTTTGCCTGAGGTCTGAAAAATTATAACACGTGTATACACGACAAAGAAATGTGGGTTCCTCGTTTGGTATTACTAAGATTAATATTAAGATAGTATCGTGGTAACAGAGTTGGTCCGGAAACTCGGTCAACACATGGGACCTCCGTTCCGTTCTTCTTGATTAGGGAAACAACAGAAAGCGTGGGGCATTTTGAAAAGGCTGATAATAAATTAGTAGTGCAACATTCCTCTTTTCGATGTCGATACATTCTTTGCTGCCGGCATTCTGTCCATAAGCAAGAGAAACGTGTATCGCCGTACCGCTTCCCTGTCCGGACCCGCTGCCGGAGCCGGACCTCCACTCGCAGCTTTCCGAAATCGTCGCCAGGTGGCCACGGCTTCGCTGGAATCGCGAATAGCGATGGCGCTGGAACCGCTACACTTCCAACAGTACTCGTGGAGGCGGCACATACACACTTCCGGAATATATGTGGCTAAAAAAAAGACAAGAAGCGCCATTGGTCGTTTTTTTTAATTGTTATTTGCGTCTTCTTTTTGGCAGTTGCGGGCTCCCTTGTACGCGATTTTTGTGGTTCAGAACCCTATGTTTTGTTCTCATTTCGGGGTATGAAAATAAGTCCCTTAGCAGGATATAACAGAGCTAGTGTATACGATAAGAGATCATAGAGAGTACAGTACGCTACTGTAACGTTGCACTTGAAATGCACATACCTGTAACAAGCAGTGTTGCTGTGAACCACTGCTGTGTCGGCAAGAACAACAACGGCGAAAGAACATTTGTGTTATTTGAGAATCGGATGCGCTTGAACCGTGACAATCTGCTCGAAATTCACATTGAACCGGTTCGAACTGGTTTAAGCTGGTTCGAACCGATATTTTGCCCTGCTGCAGTTGCTGAACCCGAACGGAACCGAAAAGAAAGCGTTATTTTCTGTCGAACACGCCTCGAACCGAATCCGAACAATTTTTTTGCTTGTCTTGAACCGAACCGGAACTGACCCGAAGAGAAGGTGATACGGTTACCGGTTCGGGAATCGGTTCAGAGGTGAAATACCTAATTGTACTATCGACCGACGTTTTTTCTTTTTGTTTATTTATTTTTTGTACAATGCCAGATGCGAGTAAAAGTTTGTGACATGACGTCAGTCCTTTGCCGGAGCAAAACAGAGCCCTGACTGGGTTCTGCCATCGTTTTCAGCAGACGACCACGAGAGTACAATACAGTAAAATATGATAAATATGTGTTTATTGCTTTATTAAAATGTATTTATTACTTGTCTTGTGGTTTCACCTGAAACGGTTATTTCACACCTTTCTCTTAAGACCGTGTACGGTGAGGGAAAGCTCGCTTTGATGCAGCGAAATTACTGCCGATGAACCGGTTAAACCAGGACCGAAAAAAGCAACGGTTCCAATAGACCTCTACCTGTTTGTAAACAAATGACGTCATAATGTTCGACAGCGCCACGAGTTTGGTAGAGTTGAACTGGTTGAACTACGTTCAGTGCTAGTGGCGAACAAGGTCGCGCCCGCAAACCACGGTCTTGAGGGGATTACGATGGTCTCTGAAAAGGACGCGACCTTCGGTCTTACTTTTCTTTCAATAGGAGGCAGGAACCCAGCTTCGTGGAACCCAGCTCTCACCTTCCGATCTGTTTTGGTTTCGGTGTGTCTACCAACGTCATGATGACGTTTCTCGGGTAGAGGTTTATTCCTGTAATTGTCCCGATCGCTCACCACTTTTTTTTTTTTGGAGGGGGGGGGGGGGGCGTTCTTCCTGAGCCGAACCCAAACCAGTACCGAACCGATATACCTGAACCGGTTCAAGCTGATAATCTCGTTACAGCGGAGCTACACCCGAACCGAACCGATATGCTTGAACCCGAACCTGACTGAAAAAAATACCGGTTCCGATCCATGGTTTCGACAAAGAAACCGCTCCTCCACCCCAAAGCGAGGGCCTGGACCCGACGGTCTCGTACCCCCTGCCCCTCTCATAAGGTGTACCATTCGATTGCCCTTTGCTGAAAATGGATTACTGCGAATTTACCCGACAAAACACGCACGGTTATTAAATAACCGAATTAAATTGATAAAGATTGCAGAGCATGCCGCGATCTGTGTTGGCAGCAGTAAGAACGGCCACGTCGCCCTGCGGGAAAGTCCGTGATAGGATACAGAAAACGTCTGCTTTTGCGCGCGCTAGTGCACCGGCGGAGCAGACGACTTTCAGAAGTTACTGGGGACCGCGGCAATTCTCGTACATTTTCTTTCACTTCTTAGGCGAAAAACGCACATTTTAAGAAGTGGCCCACATGGTGGTTTAGAACAATTATGTTAATCCTCAGAGACAAGTTAAAAGTCGCAGGACAACCACACCCACAGTCACAAATCCGAAGTCGCCGGCCATCGGCGCGCGCGGTCGCATTACAGCTCCGACCAAAAATATATTACGCGGGCTTCCATTACACTCCCCGTTGCACACTGATCATGTTTCGAAATGAAGCGTCGCTGACGACGTACATGGAGAAGAAGTGCGTGTTTATTTAAAAACCGCAGTAAATACTCGCGGAAAGAAAACACGTGACTTAGCTTCCACCTATCCAATTATGCCCCATATTATCGGAGACCCCACAATCAATGCACGGACTACGTTCTCCGCTGGCGGAGATATATGCCTCAGTGTCCCCATTTCGAGAGCAAAGGGGATGACTCAACCACGACCTACTAGATTATAACGACCACGTCACAATCAGCAAACCCTATGAGGTGCCTGTCCGCACGATCCGCCAGAGGCGCTACTGACGCACCCTGGCAGACTGGCGCACGATTGGACGATGGAAATTTGAATTTTGAACTCGCAGAAGCGTATGTACGACAACCGTAGCAGACGACAGCGATAGCTCCTATGAAAACGCGTAGAATGATGATAATAATCAACCTCAGAATTAAACATCTGTGGAAGTCCACAGCTTGTACAGAAATACTAAGGTAAGCTGAAGTACAAAGTACTGTAGAAGTTGAGGAAGCAATAACAAGGACGATCAGAAGCGCCACCGCTGCCTTCCAAAAATGCGGCGCATGGGAGGGGTGCGCCTGACGTGATCGTTATAATCACGACCTACTAGATTATAACGACCATGTCACAATCAGAAAACCCTATGAGGAGCCTGTCCGCACGATCCGCCAGGGGCGCTACTGATCGGCACAACACGATTGGACGATGGAAATTTGAATTCTAATTCTGAACGCGCAGAAGCGTGTGTACGACTACCGTAGCAGACGACAGCGATAGCCCCTATAAAAACGCGTAGAATGATGATGATAATCAACCTCAGAATGAAACATCTGTGGAACGTCCACCGCTTGTACAGAAATACTATAAGGTAAGCTAAAGTACAAAGTATTGTAGAAGTTGAGGAAGCAATAACTGGGACGATCAGAAGCGCCACCGCAACCTTCCAAAAATGCGGCGCATAGAAAGGGTGCGCCTGACATGGTCGTTATAATCTAGTAGGTCGTGGACTCAACCCAAGGTGAGGTGCTTCTGCAAGTTACAATTACCATGACAACGGCGACGTACCCGCAGGCCGACGTCATGCGTGACGTTGCATGGGAGAAGCCACTGATCTCGATTGTAAAAGGCTGGATCGCGGATAGGGAGCGCGAGCGTGAAGAAACCGGCCGCCATCTTACGGTGCCCACAACAGTCGCCGCAGCGATCATGGCAACTTCTTGCAATTACGGTCGTACCAACCGTACTGGCAAGGTTACAGGGCCTAAATTTATACAGGTGAGTCATTCTATATCGAGGAATAAATAGGCGTTCATTCTGTATATTTAGTTGACCATTGTGAAGTGTTTTTTTGCCCAAAACGAGCACTGGATGCAGGTTGCTTGATCGCTCTTCCGACGTTCAATCGAGCACACTTGCATTTTACCCGGCGGCAAATACAGTTTGAGTGCATAATATGCTTGAAAGAACACGTTACACTACACAGTTAGTGTTGTCATCAATATATGTGCGAGCACTCGAGCGCTTTTTTGCATGCATTGCTAGCATGGTACACGATGTTCTCTGCGGAAGCAAGTGCCACATTCATTTCTTTTAATTACCTTCGCGCACAAGTTCGGTATTACGTCATAATGAGACCACGATTGTCACCTTTTTTCATGTATTGGTATTGTTTTGTGCCTTGGTTTGATTTGTGACAAAGAATCCTACGTAACGGTGGTGTGGGCGCGACTTGAATAACGCCTTTGTCTGAGCTGTATCGTCAGCTTGTTACGATAGTAATAATTTGTAGCGTGTCGTGCTATTTGAAGCAGTTTTTAAGTCAAAAGTGGTCTCTCAATACAGGTTTCGTCATGAGGGCTACCCAGTGAATAATCTGTGTAGTGTGATACGGCGGTGTACAGGTAAGTATCACGTTCCTCATCCACTGGTTTCTACTTTACAGCAAGGAACAACCTCAGTGCACGAACTGTGGTTAGCCTCTCTCAGTTTTGCATATTTTCTTACCTGTTCATATCAGAAACACACCTTACACTTTAGGCTCCTTCACCCAGCAATATAATAATTAGAGATTATAATTCTTTTTAGAAGAGTTCCCCATATTCTTTTTAGAATAGTTTTTCATCTTTTTAATTTTTAGAAGATACAGGGATTGTAAACCATGTTTTAAACTGATGTTTTAACATTTGTCCAATGCATTTATTAAACAACATATTCATTTTTAACTGGTTGCACCCAAACCAATGTTTGATGTATTATTTCCTTTGTTGTCGATGCACCATAAAAATTGGAATAATCATCATCAATGCAGGTTACTTCACAGTAAATCATCATCAATGCAGGTTACTTCACTCAAGAAATGGGTGCAGAACCTGCGTAATGCCCACAAACTTTGATTACCACAGCACCTCCAGAAAGTATGTGTCACATGGGATTTTTAAATGTATTCACAGTATATAATACCTTGTATTAGTTGTAGATCTAAGCCGTCTCTACAGTACACTCTCAGAAATTAAAACTGTGAGAACCGTGATAATTGTTTCAGTTAATAGGGCATGCACATATATGCTATAAAAAGAAAATTATTTATTGAGAATGCACTTCTCTGGCTACTGGTGTTGTTTACATCTACTGTTGATCACATTTATTTATCACATATTATATTCTTATATATATTATTATATTAACACATATTTGATCACATTAAATTCAAAATTCATCATATATAAGAAAATACCAGGAGGGAAGTTGCTATTCATTGCTCATTCTTACCTAAAATTGAGTGCTACAAATTTAGAGAGAGTACCTGTCCATTGTCATTCCTAAAATATATATTGTCATTGTAGCAAGGTCATAAAACAATAAATGTAGTCTTTTGTGACCTTCCTGCACTTTCATTGTATCCTGAAACGCATAAGTGCAAGAAATAACTTGAATAAACTTGATGTTGTATAAACTTGATATAAAATGTTGAATAAACTTGAACTTGTATATTCTCTTTACTCACCATCAGTGACCTTCTTTACAAAAGCATATCGTGTTAGATTTTTTTTTGTTTACGTTTCACAGACGGGGTACACGAGGGCCAAAATGACAAAATCACAACTGTTTCAAGCTCCAAATCGTCCTGCTGCAATTATCCTGTTGCAGACCATACGTGTGTAGTGCAAGAAGGCCCTTGCACATCAAAATGTAAGATGGGAGTCACAGTTAATGCAAAGTGGTTCCTATGAGAGACTTCGATGCTGAACAAAATTGTGCAAACTGCGGAAGGTGCCATAGAAGATATTCAGAAAGCGTGTCTGGTCTCACAACGGTGCTACGACGCTCTCTTTTAGATGACGATGATACTCATTGGAGTTTCAGATGTGCAGCTGCATTTTTTCGAACGTGCTCCACATAACAAGCATGATAAAGTCAGCACTGGATAGCAGGCCCCCGTTCCTAAGCAGCTTTGCTCACGCTGCAGTTGTATTCAGCAAAAGCATGTGAGTACTCGAGAAGGACATTCAGTTTGGCACAACCGCGCCTGCAAATAATCAGAACAAATGAAGGAAGAAACAAACAAACATAGAAGGGCTGTACTTCAAAAAGAGGTAAATCTTGTGTCTCAAGGAGGTGTTACCACTTTTAAGTAACTTAATTGATTAAGCTTACATCACTACCTGATTAACTGTCCTAACGAGCGTGTTCTAATTGCGTGAAGCAATGAAATCACGTTCACAACGTATTTGGGCTGCTTCGGTGTGTCCATATTTGCGAGGCAAAGCACCGCAGTCGTTCACTAAAAGACACTTTCTGCGGCGGTGCTTGATCCCACACAACCAAGGCACATCCTGAGGATGTCTATATGATGTCACCAACTGGACAATCAGATGTCCGTAAGATATCCCGGATTGTCCTGATGACATACTATTGGACATCATTCGTACTTCGATTGCAACAGCCGGGGACTTGGTTTGGGCAATCCTGGTGGCGTCCTTTATGACATTTTCAGGATATTTTTCTAGGCATCTCAGGATGTTTTTCTGGACACTCCAGAACGTTAATGCAGTATGCCCCCCTGCCCCGTATGTTGTGTATACACCTTATAATGCAAGCTGTTCCATCACACAAGCCTGTTCACTGTGACAAAACATTTTATTGAATATTTTGTACTCCCACTCAAAAAACCCATCTGTATATCACCTGGCAATGAGCTAGTTAACAATGTATCAAGTTAACATGAGTTCTTGGAATGAGCAGCTGATGTAGGAACTGGTGTTTCATCTAAGTGGGTGAGTATCCTGAGTAACGAAGGCGGTTAATTAAGTTACCAGCACCATAAAGGGCATATAGATTCGAGCTAGCCCAGGCACTTTGGTACACCAAAAATGTGAAAATTGCTCGCATCCTAACATGAAGATATCACAGGGTAGAGCTGACATGTAGTATAAACAGTAACTGCCACCAAGGAATATTGGAGGCATAGATTAAGTAGGCAATTGTACTGAAACATGTTTGCCACACAAACTTCCGCTTGCCCTTTTGAACAACCCAGCTGAACTCTGCAGCAACGCAGTTCGTCAGAAGGTACTCGAGTATCTTTCGTGTAGATTGCTTTACTTCACTACCGCCAAGCTAATCAAGCTCTTGAACCTAAAAGCAGGAAATGTTCCAAAAGCTCATCACACTTATAGAAAAAGATTACCACTGACTTAACACAACACATAATTGAGACTTTTCCTCTCTGATGCGGAAGACTGTTGGTGTCCCTGCGGTCTCATGATGTTTCCTGCATATGCTGTATCAACATGAGTAGAGCCTGAAAGGGTTTAACCAGCTGATTCCCCGAATCTACAATCCATATTGAAGGTTGCCTGTTTAGGGTGAAATTAGTTCTTTTACAAAGAAAATTGCCCTCACCGAAACTTACTCAAAAACAAACCGAAGAAAACGAACTGAAAAGATGCACACTAGCTTGTTTGGCAGCAAACGCAATTACATCACCATTTCTATGAAACCTGCACAGTTTGTTTGAGTAATAGAGTCAGATTTATCCTGAACTTTAGCATAAAGGAAGATTTCTACCCAGAATTCGCATGAATTTAGAGCATATGGTTATTTCTGCGATTTTTCACCCCCGAATTTGGAAAAAAATATTTCCCGAAACCTTCAGGCTCCAGACATAAGCTCACGTAATTATATGACGCCTAGTTTGATATGTTTCTGCATACATAGTTAAACTGACTGATAGAAAGAGTTGACTAGCACCGCAGTGCTTCTGTTCCAGGGATCACTAGAGCCGAACCGAAACCATGCGATGCAAATCAGTATTTTCTAAGCGTTTACACAGAACATAGGCATATCATGCATCATTGCATCAGGTAAACATGGCAAGATCACGTTGGTAATACTGGAGATTTTAAGAGCTTCGAGTGGAGCACGAGTACACATCATGAATGCAGTTCAGATAACTATAGATAAATATCTGGTCATCACTATACCAGCCGGTTCGGAACTTGCGACTTGTGTTCTACACACGCCGCTTCCCCTTTGCCGTAATAGAGCTTCTGCAAAGCTTCAGGAACAAAATGCACAAGGAAGCACCTCACTACACAGATGAAAAGACGTTCACATTTTTATACGTTCGGAAGAGTTGAAGGACAGGAGGAAACACAATTCACCAGGCTGCGTAGACGCTACGCCAACAGAAGTTTCCAAGTTCAAAACCGATGATGATGATGATCGTGTTGGCCGTTCCCTTTATACCGGGCGGACAGCGTTCTGCGGGGGCAGTGCGCGTCCTAGCCTAAAAACACAGTTCCTCAGTCTTTTTCACCAGTTGTGGTCCTGTTATTGTTCCTGTGGGTTTTCTCCCACCACATACTCAGACGTCGTTTGACTGCATCGACGTATTTTCCTGTGCCGAATCCAAGCGCTTCCTCTAGAGATGGCGCTTCTATCGTAGGTGTCAGCTTCGTACATTCCACTACGATGTGTGATATCGATTCTCGGATTTCTCCACAGGCGGCGCAGTTGAGGTCCATATCTGTTCCGTCCGGCTGTGGCTTTGATTCAGGATCCGGCTCTGGCTGCGTGGTTTCCCATCCGTGACCGCGCCGAACCTTCATCCACCATTCTCGTGTTCGTAGTACTCCTGCGCGTGCTTCAAATAACAGTGAGCTTCCAATGGAGTTGTCGTAGATCTTCTCGGTGTTGATTTCGTTTTTCCCTTTCACGTATGTTTGTAGTGCCGATTTCAGTTGTGCGCCCTTTAGCCAATTAGAGGTTTCCCAGTAGTGAACCTGCTCACGGATCTCCCGTCCGCTGAGTATCGTCTCGTCGGATAGTGTCATTTGCGCTATGCCTACTTCGCTCATCAGTGTTCTTGTCTTTTTCCTCCAGGCAGTGGAGGTGTCCATGTAGATAAGGTGTCGGTATATCTGGTTAACAAGGTCAGATTCAGGTGCTGTTCGTAATCTTCCTTCATAGGAGATTTTCGCGACCGCTTCTCTGGCTTGGAAGCTAGACCATCCGAGGTCACCCTGGATGGCAGCGTTTGGTGCAGATCTACGTGTTCCTAAAGCCGTTCTGCCTGTCTCAGTCTGCTTCTTCTCGAGGAAACGGGTCGTGGTTGCTGCTATACAGAGAACTGCGTTGCCGTATGTGAGGCTTGGAACCGCCACTGTTTTCCAGAGTTCACGTAGCACTTCGAATCTGTTGAACGACCACAGAGCCTGAGCGCGGAGCATACCTGCCGATCTGCTTGCCTTGTTCTTTAGTGCTGTTTCATGTTCCTTTAGGTAGTGGCGTTCTGATGTAATTATTACTCCTAGGTATTTAGTTTGCTGTGTGATTTCTACGGGTCTTTCTTGTAGGGTGAGTTGTGTGGAGTCATCCCGGTGCGTGTCATTTGTCCAAACCATTGCTTTGGTCTTCTCTGCACTGAACCTTAGGGCGAGTCGTTCTCCACTCTGGCTGCAGATATTCATTAGGCCCTGCAGTTCTTCACTGTTGTTGGCTAGTAATAGTATGTCATCGGCATATATGATTCCAGGTACCAGTTGTTCCGTGAGTTTGCCATCCTTCCAATACGAGATGTCAAAACCCATATTTGACTTGGCTAGGTTACTTTCAAGTTTTACTATGTAGAGCATAAAGAGGAGTGGTGATGCTGGACAGCCTTGCCGTAATCCTTTTGTCACTTGGATATCATCCGTCTTTATGCCCTCCCAGCAGCCTGTTATTGTATTTCCGGTGTAGATGTGGTTCAGAAGGTCCACGATGCTCCTTTCTATGCCACATTCTTCCATCTGGTGCCAGAGAGCTTCATGTGCAACGTTGTCATACGCCTTCTCTATGTCTAAGAAGCAGGCCCATAGGTTTCTCTTTTCGATTGTAGCCATTTCAATGCACTGGGTGAGTATAAAAAGGTTATCTTCAATCCGCTTGCCTGGTCTGAAACCAAATACGAGAAACCAATACCCTACCACCCTACCAACCCTATACCAAATAGAAACCGACTCCGAGTTGATGCCGATGCCGCTTGGTCGCATGTGACGATGAGAGCACTGTGGCTATAGTTAAGTTTCGGTTTGAAGGACCGGGAAAGCTCACGTCTCGCAACGTAACTAAAGCCAGGAACTATCGTACTGCACAATCAGTTTTTGCAATACTCAGTTATTTGGAGTTGTCTGCACAACTTTTGGTATATATTTATTTTATTATTTTACTTATTTGTTTTATTATTTAGTTAATTAATTTATGTTTTATTATTTTATTTATTTATTTTTATCTTTGAGCATGAATTATTTGCACACTTTGGACAATTTCCTAAATAGTGTATTGAAGACACAGAAACCAAACAAAGGGCAATAACTCCAGTATTTGAATTCCCTCTAAGGTAGTGGGAAATTGAAGTGACTTGATATCCGCGCTCTCTAACTGCGCTGAAGAGTCTTATGACGTCTACTGTTTTGTCTCGTCACACACAATACGCCAAGAGTGAGTGACGGGAAATGCTTCAATCCCCGTGTAACTTCGACTTGTCTGCTCAGACGTTTTTGCACAAATCTTGCAGTGAAATTTGCCAAAGGACTGTGCAACCACAGTGGCACTTGACATTAACCATTTTAATATGCTGTTGTACATATCCTTTTGTGTTCTGTGCTGTTTGGGACGACACACAATTAGTGTGAAATCATTCATTAGTGGATCAGATTGAGGCAAGACTCCATGCTTCATGCCAGTTAAGAATGGATCATCCAAGAGATCCACAAAAAACATTAAATCAAGTAATCAGAAACAAAATGAGTCTTAGGCTAATTATTAAAATATTCGTGTAGCATGTCAGTAGAGCTTAGCCTTTTTGCCTTTTTGCTATACAATACGTACACTGTATTATTAATGTGGCATGCAAGTCAGGAGAGAATTACACCCACCACATACTTTGGGAATTCATACCACATGATTTCAATCGCAACTTCTGGTTTGACATGAGACATGAGCCACAGGATGACTGCAGGATATCTACAGGATGTACGGTTTTATTGTCCCAACGGACATCGCAAATAGACATCCACAAGACATCCTATTTACGTCAGATTCCGACAAAGATATTCTGACCATTTCAGGACGTCCTCAGGACATTGGTGGTTGTGTGGGATATAAATCATACGAAACCACGGCTAAAACAACGGCTGTGATTCTACAGAACGATCTCTTTCTGCCATGCGAGTATATCCTTTCCCGGACCGTTCTTTATGGAACAATTTTTGTCCAGAACGCAGCACGGTATATTACATACATTGTGGTTGTTAACCTCACATCGTTTCTTGTTGAAATATTGGCTGGGAAACGTACTGTAGTGCAATCCCCAGCGCTGCACTG
Organism: Ornithodoros turicata; assembly: GCF_037126465.1. Taxonomy (NCBI): domain Eukaryota; kingdom Metazoa; phylum Arthropoda; class Arachnida; order Ixodida; family Argasidae; genus Ornithodoros; species Ornithodoros turicata. Next base: position 28,683,991 of record NC_088202.1, on the reverse strand, counting down.
TTAGGATACATCAGTATACTGGCACCTTACAAAATTGTGTGATGACAAGCAACGATCAACGCCTGCAGCGCAATAAATACTCACAATCTATGTTGCCTCCCATTGTTTTCTATGGGCGCACACTGCGCTTTAGGGCCTCCCAACATGGCGGCCCGAAGGCACGCCTCTCCCCCGCGAGCCCCTCTCCCATGCGCCATCCAGCCTTTATAGATAGAGATCAGTGGGAGAAGCTCAGGTTTCGTCGTCTCCTATTACTGCACGTTTCGACAAATTCCTCGAAAACGACTTGGTTATTCCGAATGAAACTTTGACGGTTGTATGTGTGCAATACTTGTGAAGATAGTTTTGGCTAAGTTTCGGAATCGCCCCGGCTGTACGCCCCTTTCCTTCTTACTTTGCATTAAACATATTCCCCCCCCCCGGCTGTACGAGACCGTCCCATTAAAAACGAGCACGGACCACGAAGACGGATAGAGGGCTATCTGCCCTCCGTCTTACGTGTTCGTTTTCAACATAGACGAGTATAGATTTCACTTGTATCCGTTTTGTTGGCACTTTATTGTGCATCGCAAGAGTTATTCTACCCAGCCCCATGCATTTCCACGTTGCGTTCGTTTCACCGAGTCAAAGTAGCGCTTTCTCTTGCAAACAGAAACTAAATCTGAAGCAGGCACCGGGAAGGAGCATCGGCATTAACACCACACATTGAGGGGCGCTCTCGGCGTTCTGCTTTGTTGCTTTGCGTTTTAAAGGAGCGTAATCTTTTTCTACTTGCGGTACTTCACGCTCCGTTGTCTGTCTTGTCTGAAACCCTTTAGCGCCTCTATTAATAGACATGTCGAGTTTAGAATGACGAAGATCAACCAAAGCGAAGAGGAACCCCTCTGTTGCTGCGAATACATATCCCAGTTTGGACAACGTTCTCACGTGTTGGCCTGCCTCTGTGATTGCGAAGCCTTGGATGAATGCTTTGACAGGTAAGTTGACGGGGATTCCTTCAGATGTGACGCCCATTCTTCACAGCAACGACAGATCTCAATGAAAGCATTGGGTGTGTCACCTTTCTCAAGCAGTGAAAAGCACGTGCCGCTGCAGCCTTCGCGCATTTTCATCGTTGTGATTTCCATGCGATATGAGTTGCTCCGTCGGGTGACAGGTGTCATTCACTCGCAGAAGTGAATGGATCGGCGAGCTGCTAAGGCGTCAAAGCTTGAGCTCAGCGCTAAGCTTGAGCTGTCACGCATGCGGATCAGGCAACACGAACTCTGTGGAGCCTGTCGCATTTCGTAGTGTAGAATGCAGGTTTGGACACTGACGCTTATTCTCTTCCTCTTCAACATGTAATGAAGCCCTTACTGCGCTGTATTAACTGGTTAGCTCACCTATTTTATGTTGAGCGATGGTGGCATTGTTATGCGGAAGTACTATTATGTCTAGGTGTCCCAGGGATTTCCCTACACCCCCCCTCAGGGAGGGGGGGGGGTGTACATCCTCCCTACATTTTGGCAACACCCCCCCTGAAATTTCTCAGGTAACCCCACCCAGCTCGGCCACCAACGCGTTCTGGTAGTTCCCTCGCAGCGAATTACATCCTGTGCGGTCAAACTTGGGCTGTAGGACCACAGTCATGCAGATGATCGTACCATGCATTTCTCCAAAATCATTTGAAAGTGACTGTTCAATGCATATATTCCGCGCATATACGAGCAAAAATGCGTGCGGGCACGCAAACTCAATGTGGATCATCAAGAACCATTTGCGCCCAACTCAATCAAGCGAAGTATTCTGCCTTTTTCGTCTAAGGTTTTCATCGTTGGTTGCTAGGTGTTCATTGAGCTTCGTGAGACAATGTGCTAGGCTTTTTTCTTTGCCGGTCGTGTGATTATGCATCTTAATGTTGAAATGCCGTTCATAATGAATCTGTATTCTACTGTACTGTGTTTTAATGTAATAACGTTTTAATGTAATAACATGTACAAATAAAACGGGAAAGCTGTGCAGATATGTCACCATTGTGCCATGATTCTTTCCGTGTCTATGAAAAATTCCGTAAGTGGAACCTTCACCAAGCACCCCCCCCTTGAAAGCTCGGCACCCCCCCAGCAGTGAATTTCTGGGGGAATCACTGGTCCCACCTCTGCGAATGCGAGCTGTACAAAAGGGCCTGGGAAACGTGCCAATTTGGCGTCCACATTTACATACCAAATAAAATAGTGAATTTGTTCTAAAAAAAGCCCGCCATGCTGACAGTAGTGATGTAGCACTTGATCCCCTCGATTTTGACAAGATAACTGTTTTGACTGAACTAGCACACGCGAGCGACCCTTCTTAATGCCTCCTCATGTATGTGTATGTCTCCCCTTGTTGGTGTCTGTTACTCCCTCATGTATGTTTGTGTTGTAGCTGTCTACGAGGGCTAACAGGATGTTTTCATTCTCTAACTGCATCACGTTTTGTATACAGTTTATAAAATTATATATACAGTGTAAGCGCAGTTATAAGGACTGTCACCCATTTTATTCTCATTCACACTAGCATATGCGAAGAGGCGAGAAACGAGACTGTGCACCAAAAAATGTAGAATGTGCCCAAAACATTTGTGACAGCGAGTCAAAACTCAGCATTTGAATAAAGTGCGCTTTGTCAGTTTACCTGTGTGCAGTGCACAACACGACACGTTTCCATTGTGTGGCTCCTTCGTGGCATACATTCTATGCAGAACTTAGAGCATATCTCTTATTCTCAACCAGCACAGAAAGTAATATCGGTCCGTCTTCTAATTGGTGAAAATGGGAAGGCCCTATACGCTTCTTCTGTATCACTTTACACCTTTGCTGACACTCCTTGTCCTCAGCAAGTTAATAGACAAGATGTACTTGAAAGCGCACTATAGTCGTGTTCAACATAAGAAGGAAAAGAAATCAAATCCGTCAGCTCTCAAAATATTACTGCGCCGCAGATAGGATGGCTGGACACCAGTGACGTAGCAGGACCTCCAGGTTAGGGGGCTCAGTATGAACCCCTCCCTACCCCCTGCTGCTCTCGGTTGCACCATTTGGCACACACGCATACCTGTGCATACAGCAAGATGAGCAATAAAAATCTAGAATGTGTCAGTGTTAAAAATGCAATTATGTACATATAGTCCGTCATGGCCGGCCATGCTGCCTCATGACATTAGAAGTAGTTTGAAAACCTCATAATTTCAAAACTATTCAACAATGCTGCTTAGAGAGGGTGGAAACCAGCAACAGCAAGAACATTCGCGATCGTGGGTCTGCCCATGGTGGGTAAGGGGGGCTCGACTCCCCTACCTATGTCTTTGAATGAGTTGGGGTATTTCTTGTAAAAAAAGTTGCCTTCACTTGACAAAATTTCGAGTCCAAGTCAGAAAATTTGACTTCCCACGGCAAAAAGGTAATGAAAACCAACGCAAGTCGTGATGAAAGTTCCCAGAAGATATATACTTCCTTAACTACCGCATCTTTTTCGGACAAGCAGCTTTTTGTATAAAGATTAATAACACGCTTGGTGAAATGCCCTGTATATTGCTTACATATTCCTAGCAATGCATGTTTCTAGCATGAGACAAAAATTGTTGTTTCAAGTAACTTTACTTTGAGTGATCAAAAATGTGAATACAGCAGAAAATGCAATTTTGTCATTCATATTCTTAGCCCTGTAGAAACGTTTCTCAGGCCAAAACTGAAAATAGAGCCTAATTGACCTCAGACATATTTCACACAAATTAAGCAATTGTTTGCAGTGCTACCCGCCTTTAAAAATGTAGGAGGAATCTCATAGCTAGTGGCAGCTCTCAAACAGTCTTATCATGGGATGTTTTATCCATTACAGGTTGTTTACGTGCCGTCGTGTTTCGAGGTCTACCCTTTCCCGTGTGAAACTGACCTCCATGGACCGCCTGCGAATTCCATGGGCTGGAGGTGCCAAGAGAGTGGATGTGGATGTGATATTTGCAGTTATTCTGCTTCCATCTGTGTTACTCATTGCCTGTCTAGGATGGACAGCCACATTGTTCAGTTTCCTGGCGATGCCCATTGGGCTTTATGTGATACACTGGCACTCCATAAAGACCAAGCGAAGAACTAAGTACGCTTCTTTCCGTTTCTCGTAATGTCGTATAAAGACTTGTGATGTTGCAACCCTTTGCATTGCCAAGCATTGTTGTATATGCTTTGGAACCTTGTGTTATAGGGTTAAACCAGGTAAAACAAATTTTTACCCCCTAGTTTGCACCGTGATCGCTTCTGGTCAACCTGGAAAGTTCAGAAAACCAAATGTGCCAACACGCAAACACAGCTACTTGTACAGACACGGGTGCACACTAAATAAGGTGGTGGTTCAATAAGTAACCTTAGTTCTTTATTGGTGAACAACGAAAATTAATGTTCTGGGAGAATGTGTTATTTAAAAAAAAATTGTCCATTGCCCATTCCAGCATACATCTTTTTGTCATAAGACAAGCTTAGAAATATGAATGGCACTCTTGTTCTTGAATATGATGCAAGTTGTATTGAGAACAAATGTCATCGCCATACTTACGGTGTCATTCAGGAGTATACCAAAAAATAAGTTCCGCCTGAACCGCCCTTTATTCTGATGCAAGCAGAGAACATTTGTAACTTCCGGACAGCAACGTCGCGTTTCTTTTTACCCTTAGACATGGCATCGATTAAGTATAGAAAGTTCTTCATCAACTGTCAAAACCTCAAATTTTCTGACTGCATTAATCACAAAGTACTACAGGAAACCGATAGAAAAACATAAAAGTGAGACGAAAGCAACCAAGTGACTCGAATAACAAAAGCGATGAGATGGAAGCTCAATCCCCGATTTGCCAATTACATCATTCCACTTGATGTCAATAACCAGTAACAACACACTATGACATTGACGGCACTACCGTACTGTGCCTTCATGCTATGGTGGATGACAGTAGGCTTCACACCTTCGCTCGTAAGGAAATAGATGACTGACAGTTTCTCCTCCCTGGTGCATACCTGAAGCAGGCATCCATATATAATCACTTGTTGCAAGTTTGAACCTGCCTTGCGGAGGTTGCAAAACACAACATGCAGAGTAGGAGACCAGCACGACAACCCACAGCAAGAACATTAAGTACGAGATAGAGTTTGTAATTCTCATTGTATGATGTGTGTATGTACGTATGATGAAAAAATACAAATGGAAAACACAACACCTGAGTAATGCAAGCTTTTCAGCACGTTGGTGTAACATCTTGAACGTATCGAGTTTGAACAGGACAGAGACGCTGTGTGCTGTTGTTCTGTCTGCTGTGTCCCTGTCCTGTCTTCACACCGGGTCAGTTCAGAACAATGGAGTAAAAACCGGGACTGGTGTACTTATAGTTCAAAACAATACCTGCTTTAGTAGTGAAATGCAGCATATATCTTTTATGTGTATGAAACAGTAATGGAAGTGCTGCGCCATTTGCAGCAAACTGTGCTAATCACGGGGTGCTGCACCATCCTGTGCCATAGAGGGTGTTTTTGTTGCGTTTGCACCAAAACAGGGGCAGAGCATAGTAGGGGCGGAAGTAGGCGAGGACTAGGAGTACTTCGCACTCTATGGAGATTGCGCGTGTTACAAGAGAACGAAACCCAAAGTGAAGGAGAAGCACCAGTGTTTGGCAAAATTTTAATGTGAGAGGGAGCTGTCACAGCAAGTTACTAGGGGGCTAATTGTGTGAGTCGAAGCCGATACCAGCTGGCCTAGCCCAGCCTATCCATTCGGCCAAGCAGTCACACATTTCGACTTACTGATTTTTCGGTGCCAAAAGGTAGCTGGGTGTGTCTGAAGATGTGGTCTAAGCCTATTGTTGCCGGTCACTGCAACTTGCCACCTTTGAGGGTCGCTAGGTTCCTCAACAACGAAACACAATGCGTGCGTGGACAGTTCTTCGTGCCATCCACTGAGTTCGGGTTTGGGAACGTGTGTTGACACATCCTGGTGTTCCCTGTCTCGTTTCTTCCCTTTTATCTTTTTTGATAGCTAGGTCAGTCTCGTGGCTCCACGATCTCTCACCTCGCACCATTTTTGTATTCCGTCGACCAAGTGGCGGAACGTTAAACATTGTGCGGCAACCTAACAAGAGAAGTCTTGCAGAATAAGTGAAAGTGCATTCAGTACAAAGTGTTGTGAAGTCTCGGCCTCAAACGTCGACGTAGTGTTGAAGCCGATGACTTCCCCCCAACTGACATGACCGCCACCTCCAGGTGGCTGCACATACACAAATGCAAAAATGAAAATTGTACCCCTGACACGAAACGTGGAAATAACTCATTCCACGTCATAAATGAGTGATCATACGTGCGCGAGACCCTTCGACAGTGAGTGGCGAAGCTGCACCAGGCTGCACCTAAACTAGATTTTTCTGGCACCAATGGCTGTCCTTGAACACATCGAGGCACTTCCATCACTGGTGTGAAGCTTTCGCCAGGAAGCCTGCAGATTTTAAGAGTTATATAACTGCCACAGAAGTAATTATCTTTGAGTCTTTATGCGGAAGAGACTCCAATCAGTTTTGGAGAAGTTAGATTGGTGAGACGTGTGGGTAAGCACTGTTAGCTTTCAGTTTAGGGGTCAATCTCTGAGTTTCTTTCGTATTGATCCACTCACTTGTGTGTGCTCAGACAAATTGGGCTAACAGTATGCCATTGATTCTGTGCTGTAACAATGCATTGCTCTCAGGAATGGTCCAAGAGGAAAGACTTATGCTCCAACTGACATTTAACTGGACAACTTTCAAACAACTACTGACAGTGCTTGTCAACAGTATTTAAAGTCCTCTTGAAGAGATCCTCGACACCTCTGCAAGCCGCTTTTATGCATTTCTGGGTACTATTACATTCACTGTGCAGAGTATGGTAGAGCCCTGCACCATCCGTGGATGGAAGTGGATATCCGCAAGATACTTGTGGATTCAGATGACAATTTAGCACTTTCTGCGGTGTGCGGATCGGATGCGGATGCGCACGTAGCGGATCGGATGGGGATATACCGCGTGCTGTAATTTTTCCGCCAGCAATTTATTTGTATTGCGCGCCGACAGCGAGTGCATGCTCGGGTTCACCTTTGACCATGCACGGCCAAGACAGGAGAGGAGGCATTCTGTCGTCTCGAACCACGCGAGCGCCGGTGAGGTAGCATTCCAGAAGTCTCTCTATATTGCGTTTGTTGAAAGGTTTACCTATGCTTGTCGTCGTGAGTCCTTCCGTGACATCATGGAGGACATGCTTCCGGTGGTCTTTACGCGTCTTTCGAAATGTGCGGATTTTGCGGATCGAATGCGGATGGTGCGTTTTGCTCAGCGGATCGGATGCGGATGTAAAGTGTTGTGTATGCTGTGGATGCGGGTCGGATGCGCATAACTTGTGCGTGGATGCGGGTCGGATGCGATACCTCAAATCTCATTCGCGCAGAGTATATACCTAAAATTGGTTAGAACAGAGAAATGCTGCTCAAGTAAGGGCTGCTGCTGCGACTGGACTCCAGCTGGTGCGACATAGAAACTAGAGATGACGTTAGAAGCACGTGATCTTCCTCTTTGGTAGGCTGGCTTGGAATGAGCAAATGATGCAAGTGATGTCATTCTACTTGTAGGAGGGAAGTGTTGTGTGTGTGTGTGCCACTAGTTTTGTGTGTGGAATGCACCTGCGTGGAATATATAATGGCAAAATTGCATATTTTGCAAAGTAATTTTTTGTAGCCTTCCTCTGGCGAGAGCTCAGACTTTTCGAGAATCTCTTTATGGTCCCTTCAACATCAGGTGTGATCTTTCTTATATGGAGACTTGTTCTATGATTCTACAGCAGTCTGTAAGTGTTTACTCTCCCTGTTAGCAGTGTCTTTGAGTTGCCTTCTAAAATACAAGAGGTGTAGGCAAAATTTGTCGTTTTGAATTTTGAAATTGTATTTTATGTATTGTGTAGACACAGTTCATGACATTTCATCGTTATTTGATCAACCCTTTGCAGTTCATGTGAGAAAGCATCAAGTTGAGTAAGGTGACGCCTATTGTTAAGCCTGGTACATGCATAATTCCAATTCATCGAAAACCTTCGGTTGAGCATATATCGCTATGAGAACTCAGTGGCACATGATTGTTCCTGATGTATTCTTCCTCTTGTGCAGGTTCTTTGCAGCATGGACAGCAACGTCATTTGTGATGCTCGTTGGAGTGTTCCAGCTTGAAGTAGTTCCTTACCTCGAGATTCTCTTTTCTGAGAACCTCCTCCTCATGACTGCAGTAGCTTTCACATGCATATGCAGTTCTATTGTGCGGTCTGGTCCTGGGATACCTGCTCCTCCTCCCACTGATGCGATGTCACAAGGCATAACGGTATGTATCCAAAGTCCTGGCTAATACAGGTTCATTTTGACCCAGAGTGGTGAGAGGATATTTGCAGGATATCTGTGCTACGACATTCTGTAAAACTCTTCAATTTCGCAAATCAGGTACATATTTGAGACCGCTAAGCTTTGTGAAATCTAGATACTAAAGTTTGTGGCTTGGTTGCCATGCTTTGTGATGAGCGTAAGGTTGCTCTTACTGTATTTCGTTAAAGCGTCTTTCTGGAGTCTGGGTGATGTTCACCCTCCAGCGATATTACCAGTGTGCTTGTAGAAATAGCCCACAGATGGTGCCGCAGCGCCCCCGAGCATAGCCTGAGCCAGCTGTGATCAAAACGCACCTCTGATCTGCTTGCTGCATAGGAATACTGCACCCTCGTACCTTGCTATGCTAAGATATAAGAACCTACAATAGACATTCAACTGCCACTCAGAGGGAAGCCAAGAATCCCTGTCTCCTCCGGTGGAGGGAACGAAGACATGCCAACAGACATTCTCTGTTTGTTTACATTGGGCCTCACAGATGCGGCGTGGCGCCATGTAGTTCTGGTTTCGAAATGCTGCTACATTTAACGTGCATATGATTGACACAAGCAGGCTGCACAGCATGACGAACTCTGTGTGCACCGGATTATCTGCCGGACTTACTTGCTCTGCTACGGGGCTTTCAAAGTCATAGTCGACAGTGTGATGGCAGTAACGCCGGAGTAACCAGAGTCTGGTGCAGACTGTCTTCATGTACAGCACGGACGCTTTTGAATGGGGCTGTTTTCCTCGATTCCCGGAAACTCAGTAACCTCATACGCTCCATACTGCCTGCTCACAGCAAGTGGGTTGCACAGTCAAGGTCCACGCATATTTCACTGTGCTCCATCCACGTGAACAGGCCATCCGGGTAGACAAATGCCAAGGGGATGAAGACTTGTTCTCTCTCTCCACCTTTGATGACCCACGTGGTGCCGAGCGTGCCGTGCCGGAATGAGAAACACTGTCACGAAGTTCGTAATTTAATTCGGTATTTGCTTGTAAAACTTCATTGCGAAGGTTGCAAATTTTGCCCTACTGACCGCAAAATCACTTTGTTATTTTGGTACATTCGCTATAAAGGAATTTGTTATAAATGTTCAAAATATACATTGAATCCTATGGGCGCCTGACCAAACCGCGAAAAACATTCCTCATAATGATCTTTTCACTATAAAGGTATTCATTGTAAAGGAGCTTGACTGTATGAACATCAGAAACTCACCAATGGGAAACTACCTTGAGCTGCTTGAGCGGTGAGTCTGCGAGGCACCTAGTAAGCAAAGCAGGCAAACTCAAGAATAATGCTAATTGTCTGTGCACTTCTCGCTGATTTGTCCTTCACATGTACATCAACCCAAATTTCTAGTCAGTGTCGAAAATTCATTTTTTCCCCAAATGTCAGCACAAAAATGAGAACACATTACAACTAGGGGTGTGCGAATCCGAATATTTTAAGTCGAATCGAATATCGAATCGAATGGGGGGAAAAATTCCGAATACCGAATCGAATATCGAATATTCGTGCAAAATTTACAATATGTGACTTTCGCACTAAAAGTTTTTATTTTGTGGCCCATGGCTTTAGTAGTGCTGGCTTTTTTCTGGCATTAACTTGCCACAAGAGAGAGACGCAATTCTTCTGTTTAAAGCCCCTGCTCTTTAATTTTACATGAGAGTGCTTCCTGCTTTTCAGGTGAGCCTACACTTACTGGAGTGCTGGAATGGTTATCTTCATTTCAAAATTGTATGCGAGGCAGTAGCACGTTATACGATGAGGCTGTAATTGTTTCAGACAACCACAGGCCATTTGTGAAACAAACGAATTGGCATCCTGCCTCAGCTTTGCCATGAACACCTTTAGTTTCTTTGCACTCGCCCTAGGAAGTTGCACTACTGAAACTTTAGACGTAAAGGACATCTTTAAGACACCCTTCTTGCTCGTGGACTGTAGTCATTATTCGAGAGTCCTAACTTTTTAAAGGCAACCTCACAGACATCAAGTCAGTCCCTCGTCGGCACCGGTAAACTGCATGTGGGAGGGGCGCCACCCCTTCCACAGACTGTCTACAAAACTAACTTTGGATAACGTTATCTTAAACTAAACACCGTCCCGCCTGTGTTGGTCCTGCACCAAGGGCAATTTCTTAAAGCAGGCTTCACCTCATGCACAGAAGCATCAGGTGAAGCCCACTTTCGGGTTGTGTCGTTCATATTCGTGGAATAGTCGAATATTCAAAAACTCGAATATTGGATATTCGATTAGCGAATCGAATAGATCGAGCGTTTGATATTCTATTCGAATTCGAGAATTCGATTATTCGCACACCTCTAATTACAACTAATCTTTGCTAGTGTAGTGCTGTTGCTGTTGACATTCACAAGTGAATTAATGGCTGCAAAGATTGCTGCACAGGAAATACCAACAATATCCTTGTTGCCACTGCTGTTGTTATGGTCTGAGCATTTTTAATGTTAGTTTAACCATCGGAAGATATTTGGAAGTGTTTGCAAGTCGCAGGCGATCTTCAACTAAAGCTGTTGTCGACAGAGCGATCGTTGTCATCAGCAACAACATCTGTGCTATGGCTGTTTTCAGCTACATCATTAGAAATGCAGCATAATAGATGCTGCTTGCTATGGTGACATTGTTAACATTCCACAAGTCTGTAGAAACCTGAAATATGACCAACAGGGTCATGTTGTAGTTAGATTTGGTCCACTTGAAGCACAATGTGCAATATGTATGAGGCTAGATGAGTACAGAACGTTCAGGTATTTTCTGCTCCCTGGTTCATCAGGAACAGTTCAAATGCATTCAATATTGGAGGCTAATACTACCACAACTCATTATTTCATTCTTGATCTGAATAATATTTTGTTGAATACTTCGGATAGATACATTAGGGCCTGGAAGTTCACGAAACATGCATACTTTTATAATGCGTCCTATCTCATATCCTAATGTTTCTCCACACATTACCAATCACAATGACAGAGTTCTGCAATGTTTCATGTGCCATATAATAGTCATATAATAAGATGGTTAGATTCATATTATATCATATTTTGGTGCCATTTGAACCAGTTCTTTTAATGTTTTCAATTCCCGCTATTTTACCACTGCTCACGCGTCATTTTAAAAGGAAGGTCACCAGCCCAGAACCTGTGTTCCAACTGCATGTTTAAGTTACTACGCTGCTTTTAGGCTGCTTCGCCCCGCGCCATGGACAGATTGCTCACGAAAGTTCACGAAGCGCTGATTGTCCTTGACCTTAATGTCAGCTGCGTGTTACCGTTGTTGTCAAACAAGAAGTGTGGCAATCTGTATGGGGAACATGGCGCACAAGATACACTGATACACGGGCTGTCTGTGCGAAACGAAAGTACTTAGATTGGGTCACGCGTGCAGCACTGTTGGCAACACAAGTTTTGTCAGTTCTCCAGGGTTACATGTACCTTTGAGCAGTTAGGACCGTGCACAGTACCAACACCACCACGACTTGACATAACAATTAAGGGTCAGCCAATCGGGATCGTGTTTTCAACGACCGTAGCCGATCACGAACATGCTTTTACTGGTAGTTTCTCTGGAGAAGAACCACAGTCAACCGTCGTCTGCAAGTTATGATTGAACATCCCTGCGTACTAAGTAGGAAAACTTAGAAATACAGCGCAAAACAGTCTCAGTCTTCCTTGAAAGTGATTTTCTGGAAAGCATGGTAGAAAGTGCACAGAAACACGGACAGAAGAAGACGACACCACCTGCGCTACTCACAACTCTATTATCATCAAAAGACACAAAACACTGACATCGCGGCGCCCCCTACAGCAGCAACAGCTTCAATCAGGGTCATCTCAAACAGAGATAAGTGGGCCGGTTTCACGTCAGTTCAGGCACGGAGGTCCCATCGACCTCTTGGATTTTCATTATTTTTTTATATTTAGAAGCTCATCGTACATGATGACCAACAGCGGTAAAATGAATAATTTCTACGAAATAGTTTTCGCGCAAAAAAATCCAGAAAATCCGGCCCTGAATTCGAGTGTTTCAGTTTTGCCCTGTTTGCACGCGTATATCTCCCGAGTTTTAAAAGATACTGCAGTGAATCTTTTTAATGCTTTAGTATGCCTACAGGCCAGCAGTCCAAGTGCAAATTTTGGCGCGCAGGAGCAACGCTCTATAATATAAAAAATGGCGAACATGCTCTCTCGTGCGGTTTTGTTCCAATTTCGACGCATGATTTCTCTGACTGTAGATATTCCTCATTACTCTATTTGGCATCATTTCACTCAGCTTTTAATGCTCTTTCATGTGGTATATATATCGTGCGTATATCCCCTACAGCTATCTGCTGAAACAGGCAAATGTTAAGGTATATTTCGAAAAAACAAGGATTTTGAGCGTCCGTTTCTCGAAAAGGCCCCTTTTTATTTCATTTATATTTTGCCAGGACATGGCCCGATGTTAGACCTTTCATTTTACGTAAAAACATCCTGCTTCAAAAGACATACACTGGCGATTAGAACATTAAAACGCGGCCCTAGTCTGCTCGTGTATTTGTCGGAGCTCGGCTGCCGGTACCGTGGGATTGCGGGCCTCCTGTCGATGTCGTACAAGAAAGGGACAACTTTGTGTAATCAAAAGTGGTAGTTTATGTCGATATATTTATAAGACTGCGAAAAAGCAGTATTTTGCAATGACAGCGACAAATGATTTCACAAATTTTCTATGAAAATGTCACTCTTCTGCACTCACTGTCCACAGTACTAGCTATAAACGTTTCTCGACCTAGACTTTCCGGTGTCCTGCTTTGCCACGCATGCGAACCCTGTATGCCACTTTGATGCAGTATAGGTTTACCCATTGTTTTTTTTTTTTTTTTGCATTGTAAAAGAAGCCATTTCCTCAGCCCGTATATGTGGAGTAAATGGACGCGCGTTAGGTGTTTTGGCAAGCACGTTATCGCATCTTGTGACTATAAGATTACGAGATGACGTCTCGCTCGATTGAACGCAAGTTAGGTGTCATGACATGGTGCTTGATTCCTGTCACACCGATCCTGTCACACGCATTTTTGTCGTGGCCTGTTCCTGAACAGCCATGTCGCGCTCACAAAAGTAGATTTGGAGAGCTCATACAGCCTATGCCGATTTTTAAAATGGCTCGCCGCTCCATCTGACACGTAAATCATTAGCAGCAAGAAGAACATTCTCGTCAAGACATTCTTCAATAGCTATGGAAGCTAACAGTGACTGTGCTGAATCGTGACAGAAGTCTTCGCTCACCACACCAAAACTGTGCGTTTCCGTGCCAGCTGTTACCACACATGTGAATATGGAAATCTGTTTTCCACAGTGGCACGCTTGTATTTCGCTAGGTATGGCTATACTGTCCAGTTTTGAACGAAATCGAAGTGCATTAGGTGCGTATCCCGTATGGCTCTGCTCTGAATGTATCTAATGTAACTATGACAAATGCGAGAACCCGCCCACTTCCCTAGCTCTGAGAAGGAATGTACTGCTGCAAGTTCAGCACACACACGCATTTCGTGCTAAAAGCCCTCTGCCAACTTAAAAATATCGTAAAATGAAGTAAACCAAGCTTCGCAGGAACTTGCGGGAACCCTGGAAAAAAGCAATTCCTAACTCGATATTTATTTGTGCAGTATTGGTATCACCGTGTACACAGCTTGCAAGAGTGAGGCTTTACCTTCGCTGACCATTAAGTTTGACCTAGCCTTTGAAATACGGCTTTACGGCAACGTAGGATTTCATTATGATGCTTTATTGGGAATCACTAACTCCCAGAAGTGAATTATTTCTTCAGCAGGTAAGGCTAAGGCCAGAGAACCTTGCTCAAACAAAGGGAGCATCGACACGAGGCCCGCCATGCCATGGTACAGGCAGCCAGGCTCCGACAAATACGCACGCAGACTAGGGCCGCGTTTTAACGTGCTAATCGCCAGTGTACGCCTTTTGAAGCAGAATTTTTTAACGTAAGATGGAAGGTCTAACATCGGGCCATGTCCTGGCAAAATATAAAAGAAATAAAAATGGGCTTTTTCGAGAAACGGATGCTCAAAATCCTTGTTTTTTCGAAATATACCTTGATATTTGCTTGTCTCAGCATATACCTGTAGGGGGTACACGCACGATATATATACCAGATGAAAGAGCATTAAAAGCTGAGTGAAGTGATATCAAATAGGGTAGTGAGAAACATCTATAGTCAGAGAAATCACGCGTCGAAGTTTGAACAAAACCGCACGAGAGAGCATGTTCGCCATTTTTTATATCACTGAGCGTTGCTCCTGCGCGCCAAAATTTGCGCTCGGACTGCTGGCCTGTAGGCATACTGCAGCATAAAAAAAATTGACTGCAGTATCTTTTAAGACTCGGGAAATATACGCGTGCAAACACTGCAAAACTGAAACACTCGAATTCAAGGCTTTTTTTGCGTGAAAAATATTTCGTATAAATTATTCATTTTACCGCTGTTGGTCATCATGTACGATGAGCTTCAAAATATAAAAAAATAATGAAAATCCAAGGGGTCGATGGGACCTCCCTGCCTGAACTGACGTGAAACCGGCCAGTGGCCTCCATGCGCTGCTATCAAGGAAGAAAATCTCCGATAATGTGACCGATAATGTCCCTCTCCGATAATGTGACCGATGCCTGACTCACACTGAGTCAGGCAGGAAAATTGAATCAGTGTCATTTGTCTGTAGGAACTACAGGAAGCACATTCCAGTTTACTCAAGTCTACCCAGATGATTTTGTGCAGTGGTAGCAGAAAAAAAAGTGCAAAATTGGATATTTGAGAGGCAAGAATGAAAAATATAACTGAAATTGATTAAAGCCATATAGTACTGTACACATAGTTAATTTTGCGTTCCTAGTAACTTGTCAATTTGGGTTGTGGCATGTTCAGGGAATACGTTGCGGATCCTATCTTGCAAAATATGTCCGGTCTGGTAAATACCATGGACTGCTTCTGGCACACACAGCTGTCAAGTAGTGAGCAATATAATTAATTTATAATAATATAAAGTAGTGAGTCACTGGCTTTGTAAAACTTACCTGTATCGCTCTTTGCTTTTGGGTTTTATGATTTTTGCAACTTAGTGTGAAAATCGCGTGACATTTGCACAAAGGTTCATGGGGACATCGAATGCTTCCTCCTCCATTTCACGTGTCATGGACGATTTTTGGATGAAATTTAGGCAGTCTGATGTGCACTACCATCGTTTTAGACGATGAGCCTAGAAAACAGAATTTTTATTGTTTTGCGGTTACAATACACCACTCTGCCAGTGCACGAAAGCTCACAGGCTAAAGTATATCTACATGATGTTACTGTCTCCCACATTGACGACTACCACCACCTATCAGTCAATCGTGTTCGCAATCTGTCGCATCACCGATTAGGGAGCACATGGGTCTAGGCAACGCCATCTAGATACAGAACGTGTGCTTACAGCCTCCTCTTCCTCCTGCTCTACGTCGACATATATAGTCAGAATTCGTCAGCTGCTGCAATTCGCCGTTCTGTGAATTCAAGAACTCTGATACGATTGCAGCTATCTTAGAACCTGTAGACGAAAAGTGCAGCACGGTTTCCAGAAAATCAGCCATGGGAAAGATATGGGACCGCTTTGAGCTTCACTTTAAAGTTTAGTACGCGGGGGGTTCCATCACTGCTCCCAGGCGACGGTGGCTCGTCTCCATGGCTACGACCGCTGAAAGCTCGTTTGTGATTGGCTACCTCTGTCGGAGACCTGATCCTGAGTGGCTGACTATTAGTTGTTACGTCACGCCAACGAGTAAGCAGGTTTTCTCTATCTAGGTGGTGTTGGTCTAGGGCAGTGAATGACCTGGGGAATTCTAACATGCATCCCAATTCCATGAAAGCTGCTCTTCATGACAGGCTTCTCTCTTCTTTAGAGTGTTATGATTGAGAGACTGGGTAGCACGACGTTGCACGTCATAGTTGTCGTGCCCGCTTAGTCATCACATGAAGTGGGAAACGCCCCCCGGTGCTATTACATAGATAGGAGACTCGTGTCTTCATCGAGGCTCGGGCAACAAGAAGAAAGAGGGTGTGCGGCCACCGTTTATTTTTATACCTCATGAGCCGCTAGCAGCCCTGATTTCTCTTACACATTTCCTACACATGGCGCTGCATATGAATAACATACATAAGAATATAACTGTGATTTCCAGGGAGTAGAATTTGTTGTACATGAATAGCAAAAAATATGTTCAGCGGCATAGTGAAAAATATGGTTTTGCAAAAAAAGCAAAGAATGCCACTTATCTTTTGCAAATTCTGACACCCCTTCCTTTTGTAACCTGTATGAATATTTTGTGGGACTTCGGCTTTGCGGAAATGAGGTGATGACTTGCAAGGAAAAAAAAAAATTGTCCTTCATACTGCTTTCACTTATTGGTAGGTGGAGGAAGTCCAGGAGCCCACCAAGTGTGGAGTGTGCCATGTGGTTCGGCCAGCCAGGTGCAGCCATTGTTCCATGTGTGGGCACTGTGTCTTGCGCAGGGATCATCATTGTGTATGGTAAGTTCCTTTCCATCTTCCTTCATTCACCAGGCACGAGCACACAAATTATGATGTGCTTTAATAGCACTGTGCTCGTTTTTCCCATTCTGCCTTTGCAGTTTTTATTTTAAGAATTTCAATCGTGCCGACAGGCTAGGTGTCTATGTACTACATTTATGGCCACTTCCAGTAGCCAGTCTGAGGTAATTCGATGGTTTACTCCCAAGATATGTGCGATGCTGCTATATTTTTGACTACCGTATTTGCACGATTCTAACGTGCCCCCGAGTCTAACGTGCAGGTGAATTTATCTGAGAAAAATTCAAAAACTTGCCAAAAATGCTACATAACTCTTCAAAAACACATTTATGACCAGAAGATGCAGTTACGTGGTGAGAATATGACTAGCACATACAGTGAAAAAGCAAAAATAAGTACTATATGACTAGAAGTAAAAAGATCGTTATCAGATCATTCAGTTTCGCTCTCGGAGCCGGCCAAGTTTCCTTTGTCGCTGTCGAGAGACCACAAGTAGTCGTCCTCACTTCCATCCAAAGGAAATCCCGCATTTTTTAAATGCTTTTGCAACCATGGACATCAGTTGCTTCCAGGCACCACACACCTACCTTATGAGTTTGCCGATTGTGACCTTCTTTACTCTTCCTGCCGGGGTTAACGCGTGGTCGTCACCAAGAAGCCACTCATTGTATGCTGCACGCACGTTATCTTTAATGGGCTTATTTAAACGAACATACTGTGGCTGGAGTTGGGAAGTCATCCCTCCAGGGATGATTACAAGGTCCGTGCGGCATGCAGCCAACTTGTCTTTAACACGTTCACTAATGTGAGACCGGAAATCATCCAAAACCAGCATTCAGCGCACCCCCAGTTCGGCTCCAGGCCTCTTCCGCCACACGGAGTCAATCCAGTCAATGACCAAATCATGGTCCATCCAACATTTCGGTTGGACACTGACCTCCACGTCTTCAGGAAACGTCATATCCTTAGGCAGAGTCTTTGTTTTGAAAATTAAGGAGGACTTGAGCTTCTACCCGTCCGCCGTGCAACACAACATCGCAGTGATCCTGCTCTTTTCGTTTCCGGACGAAAGGAGCCGCACTTGCTTTGCACCTTTTGTATCCACGATGTAGTTCGACGGCATGTAAAAAAATATTGGCGTTTGGTCAGCGTTTCCAATCTGACCCGGCACGGTAGTCGTTTGCCCTGCGAAGTCAGATAACAAACTTCTAGAACTCAGTCAACTTTTCCTGGTATTCCTTGGGAAGCCTTTGGCAGATGCTTGTTCTTCGCCTCAGCGAAAACCCTTTTAATTTCATGAACTTCGAAATCCAGCTCCAGATGGCTCAAAAGCAAGATGGCAGAATCTCGTAGGAGCGAGCCAGTTGGAGCGCCTTCACTTTTATGATCTCCGTGGAGACGGGACGTTGACCTAGCCGGAATTTCGTAATGTATAATCTGCAAGAGCGTCTTCCAGCTGGGGAAACTGACCTTGTCACCTCTCACGACCTTGTCAACACTCACCTTTCACCGCTTTTCCACTGTCTTGACTGCACCACCCGTAACGTTCAAGCTTAGGCCAGTTAGTCTCACGCACCGGTGTGTTGTGTACATATAGGGTAAGCTCTCTTCTAAAGAAATGCTGGTCATCTTGCATACAACGCACCATAATTTCATACTTTTCCACCAACGAGACGACGCCATCTTTGCTAAACAACGAAAACAGTGCCGCTAAAACATGCAAACACACAAACAGACACGAAAAAGGGACCCTATTGGTCGGAGGAGTGGCAGCCTTGCTCGCAGGCTGCTATCTTCTCAGTGGAGTGACGTAGGACCCTTACCAAACACGATAACCTCATTGAGGAAGCTCAATGGCGGGCAGCGATTGTGACCACAGCGCAGTCTCGATTGGGTCGCTCGTTTTGCTAGCCTATCGACTCATTATGTTGACTCGTCTTGTTTAGTTGAACGAGCATAGGGACTGTGCGACAAACTGGTGGCGCCGCGATGCGGCCTCCGGAGAAAGTACCTGGCGTGATAGCCGCCGCGTAGCCAGCTTTGTTTGCATGTGAAGTGCGGGCATCTTTTTTTGCCACAGCATCGCTAACTGTGCCAGTACCTAAAAGAACTCTTCGTTAGGGACCAGATGCTTCATTTCTCGTGATTTCTACGCTTCCAATACCATCGAGGTCACTAGGCTCGCAGCGAATAGCGTTTGTGACGCGCGTTCGGCCATTGCATGATGTGTGCATAACATGGGCGGATGTATTCTATTTCTTTTGTTCTAGTTTCAATGAAACTGAATGAGGACCTGCAAAATGATCAATGATTTACAGTTGCCACTTTCGTGACGATGAAACGCCGCTGGACACTGTATCACCGTCAAATACACCGACCAAAGGGCAACCTATTTCGAGATAATGATTGAGGTGTTTCATCGCACGTGCCCAGAGCCGATATTGCTCCCGGTATGACGTGTCTCACAGTGAGAACAGAAGTTCTACGTTGTCCAAAATGTTTACGCACTGATCATTCACAGCTGTCGTGGCGCAAGCCTACGGCGGTAGCCGAGGTAAAAACTCGTATACTCTCTTCTTTGAGGATCTCTTTAGCGTTATTGTATCTGAGGATACTGGAAAAACTGCAGTACAAGTTCAGGCAATACGTTGTGACCCCACGTGTTTATTTGTATGGATAAAACGGACGCACGATGTAAATTTCAGTGACGAAGCTATGTGTGTGCAAAGACGACGAAAGCAATACGAGACTCAGTCAAAAACATGATATTGCAAATGGCTGGAGTCAGAGGAATACACGTGTATAGCCTTCGCTAGCAAGCCAGGATTTTGTGAGGAGTCAAATAACCACCCTCTCGACGTATCACTTACAGGTGTTTTGACCGGACAGATGCGAGTGGCTGTTCTCCTTCCGTACTGTTAGATGCATTATAAATACGGTGGTTGCTTCTGTGCAGTTTGTCTCCATTCTCTTCGTTCGCGCCCCAGAAAGGTTCCACATTATTTTCACTTCGAAAATTGGCCCTTCTAATTACGGCGGTCGCCACGCAAGCTACGGTTCCACTTGAGAATGCATAGAACGGGCGGCGTGTTATCACGTCGGATACGTCCAAGACCGCCACTTGCGGCGCTGTCGCGACGGAGCAGCGCGCCCCCTTTAGGTGTCGCACGGTCCCTATAGCGATTAAGCCCCCTGGTCTACCCCGCTCACAAGTGTGAAGAGGACATCCTTGACATAGTGCACTCTCGTGGTTGAAACTTCTGCTTGTACATAGATCATGTTGTGAAAACATTCTGCGCATAACATTAAAGACTGTCCTTCACTTTGCTGACCAAGAGCGAGGGAGGCTCCGCCTCCAAATGTGCGCCAATAGGAGGACTCGCCTGCAGCCTCTGCTCTTGCCTGACAGATGGTGCACCGGTAGTGCTCGGCTCGGGATATGTGACACGCAGTCGTCTGCTTCTTCCAGTAGCGCTACGACCTTGAGACTGACCCGCAGCCTCCGCTTTCGTGTAAAAGATAGCGCAACATTGGCGTGGCGCTCAGTAAGGGCATGTGTGATCACGATAGCTTTGAGCCTTGAGACTGACTGGTAACCTAAATTCTGATGACTCAGCGACAACCACCACTGCATAGTTTTGACGATTATGCTTTATAGATGTGTTATTACCAAATTTTTGGGGAGTTCGACGTTTCGCTCCACTCTTATGCATGAACATTGCCTCAGCTCACGAAAACAGGAAAGAAATGTTGCTGCTTGTTCTACTCCTCGTACTGAAATAAATCATTTAAAATAATTGTACTGTGTTTCTTTTCTTTTTTTTTTAGTTTTTGTAAGTAGTTACGGAAGTGTGTGCCCTTTTTTCGCTATTTATTTGCATTTAGTGCTGAAACTGTGTGTGCACAAGCGTTGAAAGTAAAGTTAGATGTTTAGCTCCACTCTTATGCCTGAACACTGCCTTAGTGCACTGCTAAATGTAACTGCATAGTTGGTCAAACATGTCCACACCCTGCATGTACTTTCTGTACTGGATTACAGCATTGGGACATTCAATCATTGCCTGCGTGCCGTCTTTTTGTGTCCCCTGAACAAGACTCGTCTTTCTTGGGTTCGTCGATGTCGACAGCAAGTTGACATGCTTTGTGTCATGCCACTGAATTGCTGCAGAGTTCCCATTTACGAACTAAATGTGGTCTTCCTTCTCCATGCTGTTCTTTGCTTTTAGAGCCACAGGCAGTCCCTTGCGGTTGCTCTGAACTGTTCCGCATGCGAAAATTCAATCTGCATACAGGTTGTCCACAAGCATGGTCGTACTGAAGTTGTTGAGAACTACAAGCTTGTTTTCATTCCTTAGCATTGTTGACAATTCTGTGCCCACACTTTGTATCCCCTTTTTGTTGGCGTCATTGGCATGTATTGCTTTAGTGTGGAGTGCCCTTGAAAAGAACCATAGAGACTCATCCACAAACTGGAAGGGGTGACGGACACAGCTCATAGAGAAATGCTTCACCCAGTTCATCGATCAGCGGATGCAGCTTGTACAGTTTGTCATGTTTTGGGTCTGTTCTTTGCTGATTCTTTCAGTTGTCATTGGTGTGAAGTGCTTGAAGAAGCTTCTCAAACCTCCCAGTGTCATGACACTGTTTACTGACGGAGCACTCAGCTCAGGGTCTGATGACCAGTACAGGCGATAATTGGCTCGTGGGATTAGAGCCATCTTGATAAAAAGTTGAATAAATGCACGCATTTCTTCAACTGTAGTTGCTGTCCGCTCTGTAATATTCCTTTCAGTAGCATACAGGTTTGTCTCTTCGACTACCGTATTTTCTCGAATCTAAGATGACCCCCCACCCACTTCGTGACATGCAATTTTGGAAAAAAAGTTAATAAACAAAAAACAGTCGGTAAGTCGAGAGTAGGAAGGAGACTGCTTATTCGCTGTCATCATTCAGAGAAACTGTTCTCCTTGTCACTTTCATCCCAAAGCAACTCGTTCTCTGATCCATCCAATGAGTTGGATATGGCGCACTTCTTGAAAGCACGCATGACTATGTCGTCGGGTACGTCCCTCCACGCGTCCATCACCCACTGCGCCAAAAGGCTTAGAGGCGCATGTTTCAAACGTCCAGTAGCTGTGAGTTAGTGATCCCGTTCGGCCATCTACTCCGTGTACGTCTTCCGTATTCTGTCCTTCACAGGCTTATTTATACACACATCCAGGGGCTGCAACTGGGATGTCATCCCCGCTGCTTCCCATCCGCTGTGCAGGCCAACATTACTGTGATCCTTTGCTTCTTGTTGCCTGTTGTGTGAATCTTCACCTCCTTCACACCAACAGAATCAACAGTGCAGCTCATGGGCATATCAAAGTACATCAGAGTGCGGTCTGCATTGCCTATTTGGCTCAGCATGTATCCGTGCTGCTGACAGAACTTGATCGCATACGCTGGAAGGGGACGAGCTTTTCCTCGAAATAGGCAGTTAGCCGCTTGCAAACCAATGTTTGATGGCACAATGAAAAGCCAGCCCTCTTCATAGAGCGTTTGGCCCAACCACTGCTTGCCTTGAACTCCACATGAGGAATCCCATGCCGTCTTGCGATCTCTCTTGCTTTCGCTTGTATCATCTGGCATGTTAAAGGGATGCACCTTCTCCGTTCCTCTTTGATGAAGCCTTAGCAGTTTACATAGTATAAAAGTTTAGCTTACGGCACTTAACTCAATCCGTGCTCGTAACACTATACGAAGCATGATAAATACATTGTCATCGGCTTTCTTACACAATGGTTAATAACATTGTTGTGAATAATAAGTAGGTTTGTAGCAGTGCAACACATTGAACAACATGTAACACTGTAACCTTCAAACTCAAACTTAACCCACATGTCTGGTAGCAGATGTGAGCAGATGTGACTTCAAAAGAAATATACGGACAACTCATAAAAGAAACAACTCTAGTGACCGTGAAACTGTGGTGCATTTCATTCAGTATCAATACCGTCGCTGTCACCATGTGTCGCGCTGTTTTATGCGATACGTGTCACTCGGTAAGACCTCGTCGATCACCATGGGACCTCGGTATTTCGTTTTCATAGGTTGCCCAGTATGAATTGGGAGTCTGCAGACAACAACGATATCTCCTACGGCATACTGTGGGGGCGCATTTCTTCGCAAATTATAACGTTGCGCTTCTTGTTGCTGCTGAGCTTCGATTGATTCCAACCGTATTGCCGTACTTTCTTAATGCTTTCTCACGGTTCTTCGTCGACATCCAATGGTCGCATGCAACTGTCGCTGTGTCTCGCATGAAAGCCATCTAACATCTCGAACGGTGTCTTTCCTGTTGTCTTGCTGCAACTGTTATTTAAGTTTTTTGAATTTGTTCGAGATTTTTGTCCCAGTCTTTATGATCGGGACGCTCAATTGACATAGCAATGCGGGGGATTAGTGTCCGGATTGCACTCTCAACTTGACAGTTTCCTTGCGATCGGCGCCTAAATATCTTTGTATGAGTGGTACCTTTCTCCCTGCAGTATGCCTGGAACTGTGCAGATGTAAAGGCAGTGCCCCTGTCAGTAATGATGCACTTATGCACGTCATACTCGTTAATGTAGGAATCCAAACACTTAAGTGCCGCACTCGCAGAAATGTTGTTGAGCGCAAAAGGTCGGACATATTTTGAGAAGCTATCCACTATTACGAGAATTTCTTGGTTATGGCTTGAGCTCGGTGGGAATGGCCCCAAGTGATCAAGGTGGATCACCTCGAATTGTCTCTCAGCTGGATGGATAGGGTGGAGCACTCCTGGTTTCTTTCGTGCTGGTGCCTTGTGAAAAAGGCACTCTAAGCATTGTGAGATGTGCCTCCTAACATATTTTCTCATTCCGGGAACCATGTTTAGTCATGTTTCGTTCATGGTTTCGTCCACGTGACTGTGTCCCATCAGTGATGCTTTACTGTCACTGCCTTGCAGTTGCTTTTCGGAATAACAAACAACAATTTTTTGCCTGCTGAAGTCTCCTCAGTCCTGTATAGCAAACCGTTTTTCAGCACAAACCCTTTCACTTCACCTTTTTCTGATTTACTTCGCTCTTCTGGCTGCTTCTTCAAAATTCCTATGAAGTGGCATAATTCGTCATCACTTATTTGGATGGCAAGAACCCGTTCTTCCTCACTGGTGGTGTACCACACGTCAAACCTCTCTTCTATGCTTTTCTCTTCGGGTGGCGAAACTGGTGCGCTACTTAAGGCGTCTACGTGGCTCATCTTTGTACCCTCTCTGTGGTAGTAAAGTGCGTGGAATTGGACTTCCGTTCGTCTTGGCTTTGGTGTCCAATAGTTCCCTCATCATGCGGTTACGTTCCGCCGCTTGCGACTTTATTAATTCCAGAAGTTGCTGGACGTACTGCCCGGCCGTCACATCCGAAGTTTCTGAGCTGTTGTCATCGTCCGCCTTCGCATTTGCATCATCAGTGGTGCTTGCGATGCCTTCGCCGTCGCTTCGTAACTTAGATGGCATCTTCGGTGATCAGACTCCGTTGTCCCACTTGTGGCAACAGAGATGAGCCTGTAGAATCCATTTCTGAATAAAGTGAAGCTTCGCAGCCGCCGTACGCGTAACTCGTGTGTACAAAAAGAAATATGAAGCTTCGTTGCCGTTGTAGGGCACTTATGCCCAGGGCCAGCTCTGGCCGAGGGATGCAGAGTCGAGATAACATGTCTTCACGCTTTGAGAACAGACTCTTTTATTTCGCACGATGTACAGTAAACGAAATCGGAGCATTGGATTACGTGAGTAACAATATGCTGCGTTAGGCACGTACAGACCACCCTGCCGGGGAAGCATACCCTTGCCTGTGCTATTCTCTTGCAGGTTATGACCAACGTGTCAACGAGGGCAAACACATGCACTTGCCATGTTTATGTCTGACGTGTCAGAGTACAGTCCACACTTGCGTCACCGGGTGCCATTTCCATGACCAAGCTGCTCCCATGCATTGGATAGTCCTTCTAGCTCACCATAGCCGTATAATGTACACCTGTCGACGCCATGGCGAAATGGAGAACGAGAGACTGCCACCTTGGCACTTGACGCGGCTTGCTCCATCCACGTGGTGTCAGCTCCCTCCCACCATTGGCCTCTAAGCGACATGCATCACGCCTCGCGCTCTTCTCCTCCTCCTCTCTCTTGGAGCCGAAATTCGAATCTAAGATGGCCCCGAACTTTAGAAAACAGAATTTTGGAAAAAAAAATCTTAGATTTGAGAAAATATGGTATGTGCACAAATACGTTGTCAATATTTGGAGAAAAACTGAATGTCGTCGGTCTCAGGGTCATAGCCCTCTACCGGCCTCATGACATCCGGAAAGGTGCGGTCCCACACCCGAGTCGTTATTGACTGCACTCAACTTGGTACTTGTTTTGTCAGAGTCTCATTCGTCGTAGGAATGAGAAGAACTCGTCACTCCTTGTGGAAGAGGCCTGACTGCGATGTAGAACATTGCTGACATTTTCAGCATCTTCATCTGACAACGATGATGCACCGTCCTCGTTGACAAGAGACACAGCGGACCGTAAACTGTTGTTGTTTCTACCTGCGTCGTGTCAGGATCCTCATCGAAATCCGTGTCCACGTTCGAGTCACTGACATCCTGGAGGGAGAAAAGGAGGTCCGCAGCTTCTTCTTGCGATAAGCTTGATCTCTTTCTTTCTCAGCACTTCGCTTCATGCTTCTGGCATCACAACGGAGTAGCAAACTGTATGAAAGCACTGGATATTAGCAACGAATGACACAGTGGAAAGCATACCACCACACCGTTATCGTATGTTCTCCCGTAACGATCGGGTGGCATGAATTCTCGCCCCTGTTAGGAAACCATACGACCTAACCACTCACAAGACAATGCTGACCAGAAAGACGGTGCAAAGTATCAAAATATTCTTTATTAGCTTACCTTTTGCCGGTGCAAAACTAAACAAGAAGAAGATGGCGTCTCTGACTGCAGTGAAGCGTGAAAACAAACCTGAAACGAAGCAGGGCTGCCTAACCAGCTGAAATGAAACTGACATGTGTTTACGAAACCCTCACCTAGATAGCAACACGGGTTTGGGAACGTATTTCCCACAGTGTTTTCTTGTGAGAAATTCCCCAACAACACACTGTCATCCCAGGGATATCCTAAGAGCATCATGCATGGACGGGGGTGACATCCGCAGGACGGTGAATCAGATCCTCAAATCATCCTCAACATGTCATTTTGGCACTATATAGCGTCCCTATGGTATCCTCAGATCATCCAGAGATCCTACGTAAGGACCACTTGAGAATACTGCTAGAGCATTCCTAGGATGCACAATTTTTGTTTATATCCATATCCCTTTTTCAGCATGCGCACTTATAAAATACCCAAAGTCGTCAGAGAGCCCATATCAATGTTCTTTTTTTTATTTATTGCACAGAGAATAGTTGCATACTGACTCTGACTCCACGCATCTTGCCACAGTGAAGCCTGACTGTTCCTTTCTAGTACATTCCATAATGGACAATAAGCGCAGCGAAGAAAGCAGATAGAAATTGTATCTCCAAGACGCGGAGAAAAGTCCGAGAGACTCACTCCGAAAGGTATTAGGAAAAATCTTCCCGGAAAAAACACCGAAGGGTATTCCTTCCGAAGCTGAAACATATACTGTTTATTGCTTATCACGCGACTCTCCGTACATTCGAGAGCCATGCTCGTCTGCGGCACAAAACAAAGGGTGAGCTATCCATGTTTGTTTCGATTACACGATGAAAAACTACTAAAAGCGAAGAACTAATTGAAGTATTAGCTATACATCACTGCAAAGTCTGTTCTTACTCATTCTGGTTTGAGAAATTCAGGTAGGGCCTTTGCAAGTCAAAAGCAGTAGGACAGAATCGCACGCTTCCACGAGGTGGTGGTGGTGGCGATGGTGATAGGGCTTGCCGTTGTCGGTCTCACGAGAAATGCTCCATGTATCATATACAGTCATCCTTTTCGGAGGCAGATAATTTTACGCTGGATCACCCTTTATTTCAGAAGAATGCCAATCGGGTCCAAGCATCGGCCGAAAAAAAAAAAAAGTGTTTAGGGAGTCTGAGCTGGTAAACTAAACAAAGTAATATTTCTCGTCCCACTATCTACCCACAGGGACGGGCACAGGACGTACCTAAATGACTCTTCACGGACTGTCCGTGAGTGTCATCCACAGGATGTTTTGGAGATACACCTTGAAGGACGAGGACACGATGATACTGTGGGGACATCCTGAGGAGCGTGTGTGTTCTTGGGGTTCCAACCGTGTGACCATGTCATCAAGTGACCTCCAAAGCCTGCGGTTGCTGTGATGATTAATATATCAGCGCTGTCATTGGCCGCAAAATTGGCACGTGCAAGGGGTGTGGCGAACCCCACGTGGTGGTTGCAGCAGGCAGAAACAGTGTCACAGGATGACGCGATACTGTCACGCACGAAAGTAGGGGTGTGCAAATTACGTGAATTTTTATTTTGACAACTTTCTTAATGAAAAAGTGGGGGTATGCAAATTATGCGAGTAATTATGGTACTTTCGAAAGAGTACAAATGCAGATTCATGGGTGATAATAAAAACATTACGAAGTAAGGCTGTTTGCACAGTGGTATCTTGGTGTGGTATCGAACGCAGATAGTTGGATGCTCCTTGGTTGTGCCTTCACACATCATTTTTAGTCGTACTTTCGAAAGAGTACAAATGCAGATTCATGGGTGATAATAAAAACATTACGAAGTAAGGCTGTTTGCACAGTGGTATCTTGGTGTGGTATCGAACGCAGATAGTTGGATGCTCCTTGGTTGTGCCTTCACACATCATTTTTAGTCGTACCCCACTCTGCGGCATTATATTGCTGTGCTTAAGCCAGCATGCATTCTGTGTTACCAAAACTTTGACGCGCACACACACACAGGCACCTTACACCAGTCAACATAGCCGCTTATCCACACAAGATCTTGAAAATCCGATTGTACGCCCATCCTTCTTGTCAGATGCAGCTGTATCCGTAGAAGAACCGTTGACACTATTATTCCTCGTAGTAATGACTGAAAACCATTCGTTGTCGCCTCTGCACAACTTATTTCAAGAAATAATCAATGGAAGGGCTGAAGGCATGACCCCAGCTCCATGTCCTGAACCACCGACGAGGACTGTTCCGCTGAGTGGAGATTTGACACAACTTTGAGGGCAGTGCTAGTGTTGAGAGCGTTTGGTGCAACGCTCTGAAACTGGAACTGAGCTCAACTAGCTCTGCGAACTCGGTTCTGTGTTGAGTGTCTTTCGTGCAACCGGGGGTACTAATAAGAGCACACAGCCTTGGCACATATAACTTTGGCACATAAAACCTCCAGATGTCTGGAGGAGAAGACACAGTTTTGTTTTCTGTTAATAAAGTCTTTGAGGTAGCTAGGCTTTTTCTTTTCTCTGTGGTGTTGCTGTGACCTTTCTTCTCCCCCATCATTTGCAGGGTGTAGATGAGGGTTGATGGTCCAAAATAGGGCCCCCTGTATATTTTGTGGGCTCGCTGCCGGAGGGCGCGTTATTGTGTACTCGCTTAAAAAAACTTCTTTATTTTCTTCCCAGTTTGGGTTTCCGCCAGCTGTACGAAGTTTTTCACCTCTTCGGTAGCTTCATCTTTGTACTTGAGAAACCGGACTGATAGCTTTCTGCTGTGGCCGTCCACTATGACCAAACAATATCTGCTTCCACCAATTGAAGTCTCCGGGAATGGCTCGCAAATGTTCATATGGATGAACTCCAGAAGCTGTTTCCTTCGCTCTTCTTTCACTTCTGGGAATGTACTTCGAGTCTGCTTTCCATGTATGCAGCTGGTACACGGGGCACAGCTGCCGGAGAAGGTTGGCAGACCCTTTACTGCATTCCGCCGTTGCATTTCCAGCAACGTCGCAAAGTTGACGTGTCCCATTCTTCTGTGCCACAGGCCAGCAGAATCATCTTTGGATGGGCTTGCATGTTCTGTTGTCGGAACGATGACGTTCGCAATCATCTTGTAAATTCCACACTCCGCTTGCGCGCTATAGATGAGGCCTGCATTGCTGTAAACTTCGCAGACATCGTATTTGAATAACACCCTTAGACAATTTTCGTTGAGCTTGGGTACTGAAATTAGATTTATCAGTAGTATTCAGTCATGCCGAGGGAGTGGGGTGGCGAAAGTATTGCGAGTGACTGTTGTCCGTCCACATTTTGCAAAGATCTGTGAACCACAAATCTGAGCCACCTGATATGGCACTGGGTTGTAGGCAATGGTGGTATTGTTGTGTTGTGGTTGTTTGCACAAGATGTTGTCTCCAACTCTAAAGTCATTGTGATGAGGTTCGTTTCTTCATGCCAGCATAATGCTTGTGCTTGAGCTGGTTTTCATAGTCGATGGAGTCGGTGGATTCAGGAGGGGGCTCCATTCTCTCCACTTCTGGGAGTGAGAGGTCCATGTCGTGGCAGAAAAGCAACTTGTAGGGGGCAATCTCAGTATAGGAGTGCAATGTTGCTCTGTAAGCTGAGGGGAAAATGTGGAGCCCTTTCGTCCAGTCTTTGTTCCTGAGTGATGATGCTTGAATAAAGCGTTTGAGGGTTCGCATAAAGCGTTTGGCTTCTTCCTTGGCCTGTGGCCAGTTATGCGTGACTCTGTGATGTCTAGTGCCAAGGTTTTCGGTGAAGTTCTTGAAGTCCGGTGACTGAAATGGTTGGCCATTGTCTGTTTGAAGGATGCAAGGGATTCCAAACAGACTGAACGTAGCTTCCAAGAATCGAGTTTCCGTTATGGACGTTAGGTTCGAGAAAATGTGTACTATTGTGTAACATGAGAAGTAATCAGAAGACACATAGTTCTGGCCGGCTGAAAGAGCACTTGCTAGGATTTATGGTGAGTCCAGACAGTTGTAGTCTCGACAGTGTAGCTTTGATGGCTGCGTCTTGTTCCTCTTGGGTTTTCCCAAGCACCAGTATGTAAATGAAAAAATGGCTAGGAAGCAAGCGAGCTGGTGAAGATGATGCATAATGTAAAAAACCCCGAGACTAGGGAACACGAAGGGACAGACACGTGTTGTGTCTGTCCCTTCGAGTTCCCTAGTCTCGGGGTTTTTTACATTATGCACCAGTATGTCGTCACTGATGTTGATGACGTTAGAGATGTCATGTGGCATCCTGAAATATTTATGCAGCAGTGTTGATGCCAAATATTAGTCTCTTGTAGCAATAGAGACCATTGTGCGTCGCAAACGTGGTTATTATGTGAGAGTCAGGGTTGAGCTCCAGTTGATGGTATCCATTTTGTAGGTTGAGATTTGTACTGTGGCTCCATTGAGTGTGGTGATAATGTCACCTACTGTTGGGCAAAACGCGTCTCTCTCGTGTGATGGCTTGGTTTGTGCCCCATGCGTCTACACACAACCTGATTTCTTCCCATTTTTTAACCAACTTAGCCATCCCTTAGCCATTTTTTCATTGTCTTCCCAGTGTTTCGGCTTTCGTACTGTCACAACTGGTGATACCCATGAGGCGTAGCCCCATCTGTGATTGAATCCGTCCACCTTGCTAGTCAGCGCTGTGCCCTGTGCTTCTCTGTTGTCGTTGTTTTTGTGTGGTATGCCCATGGATGCTGTATCCCCATGGGTGTGGCCCCTTTGGCTTCTTCAGTGATGTCTAGAGCAAGCAGCAGGATTATTTGTCTCCGCTTTCTCGCATAGTGCAAATGGTGGCTGTACAACTGGAAGAACATTCTTGTCCACGTGCAAGTGAACTTGGACGTTGTTTAATTTCCCTACGCTGGTGCATAAGGCTCTAAAACGATCCAAGGGGCAGTCAGCGTTGTCAGCCTTGTAGACCACCTGTACAAGTCGCAAGTTTGTTGCAGCTGTGAAGCTGAGTATGGAGCTGGTGGGATGTTCAATGACTAATACATATGTCATCATTGGTAGACCTTCCTTTGTTTTGTAGTGTGACAGTAAACGTCCCGATGCTGGGTAGTGTTTGCTGTGACCCAAACATGTAGATGCGAGTGTTTGTGCTTTCGACTATTGCATCTGTCCACAGCAGCGTGATTGTGTCCCTGCTGATAACTGAAACGGATGCACCAGTGTCAATGCTGAACATTATCGTTAACACGACCAGGAGTGGTGTTCTGCAGTAGGGTTGTACAGTGTTCTTGTGGGCATACATTTCGAACAGCTTGTTAAAGTCAGGGATCGCAACTGTTATGTCATGTCTTTCAGAAGCAGCACACCATTAACAGACACAACATACTTTATTGGTCCGCGGCGTGCGGACCCCAACTGAACATTACATGAGAAGCGGTTGCAATGAAAAAGAGACAGATCGTGACATGTGCTTAAATAGGAAAGGTGGTGGGCGTAGCCCGTTATCACACAAGTGCCGAGCGCGCATGTTATCACACTTGATACTACATATCATGTTATTTTTTGGTGTTCGGTTCAGGTCTAGAATAGAAAAAAGTAGAGGTTTGAACCCGGTCCAAAGCGGTTCACTGAAGCTAACAATATTGATTTTCTGAGATTTTCTGAGAAGTACACAAAATAGGACTTTCTTTCACTGAAATGTGATTTCATAGTACTTGGCAACAAGAAATTTGTCTGACAAGTGTAGTACAGTGGCAAAGCGTTCAGTGCGTTGTACATAGCCTTGGCACGTAAGTTACAAGACAACAGAGAAAGTGCAGATTGTAATACTTGTTGGAATGGTACTGTATGCGACACAGTTGTCTGAAATCTGCGAGCGCGTGTCAGGCTGGTGTGGCGAACCGAGGTCGTCAGTTAGTACCGCCTTCGCCTCACTTCCGTGACTAGTAGGGCACCCTAGCGGTGACTACGCTGTGACAACGCCACCAGACGGGAGAGATGGTCTGATAATGTCGCGTCGTCTGCAAGCTTTTCCTCGTGCGCTCTGTTCAGGAGGACATTAAGGAAGTGAGGCATTTGGAAGAGTTTTGCGATTGTCTGAAGGACTCCATTTTCGTCAACAAGGTGCCAGTGCTGATAAATAAATAAATAAAAGTTAAGCTACAATGAAGTGCCGCTTCAAGCAGTGGCAGAAAATATGGTACATCTAAGGAAATCATTACCACATTGAACCCTCGTTCATGTGAATTTTGGCTAGCAACTTCGTGAAAGCGCTAAATTTCTCTTGAAATCACATTTTGAAAACTTAATCGAACCATTGCAGCTCTGCAGCATGGTTTGAGAGTCAAATGCTGAGGGACTGGTTTGCTGAAGCAGAAATTTTGCCTGAACGCTTTCGTGAAGCAAAAACAGTTTCAAATTTAAAAAAGAAAAAAATCACATTCACACGAATGGTTTTTGTGTTCCAGAGTGTGTATTTTAATGCACATTGGGACCCGGTGCACAAAAAAAAGAAAACAAAGACAATAAATGTGGGTTGAAATATTTGTTCACCACATGTACTAGTCTTTCAATCAATATGAAACTCTTTGTAGCAGTTCTTTGTGGATGTTATGCGAAGAAACACCTTGCAGGTGGTGCACCTGAACTTTGTTCACTGAGAGCATCCAGGTTTACGACACCTTGATGATGATTCTTGGTTTACGAGCTCTGGCATGTGTTGTGCCCTAGAGTACTGGGTTGGTTTCAGTGGTAGGGGTGCAACTTTCATCCTAGGAAGCTCCCTTGGAGATTCATCATAACTTGAAGTGTCAGCTTGCTCACTTGAAAGCAGGTGGTGAGCAAGAGTTATCTTGAGTTCTAGCAAGCCAAGGATGTCCTTCTGGGCTTTATATAAATGAATGCAGTCTGCCTTGTACTAGAGCAAAGAGTTAACAGCTGCAAGATAAACTAAGAATATTATGGTTCATACCATCCACTCTTTGGTTTATTTTGTTGTGGGGTAAAGGCCCAGCATTCTGTCATGTAGATCAACCCCACCCATGTTCTTGGTGTAGTTCTCAACGATAGTAGGACGGGGGCTCTCTTGATACACCCTTACTTTCTTCGACCACCTATGGCAGGTGCCAAATGGCTCCTCACCTATGTGTTTAGAGTCCAGTGTCATGGGCTTATTGTCGAACCACTTCACCAGGCACACACCTGACAAAGCATCGAACACTTTGCAGCTGAACCCCCCCTTTTTGTGAACGATTTATCTTCCATTTCTCCGTTTCCATTCTTCTCCTTCATTCATCTTCTATTTTTGCACCTTTTGGAATTTTTTTTTTTTTTTCATGATTGTGCCTGTTCCTCGCATGTCCTTCTGGGCAAGTGCCTCCAGCAGAGGCAGTGTAGTGAAATTTCTGTCGAGGAATATACCGAGGTTCCCTTCGGCAGCATCTCTGTCAAGTGCATGACAACAGTGGGGCCTAATCCCAGGCTCAGATTTGCTCTGCCATGCAGGGATACTATTTCCTGCAGAATTTCAAAATCGAAGACCAAAACCCTATGGGCTCGAAAGCACTAACCTCTTCAACCCAGTTTAGTGCGGCTTGCCAGACACACACTGCTTCGAGATTGTAACACCTTTGAAGGCTACTACACTGGAGACCGCTTATAACGTATGTCGTCGGACTACCGAAAATCCACACTACAAGCGGTACAGCACTATAACCAAATATCACATTTTTAGGCCAATACAAACCCAAGATTGAGCACCCACCTTTCTGTTATACCATGTTATGCACTGGAGTGAACAGTGTGGGGATCCCTTGCTGAGAAAATAATTTATTCAACGTTCTCATGGAGCCTAAAACGATGTGTTTTTTGTCTGGCATAGTTTACTGACCTTGTCTCGCACGTGCGTCCCCAACAACGGCGTGGCAACTGAATGCCTCGTCACTCGATCCATTCTGGGTGCAGAAATCCTTTAGTTTGTGCGCACACACTATCGCATCTTTGCGGGACATCTCTGCTGCCACACAGTCCCGATCATCATCAGAGTCATTTTCCAGCACGCACGCCTCACGGTCCTGGACGGCTTGCACTATTGCTTCATCGGTGGCTATTCGCTCGCAGATGCAGACATTGGTGCCCGCCAAAAGTGTCTGCTGAAGAAACAGTCGTTCTTTACGAGATCGTTTGATAAGCTTTGCGAGTTCATCGTGTCTCGATGGCACGGGCGGCCTAATGCAAAGAAGAGTCAGAAGCTTTCCTGGTGGCCAACCTCCTTGCAAGGCACCCTCGCTTGCTTCCGTCACGTGGAGATAACAGAAGCGTTTTCCACGATAAGTGATTCACGCTTCGGAATTCGCTGACTGATGCGCTCTGTCCTCCCATGACTGCACTATAACCGGTATACCACGTCCGGATGGACCATCATAAGCGATATTCCTATACATTATGTTCTGTGGGAAGAATATTGGGGGTCGGGAAATGTCCGCATTATAAGCGGTCCCGCACTGTAAGTGGTTACGTAAAATTGGTCTACACTGTATTTGCTCATCAACAGTCACAGCTGGTGTCCTAGGCAGCCTATGACGAGCCTCTTTTGACTTGATTCAATAGTGGTCTTACTTTCCACAGTCGATCAGTTTTCTTCTCGTTGTCAGAAACGTCCAGATTGTTGACTGCTTTGAGGTTGCTTCTGATAATGAAGAACCTGTGCCTCATAATGACATCTAGAGTCACTAAATAAGCTACGCTTCAGAGTAGCGACACTGTGCCGCCATGTTGTTTCGGATGACCTCCAGCGCCATCCATTTAGCGCTCTTCGAAGTGTCGTCTTCTTCCACTGCTGAACTTCACCTTCATCTATTTCTACTGCCAAAATAGAGGTGGGGCTGGAGGTCATCCGAAACAACATGGCGGCTCAGTGTCGCTACTCTGAAGCGTAGCTTATTTAGTGACTCTAATGACATCGACAATCGTAAGAAGTTGCGGTGAGTTGGCCCTGTACATGCGTATGTTTGGGTACCCCAGGCAGCTCACGATGAAGGTGGCATCAACGAAATGCTTCATTTCTGCAGCAGAGGTGTTCAGCACTTTGCCTGATTGCTGGTGATAGGAATGTTAGTTGCGTGTTGCAATCTGTCATAATAATTAGTAATTATTATGAAGTATCTATTACACTGCCTAAAGCTGGACACACTGCGCACCACATTTAACGTCCCTTGCGGACTACCACGTGTCTGAGCGACTTGTACCTTTCCATCAGTTTGACGCCATCCTTGGAGGAACCCTCGATCTCGTGATAACCAAGCAGACATTCTACCACCTGAGCCACCGAGGGCGGCGCAACGTTTCGTGGCCACTCTCATTTATGTATTGCACTAAATAGTCATGTGGTTGCCAATGTTCACAAATGACTGATGAAGTGTACGTTAGACTTTGCACATGACACATTGAAGACTGAAACGGTACACCTCTGTTAGTCGGCTACCGCTGCTTCGCAGATGTGAAACGTCATCATCATCATCATCATCATGAGCAGAATCTAAGAACAGAAATGCTAATCACTAGTACTGCATTCTGCGCAGAATATTTCAATGAAAACAAGGACTGCATCTACCATCATCTGGGTCCTCGCTTAGCGAACCTGAAACTGCAAACGTGGGGTCATCCACCTCGTCGTCTGGCAGATCAAAATCTGACGATCCTTGGTTTCCAGTCGCCTCTCCAACTTTTTGCTCGCCACCTAGTGGACCCCAGCTCAAGGACTCAATGAATGATAGTAATAGCACATGACCGGTATGTTTCGTGCTGCGGGTTAGATTCGCACACGAAAGAAGGCAAGGCAAGGCGAAAGAAGGAATCGCGTCTTTTCAACATTGGTCCTGAAGGTTTTTTCCTCCGACGTCATATCATGATCACAGTTGCAATTCAGGGACTGAAATATGCAGTAGATATAGGGCAGTTGGCATGAAAGCGTGGGATATTTCTCACCTTCAGCCTCGGCTGTGACTTCATCTAGAGGTCTCAGGACTTTCACATAACCGGAAGCAGTCTGTCCAGGTTAAACAGTCAACCAGGCTCTCGTGCTTTTCCATGTCCAGCATGATCAGTTTCTGTAGCTCCAGAAGTCTGTGTAGCATAGCGTACTCGCTATTCCATCTTCTATCGATGTCCTGAGTGAGGTGAAATGGAGTGTTCCCGGCTGCCTTCTGATAGCTGTCTGACCTCTCTTGGGATTGTGAACTGTGTTTATAATGGCCCACAATAGCCCGCAATTCGCACTTCCACTAGCAAGCTGCAAAGAAAGAGCATAGCAGGCTCTTTCCGTCCACAGCAGATCTCCAGCTGCATCCCTCAGGTTCCGAGCATTATCGGCTACGATATCGATGGGAAACATATCTAGTGGCATGTTCCAGTTTTTCACGATATCGCGGAGAACCGATGATATTTGCGTCACAGTATGCCTTCTCGAACAACTACACATGTCCAAGTTGTACATCTTCACTTGAAAGCTGTGATCAACACAGTGGCACATTAGACTTACGAAGCAGGCGTTCAACAGTGACGTCCGCATGCCAGACGTGAATGACATGGAGTTTTTGAAAATTCAAAGTTTTTAAGCACATTCATGTGGAAAATCTTTACCATGTGGCCCAGGTCGATAAGGGAATCAACAGCTCCTCGCCTTTCTGTAATCACAAATCGGCCTTTCCACTGCATGGTTAGTTAGTTTGAGTTAGTCGGCAGCAGAAGCAATACCTTATCGCCTGCTTCTACTCTGCGCTTCTCTGCGCTTCTCTGCTCAGGCGTTGTACTAGTGGGCATATCACTCAGATGACCGTTCAAGCTCTTCATGTGCGATCTTGCATATTTCTTCCAACCTGTTTCGTAAGTTGAATATATACTGATACATGGTCTTTATCTCCGGTTCAGTTTCTTCTTTTACCCACGGTTCACGCAAAATTGTCAGTGGTCCCGTGACATGCCATCCATAAAGTAGTTCGAACGGGGAAAATCCGAGGCTTTCCTGCAGCACCTCCCTGTACGCGAAGGGGAACGGTCCCAGTCCCTTGGTCTCTCAGTAGAGCACTGCACAGGCTCAGGTACAGCTTTCTATTTGTGGGCCTAAGCTGGGCTCGGGTTTGACCGTTATGGAACCAGGCCAGGCCCGGGCCCGTAAATTGCCGGGCCTACATCGAGCTTGAGCCTGTTCTGTTAGTTAGCCACGGTCACATTTTACACCCTGATATACTGGGCTGGGCCGGGTAGCCTATAAATTTCTCGGGCTTGCGCCGAGCTTGGGCTGAAAAACTTCGAATCCTTCGGGCTTGGGGCGGGCCCGGGCTAGGTATGCAGCCGTCCGGTCGGGCCTGGACGGGTAAATCAAAGTAAGGCCGGACTCGGGCTGGGCCTGGTCCTAAAAATGCGGCCTGTGTAGTGCTCTATCTCTCAGCGCACATCCGTGTCAACATCGTCTTCAATGTGCCGTTACACTTCTCGACCAGCCTGTTGGTCATTGAAATAAGGGGTGGTCATCAGTTGTCTCAGTGACAGTAAACTTGCCATCTCCTTCATTAGTTCTGAGGTGCAGTTCAACCCGCTGCCAGTCAGGATTTTCTCCGGGACTCCAGCTCGGCTAAATATGTTGACAAGGGCTTCGACCACACTCTCTGTTTTGATACTCGGCAGCGGCATGGCTTCAGGAAAACGCATTGCTGTTGCAAGCCAAGGGTTTGGTAGCTGGCTGATCCCCACAACGGTAGGCAACGAAAACTAGGCAGAATCCGGTTGACGAGAGACGACGTGTGTTTACGTAATGTACAGATAGAGACGGAAATTAGCGGGCGAAGGGGTCCGCTTAAGTAGCCAACATCCATGGGAACCTGGTCGCAGCCTTGGAGCGTTTCTTGGGAAGAGACCTCTTTTCCCTCTTTAGCTCTGGTAACAAAGGGCTCCCTGGCATGCAGGAAGATGTCTGCCCGACAAGTGTAGACATGACCATAATGGCGATGGTAGAATCGTAACAGCTCGTTGGCGGCCCGGATTGACCTCGGACGAGCAAGCAGTTCAACGCTGGTAGACGGACGAGGTTAGTCTTTCGAGAGAGTGAGAAGGCAGGTTCTTTGACCTCGATAGAAGTTCGCCCAATATTCTCCATAGTCCAACAGCTCAGGAGTTGATGCTCCAAAACAGGAGGGTAGATGCACTGTCGCTCGGACGATGCTGCCGTTTGACTGGTGCATGCAGCTGTGGTACATGTCTGAGTTTGGCTCTTTTCGTTGGTGAACTAGAAGGCCTGGTCACTACACATGACAAGCAAACAACACAGAGAAAAATGATTCACAGATCTGGTACACAACATCAGAGTGAATTGCTCATGTCACAGTTCAGCCAGGATACTGTTCTTAGGGCAAGGATGCTAACCAATTTTGGTTCCCTACGTTTTTAGTCGTCGGGCAGTACTCCCGCTAAGACCAAGAACAGCGCCCCTCCTTTGGGCTTTGTACAAGACCAAATTTGCTACAATTCGAAGCTCAATTTTTGGTTCAAATAGTGCCACAAAACAGACACATTGTTTCCTTACTTCGGTTAGCGAAGAATCATGAAGATATATATACACAGAGTACAAAATTCAGATGACTCACGGTTTGCCTCCAGGACAAAACTTTACAGCAGCTGAGACAATCGGCATAGACATGTCTCTTTCCTTTTTTGTATCATACACTGAAGTCGATCTGCTGAAGCGTGAGGCTCCACCTAAACGGTTTGCTGTTTTTGCAGGACATCTTGTTGCACCATGTGAGCGGGCTGTGCTCTGTTACCAGAATAAATTGCACCCCGTAGAGGTAACACGCGAGGTTTCGGGTAGGCCACACTAAACATGCGCAACCTCTTTCCGAAGCGCTGTACGCTTCCTCTCTGAGTGAAAGTTTTAGACTCGCATACAAGATAAGGTGCTCCTTTTTGTTCTTGTTCTCCTGGCACAGTATGACCCCCCAGTCCTCTGTTGCTCGCGTCACACTACACAACAAAGGGTCTGTCGTAGTCTAGAGTGCAAAGGACAGGAGCCTGAGGTAGTGCTTACTTCAAACTACAAAAATGCGATTTCCTTTTCGGAGTTCCACTGAACCTTCGTGGGAGCAGGTTTTTGGAGAGCATTGGTCAAGGTACTAGCCAATTCCGAGTACTGCTTTACATAATTTCTGTAGATAGCCTGTTAGACCTAAAACGTCTCGTAGTTCAGTATTGTTTTGAGGCCTAGGGAACTTTATGATTGTTGCGACTTCCAGCTTGGCTCGCTTACGATAGCCTTGCCCTGCTCGGTGCCCCAAATACAATGCTTCCGCTTTTCCAAGTAGACATTTTTTTGCCTTCAGGGCTAATCCTGCGCAGTTCAGCCTTCTGAAAACATCTCGGAGGTGTTTGAAGTGCTCTGACCAGGATTCAGAAAATACTACTACATCGTCCAGATAGGGAACTGCGTATTTCTCCTCCCCTCGTAGCACCTGGTCCATCAATCTTGAAAAGCAAAATGCAGCATTTTTTTTTCAAGCCGAAGCTCAACATTAAAGGTCTAAATGTTCCCATTGGTGTTGTGAAAGTTGCGTACCACGTTGCTCTTTCTGTCGTTGGCACTTGCCAGTATCTACTGACAAGGTCCAAAGTGGAAATAAATTTCGCCCTGCTTACTTTCTCAACCCGTTCCTCCAGATTTGGGATAGGGTACACCTGCGCTGTCGTGACTCCATTCAGTTTGCGGTAGTCAATACATGGCCTAGGCTCTTTCCTCGGAGCTTCGACAATGGTTGTGTGTGTGTGTGGGGGGGGGGGGGGGATGTGTAATCGCTCTGGGCTTCTTCGATTAC
The DNA here is from genome assembly GCF_037126465.1 of Ornithodoros turicata. Classification (NCBI taxonomy): domain Eukaryota; kingdom Metazoa; phylum Arthropoda; class Arachnida; order Ixodida; family Argasidae; genus Ornithodoros; species Ornithodoros turicata. The sequence goes on along the minus strand of NC_088202.1, from coordinate 28,644,187 downwards.
CCTTAATTCGAGCATTCTTTGGATTTCTTTCTTCAATATTTCTTCCTGTCATGGGGTATTTGGTGGGATCTGGAACACACTGGGACATCCGCTACAAGTTCTATATCGTGGCAGATTAGTTCCGTCCAGCCTGACATGTCTGAAAGTAGGTACTCGAATTCTCCTATCAGTTCTCTTAAGTCGCCGACCGGGGACCCATTGAGACTTCCCTCTCCCACGACTCTTTTCGCTATTTCGTCTACGCAAGGATATATTTTAAGTTGATGTCCTTATACTGAACAAGTTTAACGTTCCAAAGGGGTGGCCTCTTTGAAACCTGCGATATCCACGTCGAAGTCCGCGCGTGTCCTTCTAGGAGGCAGGGCGAAGAGGGCGAAGAGGGCAAAGCCCCCCCCCCCCCCCCCCAAAAAAAAAAAAGCGGTCACAGGCATGATTACAGGTGACTTTGTCACGTGCTTGTGGCATTTCCTGTGAAGCATGTTTTCATTGGTGCACACGGTTCCGTCACACGGTGGTGTCACTTCCTCTCCTCAGACTAAATATCTACCCTTGGCAGAAACCGGCTCATCGGTCCGTCGTCTATTGTTCTCTTAGTAGGTCACCGTTCCTTTCAAGTTCTGCTGCCATTCAGTTGGCAAAAGTGCTCCATGCGGTTGCCGCCTTAGGGAACGCAAACAGACTACATCTGGCCATTGCGTGCAAAGGTCAATGACACGCAGGGCGTAGCAATGGCCACGGGACAATGGCGGGTCGAACGGACCTATACAGTCCATAACAACTGTTCTGAATGGCGTCTCAGGTCTAGTTAATGGGGTGATAGGCACCCTATCGCTAGCTCGAGGTCTTGAGTTTACCTGGCAACTGTGACAACTTTGACAGTACTGCCTCACCTCCTTATCGATCTCTGGCCAATAAAACGAATTCTTAATGCGCTGCATTGTTTTCTTCTGTGCAAAGTGGCCTCCTACCGGTGCGTCGTGCATGATGTTTAGAACAGTTTCCCAGCGCCTGCTGGTAAGACCAGTTGCGGGCAAATACTCTGATTGATCCGGTCTTTATGAAGCAATAACCCGTTCTTGATCATCATACCGTGCATCCCTTCGTTAGCCTGCGTCCATGCCTGTTTCAACGATTCATTCGTCTGCTCTTCCTTACCAAATGATCTGTATGTGTCCTGACTTCCTGCTTCTTCCGCATCCTGCGAACTTGAACTGTTCAATAGTTCCACGCTAGCGATCTGGTCGGTCGTTTCCTCGTCTTCAAACTTTAATGCGAGTTTTTCCCCCACTTCGTTACCTTGAGAATGGAACTCCTCGGCATCTGTCCTAGTTAGCTTAAGTTGCTCATAGTCGTCTGGTGTGAGTAGAGCGTCTAAGTTAGGTGCAACTTCATCCGTTACTGCACAAAGAAAAATAAGCTTTGGGATAGTACCGTCGACAGACACGTCTACTATGTGCAACAGCACTTCTCTCAGCTCTGCATGTATTACGTGGTCGAACGCGTCCCTAAGCTTCGTCAACGCACCTGTCTCTTCTACGGACGTGGGCAGTATGGACTTTTGGATCACGGTAACGTCGGCACCTGAATCGACCAATGCAACAAACTGGCTTCTTCCTGAGCCTAACTGTACATTCCTGCTTGATTCTGTGCTACCCACTACCAGCCTTTCCTTTTGGTGGTTATTTTCCCTCAGCTCCGCCCACTTTTCTGACATTTGTTCAACCCTCGTTACATTCTTGGGTTTCGTCTCAGCCTGTATTGAGATCCTTTTCGGACAATTTCTCTTAAAATGACCTGCTTCCTTACAAAAGTGAAACCTACGCGTGTCGTTTTCCCGGGGCCCACTTGTGACTTTACCTTGGCTGCGGCCTATCTCTAGTTTCCGCATGTCTACCACGTGATGCTTCCTCGAAACTACACCAATGTACACGCTTTGTAGCTTTACTCTCTTCATAGCTCTCAGCCAGCTTTGGAAGTCCCTCCGTGCTCAGCCACTTTTCCGACTCATTGAGGGCTACGTAGGACCTCATACCCTCGTTCATGACCAACTTCATTTGGTCCGCAGCTACTAGCTGCATTAGCTCCTCAAACTGTTACTTTTCTACTTTTTACGTAGTAAACTGTTTAGCCTTGTTACGAACCGGGCCCATGTTTCGTCTTTCAGCTTAATCGCCGTACGAAACATCCTGCAGTACACCGCAGGGGAAAGTATCATCTCCAACAGCACCTTTTCCTTTAGTTCCTCGTAGCTTATTAGTTTGTCCGTTATTCCAAATGACACAGCTGTGCGAACTTTTTTGGTTAGGAACGGCATTACAATTGTGCCTTTGATTGCATCAGGGATCCCGAATGAGTGAAACATAGTTTCCACGCCATCAAACCACGATGGCACCCTGGGCTCCGAATAAGGCATAACCGTTAATACCCCTTGCATAAGCTGCGAATATTTTAGGATTTGGTCTCCACTGTCGCTAGACTCACCTCGCTTAGAGCTCGCGTGCTACGTTCTTGTGCACTATATAGTTGTAGCTCTAACTTCACACGTTCAAGCCGAAGCTTTTCCAATTTTATCTCCTCAGCTACCGAACGTTCTACACGCAGTATCCTTTCCGTACCTTCCGCCATATCTGTCGTATTCTGACAATCACTCGGTGCAATGTGTTCCTGGCTGTTAACCCTCTGACTGACTGACCTGGTCTCAACTGGCATTACATAAAGCAGCCCATGAAAGCAATCAAGGTGCCTCACCTGTTATGATTGGTTCCTCTCCCACGCGGCTCGTCTTTTCCCAGTTGTAGTTGCAGTCCTAGCAGCACCAGTTAACAGTCCACGTTGCACAGTGTGTCACTTGTCTCTCGACAATTTTCACTGCCACTCACAGCTTCTCATTAGGTCTAGAAGCTCGTAGCTGATGTCTTCTCCCCGTAGAAACTGGAACGTTGTACTGATGGCTAAAGGTGTAAACCAATCATAGTTAGATAAAGTGTTCAAACTCATTTTCCCAGATTTATAAAACAATGAAAAGTCACCAATTAAAAGGACGAGTGGACCAATGGCCGTTCTTGTTCCCTCTTTCCACGTTACACATATGGACATCCATTTCAAATAATGGTTCTGAGATGTGTGTGGGTAGCAAGACTATCTACGAGTACGTAGGAGAGCTCCACGCTTGTAGCCAAGTCAGTGGCACACACATTGTTTTGTCAAGTAAGGGTCCAGACCCCCTGCTACATTATTTATGAGTGCCACCGCCACCCTCACAGTAACATGAAAACGTGGACCAGGTGTCCCATTCTGGCTGTGGTCAAAGCTAAGTTTGTTAGGAGACGCTTCCGTTGTTTCCCTTGTACACTTCTCTTTTTTGAAATTCCGCGTAAAACCGTGGCCCATCTTACTAGGAGCTCCTTTCTATGCATACAGGACTGAAGTGCTGGACACTGTTGTAACTCCTATTTTAACAGTAGCCTCTATGTAAACAGCACAGCGGCGACATGGCTACACATCTCGCCGAGTCTACAAGGTCAAGTCGAAAGCTGTTATTTATGGAATGGCATGTAAATTATAGAATACTGCTTACCCTGCCATGCACATACAGAGCTCACTCTACCTGAGTCTTCGGCCACAATCCATGCACAATAAGTGGTCTCCTCCTGCCCAGGGACAACGTCACATTGTACTAGCTGAAGGCTTGGCATTTTGTCTGGTACGCAGTGACATTTCGAACCTTCCTACTTGAAATGTAGTTATAAGCCTCCAGAGACTTCAGCTTCTTGCACGTAAACTTGCCCTGCATGTTGGCAAGATAGTCGTGGAGTTTCGGCCACGACAGAAGTGTCAACAACTTGTCGTCACTGTACAGAAGCAAGTTTCGAGTGTCATACGGATCCTGGAGGTAAACAGCACTGCATGGTGCGCAATGCGCGTGACTGGCGGTCCCGATGGCACCTAAACCAAAAGTCGCCATTTTGTTTCCCTCCAAATGGGGTGTACAGACACGAGCAGTTGGGCCCAGGAACGGCCGGAAGCGCCTATTGGTCAACTAAGTGACGTCATTAGTGACGTTTTTCTGTTTTCGTTCGTTTGTTTGTTTGTTCTTTTTCTTATTTTTTCGTTGTTTCGAGGCATGTCAGCGGCGTTGGAGCCGTTCTTGGTTCTGTGGACCAGGCGAAAGTATTATGTATTACTACGATGAGTGGATGCGGCGACGTTTGCTGTGAGGTGTATGGGGAAAGACGCGAGTGATTACACAGCCATGACAGCCGTCGGCCCCTCAACGGTAGATGTTTTTGGTTGTGTGGGCCGTGCGCCGTGTTTATGAAAATTATCCGTTGATGGGGTGCGATACGGGAGACACATGATCCAATGACGGTTGCTGTGACTGCGAGGTGTTGCGTGTGTGTGTGTGTGACGTGTATGTGTAACTACGCGAGAGAATGTTAGCGCTCAAGTCCTAGACCCAGAAGTGATCAATCTCCCAACTGCCTCGGTTTGACAATGAAAAAATGGCTAGGAAGCAAGCGAGCTGGTGAAGATGATGCATAATGTCAAATCCCTGAGACTAGGTCTCCGAGACTAGGTAGGTTCCCTAGTCTCGGGGTTTTTACATTATGTACCTCGGTTTTCTTGCATTCCATTCTGGACTGTTGCTTAAACCTTGAAATCTCAATCTGACTGCTTGAAAGCTGCTACGGCATCAGTGCTTCAGAAGTAATCGATGTCGTATTTGAGCGAACTTCTATCCCGTATGCAAAAAAGTAAGCCTGTACCGATTTGCAAACGCAGTGACCATGTCAGCGTGATTATCACTTGATGAAGATTGTGTCCCCGTTGATCTTGATTGAAAGCACATTTCTCGTTTGTGAAAGACCCAAACCATATTAAGGACAGGCAGGCATCCTGTTTATTAGACTCTGTGGTTGTGCCATGAAGTTAGCCAAACATAATTGTTATATTCTCTTTTCCACCACTGTTGAAGCTGTCGTTCCATGTGTTACTATGCAGTGCTATCCGTGTGATAAAGAATCATCTGGCTAATTTAAACATTATCTTCAGCAGTATGCTTTTGATCTGTTTGTCTACATGCATGCATAACGGGGACAGACTCAGTGGTACCAGGTTGTACAGGCTGCTTATATTCCTGTGCAGCTGTTTCTGGCACTGAAGTCCTCTTCAACAAAGTGTAGTGCTACGAACCCTTCTTTAGCGTTATATAGTATAAGACAAAAGGCGATAGATGAATGCCCATAAATGAATTGCACAGCTGCTACAGTCCTAGTCCTATGCCAAAGTCTCATTTGCAGCTTAGCATATATGTGCAATACCATATGCAAGCCTTTTACATCACTGTAGTGTCTCATATAATGAGCATTTGTACCGCATAACAAGCACCAGCACCATATTAAATCTATTTTGACCAAACGTTTAACTAGGGACACTCTTACATGCTTTCTCGTGGTGCGGACTGTGGAAAACGTGCATTAAATGTATAGTTGACTACGTGTATTTGTCGTGGGATTTTATATCTTTGTCATAGAACCATTTTCATTATTTTTTGGCATTGCAATAGTTGATGTTTCCAGAACACACTCATTTTATCTTCTTTCAAAAATTCTCTTGTGTTCTGAATTATGTACATGTATTGGTGGTGTGTGTAAAAATGAGGCACTTATGTACCTGTGAAACTAAAGGCAAATTTGCGGGGTAGTTTCTTTCTGTCGTGTCAACATCTACGACTACTACCTAGATTGTAATTTGTGTATAGGGTCAAGAAGCAAGTCCCCATCAGAAGTAAACACTCATAATCGATCGTTGCCTTTAAAGGGGTGGTCTCAAGTACTTTATATACATAACCCTATGAAAGCCCTTTCAAGAAATCTGCAGAGATGTATTGTCATAGCATATATATCATATCGTAGATCATCACGTTGCACCCATTTCTCATGAAAACGTCAGCCATGAGGGTATCGCCTATTGATCTCTTCGTTCACAAGGGGGAGGATGCGAGGGGGGTTGCCACAGTTGTTTTCAATGGAAAAGTAGGTCGTTTAGAATATGCCCCTTTCATCTGGCCACAGAAAGAAAATTGGTGCCACGGTTCAGGGATTTCTGAATATAGCCTGCTATCGCACAGCTTCCATTGTAGAGACAAGTAAACGTTGCTGTTGCCAACACAGATCTGGGTTTGCCCATGTAGCTTTGATCAGTTTAATTCTCATATTTAATAATTGTAAACTTCTGGGGCAAGAAAATTTGCAATATGGTATTTTCAACCACAGAGAATTGAATGGTATGCAAATAGAGAATGAAACGGGAGACAGGGAGAAAAGACATACAGCACAACATGTTATTGAGGCTGGAAAACGTGTTTTACTGTCTTCCCATATTCTCCGTGTTTCGCCTTTTACCTTCTGTTTGCAATGTTACCAGCTTGTCTGCGCCCTTGGCCTTTTGCTGTTGAATGGTATGCATACCAAGTGGTTTATGATGTAGTACAAAACCATCCCTCTAAGTGGGGGCTTTAGGCAACGTGAAACCCTTGCTCCTTTGACCCATGAAGGGGCCAATTAATCTACAGATTGAACACCATTGCATTGCTTAATAATGAAATTTCAATGAAGGTGCCGAATTTCAGCTGCTCATCACATTGTAACAAATTGTGCTGCCCCTTTAAACCTTTGTGGCGTATGCGAACATGCACAAGTCTTTTTCAAAATTATAGAATGGATAATGTTCTTGAAATGGAGCAACAATGTCTAGTAACAGTGATCTGGGCCAGTATGAATATCCAATGCACTGTCGTCATCTCCCTTCAAGGAGCAGATTAAATGTTCCTTCTCAGCATGTGTTGGTATTTTCATTTTTTCACTGTCATGCTTCTGTGTTCGCTTCTTCTTGGTGGAAAAGAACCGTAGCTGTTTTTCTGCTTTTCTGTTGTGTGCAGTAGACGGTGTGGATTTTGCCGCATCCCCGTTTTGTGTGGTATCCTTCAATATCATGGTGAGCTTTTTAAATACAGCCTGGGCAACATCCTCAGAGACAGCACCAGTTTTTAGATTGCCTATGATAGCCTCGACCACAGTAATCGACTTCAGCGTGTATGGTATGTCCTGTGATGCTGCTTGTGTTTCCTCAAAATGTTTAGTTTGAGACACCAGTCTTTTGGCATTTTCTTCAGAGGACTCTCCAGTTCGGGCATCATGGAGATCTTGCTTCAGATGAGTGCTTGCTACAGCATGTATGTGCTTGCACATGTTGAACTTTACCATGTGATCATAGCAAGTACAGGTAAAGGAGTGAACACAAGCGTGGCATACTGAACAGAAGAGCTTGCAGTCCTTGCAGGATGCATCAAGCCTTGAAACTGCATATTCCAGTCCTGGGTTTGTCTGTGACTTGACGATGAAGTTGTTATCATCACAAGCAGTAATGTTTGTCTTCGGAATGCTTGCAGATGCTCTGTGTTTGGACTCGATGGCTTGCACCCGATATGTCTTTTTTCCTTTGCAAATCTTAATGAGCCTGTCGTACAACCTGTCCTCAGTGAAGCTTTCAAGGCATGCAAGCAATCTGTCAACCCTTCGGTTGGATTTACCCTCAAGGTACACATGCTTGAGGGTTTTGTGGAAGGCCTCCAGGTACATATTAGTGTTCAGACCTGCACCCTTGCGGAAACACAGAGCCCACTCTGATGGACGACAACGTATGTCCTTGAAAAGTAGTGACCGAAACGTTGGGTGTCACTATTTTCGTGTAGCTTTTCTAAGAAGGCACTGAGGAGATGAGTGAATTCTTGCTCGTCATCACAATGCAGGAGGACTCTGCAAGTCTTGTACAAAGTTGCATGCAGGACACCAGCAGGCACCATTTTATTTATTTGTTTGCGCCAGTTTTTATCCACGTGCCAGGAACATAGAAGCTTCCTTTGTGGCTCACTCATTGCACTCAACCAGCCGTTGATGTACTCCTTGGCATCATCTGACATAAACACATCTGTGTCTATTAACCCTGTTCTTTCCCTTATCTTGGAAAAAAAATGTGCCATCACATCCGAGTTCACTTTGCTTGAGATACAGTAAGCACAGGGTATCCCAGCACCAAACTCATCCACAGTTAGGAGGGTCGTCAAATGAAAATCATAGCCCGTGGTGCCATGTGTTGTGTCTGTGCACATTTTGTCTTTGCCAAATGCCGCAAGAGCTTCTGCTTGAGGGGGTGACATAAGGTACAATGCAAAGTCATCCTTGGCATGTACATTGACAGGAGTCATGTCGTTGTGCTCCTCTTGTCCTTGCTTTTTATAGAAGAGCACAGAAGAGTCTTGCCCAGAATGTCTCTTCACCCATTCTTCCACACTTAGAGTATCATTTTCATGCAGTCGTTCTTTATGGTTGACTCCATATTGGGTGCATATATTGTGTAGGCCCTGTCTTGACAGCAGATGCCTTCGACTAAGGGCAGAACCAGTTGTCTTTCTGACTGTCTTCAGTATGGCGTTCATTCAAACACCATCAGCAAGTTTGGCTATGAGAGAGAATAAACAATTAAGTACACATACCCAGTACATTATATGAGTTCATAATGGCATGTGCACACATACACACAAACAAAATATGAAAGGGCAGTATATAATATATGACATATACGAACCAGCTATGGCTGACTTCTCAGTTGCTGTCAGATTGAAATGGGCAGGATTGAAATCATGCCCAAAGTGTGCACTTTGGTAATAGACTTCAACTTTGTTTGATTGTACACAGGCTGTCATGCTTGATAAGCAAACTCTGCCTGTTTTGCATGAACCTTGGCTTTTTTGGCTCCTGTGGCCTTTGCTGCGTGATGCTTGCTGCTTTCTTGACCGATGACACTCAAAATAGTGTTTTGTTGTACCATTTGATAGCTTTTTGACACCTGTAGAGGCTGAGTAGCTGACTTGGTTGTCTGATTCCTCCTGTGCTTTCCAGCCCAGAAATGCTGGAGAAGAAAAAAAAATCTGAAGATTCGAAAATTTGAGCCATCACTTTTGCTACCACGATAACACTATTGTTGCATATATTGTCACACATAATATGAATGGCATGCGTATGTTCACTATGAAAAGTAGCAGTAAGGATCTGTACCTTGCCATGAAAGGAATGTCAGCTTGCTGTGTCGAGGTTTGAAGTGATGTGCTTCTGTGCAGTGATGCACAAGGTCCGAGAGTTATCGAAACTTTGTGTCGGTGCACAAATGACACACGAGCGTGCCGCTTTGCTGGTGTACGCCATGGACGTTTCGGCAGTGTTCAAGCATATTCTTGCGTTGGGAAAACATCTTGTCACACGTGACACGTTGAAGACGATGCCGAGGAATCCATTCAGTTTCACTTCGCCCTCCCGGGCGTTTCTCGTCTCTCCTCGAAAACACGCGCACCGCGTGTTACCGCGATATCACTGTCTAAGCACAATCCAATCACTTTTCGAAAGATTAATGTGGAAAAAATAAAATCAAGTCTAGTATAGTCAAGCCTGTCAATCTAAAACGATGGAGACTCAACGGTTACGTGGATCCGAGAAGCCGTATTCTCCTAAGAAGAGTCAACTATCGGGCGTCAGGTTGCATAGTGCGCTGTGGAACCTTTCATTGGTGTGTTTCTGTTCTGAGAGAGTCTTCTTCTGGACAGAACGAAAAAAGAGAAAAGGAGTTGTCCCCATTGAAACTCAATGTGGGTCACTGCCAATGTGTTCCAACGAAACCCTACTGCTCATAGATCCGAGAGGCAAACACTTCCAAAATGAACGTGGAATATCTGTTGTTCAAACTTTTCGAACTCTTAACTCATTAATATACACAGTGTCTCTTGTAACGTGTCAATAAATTTTATTTAAAGAGAGAAATAAAAGAAAAAACGACCGCTACTTTTCTGCTACTTGAGTTCCAAACAGGTGATACTTTTGATGTAGCACCTGTTTGTAACTCAACTAGCAGAAAAGTAGTGGTCGTTTTTTCTTTTATTGCTCTCTTTAAATAAAATTTATTGACACGTTACGCGAGACACAGGCTTTGACATGGATTATAATTCTAAATATGGAAATGCTACTATTTCATTTACGCGTGAGTGTCAACGTTTGTACACCAGCGCTGCCAAGACAATAAATGTCATAAAGAGTTCACTATATGTTGAATTGTGGACAGTGTTTATTGCAAACCACCACGCAAGTTATTTCACACGGTTACAACTCATAATAACTGTCACTACAGAGGAACGTTCATGCCTGGAGTTCCCTGCATCTCCACATTAATGCAAGGACCAAATTTTCCGAAGGTTATACACAAGTCGCACGCAGCCGGCACGCACAAACTCATAGTCACCTCAGCGCTCGGATTTCGTCCTCTTCCCTCTTCACAGCTGACGAGCAGACGAAAGGAGAGAGAGGGAGAGACGAAAGACGCCGAGGGGGAGAGGGGTATATGACAGGGTCGTTGCGTCATTGCTGACGTCACTGAGCTGACCAATGGGCGTTTCCGGCCGTTCTTGGGCGCAACTGCTCGTGTACAGACAAGCCGGAGCATGTTCAAACATGAAGTTGTGGTGTGTGTTGTTTCTTTGTGTTTGCCCATGCTCAGGCTTGTCCACTAAGGCACTGAAGATTTCTACATTTATTTGGTAGATTTGTTTGCTAGATAAAAAGAACAAATGATGACACAGCTTGAGAAATGGAATACGAGACGTCTGGCACCACGAAGGTTAAGGTGATGTCCGTCCCATGCTGAAAAGTCCCAAGGAGAATACGTGATTGTGGAGATGTACGAGATGTGCGATTCGCCTGCTCCAGTGTTCAGTAGCGATAAATACCAGAAATGATGATTACGAAGCCCGATATGCTTGTTCATGTAAAGCAGAAGACGAGTCTTGTCATGGGGAGCGTGTTGCGAAGGCAGCCTGAGCGGTAAACTGGATAACATGACAAGAGTGAGGGTGCAAGGACCGATGTGCACAAGTAGAGACTCTGTTCTTTCAATGGTGACAGAGATGAGTTCACTGGCAACATCGATGGAACCCACCAGCAGGATTATTGTCAAAAAGCTTCCAAGAAGATCATCTACTGCTTCGATGGAGTCCGAAATTCTTCTGCCACTGACGGATTTGATGTAGATGTCAGTTGAACTCGAAAAGAGGGACTAACTCGATCATGAAGTTACTCATGATGACCCATGACGAAAACCCGAGACTGGGAAAAAGACGAAAAACAGATGACACAACACAAAGTCTCAATGAGAATTGAGACTTTGTGTTGTGTCGTCTGTTTTTTGTCTTTATCCCAGTCTCGGGTTTTCGTCATGGACCTTAGCCACCAGCTCGCTTGCTTTTTAACCATTTTATCTGTATCATAATGACGTTTTCGTGATCTGGATGTAATCATGTCCATGAAATGTCATGATTCATTATTGTTTTAAAATCACATTTGTATAACACAGACTATGTAAGAAAACACTTCACGTGAATTGCTCTGCGCAGTCCTGACTCATCCCTGGTGGGATTTTTGGATGTCATTTCCATTCAGGACTCTTCGATGACCGGGATGTGATCAGATCCATGCAGCATCGTGATTCATTGTTGTTTGTGATATCACGTTTGCATACCAGGTCAGCACTGTACAAGAAAATTCAGATGAAGGTCTTTCTTACATCTATAGTCTGCACCGGGTATACAAATCCAACTTTTATGCAACCATATGTCTCTGTGGATGTTTCCATTTGGTTCACATTTCAATGACTTGGGTGGGACCACATCAATCACTTTCAATGCTTCATGGATATTAGAAGCTTCCAGTGTTCATGTTTATACCTATGCGAGCCTCAGTTGTTGATGTTGTGACATAAATTATTGCACGTATGCGCTTATAGTACAACCGGGAAGCATGAATAAGCAACTAAAAAGCTGTTCCGCGTACATAAGGGTCACACAAAAGCATGGTAATGCTCTGTGAGCTTCTCGCAGGTGATTACTTGTTGTATGCGAACACAAAAACAACGATGCACACAAGGACAATAACTGTGCCTGTCCTAGGCAGAGGATCATTCGTAGCACATAAACCAATCCATTAAAGGGGCCGTAAACAGGTACAAAAGGTGCACATTTGTTTGTGCTATGTTATTGAAACTTATGCAGTCAAAACTCCTTGCAATTACTAACGCTCAAAGACAAAAGGCGCTTGCATACTGATGAAATATTCACTGCACTCTTACGAATTTTAGCTCCGCCCCGCGCTCTAACTTTACATCATTTTGACGTAGCGCTTTCCTCACCAATTACGATCGAGTGTTCCACGTATGATTTTATTTCAAATGCGGAATTGGACTAGATGAACGTGAATCCTCTTCTATTCAAAATCTAAACAGTTTCAGCCTCAAACTGAAAAATAAATGCGTTTAATTTAGGTATCATACGCGTACTACGTTTTCTGGGCAGTAGCACGCAGCACACCACGAGCACGAATGAATATCCGGGACTACAGTTCCAGAATCTTAGGTAGGTGCACGATGGAACATCTTCATCTTCGAATGGTTCCGACAACTGGGCTGCCATACTTTGGTTTGAGCCACGCGGCATCGCGTCACCAGCTCGCGTGGCACAGTGGATAGCGTGCTGGCCATGTCACGTTGTGACTGGGAGGAACCCGGGTTCGAATAGCGTCATGTGATAGCAGCCCAACTGTTGACGTTTGCGCCAGCCGGAGATGTTGAAGATGTCATGACGTTGAATTTTGGAACCACGGAACGCAAAACGTCGTTTCACACAAACAAACTGAGCGCTCCGACTCACAGCTGATAACGAAGTATGTTTATTGGCTGGTAATTTGAAACGTCATGTGCGCAGCTCGGCCCCCCGATTGGACGGCAAAACGCTACGTTGCCACGTGACGTATGCGTGGTGGAGAGAGGCTCGCTGGTTACTCATCCTTGAATACAGTTAGTATATGGGTCAATGAGCTGGCACCAGCCGAACGAAATGTATATTTGGGTATTATGATCTACGTTCTTTCATGGGGTATCATTATTTCAGAAATGTTTGGTGGCCTGTTTACGGCCCCTTGAAGAGATTGCAGTGTAGTCTTTTTCATAATTGCTCAAATGGCTGTGGTCGCAGACAGCTGGTCATGTATTTCGCAGTCTTAGGGCATCCTGTGCTGTGCCTTCTTGCATACTAAGGGACGTCACTGCTGTCTTAATGTAGTTGAACTTCAACTTTCTGTAACTCTGACTTCATCACTGCAGAGCTTGTATTCATAGATTGATACATACTATTGCGGAGCTGTTCAGGCACGAGCGGCATAGCCGAACGGGTTAAAACGTCCACTTGGTGGTGGTGTCAAGGTCGTGCTGAAGACTGGGAGGTGGTGGGTTCGAATCCTACCACTGGCTGTGCTGTCTGAGATTTTTCCTGAGTTTTCCGGCAGACTATCCAGGCGAATGTCGGCACAGTTCCCCTTGAAGTCGCCCTGGGACACATGCTAATCCCCCTATCCCACACTTCTTCCTGTCGTCCTCTCTCCATTTGTCCACGTCAGTATTGTCGCAAAATTCGCGCTTCACCCCTATGGCGTCACCGTGTTCACTTTCGTCGCCATTTCGGGAGGCAGTCGAGTATCATGGCGAACCAATGAGAGGTGCACAGCTGTGATTGACAGGTCGAGCCCCTCGTACTTCCATTGCCATTACAACTGCCATTGTTGTAATCACCACCCTCAAGCGGGTGCTGTTGGCAAAACTGCCGTCTTGTCCTGGTTGAGCGTCATATAAAACGTCATTTTGAGGTCATGTGACCTTGTTTACATGCCGTTTTGCCGCTTAGACATATTTCCGTTGTCATAACACCAAGAGATGAACGTATTTTGCAAGCGTAAACTATGCGGTGCTTCTTCCACAACATGGTAGCCCATTTCTCCTTTGCTTAAGTACATCGCATCGGCTCAGTGAGTCTTAACGCGCGATCGTCATCACATCTTTGGAAGTCGTCTAAGCCTTATGTGCAAAACTAGCAGCACTGTGGCGTGGAAACAAGATGGCGCATGCTCGCTCTTGGAGCTCAGTGTCGATACTCTGAAGCATAGCTTATTTAGTGACTCTAGTCTACGGAGCAATACTATGCTGTCTAAAAGGGGAGGTGAAGCCACCCGGGCCCAGAACATGCATCGCGCATTCCTGCCAACAGTGGATGGTGCTGCGGTCGCCACTTCTATCTGATAGCACTTCGTCCCTCTCACGGTTCCGTGGGTTGCGGATGCAATGCATGAAAACACGTTTTATTAACAAGTCTATTATGACCTTTTAGTGCATTTAGTCAACTTAGCCAGTTAAATACACTTTGGGAGCACTGTCTAGGACACATGAGCAGTCATCTTGAAGCATTCTGATGAGTTGAGTTTCCATGCATATGATTTCCTAGCATGCAGCGACATTCAGAATATGCATGCTCATCTAGCTACTGCGTTACTTTATCGGCGTGCGCTGTCCGAATGTGAGCGAATGCATCCCTTGGCTGTGCGTGCGGCCGAAAAAAAAGAGATTGATTGTCGGGAATTGTTGGCTAGACTGATTTATGAAGTCAAGTCCACTATACCACAAGTTCTGTCACGTGTTTGTAGGAATATACTTGAGACGAGCACACATAGTGTAAGCTATCATTTATTGAAAGAGTGAAAAAGTAAAGATATGGGTAGAATGGTCACAATATTGCATAAATTTAAGATTACATGGTGCGTCTCAGCTTGAACAGTTTCGTCCTGTTACACTTTTCTGTGCGTTGTGAATTCTGTGTCTTGACAAGGAAATGAAATCTGGTGAGCACATAAAACTTGATAATTTTGCTTGTGAGAGCTACAGCGTGTTCATCACAGCCAACTACTCCAAGCTTTGTCAACTGCAGAAAGGACACAGAATCTGTGAGGCTCTCCTTCCTTATCTGTGTCACACTAAAGCAATGTGTAAACGTGTTCTCTAGTTAGGTTAGCTATATAGCCAGCAATATAAAAGATTAGCCTAGAATCACTGACTTGCTGGACTAAGTCGTTGTGCTGAATATAACAAGCGCTCAGAGTTTCATGAGCCTCAGCGAGGTTTCCCAAATCGAGCATCTCGTCAACTTCCCTCTGTGGCATTGCATTGCTGCCGGCATCACCAGCTCCAACAAGGCCTTTTAAAAGTCCAAAGGAGACATTACTACCACTTGGAGATTTTGCAAGGTTCTGAAAACTCGGATAGTTAATACAGGTCACTTTCGCTTTTTTTTTTTTTTAACTGGCGCTCCAGGAGTTTGCGGAAGCCTCATTGGCCTTATCCGAATCCCAGTGCCCAAACCGCCAATCGAATCCTTCGAATGTATCAACCACGTTTTTTGTTTTCTTTTTGAAATAGCCACCTCCGGAGTCCGCAGAAAGCCTGATTAGCCTGATCGGGGAAGCGCCAGAACCACAGCATAAAGCTCAGACATTAAAAGTTTAGAAGTAACACGGTTTTGCTTTTTATTGTTTCTTAGTTCTATGGAAAGAATTCAGACACGAGACGCAGACGCAGGACCTTCCTTGGATTCGGGAAATTCTGGATTCGTCCCATCTCTAATTTTTATGATCCCTTGGATATCGTTTGCAGTATTTGAACATGTTGATACGCGAGGTGCGTAACTGATCTCTCGGAACTCGTTCCCGCCTCGAACACCTCCCCGACCTGATTCACTCTGGCGTGGTAGCTCCTTAACTCATTCGCATGCACCATCCTGCTTTTCCCTTCCGCGTCTTATATGACGTACGTGTGCCATCTTTCACTTGCTACCACCATGCGCGGACCACTCCACCTAGGGTGTAACCTACTGGGTGCCTCACATCGTGCAACAAGACCTGCATCCTGACCGCAAACTCCTTCGCTTTTACCTGTCTGCTGTAATAGCCGGCGCAAATGCCCTGCTGATTTTCGTCTGTCGCGCGCGCAATCTCAGCGGCTCGGTGAAGTTCCTCCCCGAGCTTCCGCACGTATTCACTTGGGGCTTCGCGCAATGTGTCTGAGAAATCGACCTCTTCGGTCCAGGTATTCTTCAGAATAGCAAAGGGGCCCGCTGGTGTGTGGCCGTATAGTATCTCGAAGGGTAATGTGCCAATATGTCGTGCGGGACTTCCCTGTAAGTACACAGTAAATAGGGTATGAATCAATCCCAGCCCCTCTGCTCCCTTTTGAAAGATATATTACGCAGCATGTGTTTGAACACCCGGTTCCATCTTTAAACAGAATCGTTGCTTTCCGGGTGAGCAGGGGTCGGAAACCTTGGTGTGCACCCAGTTCCTTTAAGAAGCTTCTGTGTGAGGGCGGCTGTAAAGTTCGTCCCCTTGTCACAACGAGGGTGGATCAAATAGGAACGAGACTCTCACGTTATATTTTTTATTTGTAGTAAGAAACAAACCAAGCGTGCATTATTTTTGTACATAATCTCCCAATGTAGAAATGCATTTTTCCCAGCAGGTCAGTAGCTGCCTGAGTCAGTAGCCTGCTGAGTAGCTGCTGTCAGTAGTTGCTCACAAACTCCTCCACTGCATCATCATTGTGGACTCGTTGGCCTCCCACTACTTCTTTGAGTGGCCCAAACAGGTGAAAGTCATAAGGTGATAAGTCAGGGCTCTAGGAAAGGTGTTTCAGTGGAGTAGAGACCATTTCCCTTAATTTTGCACATGTGATGGCTGCAGTGTGGGGTCTGGCATTGTCAGGGAGGAAAATCACTTTACGTGTTGGTTGGGCACACCTTTTGCTGCTCTAAGCAAGTTTAGCCTCACTCAAAAGTCCACAGTAATATGCAGCATTGATGGTGCGACGATCGTGCAAGAAATCAATGTGCCAAATGCTGCGCTGGTCCCAAAAAACAGTTGCAAGCACCTTGCCAGCTGACAGCCGATTCTTGGCTTTGACAGGGGCTGCTTCGTCTTTCTTCCTCCACTCCATGCTTGCTTGTTTCAACTAAGGTAAATTGTGGTGTACCCAAGTTTCATCGCAGGTAACGATGCATTTTAAAAATGTGTTCCTTTCTTGTGCAAACCGTACTGATGGCCGCTCACACACGTGCAAACGTGCCAACTTCTGTTCTGCAGTCAAAGACGTGGGACCCATCGTGCAGACATTTTACTAAGTCCTAAGTCCTTTGTGATTATGAATTGAGTGCTTTCATAGCTTATGCCTACCTTAGAGCAAATTTTGGAAACCTTCAAATATTGGTCGCATTCCTGAAGATTATGAATGGCTTGAATGTTCTGCTCCATAATGCTCGTTTGTGGACGATGATCGTGGCTTTCATTTTCAACCTCGTCATGGCCTTCCGCAAATTCGTTATGCCAGGCAAACACACGCGGCCTTGACAGTGTTTGATCCCCGAACTGTGCCGTCAACCTGCGCAGAATTTTCGTCGGTTTTAGACCCCCACGAGCAAGAACCTTTATAAATATACGTTGCTCAATCGACGGGTGTACCTCTTTCTCAGACATCGTATGACTGACTACTGAAGAAATGTAACGAGACTGGCTGGCTTCTCATGTGACTACTGACCCACCTACCTAGCACGTGCACAAGCGGCAGCGTGCGCCAATCGACAGAACGTGCTCGGCAACAAACGTCTCGTTTATATTTCATCCACCCTCATACCTATCTCTTTGGGAACCCTTGTTCGACTGAACACCTCCAGAAGCGCCTCGCACATCGCCTTCGTAGTTAGTGATCTTAAACAAATTACTTCCGGCCACCTAGTGTGTTGGAAGACTACACAAATCGCGTAGTGGTGCCCATGAGAGGACAGCGGCTTGATCGGACAGATGACGTCAACGTTCACCCGCTGAAACGGCCGCTCGGGTCGCGTCAGTGGAGTTATGGGTACGCAGTCGTTTCACCTCCTGTCGGATCTCAGCTGGCAACCATGACACGATAGACAATGCCTTTTGACATCTGGCTCTATGCTTTGCCAGTAACAGCTATACTTAATGTGTGCCATTGTTTTCTTCACCTCGAAGTGCCCACCCCAGGGCGATTCATATGCGAGCAACAACACTTCGGCACTTCTAAACTGCGGGAGAACTGATTGTGTGACTACCCTTTCCCTGATCCTGTCCCGATGGTATAATGTACATCCCGCCTTTGCCGTTTCCCACGTCCCGAAATGCCTTGGCGAGTGTCACATCGCCAACCTGCGCGCTCCTCGTCTGTTCCGCTCTTTCAGACCTACTGAGCGTAGCTGCAGCAGAGTTACTCGAGTCCACATCTGTGAGGACCGCGTAAACCTTGCTACTACATCTGCTTCCCTCTCCAATCTTTCTTCCCCATTGGTGTTCGACGGTTCTTCCCAAGCCTGAGGTGACGGAAGCTCTCCTGTTTTACAGCAGTCTCCCGCCTCGCATTTGTATCACCCTTCCTGATTATCCTGCACGGCTTCTATTACGTTCTCTGAAAACTCACTGTTACCTGCTACGTGGTAATCTGTTGACCACACGCCCTGCGACCCACTAAGGTGTTCGTTAACCCCATGCTGCGTCTCCCCTTGGCCATTTTCTGGGCCACGGCACTCGTGAAGCACCTCCCAACGACAGTAAACAGCCTACACCTGCGAATAGCTCGTCTGTCAACGCGCACTGGACGGAAGTATAGCCGTCGATCCTGCATGAAACGTGACTCTGTACGTGTGACGGCGACAAGGGTAACGTTACCAGCTTTACTGGGGTCTTTTTGTTAAATGCTGAACCTAACTGAATTGACCCTGTGGGCTCTTGTAACTTCTACGGCACCTAAGACTTCCGTAGCACTGTGACTTCTGCTCCCAAATCGACAGTTGCGTTTATATCCACGCAGTATCCACGTTTTGACTATTCCTCGATGACCCCGATGTGCAAGTTGAATAGCGCGCTTCTGGAGACCAGTTGGTAGGATCAGGCGTGTACCCCGAAGAACGAGGCCTTCGGTTGTTGCGGTCAGTTCGTGCCTTACTGCTGTAAAGGCTTTGAGTTCAGGCTGCAACCAGTCATTACATGAGGGCTGCTTCATGGCTCTCACAAGTAACTGTAGCTGTCGATCAGGTTTCGTTTGTTCAGCAACTTCCTGGACTGGGAAAGCCTCGGGGACGCAGTAACGTTGTATGAAGCTGATATATTCCTCTGGAACTTTGGTGATCCTCCCATGTGTTTGCCCCAGTGGTATAGATTGTCTGGAGAGATAGTTGGACAGGTTACTTTTTCCTTCCATCTGTTGGACGTTGAAGGTGTTCTGCTGGATACGAAGGGAAAGGCGATCTATCCGAGCGGATGGCAATGACCTGGGATTCCCCAAGATGCTGACAAGGGGCTTGTGGTCTGTCAATAGAAGGAACTGAGTACCACGCAGATACAGCTGAAAATGCTCCATTGCCCATACTGCTGCAAGCATTTCCCGTTCAATTTGAGAATATCTGATTTCCACCGGTGTGAGTGCTCTGCTCGCATAGGCAATAACTGCAGCTTCTGTGCCCTCTCTTTCTGTTAGAATGGCACACAGACCGTGTGGACTAGAGCACTGCATGGGCCCGGGCTTGCCCAAAAGCCCGGCCTGGCACGCGGGCTCATTGGGTCCGCTCATTGGGTATGGGATATTATGGTATTCTCATCTGAAAACTATCACTTTTTTATACGTGATCATGCTAATTTCGTGTAATGGGTCTGGATTTCATACGTGCACTCGCACACATTTGGGGACGATTGGTGTGATGGGTGTGCTGAGAGTCGAGTTAGGGCCAGTCAGAGGGTCGAGTCGAGACAAAGGGTCAGTTATGTTAGGAGGTGGGACATATTTCGTTCGCGTGAGAGTTCGAGAAAGGGGAACTAACACCGGTGCATGCACAATAGAGCGGAGATGAGTCCCTCTTGAACCGCAAGGTACATACATATCGCCCACACGCCGCTGCGAGCTGCCTTCCCAAGCAAGCAAGCACCAAGCACAGAGCGGCTTGCCAGCAGAGAAGCACAGCGTTTGAGTGTACCTCCTCACTCTCCACGAATTAGCTGCGTCCTTTTTCACGCTGCGCTATGCTCTTTAGTAAATCTAAATACGCCTCCGGGCCTCGAGAACACATAGAGCAGAGGCGGGCTGGGACCGGGCATGAGCATGGAAACAGTCGGACCCAGGCTGGAAATCTATTAAAGACCTCGGTAGCGGGCCAGGTGCGGGCCGGAGCAGCCGGGACTGGGCCGTCACGGGCCTGAAAATTAGGCCCGTGCAGTGCTCTAGTGTGGACTAGCATCAACAACTAGCTCTGTCTCCTTCCATGGGTCGAAGTACGCCAAGGTAGATGCCTCGGACATAGCCTGTTTGAGACTGTCAAAAGCACTCTGGTGTCGCTGTGTCCATTCCCATGGAGCATTCTTTAACGTCAGTTCCCTCAACGGTTGTGTGAGGTTAGCAAGGTTTTTTAGAAATCTTCCGGAGTAGTTTACCATTCCCAGGAGGCTTCTCACTTCCTGATGGTTAGTTGGCGTTTCAATCTGTAGGAGAGCCTCAATCTTTCGGGGATCTGGACGAATTCCTTTCGCTGAGAAAATCAGCCCGAAGAAAGTCAACTCCTGCTGATAACAGTGACATTTCTTTTCGTTGAGTGTTAATCCTGCCTTTTGAGGTCTATGAAGGACAGCGTGTAGAGCAGTGTCATGCTCCCGCTTGGTTTTCCCAAAGACTAGAATGTCATCACTGACATTTAGCACATTTGGAATGCCATTGAGCACTTGCCGAATGGTGTTCTGGAAAATTTCCGCGGCGCTGCAGATACCAAAACTGAGACGTCTGTAGCAGAACAAACCAATGTGTGTTGAAAAAGTCGTTAGTTGTCTTTACGGCATGTCCAACTCTAACTTGTGGTATCCATTCTTGAGGTCTAAGCAGGAAAACACTGTTGCTCCATTCAGCACAACGATGATATAATCCATAGTTGGGCATGAGTGTCGTTCACGCTGAATGGCTGTGTTAACCACACGCATGTTCACACGCAATCTGATCTCATCGGAGTTGTGTGGCCTGGGGACGATCACTACCGGGGAGACCCACGGTCTTGGACCTTCCACTAGTTCGATTATATCTTCCAACAGCAGGCGACAAAGTTCTTGTTCTGCAGCCTCCCTCAGTGCAAAGGGTATGCGGCGATGTGGTTGAGCAATAGGGGGTATGCTTTCATCTACAAAAAGGTGAATCTGTTGTTCCTTGAGCTTTCCAACTCCTTTGAAGAGGGTTGGGAATGACTCTGTGATAGAGCAGTGCTCTGTGTTCTCCTCAACTTGATAGGTAATGGAAACGAGGCCAAGACCGGATGCGGCGGTAAAGCTGAGAAGTGGTGCACAATCTCCAGGTGCGACTAGGAGGTCTTCTTGAATGATCTTATCCTTGTACCTCAATTTAGCAGAGACTTTGCCGAGGAGTGGTAGTGGAGGCTTTGCCCTGTACGGGAACACCTTGATGGTTGTTTTCTCAAGGCACTTGCTCAGACTGCCGTGTCTAAGGTCTTTTTCATTGATGACAGACACTGTAGCACTGGTGTCAGTCACAAAAGTGATGGGATTGTTGCTCATAGTCATAGCTGCAAAAGCATATTCCTCACTGCCTGAACTGTCCTGGTCAACTACTTGGACCGTTTCTTTTGACGAGCGACACACCTTAGCGAAATGCGAAATGACCGCTTTTGTGGCAGCTATTGCATGTTTTCCCCCATGCTGGACATCCTGTTTTGCCACCGTCGTGAGGCCATCTTCCACCACAGTTGTGACATTCGTTCGACGAGCTCTTAGGCCCTGTAGTAGTATCTTGCTGTGATCCTGCCTTTGTCTTTTGATTAGGTTTCTTTGCCTGATGCTGATCTCGCTTGCCTAGTCGATGCACTGGTGCACTGTTATCAGGGTTTCTTTCAATTTCCATCACGTCACGTTCTATGTCCTCGAACGATCGACCTTGTTTGAGTATGTCCGCCAGATCAAGGGAGTGGAGCATCGCATACTTTCGAAGACGAGACAATGTCGTTGTAAGAATTAGCTGGTTCTTGATTTCGAAGTCTACGTTTGTTAAGTTGCAATGGCGTGACAACTGTCGAAGACACGTGTAAAATGTGTCCAAGCTCTCACCTTCGTTTTGCTTTTCCTGCCGAAAACGGTAAATGGCGAAGGTCGGATTCACTTGAGGGGTAAAATAAGGGTCAGGTTTAGCCTTTGCTGCCTCATATTCTGATGTGGTTTCCTGCGATTCCATAGATGCCGCCTCAATGGTGGTGGATGCAATGGATGCATTTCGCGTGTTGGCCTCAGGGAGGGATCGAAAAATATCGTACACTTCCTTTCCCATGTAGTGAAGGAGAAGGACTTTCTTGCGCACATCCTCCTCGATGTCGCACGCTAGGATGAAGTTCTCAAACCGTTCAACCCACTTCACCCACTCTAGGCCGATACTACTGTCGTCAGTTGCTCGGAGATCAAAACTCGGAAATTGCAGGAGCGCTTGCGCAATGTTGTACTGGGTTGGTGATCGCAGCTACTGCTAAGCATTGTTGCTTGTCTCGCTGGTGGAGATTTCTTATCGTCATTGTGTGGACGTTGCTGTTTGTTAGCATCCCACTTCTGACACCATTGTAGTGTACTAGTTTGTAGTACTTCTAGTTACTCTGGTTCAGTTAGAGAGATCGGCAGATGCGTCCGGTCGCCATATTATTTGTTTGTAGTTCATTTATTATCTCACTCAATGTTGCCAACCGAAACACAGACTTGGCTAAACACGGCCTTGGATACTACAGTTCAAACGTGTCACTTCCGTCGAGATACCAGCGAGATGCCTACCGTCTGCCTCATTGCGCATGGCGAGCAACTCCGCAATTTGGAATGTGTCAAGCCAATCATCTCCCTCTCTCAGTGTCACGTACTTGAGAGCGTCGGGCCCTATAATTGCCTTTAGTTGATCCGCGACGAACAGATTTTTCAGCACCTCCAAATCCATAATTTCTCTCGCCTCAATGTAATACGTGAGGTAGCTATTCAGTCGTCGCATGAACAGCTTCCAGCTACCGCAGTTTGTCTTCGTCAATGATAGGAAATACGCTTGGACACAGACGTAATTCTTTCAGCACTGCCAATTTAATGGTCTCAAATTTGAATTTGTCGTTTTTGCTCATTTGAGAACATCAGCAAACCCATCCAAATGGCCACCACCGGATAAATCAAGTGCACGTGGATATTCTCTGGCATATTGTACCTCTCAAACACACATTAGACCATATCAAACCACATGGGTGCCTCCGCGTCTGCCAGGAATTGTGCCATGCAACATCTTTGAAAAATGTTTTAGTGTGTCAGAATATTCACTTTCACCTCCTGACAGTGGTATTCGGACACCTTCCTGTATGCGAGCCACTTGCCCAAGCTCTGCAAGTTGAAAATGTTCAACAGTTGTTGCATCCTTTCTTTTTCGATCGCCAGTTTGGTTTGCAAGTCCGTTTCGGCGATATCCGTAACATCTAAACCGTTATCCACCCTCATATCATCACCTTCGTCTCCCCATTCTTGCACTTCTTTGTTGAGGGACCCATCACTAATCATATACTGATGTGGCGATACCCCCCAAAAATACAAAAAGCTGTGCTCACAGACTTCACAAAAGCCCTTGGCTACACACTCCGCTGCAGTCTTCTTTTATAGCTTCTCCCGCGCTGCGTTGTTCCTGAAGCTCCCCACCGATGAACTGTCGCTGTCCTTGAAGATGTGCCTGCAGTTGCCTCGTAGCCAAGCACGCTTCCCAGCACTCCCTTGTCGCTGTCTTCATCACCGGACAGGCGAATTTTCCCTCGGGGTGCTCAGTTGAAGAACGGTGTTTGAGCATGTTCACCAGTGAAGACCTAACAGGATCCTGTTGAATGCGCCAGTAGAAATTGATGAGATGAGATGAAGTTCGCCAGCTGCAGCCCCCGACGATGATAAACTTGGAGGAATTGTTGATGATCTCTTCCCTGTCATTGTTCCCGCGCCCGGTGGATGCTGGGCCTGTTACCTGTCTTTACTGCATTGGAGCCATGACTGAAGTTCCTGTGATGTACGAGGGATTTATTTACAACTTATACTTACAGAAGTCAACTATAATACATGACCGAGGGAAGTCGAGTAACTTGACTTTCTGACGGAAAGTCTTGACCTCCTCCCAACCACGCTGTCCAGCTCAGATCTCCTTTTCACCCTCTGCGCCCCTCTTAAGGGTTACAACTTGGGCTACAGCCCTAACTTGGGACCACCAATCGAGCAGCCCTGGTTTAAACTGCCTCAGCCCGTGGTTGGGCTGTTTGAAATTTTGACAGCAGCAGTTCCTCTGAATTCTCCGCCCTTCGCTCTCAATTTACGAGTAACTGTCCCAGCTGTCAAGTCAAGCACCTCTTAGTTCTGAGCAGTGCAGAATCTTCCTTGATTTAGTGCCAGGGGAAACATCTGTCCATATCGCCACTGAAGGTGACCTTGGCGTCAAATCGCGCCTTGGGGTAAGTGCCAATATTATGGGAATCCCTGTAACAGGCTATCCATTCTCTTGCTGCCATTTATAACCTGGACTTGGAAAATTTCTGGCCATTGGCAGTGTGATCACTACCACCCAGTCTCTGCCCAACAGCATTAGGAAGTTGTCATCTGTTAACAAGTGGAGTGGCAACGTTCTTCTGTGTTGAACCCAGTCTGCTCCAGCAGGTTTAACTACGTTCTAGGTTGCTGTCTTGGGGGTTGTGATGTCTGTTATATCGGGGCAGAAGTTTTAAAACCTACTGACAGACATAGTTGAGGCAGCTGCACCTGTATCAACTTCCATAAGTGTAATGTCTGCATCATCTGTGCATAATTTCACTTCGGTGGCACTGCTAATACAACATGTTCTGCTGTGGTTCACGACTGCCTGCTCTAAAGTAGTCTTCGATTCATTACTTTTGCATTTGCCCATTGCTCGGCATGTTTTTAATGAAGGTCTTATTTTTTACATCAATGGCAAATTGCATAAAGGAGTCGGCACTTGTGGTGTGGGTTACTCACTGCTACCACACCCGTGATAAGTTTTCATTTCAAACCTCAAATCTTCTTGGACTTGATGCTTTCTGATTTCGTAGGCTTTTTCTTGCGTACAGCATTAACCTCTATGCTGCTATGTAACCTGGACGTTTCATCTGTTGTGGCCTCTATGGCTTCTCGAAGTGATTTTGTGGGAACAAACTAAGGTCATCAACTAAGGTCAACAAACTACTGTGTGCCCATCCCCGTGGTGCCATCTCTCGTTATGCTACAGAACTAGTCTCAGAACCTTTTTATCGCACCTCATATTTCTGTTGCCCAGCTGTTCGCCACAAAAAGGGAGGATTGTTTTGTTGAGGTAGCACTAACAATTCCAAGTACTGTTCAGCTTGGCAACACTTCTGTAGCAGGTACACGAGGAGACTCCAGTCAAAGGTGGCTGTAGAAGAAGGGGGTGGGGGTGAGAATTAATGTTTGGAGTAGCAGAACACGTCAGGAGATGAGTTCAATTTCTCCTCTTTTTTTTTTCCTTGCAAACAAACAAACAAACAAACAAACCCAGCTCTTTTTCACAAAGTACGAAATCTTGCTTCCCGGTAAACATCTTTCACACTCTGCCTAGGCATTCTGCAAAATGCCTAGGCATTTTGTACCTTGCCAAAGCCACTTTGGGCAAAACATGAAAAATGTTTCTTCTCTGCAGTAAACGCTTGTTGGTGAATGAAAACTCTAATTTTTGTTATTTTTTATTTGGTCTGTATTTTTTGGGTAAACACACGACCAAAGTAGGCCCAAGTAGACTGTGCAGCCGTCGTGACTGACTCTGTTAGTTTCAGTCTATATTTTCTTTTTGCGTAAACACACGCCATGGTGGCGCCACAACGAAAATAAACAGTGTTGTACTTTAAAAAAAAACAGCAGAATGGATGCAGAGTACCAAAGGGGTAAACTTGGAAAAAGGGGGAGTCGTGATGTTTTGAGGCGAACGCTCTTCATCAAACGTGGAGAGGAAACAAAAAAGAAAGGAAAAAGGGGGGATGATGCAGAAGTTGCAGTGAGGTTATAGTGAGCAGTTGTACGAATGTGTGCCAAACCTGCATCACATGTAGGGATCCCTCGCTATGTCAAAAGATGAATAGGGGTTCCTTGGGCTCACCAAGTTTGAGTGCTACTGGTGTACACTATTGCTATGTCAGAGGTCTTTACTACACCTAACTGACTTCGCCCTGTACATTTCTTGTGGTTTGTATGAAAGTGCCTGTTACGTAATACATATCTGTGTGAACAGTTCAGCAGCTACTACTTCTTCCTCCAGGTTGGATACATGTGTTGGTGAAAAGAACCATCGTGCTTTCGTGTTGGGCCTCGCTGGCTTGGTCGTCTCTCTCGTCTATGGGGCTAACCTGACGCTGACCACAGTGTGCTACCCCAAAATGCTATGGGGCATCATTCTAATTCCAGAGTCCTGTACAGATGTCTACGAGGATGTTCAGTATGTATTGCTTCCATTGAGTTATACCTTGTAGTAGAAAAATGGCTACTGTGTAATTAATGGGTGGTTTTCTCTGACAAATTACTAGTGAAAATTCGATTTAGCTTGTATTTGAGCGCTCGAAAAGATTGTTTTTGCCGTACTTATGCTGCTGCTTAATCATTTAAGCTCCCAAAGAAGAAATGGAGAGACTTTTTACTCAGCCACTGGTTACTAGACGTGCATTACACTCTAAAAATTCGAATTTCCTGTGCCCTTATGAAATGGTGCATAGAACGTTGTGATTACACCTTGTCCAAGAGCTTCTGGGATTTGAACTTGCTTACAAGCATGATTTGGGATTTCAATACAGGAAAAATAACTTCAAAAGGTACGTTGATGGAAATGCATGTACGCGGTGACCACAGTTGGTAGAGTGTACTGGAACCCAGATGAAGAAACAGGGAGACTGTGGCATGCTGACAGAGACATAATATGTGTAATCTAAATTTTACGTTCATTTTTTATTATGCAAAAAAAAGAAAAGAAAAATGAGCGGGCACCCCTCTGGGCCCCTGCTCTGTGCTGGGAGTACTTTGCATTGCCTTCTACTGTTTTTGTGAGCCACCCTCAGCTCTGGTTCCTTGCTTCCCATGGTCATTTTCCGAGAGAGATGGAAACCTGATGCATCAATAATTCCGGGAAACAAAACATTTAAGTACACCCAGCTATACAGAAACAAACTCTCTTTCAAGCTCTGTTAGGTTTCAGGTTTTGGATGCAACTCAAACATAGTCTTGTGCTACTCTTTCATTTGCATAACAATTTGAACCCGGAAGGTGACTGAAGTTTTGTCTCGTAAACAGTCTTTTTGAGCCCTAACAGAGTGTGGTCAGTAAGCTGAAAGGAAGGAATTCAGCATACAGTGAACCCTTGTTATTATGACCATGGTCGTTCCCAAAAATTTTGGCCATAATGCAGAATTGTCATATTAACGGGGGGATTCGCAGAGGTTTCACTGCATTGTTCCCCAGGAGTATGGTCATAAAGCGCGCATGTCAGATTATCGGGGGTCATATTAACGTGGGTTCACTGTATACATCTTGTAAAGAGAAGCAAAACCTAGATAGTGCAATAGCTTCTTATCAAGTGGGAAAACTCTTCCAGATGATATATCATGAGCTACATATAAACCTACAATTGTTTATGGTTATTTCTGGGCTTGTTAGGTAAAGCCATCTGCACATAGACCTTATACTTGAGGTAGGTTATTAGTGGTTCTGGTTCACTGTTTACTTGTAAGCAAGGGGTAGAAGAGGACGATACCTTGCTGCTGTAAGAGGGACGCTTGAGTTCATTGCCTCATTGTATTTTCTTTGTTTTACAGTATAGCCCTGTGCTACGTGTGCGGCATCTACGCCCTTCTCTTAGCGTGCCCGGTTGCCCTGATGCTCCTCCAACAGCTGTGGTTGATTTCTCTCAATACAACCATCTATGACCTGAAGAAGCATCGAATAGCTGTATATAGTAAAGGTCCATGGAAAAATTGTTGCGCTTTCTGGCTTCCAGATACGTGATAGAAGTGTGACGGAGGTGGCCTAACATGGTGCTCTGTACAGTGTGAACTCTTCTGTATCGGAGCCCTTGGATTCCTGTTGTTTATGTCCAGGCGCATAATTCCTATGGAAGGCACGATACCCTCACTGAATATGTGGCCGCTGTTCAGCTGAATGGATGTATTGCGAACACTCCGCTGCCATATTTATTGGAATGCGTTGTTGTACTCTCCAGTGGTCACATCTATCGTACAACTATGTGCTAGTGCCCCACAACCATGTGCAGTTTTGCTGTTAATTTTAAGCATATTCCACTTGCAAGAGGACCGCAGTATCCTAATCAACTATGGATCAGAGGCATGATTATTTTGATGCATAAATCCATCAAGTATTCCATAATACGCTGTTACATTGAAAACACAACGGTACTGTAAAAGTAGAAATTTTTGCGAGGAACTAATTTTCGCGATTAAGATTTTTTTCGCGAATTTAAAGTCCCACGAAATACACTTACCGATGTCATGGGGAAAAAAAAGCTTCGAAATTCGCGACCAACAGCAGACGGCACTCAAGAGTTTCGTTTTGGAGTCAGTGATTTATTAGCGCATATACAGCTTTATAGCATTCAATAGCTCTCTTACATTCACTCTACATGATTCACGATGCTCCCGATGATGCCGGCCTTCGTAAACCCGGTAATAATGTCACTCTTGCGGCTTTCAAGTTGCTTATAGGCCTCGATGAGCCACCCAGCATGTATGGGCTTCATGACACTGCTGCGGAGATCAGCTTTCGTGAGATCCCCCGACCGCCTGTCCATCAACACTCGCACCTGTTCGGCATACCATCCTGTGAACAGGTTCCTCATAGTCGCCTTAAAAACCTTGTTCACGGCGAGATCGTTTTGCTGCAGTTCACCTGTGCAGCTTGCAGGGACGAACACACACTTGATATTATTGTCCGAGAGCTTCTCAAGAAAACTCTTGGTCCTGTGCGCCGCGAAAACATCGAAGATGTACAGTGCTGCTTGGTCAGAATTCCCACTGGCTACTCGGTGGCCCTCAATGTAAGGCACCAGGACACTGTCTACGAAGCGCAACATCGTCGCCTCGTTGCTCCAGTGGTTTTCCCGAGTTGCCAAACGTCCAAGTTCTTGGGGGAATGCGACTTTTGGGTGACACCTGTCTGTCTTTCCAGCGTAGATTACCTGTGGCGGGAGCAAATGACCGGAGAGCGTTGTTGACATCAGCACCGTAATTTCTCTTTTGTCATCCAACGCTTCTACGCCAACTTGCCTGGCGCCATGTTCTTCCATTGTCCACTCACCCACTGGCGCTAGTTTCACTCCAGTCTGGTCGAAATTGATGACGAGCTCGTCAGGAATCCCCAGGTCAGTCCTAAGGGTAGAGATGGCCTCCAGAAACTTCTCTTTCATCAAGCTGAAGTCCGCTGGGAGCTTCCGAGCGGCTTTCGTTGCCTTCCTGCGAACAAATCCCAGGCGCTTCAAGAAAGACTTCGCCCATGGCTTGTCGAGAATGATGGTTCCACCGTATTCCAGCAAAAGTGACGGTTTCCGAGCCCTGACGATCCCCAAGGCAGCAGCAACGCAAATCTGTGCATTAACAACGCCATCAGATGTCCTCAGCTCTCGAATGTACGCCTGGACCTCTGCATCGAGTTCCCCAAGGACGGGCTTGGCTCCGCGAGGGTTACGGGGAAGTGAAGAAAGTTCTCTGATTGCATCACTGTGGGTCTGCTGACACTTCTTAAATGAATCCTTTATCGAGCGGACAGTGCTCTTGCTGACAGGTGTTCCAAGTGCCGATGAGAATTTCGCAACAGCGGCTTTGTTCCCATTTTCAATAGCGAACCCTGCGATCTTGCATCGGAGTTTCGGCGTGTTGTTCTTATAGGATCCACGCTGATGCTTTCGATGCTGCTGGTCGGTAACTTCCCGGGATACTTGTTCATTGCCAGAAGAAAATGCACGTCTGTCCCCTGTTGTTATGAGCAGTGCGGTGTCCGGCAGTCCGTGGACATACTCGCTGGGAGACAACGGTGGCTGAGGCGATGCGGGCTTGAAATACCGCAGCAGAGACATGGCACTTGCACACCATGGAAGGAACTGACTGACTGACTGAGAAGTTGCTGTCGTCACAGTAAGAAGTTGGTAACAAGGATGACTAGCACAGGGTCAGCGGGACACTGGCCTATATTCCGGCTTAGCACCCGAGACGCTTCCAGGATTCCGGAGACCGCCATGAACTCCACGCCACCGAGTTTCGGGAACAGGAGTTGAGGAGCTCACAACAAAGGCGTCAACCCTCAGGTCTGCCTTTTGTTAATGTACGGGCATATTTCCTGGACGACAGCAACGTGTTGCACAAAAGCGATTAAGTTTCGGGAACAGAAGTCGAGGTGGTCAAAATAGAAGGCGATAATCCGCTGGAGTGTCTTTTTGTAGGCACGTTTAATCCCCTGGTCGGAAACGGGTTGTGACACAAAGAGACCCGGAATCGCGAATTTAAGGTCTCGCGAAATATTCCTCGAACGGGCCCTGCGCTGGATTCGCGAATAATTAAGACCGCGAAATTAACAACTTTTACAGTATGTATGTCTCAACTACATTTATTTATATTTTTCGGTTTAAACGTTTAACGTAATTCCAGAAGCTTGCATATCATATCTAGAGGTGTGAGTGGGTGCAGGTAGGAATTCAATGTCGCTGCGGGTTGCTGGTAAAATGAGGGTGTCCCACAGTGCGTGTACTGATAGTGCAGGTGAGATCACATTACCGACATCCCCTAAGCTAACCTTTCGCGACCCTAACTTGTTCATCCATTTTTGCACTTTCCCCAGGTTTCATCGAGAAAAATACAAAAAGTCAACTTTTTCGCATAACTCACGGTGACTTGACCTTTCACCGAAACAAATGTGGCTTCCACTTGGATAGCTGACAAATTTGACACCAAACATTAAGCGAAACAGCACGCGTTTGTGGAAATGCGTTTTCTTTCCTGATTTGTTTCGCTCTGTTATTTGTGTGTTGAAAATTCAGTGTCTTTGTAGGATGCGGGTAATTGCGGGTGCACTCGCACTGCGTCTGCAGGTATTGCAGGTGTACCTGCATCAGACTCCGTGGGTTGCGTGTACAAATTTACTTTCCTGTGCACACCTCTAATCATCATATTGGGAGTGTGCATGCCACACGATTGGACCATGTAGAGAATGCCACTGTGCACATGTTGCACTTATATATGTTATACCACATATACAGTGACATTGTTCATAATTATTTGCATGTATTGTTCAGTGCATGGAGACAGTTCACCTGGAGGAACATAAAGAATTCCTACATTTTTGTCGTTTAATTGTTTATCACATACGCCTCAAATTTTGCAAGCCCTTTTTTCTTCAACCTGTGCATAACAGTGGTATTCTAGAATGCAGGCTTGCAGGCTAACATTTTGAGACTACTGCCAAGTGGCCTAAGGCATGATGCTCATTTAGTCTGACATTTAAACATTTACCATTCTGCACATGCTGCTGTTTATTCTGCACATGCTCAGCATTGTGTTGCGCCGCTTTCATGCGTCCTTTCCTAACCGAGAAGTATTTCTGATGCAATAAATATTTTTTTAGAAATGGTGGTACCTTATGCACATGAACTTGCACATGCCTCCGAACTTGTCAGTCTTATCCAAGAAGCTGCACTAACATATACTGGTGTACAAACTGTGCTGTGATACCATGTTGTTCAAAACTTGTTTTCATATAAGCAGATCAGGCAATCGCAAAATTACTGATGCACGTTGTTCCTCTGAGCCACAGAAACAATATTTTTCCCATATAACTGACTTGGGTACCTCTAGTAAGTACAGTGAATCTTGGCTATAACAGCCCCACTTATAACGAATTTCCGGTTATAACGAACACATCGTAAACAACCGTCAATACAGTGGACTCTCGTTAATTCGAACTCGAGGGGGCCGCGGTATTTGTTCGAATAAACCGGAGTTCGAACTAACGGGAGACGCTATCCTGCAAGGGGGTTTGGGCGCAGGGAGCCCATGCAGATGTGTCGCGACGCACTTCGAGTCGTATTTTACGTTCGTGATACCGGTGTCACTTCAAGACGCATTTATATTGGCGTAATTCAAATCGTTACTGCTGCCGACCTCCGCCGCTACCGTCGTTACGTTCCCGATACGGCGGCGAAAACTCCCAGAGCGTCACGGCCGCGCGTTACGATTTTGAAGGAAATACAGGACTTATATGTTCACAAGAATTCACTTACAGAAATTATAAAATGACTTAAGGTTCAAAGCAGTCAGTATTTCGCTCTTGCAACTTTCTTTTAGCGGGACTGTTAGCATTGACTCGGAGACAAGTTCAAGAGTGGCATCCGCATTTTTCTCGAAAGAAAAATGGCGCACTGTCATATCCAGCGTCGATGCTACATCAGATGCACTTGGTAGAGGCACTGGATCGCGAGACAGGTTCGTGACTTGAGTCGCCTGAACTCGCCGGCGCTAAGCCGGCGCACGCGGCGTCGATGATGTCTGCGTCAGTTAAGAGCCCAGTCTCCACGCCGTCGTCTCTGCTGACATGGTGCACGTTAGGGAAATAAACGATGTCAGTGAACGGGTTGTAGAACGATATTGACAGTCGCGAAGTCATAAAAATGAGTGACGGCACACGCACACACCTCCTCCACCCTCACGAGGGTCTCAAGAGGAAGAGAGAGAAAGAGGAGAGGGACAATGCAAGCGTTCGCGTAAACTCCTTGCTGTCGTGAGGAGGGGAGAGCGTCCTTGAACAGCGCAACATGCGGAAAGAGGACGGGAAGCGTACGGAAGGTCAATAATGAGGGAGATATGGGGCGCTGTGACCAGTTCCCGTCTGACGCGCGAGCGCTGTTTGTTCGAATTATGCGATGTATACGCTCGTCTGTTTGAATTACCGGGAGTGTCTCCCCATTGAAATACATGTGCTTTAGACGGGACTCGGACGAGTGTTCGAATTATCCGGTGGTTCGAATTAAGCGATTTCGAATAAACGAGATTCTACTGTATTAAACTCAATGTAACGAGACTCCACTTGTAACGAATTTCAGGATATAACGAACAGTTTCCACGCGACCGTCAAGTTCATTATAAACGGGATTCACTGTACTTTGCTTGGTGGGAGTAGAAAAATTTTGCAGAAAATATGCATATTCAGCCAGTGCTTGGTGCAGTGCAGCTACTGTTGCTTTTGTGCCATAATGCATCCTCCCACCATCATCCCATCCCAAAATTGCTGGGTTCACATGTTGGCACATGCTAAAGGGATGGCCCATGTGATATTTATTTCAGTTTATTTCATACATGTAAAAGGTGACTTCATGTGTAGTATCTGATGTTACAAATGTTTACGATGAAGAGTGATCAGGTCAGATTCCAGATGCTTATTATTGTTATTTATGGCATATTCAGTGAAAGCACATATTCAACATTAGCTACATTGCTTATAGATAAGCTGAGTAGTGTTTAGAGGCTGGCTTCCTCTTGGCTGCTTCTCTGAGTGATAATTGACTATTGTAGTACGTTTGTGATATGGTGATATAGGTGATCAATTCCAGACTGAGCAAATAAAAATTTTCACAGCCTGCAAGAAAGTTGAACATGTTGTAAAGCTTCGAGTTTTGTGAAATGATGTGTACTGGATAGAGGATACAAAGTTAAAGGGACTATCGGGTCCGGAAACGTGTGTATGAGACCGGTACAGTAATATTTTGCACCACTGCACAGTCTACTTGGTCAAATTTCCCTTCCGGAAATACCTTACATATTAAATAGGAGTGTTATAGATTCACACTGTCTCTACACCTAAGGAAGCCCCGGCAAGAGTAACATCATAATTTACCTGATCAATAGTAATTTATGCTTCTGTGTGACATGACCAATGAAAATGATTGGGTCTCTGACATCATCATAGTGTAAAGTTTCTAGTGAGTGTAAGAAATGATCATGATAGTAGATATAGAATAATTATTGCTTGCTGTAATTCTGTTCTTCAGAGATTGATTGAGTGCTTGGTTATGATTTGATATGCTTTGATATCGCTAAGTTTGTTCCACTGATGTCAAATGACATGAACATGGTGTAAGATTTGTACTGAGTGTTTGATATGAGGACTATTGCTAGCTTTATGATAGGCTTTGATATCTAGATTGTTGTTGTACTTGAACTTAAGTAGAACTGTTATGCACTGTATGATTCTATTCCACTGATTTGACTTGAAAATTTGTATTGAGCGTTATGCGTATGATACATCGATAGAATAATTATTGCATGCTTTATTTATTTATTTAGGAATACTGTTGGCCATCAAAATGGTCCAAGCAGGGGGGGGGGGTGCATAAGGACAGAAGAACACTAATGCGGCATTACATAACATATTCAGCTAACGTAAACCTCCACAACAAAACAACATCGCATATACATTATATACATCACATGTAAACAATATGTAAATAGGTGCACGATGCCATGCAAAAGGGTGTTACAAGTGTCACAGTCGTCGATGTACCGTAATCAATGGAGTAACTGGGTTGGCTTCAGATTACGGGAAAAAGAATAATTTTGCTGTATTTTTAAATGAACAATAAGAGGTTATGCTAGCTCTGATGGCAAGTTGTTTCAAGCAACAGAGCCAAAATAAAGGAGAGAGAACGAGCCAAGGTTTGTCCCGGGGATTGAAGGATAAAGTGAAGTATACCAACCCTCAGGAAGCAACTTGTATGGTGGTGTGTAAGAGTAAGTGAAGCGGACTTACACAGCATTTTATGCATGAACAGAACAACTTTGTAATGGATAAGAGTGAGACTATAGATGTCCAGTATTATTCTTAACCAGTGAATGCGAAGGTAGTGGAGTGACGAGGGCTGAGCTGCATCATTATGCGATGTGCTCTTTTTTTGTATCACAAAGTGGATTCAGGTTAGTGCAGTAGGTCAGGCCGTAGACCTCGAGGGCGTAGGATGAGTGTATTCGAGTGCCTCAGCAAACCATTAATAATCCCTGAGACACCCCGACAAGGTCGCGAACGTCCCGATTTTCTGGACATTTATGGGATATCTATGGGATGTCCCAATAAACAACAGATGTCCCAGGTACGTCTGAAGGATATCGATTTTTAGATAATTGAATATCCCATAAAAAGCAGGCTGCAGATCCCAGGGAAATCTACGGGAGAGCCACGAGATCCTAATGTAACATACCATGAATGTCCCTGAGTGGAGATTCAGATTCTCTGGGATATATGTAAAAAGCCCAGGGATGTCCATGGGCCATCCAGGAGACCTTATTTTACCTCTGATGTAACGTCCATCTCAGACACAACAAAATGTCCTGGGGATTTCCATCGGTCATCCGCTAACGGAGATTGCAATCGCCGTGGGAGAAAGCTATTTCCCTTAGGGACATTCCGCGGATATACGAGTGGCCGGGGTTCAAACCTTCCGTGGAACGTCCGTTCCCTGGTAATACTTGTATGTAACGCGTAGCTACGTGGATATTTCACTGAGTTAGGCCGCGTACCCACATGCGGAGAATCTGCGCGGAAACGCGAACGTGGTAAACTCTTGCCGCTGGGCGGGAAAAGCCACCTCCGCTTTCCGCTTTTTGGGGATCGCGCAGTGCACGATTTTTAGCGGCATCCGCACATGCTTGGCCAATCAGGAAGTTAACGGAAGTTGCATGCGTTCTTGTTTTCTTCTGGCCTCCCGCACGGAGAGCATTGACGGCGTCATTGACTGGAAGGTACGAGGGTGGTTCCATAAGTTTCCGGCCCGACCAACTTTTAGTAGTCATAGAGACGAAACAAGTGTGTCACTTTTCGACATAGTCACCTTTAACTTCGATGCACTTTTGACACCTTTCAACCAGCATTCTTATACCCTTGTAAAAATAGTCCGAAGTTTTGTCCTCAAAATGCTGGAAAACTGCCTCTTACCCCTCACTATCGTTTTGAAATCTCAGTCCTCTGATGAGATCCCTCTTCAAGTTTGAGAACAGGAAGTAGTCACTCGGCGCCAAGTCTGGACTGTAGGGTGGGTGGTGGATTTCTTGGAAGCCGCGCTCCTTTAGTGCAGCCTTGGCAACAGAAGCCGTGTAGACAGGGGCATTGTCCTGGAGCAACCGGACACCTCGACTCAACCTGCCGCGCCTCTTTTCCTTGATGGCGTCTCTTAGTCGGTGCAGGAGTGAAGCATAATAAGTCGCATTCACTGTGATGTTCCTCTCTTTGAAGTCGATGAGGAGGCTCCCGTGACAATCCCAAAATGTTGTTTCCATGATCTTCTTTGTGGATTGTGTGACCTTGGCTTTTCTTGGGGGTGCTTCTCCTGGTTTGCGCCATTCCATCGACTCCTTTTTCGAAAGGGCATCATAGTAGAGCACCATAGTCTCATCCCCTGTGACAATTGACTTCAATATTTCTTCTTTGTTCTCTTGACAGAGCTCCAAAAACTCTTTCGCACAGACGACGCGCTGTTGCTTTTGAACTGACGAGAGAAGTCGTGGCACCCATATCGCACTGACCTTTTTCATGTGAAGGCCCTCGCCGATGATGCGAAAAACGGTTGTTTTGGAAAGCCCCAGCGTTTCTGAGATATCCTTCACCTTCCGACGCCTGTCGCTCAGCACTTCCTCCTCGACAAGAGACAAATTTTCTTGTGTCACCACTTCCACTGGACGACCATCGCGTGGATCATCTTCAATGGACTCTCGCCCCAGTCGAAACTGCTTAGCCCAGTCTTTTACGGTTGTGTACGACGGAGAGGCTTCCCTGTACACGTTGTCCAGTCGCGCTTTAATTTCGTCAGGCGAAAGTCCCTCTTTTGTCAAGAATTTTATCACAGCGGGGTACTCGATTTTTTCCATTTTAACTGAAGAGTGCACCCTGGCTGTTTGAAATGCCGCTCTCCAACCGACAAAAGCACGGAGAGGGTTGAGGGTGGTGCTCCGGCCCTCCAACAGATGGCGCCACGCGTCCTTAATCGCATTTTCAAATTCGCGCGCATTTTCTACCTCGGGCCGGAAACTTATGGAACCACCCTCGTATGTCGCAGTGATGCTCACGTTTTTCAACCGGCGAATAAACCTCTACCCGAGAAACGTCATCATGACTTTGGTAGACACACCGAAACCAAAACAGATCGGAAGGGGAGAACTGGGCTCCACGAATGGGCGATTGTTCGCTGCCTCGTATTGAAAGAAAAGTAGGACCGAAGGTCGCGTCCTTTTCAGAGACCGTCGTAATCCCCTCAAGACTGGCTTTCGGGCGCGACCTTGTTCGCCACTAGCTTTGAACGTAGTTCAACTCTACCAAACTCATGGCGCTGTCGAACATTATGACGTCATTTGTTTACAAACAGGTAGAGGTCTATTTATGAAGGAAATAAAATGTCATTGCTGATTATAGGCCTGTTGCGCTGGGCCAGGTGGCGCTGCAAACCTTGTGTGTCGCGGCGCTAGTGGCGACTTTTTCAACACACGGCCGCTCCCTAGCAGACGACACTCAGTCTACGCTGGCTAACTTTGTGTGGCGTTATCATTTATCATCTGTTTTAGGGACAGAAAAAAGTCGAAAAGATAGACAAATTCTTTAAAAAAAAAGTTGCTGAAACACGTGTACGATGGGCGGCACGATGTACATATGCAGAACGTGTGTATGTCGCGAATGACGCTGTTTCTTAGGGTGTTTGGTGTGCTTCTCTGGTGCACTGGGGGTGCCAAAGTATAAATTTCATTCTGAGAAAAATCCGGCTTAACAATAACGAGGCAAAGATTAATTCGCAGGGTGCTTATCGAATTCAATGGGGACCTAACAAAACGTTCGTCGTTATAATTGATGACAGTTGAACAATAATAACGGGACTTCTAAAAGAAACGCAAACTGTTTTATGGTTCAACACACAAATAGTTGCTCTTTCCTGGAACCTTTGGTTGTGTTCTCCGCGTGCCGAATGTTCACGGCGTTACCATGAACACAGAATAAACAGCTATTGGGCAACGCAGTACCGGTGATTTCGAAGCATTTTCGGGAACAGCATGCAGCGTGAGCGAACTTCTCGACTACTTAGATTCAGAATCAGCTATCATATGTCCACCTCGTTCAAACAGACGTCTATAACTTTTTCTGATATACGTACGGAACCAGAGGTTGTGCACGTATACATGCACGAGGCTATATTGTATGTGTATATATGGAGTTTCTGGAGACGATGATCTAGTGAAAGAATTGGTAAAAACAAGTGAGCTGGTGAGTGTAATTCATGACAGTAAGACCCTGAGACGAGGGACGACGAAAACAGACACATACAGATGTTTACAAACTCTGTTATGTTGTGTGTGTCTGTTTTCGTCGTCCCTAGACCCGAGATCTTACTGTCACACAACGACAATTATCCGAGGCGTCGGCTGCACAGTCGACTTTTAGTATAAAAAGCGAAAAAAATGCAAAGCACATACAAGAAGACGAAAAGTATATCTGGTCAAAGTTTGTGTGTTCTATTTCATTAGAACGGATGCCGATATTCGTCTACTGCAATAATTATACTGGAATATTACATAGCCGCAATGCAAGTCTATGACTGAAAACGGTAAACCGCGGCAGTAGTCAGGAATAATTATTTCAGGGCTTCATATTTTAGGAATTAGCTAGATCTGGAGTACAACAAAGATACCGCAGCCTGCATATCGCTGGCAGCCGGAATAACGCTGCCAGTCGGAGACATTTCTT
The DNA here is from genome assembly GCF_037126465.1 of Ornithodoros turicata. NCBI lineage: Eukaryota > Metazoa > Arthropoda > Arachnida > Ixodida > Argasidae > Ornithodoros > Ornithodoros turicata. The sequence continues at coordinate 28,605,341 of NC_088202.1, read as the reverse complement.
TCGGGGACACCTTTTTCGGGGGCTTTTCTTGGGCGGGCAAGTTATTGCGGTAGCCATCTTCTTGCTGCTATGCGTACGCAACACTAGTTTGCGATTTTTAGTAGAGTTCGGTTCCATTCGAGCAGAGTTCGATTTCGAAAAAAAAAAAAAAAAAAACGGCGAACTCTGACGCGTCCTACCCGTTGCTATCAGTTAACGCATACGAGGCGGGAGCGGCCGCGTGTCGCTGCATTCCGACGGTAGGGGTCAGAGTGGCGCTCCAGTCGCTCTCCTCAAACTTTAGCGCAACAGCCCTATAGAGCGTTGCATTAAAATAAAGTTGCTTTTTGGGCCGACACTGGAGTAAAATTTGGGAGTACAGGTAAGAAAAGTGTAAGATATTGACTTGTGTCAGGAAGTTGAAAACTAAACATTGTTCACAAGAAAAGAATGCGCTATTGCCACAGCCACAGCGAGTGAACCCAAAGCCTGCGTTTCTTGCGTCTGCGATGTTGATTTTGGAAAAGCTCAGATATAAGAACGGAAACGTTTACTACAAACAATAGCTCGACTTCGCTGTCGTTCGCCATCTTGTCGAACACTGTCTCAGAAGCTCTCGCTGTGGAGAGCCGCGGGCGGAGCCAGTATAGCTGGGGCGGCATGCAAACGCGTGGCAAGCGGCAGGCGGTCGCGCACATCTCTACCGCATGTGGGTACGCTGTACAAGGTATATCTAAACTGGTAGCGAAAGCAAGCGAAAATACCAAATCAGACCCATCAGCAAGGCCACCAGCAAGAGGCGCGAGCGATCCTGGGTGTTGACAGTAGAGGTACGGTTGTAAACAGAAAAGCTTTACAACATGGGCGTGTATTGTGTGTGTACTAATAGGTTATTCATAATTTCAATGTAGAAAAAGCTTTCTGTTGCCCCGCTCGTGCACATATACGAGATCATCTATCACTCCAGTACATATCCGTATCCTGCTCCTTTGCGCATGTGTCACAGTTGGGTCTGTTTATCCGTGCGTCTCTGTACCCGTACCGTGTGTCCGTGCATTGTAATACGGAGTTCGTACACTCTTTAGGTTAAACAGGAAGCGACGTTCACATCTCCGTGCTGTAAACCAAGATTAACACGAGTGAACAGATGAATACAATGATCCCATGTTGCTGGGCCCGCGAAAAAAAAAATTTCGTCATGGGACGAGCGGCCATGATGGTGTGAGTGTTAGCAGGAACCAACTGTGTACCAACGATGTCGTGTTTTGTTGCAATGGGCCTATAACGGCCACTTATTGAATAAACGCAAGCGTCTAATCACTAGGTGAGAAATGGGGGGGGGGGGGGTATATATAAGTTTAGTAAACAGGAGGTGGCGTCCACGCAAGGAGAGGTCAGCCAGACCTATGTCGGCTTGCTACGCCCTGGTGGAGCAAAAAAAAAAAAAAAAAGGAGCCTTCCTAATTTCTCTATGGTCATCACGATGCGTTTCTGTTTGGAGTTTTCAAAATCTGTGATAACTATGTATTTGGAATTGATATGATTCATTAAATCTGATATGCTTTATTTTTCTGTGTTCTCGTCTGGTATTGTTGACTGGGCGAAAAGCGAATACACGGCAAGCGAAGTGGGCCGGGCCAATGTAAACCTGCATGGATAATTATGCACTACTTATTATTCATACTAGTGACGTCGTCTCTGACGTCATTTATTTACAATCGTAGTAGTCCGCGCAACGGATGGATGGCGCTGACCGTCTCTGTCATGGCGTCATTCTGAAGACACAGGGGCCTATGGGAGTTACGCTACCTGTTTAAATATACCTTGCGCTGTACGCAATGGACCTTTTCCATATTCGCGTTGCCCCTGGCGGCGGAACGTCGTGTCTTTCCCCACAATAATGGTGACGCTTTACGAACTGGCACTATGGTGGCTAGATGAATACTGTCTGGTGTGAGGAGCGCCCACAGCCTCCTACCCGACGGAGCGGGACTCTTGCGGAAGACGGCCACCAGGCGCGCTGCTCCACGGATGTATGCTAGTTTCTGGGCGCTCTGGCTAGTCCCCGGGCGGAATTCTTTCGTCCGTGACATATCAGAGGGTGGTATAGCGACGCTGTCGCATCTTTGAAGTGCTTTATTTTACGTTATCGTGGGCTGTGCACTGTTTCTGTGGAATGGTGAACCTTTAGCAGACTTCTGACGCCTCTTCATCGAGCCACCATACTGGCACGTACGTTGCGTGGGAAAGTAGCAAGAGAAGATTGGAAGAAGAATGCGGAAAGAGTGAAAGCGTATTGTACTCACTACCAGACCTCAAACGTCCGCGTAACCTTGAAACCGATTATCTCCCCACAATGAACATGACAGTCGCCCGCAGATGTGTTCATGGCGATGTTTTCCGCTCAAAAATGGCGGACTCAAGGGCTGGGCATGCGCATACGCGTTGTCAGAAATGGTCCATTTCATGCTACCAAATCAAAATGCAGAGATAGTTGATAGGACCACTAAGTCCACGAAGCTTTAAAAAGATAAGAGAAAATATTTCCATGGAGCAGTAGTGCAACTGTTCGCAACCAAGACACGGTCCACCATGCAGACCGCGTTAAGAGGAGAGCAGGCGGACTTCTGCACCTCCTCACCGTAAGTACGATACAGATACAGATACTATACACGTCTAGTTTAGTAGCTTCCGCGAATTCGAGAGTCCTGCTCGGTTCTGATACAAAAGGAAGGGTGGGGTGTCTAAGTTCAATTCGATTTCACATCATTGAAGTAAGAAATTGTTTGGAGTAGTAATTCACAGGGGTGTTACGGCTACGCCAATTGCGCCATTTTGATAGAATCGCGATTTTTTGCGCCACCTTGCGCCAAAAATGTGAAATCGAAGGAAATTGCGCCAAAACAGCAAAAGTCGATGAAAGCTGCGATGCGGGAACACGCGAACAAAAACGGAGCTTCGCGCTCAGCAATGAAGCCAGCTTTAGCGGGAAGAGAAATGTCGTTGTCGACTTTTCCATTCTCTCTTACATCTTTCTCACTCACTCATTCAGACGCGAGGCAGGGAAACATCTAATGTAAACGCCCAAGAATAAATGAAAATCAAATAACTCGGTTATTTGAATTTTATTGATTCTTGGGCATTGGAGGCTTATACGTTTGTGTCACCCATGTTTGTAGTCTGCCTCGGCTAATTCTCCTCGTTACATATATTCGAATATAATCGGTTTCAAAGAGGTATTCGGATTCCAAATTCGAATATAGGACATCATATTCGATTCGGAATCCGAATAAAATACACAGTTATTCGCTTCGATATTCAAGAAGTCCCAATATTTACTTTATCGTTACCTTATCGAGATAAGGGCTCCCGGTGGGTCATACACCAGCAAAACGGAAGATGCTACTAAAGGCTTCGGCGTGGAGGAGGCGACCATCCATCGCAGTAGTAGTCGTTCGCTGTTCTTGCTTGTTGGCAGAAGACGAAAACGTTTCCTTTCCTGTTCCTACGCGCTCAAAGTTATTGGTTAACATTTCATTTCTATCGTAACTTCGCCTTCGCTAAGAGCACGATCCCTCGGTATTCAGGGACCGTGCTAAGAGGAAGAAGAAGCTGCATACCTTCCATTCGGGCAGGACGTGGATGTCGCTGCAGCATTCGTTCTTTGGTGATCGCTTCGCCTCCCAGGAGTTCGCTTACGGAACCGTGTGACTCGAACTTGGTGCATCCGAGGCTCAGCTTCTGTTCCAATCAAGACGTGAGATATTCCCGCTCGGTCCGATATGGCGGTAGTCGTCGGCTTCATGCTCAAATTCTCAGCAGCGTCATGGGCCATACCTGGAAGCTTCGCAAATATTTTGCCCGATTATAACTCCTTGGCACCTTCTGCGCAAAGGCTAGAACCATTCTCAACCTCTGGCGTCGCTCAACGTGCACAGAGGAACCAACATGACGTCTTTATATCCAGTCGCGGTACGAATGCATGGCGTCCCCACAGCTTCCAGAATTCCAGTACGGAACGCAATAGGAAATTTTTTGTACTGTACATAAAAAATATCAAGGACCTCACGCATGTAGGAATACACGAGCCAGCGAGAGCGACGACGACATCCCGTTTTGGAATAATTCATCTGGGCAGCGAAACCTTCAAGGTATCAGATTTCATGCGCAGTACTGACGCGCTTTATCTCAATGCAACTATGGGGGATCTTAACGTCGACGACAAGGTAACGTTTTCAGTGTCTGCAACCTTTGAACGCAATGCCTCATTCAGATGGCTCGTCAACGGCCGAGGTTTCAGCGAGTACAGCGTACTACGCAATGAGGACATTCCGGGTTTCAAGAGGGAGAACACGACGTTTCACAGACGGGTTAGTCTCCTCCAGGTGGAACACTTGCTCAAACTACCAACAGACTCTGGCAGCTATAACATCACCTGCGTGGTTAGAGTTGACGGCGATACAACTGTGGTCAGTCGCGTCTTAGAACCGGAGCTGACAGATGATTGTCCCCCTGCAAGATGCGGCGATCGCAACGCTCTGTGCAATGACAGCAAATGCATGTGCGCTGATCCTTACCCAGTCAAGCTTCGGTCGGCTCATACAACGTGCCGGTCAAGTTCATTCATAGAGAAGCAGTGGCCGTGCACCTACGATGACCAGTGCGTGTATCGAGCAGAGAACAGCGTGTGCACTAACGAAGGGTGGTGCTCCTGTAAGCAAGGTTACGGGAGAACGAGTCAAGGTAAATGCGCTGAACTGCACGGTGTAGGAGCCTCTTGTGAATCGGATGAGGCGTGTAAGCCATACGGCGCAGTCTGCGTCTTGAATCATTGTATCTGCAGGTACCTAGACGTGGAGAAGGGAGAGCGTTGTTTACACCCTCCAATCAAGCCAGCTCCCCATAAAATTCCAAGCAGTCTTTCGTCGCGCCCTCACTCTGTGTCGACTTTCCTAAGTGTGCTGATACTAGTTGAACTATTTGCTTTGAGATTATTGTTACGAAGGGTCTAGAGCAAGAATTCGGATGTACGGTTACGATAGCGATAATAAAGCAGCGATGACGGTCATGTTTATGGTGGGTCTGTACCCAAAACGATCCTCTTTTCGTCGTGATACGCATGCTCGAGAACGTGCCGGAGAGGGTGCTACGAAACAAAGCAAGGAAACAGAGAAACGAAAACATTGCTCTAGGAAAATACTTTTTATATCGATGCTAGATACCAGCATGCAGTGGCCGCAGCTGAAGTATTTGAGTGGCCAGAATGAGGAAATGTTCCGTATGCCTACTTCCACAGTGGCCTGTCGCTGAAATGATAGAACGCCAAGAGCCTCTGAACTTGCGGGTCGTTAGTGCTGTACGCTCTTGCACGTACACAACCTCTGATCTCTTTCGAGTCCAGGACACTCTGGTACAGTGCCAAAGTACGGACTTCGTATTTTCCGGACGTTGTGCGAACTAAGTTGCGCTCAGAACATTTCGTAGGTGTGTTTTAAGGCGGAATCACTTCTTCAGTGACTGTATGGAAAATTTTTATTCGCACACGCCGCGGTAACAACGCGGAACACCCTTGCGAGATGCATATCAGAGTGTCCTTTGTGTCCCTCTGTATTTAGTGGTGCTTTTTTAATGCATAAAGATGATCCAGTGATTTTTAACGAATTAAAGTTAGTCGTATTTTGAATACATGGCGGTCTACGCGAACCGTGAAAAGGTTGCTTCTCTGAACGCTCACGGCCTTGTTGTCCACCAGAAAATGGTGTTACTGAAGTTGTACCTAGGGAACTCAAGAAACAGCTTCAGTGTAATGTGGTTCGTGAGTGGTGTGCGAAATTCTACAATGTGCATTGCCGTCTGCTAGCATGCTCTGGACTGTGGCGCCACCACCTTTCACCTCGATTGGAGTAGGTGTTCCTCAGCTGAAATTTACTCCACGTTCTTTCTCTCACTTCTCCGCCGTGGCGAACGGGGTTCTGCAATATCGCGCCAGTCCTGGATACTTCGGTTATGTGTTCTTGGGTCGGCACCAAACTGAACTTGCGCCTCGCAGCTGTGCTCTCTGTTCTCAGGCGAACCGAACCGAACCGAAAACCGGAGCCGAACCGGAATTTTTTCACGAACCCGAACGGAACTGAACCGCTATATTTTCACCGGCCCGGAATTGAACCTGAACCTGAACTAAAGAAAAATAATGTTCCGAACCGGTTCCAGAAACGATTTAGAGCGATTCTGTTTCACCTTTGGACGCGAATGCCCTCTGCTCTACCTAAGCACGCACGCATCGCGGCCATGAGAACAACACGACGAGTCGGCACTGCTTTGCAGGTTTCATATTACACAGCTCCACTTAACGAGGGATGTCGCCAGTGCGAATTTACACTTTCTTGAAATTCTGCTAAACATCTGAAGCTTAGTAACCCTGAAGTGCTGTCCTTCTTCGCAATCTTTTACTTGCGCTTCCTCTTTAGTGGTTTCATAACGTAGACGATTGGGCAACATGACGGTCTGAGGTGAGTTTTGTGCAGGTACCGCAAGAGGCACTACCGCTGAGCATCCATGTGCGACATCGTTTAGGTCAGTAGATGCCGGGGCAACGAACAAACGCGGGCGTGGGTATCCCGGAAAGAAGCGCGTTGACTGAACAAACACGAAAGGCATTATGTGGGTTCCTCAGTTACTAAAATACGTCCCTGTAAAGGCCGTGCAAAGCAGTCATCGCTGCTGCGGTCGTTCTTTGGTTATCGGTTACAGCTCGTCAGAAACAAATATGTTGCGATTTCTTTTAAGAACAAGTTGTGTTGTGTTCGTTCGGGCGTCGAAGGAAGGATTCACGATCACCACAAAATCAAGATAACCTTACTTGTGCGTCTGTTTATACAACAGTATAGTATTTTGTTCTGTAAGACCAGACTGACGTATAAAATTGCGAAGCAGAAGCTGTCACGCGCGACAGTACCACCGTTTATATACCGCGTGATGTCAGTGACTATTGTTTTTCCATTTCTTCTTATTTCGTTTTCATGTCCTTCGCAGGTCCACCATTCGATACACCCGATGTACTGGTGTCTTTTGTAGAAGATCTCGCGTTATGTTCCCTACACTTTAGCTTATTGTCGGAGAGTGCGGATGCTTCCCTCACGATACACTAGCTGAACCGTTATGAACCCGTATGGAACGGGTTCTAACGGGTTCCAACGGTTATTCTTTGCGATCCGGAGCTGAACTGGAACCGAATCGAAACTTCTGAACCCGAACCCGAACCGAACGGGTTCTTAAAGCACGTTCCCAACTGCTTGCTTTTGCTAAGTCACTTGCATTGCCTTTCAAACTAAAATACGATAAGCTGTTGGTTGATAACAAGCGCTATCGTTTTAACGAGAGTAACGAACAAATTGAGGAATGTAAATAGCAAACATTTCCACTTGCAGTATCGGCGCCCCCGCCTGTTCAATCCACGCTTCCTCTTTCTGTTGTGTTTACAAACATTAGAAGCCTTCTCCCTAAACAGGAAGACCTGTCAAACATCCCAAGCAGCACAATGTACTGAAAGTCGAGTGCAATAGGGGTGGACGGGTAGGTGGAAGGCCTTGAACAGGCTCGTGAAGCTGAAGAACATTGATAAGATACATACCGTCCACCCCTATTGCACTCGACTTTCAGTACATTGTGCTGCTTGGGATATTATCTTCTACGTAACTGAAACCTGGTTATCGCCAGGCATTCTTGATACTGAACTTATTCGCGACTTCCCTCACTTTGTGTTTTATCGCCATGATGGCGAGGGTAGAAGGGGCGGTGGCGTTCTGATAGCCGTTAAAGAACACGTGCCGTCTTTTTGTGTACCAGTATCTTCAGCATTGGAGATAATTTGGATTTCCATCGAGTGTTGTTTCACTAATTTATTACTTGGTGTGTGTTATAGGCCTCCAACCTGTATCGATAGCTTTGTATCGGATTTGCAAGTTGTCATGAGTGATATTGTTGCACGTTACCCAACCCATAAATTGCTTTTGCTCGGTGATTTCAACTTTCCTGCTGTTCACTGGGAAACACTTTCTATAAAACCAGGCTCAGTTGCCATTGCAAGGGATTTCTTAGATTTCTGTGCTGATTTCAACCTTAGCCAAATGGTTACTTTTCCTACTAGAATTTCATCATCATCATCGACCACTCTCGACTTAATCCTCACAAATCATCCTGACACGATTGCTGACATCACTTCACTTGTCCCTCTCAGTGTTCACCAGGTTATCCATTTCTTAGTGTTGGTCACGTTGCCTAAGCGACAACTAAGAAAGGAAGTAATACGCAACTACAACTGAGCTGACTTTCCAGCCATAAACGAAGGTTTGTCAAACTACCTGGATTACTTTGTCTCTACCTTTTCCACTCGGTCCGTAGAGGACAACTGATCTCTTTTCAAAGACAAAATCACTGAGCTAGTCGAGAAACACATTCCACTTCTTACCATTGTCGTTTCGTCGACAGCTCCTTTGTTCAACCGTACCATTAGGTTCTTGTTAAATAAAAAGAAGCGGCTTTTCAGACGGGCCAACTTTCTAAATACTGATACTACTTGGAAAAAGTATAACTCTTGTGCATGTGCATACAAGAAAGCTGTTCGTCAATCCAAAGAAAAATTCTATGGTCAAGACCTAGCTACGTTCATCAACACTGACCCCAAAAGGTTTTGGCACGCGATAAATCCTAGGCATACCCCCGAAGCATCCTTGACAGGCGATCGCGGCAACAAGATCCCTGAAAATGCATGCCCGAATATATTCAAGTTTTTCGCCAGCGTGTTTACTTCTGAAGACACTAACGACCTGCCATCCCTTTCTATAGGGTGAATACTAAACCGATGGGTTCAATTGCTATCTCCCCGTCTGGCATTGTGAAAATAATTGAGACACTTAAAACTTCGTCATCGTGTGGTCTCGACAACATAAACTATAAAATCTTAAAAGGTACGAAGCAACTGTCGCACTTATATTCCAGCAGTCGCTAGACCATGGCTACGTCCCTCATGACTGGCGCACTGCAAATGTTATACCGCTTTATAAATCGGGCGACAGACATTCCCCTCAGAACTACCGTCCGATATCCCTTAAAGGGACTGTCGCATCCGGAACCGTGGTTACGAATCCAATACCAATGTGTTCGGTACACTACCACGAGCTTTTTGCCAAATTTTCTCCTTCCAAAACGGACCGGGTGATGAGGAATCGAATTTAAAAGATCCGGTTTCGTTTTGATCCTCGAAAGCGCCAGCGCGAACAACATCGCGTGACGCAAGGTCGAATCTGGCTAATCCGCTGTGCCGCATTTCACCGATAATGTGTACCTGGATGAGAACATCATGGAAGTGCAACTTGGATTGACACAAAAAAGGAACGAATTGAAACTTGACGCCGTTCCGACAGTGTTCCACGAACAAAGCGAGCCAGCAACTTCGACAGTAAGTCACAATGTCTATGTAGTTTCCCAATCGGGTCTGTCACTCTTGCGCGTGAGTAACTTAGCAGCAAAAGACGAAATCGGTACAACGTAAGGTATCCCCTAACCTATCATTAATAACTAGATAAATAAAATACAATAAACAAGTTCAAGTGATGTCATTCATATGAACGTGATTGACTTTTCTCGTTGTCGGACGCGTTATCATGAAACTTTCACTGTTACTGAACCTGTGACTTTTGTGGAATGTGGTAGACATGATTGGTTTTCATGTGTGTTACAGCTGCAGGCAGTTCGACAGGGTCAAGCGCAAGTGGTACGTATATTACTTAAATACATATAATGTGTTTACAATTTTTGGACACAGAACAATTCGCAAACTATGAACCCCGATCACTAAAAGGAAGAACTGACGCTGTTTGTGTGCTGGTGTTAGAAACAGGCACTATACAAACAGTACCTCTGTCCGTAACATAAGCGCCATAACCCACTTCCCAGTTACCTTTTATCTCTCTGTTTGTGAACTGTTTGTGTGCTGTAGGGCGGCGGTTTTTGCTGTTGTCGTAGCCAACTTGAGGTGCACTTTTGACGTTCTGTGTTATAGAAGGACCAGGTGCTGCTGATCAAGTCCCATCCATCCATGAAACGGCATCAAACAATGTACGTGTGTGCACGGCAATTTTGCTGAGAGACCTGGTTTTTACACTAATGCCTTTACGACGCCTCTGACAAATTAGGATCTTCCAGAACAGTGCTTTCTTCATCCAAGTTCAAGAACTAAAGAGAATGACTTCATGGCTTCTACTGACATCTCACAGCTACATGCCAAGACAAAATAACTTGACAGCAGGAAATGAAAAGAAAAAAAAAAGGTCCGTTTCAGGTCCACCCAAATCTTTGTGCAGAGGCTGACAACAACAACGCTATTGTGAGATGATGAATGATGCTGATGCAGCGTTGAGATTAAGCCCTTGTTTCCTTTTTTGCAATGCTATACATTACTGCTGGTTAAATGTAAAATGATGCACCTACCTCCAGACATTAAAGGGGCTACCAGAGATGTAGTGTCAATTCAACAGAAAACCTGCATGTTCTACGAGGCACTGTCACATAAGCATTGGCCAAATTTGCTGTCCTGTGAGCTTTGATAGGATATGCCGTAGATAGTAAGAGGCCTCTTACTGTAAAAGGGAGGTGCATTAATCGAGTAGTGGGGTCTGAGGCATGAGGGCCATTTCAGGATGTACTAACCCTTCTAAAATTTTACACTTGGTTATGCCCAGAGATCGATCCAGATCCCCCCCAACACCCCGAGTTTTTTTCCTGTGTACCACTGTTATAATGAAACCGTCCAATTTACTGTCCAATCGTCCCGTTTTCATTGCAATTGAAGTACTTACAAAACTGTTTATTTTATTTTTTATTTTTGTGAGTCCCCGCTTCAGATCCCAATGGACATTGCCAGTGTGGTGCACGCTGATAACTGTCTGTGCATAGCAAATAATAAATATCTGTGCGTGAAGAGTTGGATGTGGACTTGTGCAATGGCTCTTGAATGGACAACACTCAGTCAACACAAAGATTTATTCACATTTGCGTAACTTATTGCCTGTCATTATAATAATTATTATAATACATAGACAAGAGGTAATGCTCTGCCAAGGATCTCTGAAGTTACAGTCTTGAAAGCTGTTTTCAAGACAGTGGTGCTAAAAAATTGGATCAATGGCAGGTATCAAAATTTGTTTTGCTGTATCAAGGCAGAACAATCTTCCGTGGGAATGACAAATTTTGGACATTCCCAGACAGATGTATCACTTACTATGATAATGAGGTGTAACTGTACCATTAGTGAGTTATGAAACGTTACCTGAAATTATTTGACGTGTTATATCCCTCACATGCTATAATACTGCCAACGATAAGAAGCATTACACTATCATTAAAAGTATAACTGTCACTTATGGCCAGGTAGTTTATTGCTCCTGCCTATTCCTTTGCACTTCTCGGGATTACTGTGGTAACACAGATTCTGTTTCACACTTCTCAATTGGAAACTATGCAAGTCTATTATGGTGTAGGTGTGAACAGGAAATGAGGCACACTAAAGATGATAGTCCTGATAGGACCAGGATGGAAAAACGTTGGCGAATCATGCGGACGACACACCCAGGTATCTGTCGTCTGTTTTTCGGTCCAAGGAATCTCCAAACTCAGCTTGTAAACACACAATAAGCAGTGAACTTGACGTAGCTGTAAAAAGAAAGGACACTTTCCTAAACACGTAGCATAGTAATTTCCTGACAATCATTCTAATTCTAACCCGGCCCTTGAGTTGCACAGTTAGTGAGAGCCTTCGTAACTTTCATGGGGCATTCGTCGTGTGTGCAAACAACGACGACAACTACGAAAATAAGGATTGCTCGACGTGCCTATCTATCGTGGGCACAGTAGGCGAAGACTGTGATCGTCGCTGCAATACTGCGGTAGATACACCACTAGAAGTTCTGGCCGATGACAGGGAGCTGGGAACAAAGTGTGATACGTGCGTGTGGTGCGTGCCGTCATTGCACAACTCTACCACTTCACCAGCACTGCAGCATATAGGTACTCATCCAGTTCCTGAGGAACACAGACGCCGCACAAACACTTGGATTGTTTCCTGCGTCGTAGTGTGAATGTCACGGGATTAAGTATTGAACACTCCGATCATGAACGTACCTAAATCAGTGGTCCTGAGGCTCGTTCTGTTGCGCTAACGCAGCTGCGGCACGTACATCACCAGCGACTTGCAGAATAAGCGGATCCGTCGAATATGGGCCGTCATCAAACATGTATATTCGTCACGGGAGCTATCACTAAAGGCATTTGAACAGCACGATTCGCCACTTCCGCATTCCGAGTCCGCCATCTCCGTAGTATGTGCCTTCGCCTTCGTCTCCCTGACCTTGCTCATGCAAGCTGCAAGCCGCGGGGACTCCTCTGGCTCGCCGCGTTCTTATTGGTCAGATTCCATGTGACGTTGCTAAAGATTCTCAGCAGGGAGTTCCGCTTGACGCCCGCTTCCGTCGTCTGCTGTAGCGCCGCTTACACACGAATTATGCAAAAAGTATTCCGTCGATCGGAACGGGACTTTCGGAGTCATGGTCAGTGAAGGACGGGGAATCTCATTTCACTGTGCTTTCGGAATCGATCTGTGGTCGATGCGACTGTCCCTTTAAAGGTCAGCTACGCCGATTTCCCGATGTGTTGAAACGGTTGTGATATTCAGAACGAGCACATCCAACTGCCCCCGAAACGCACCTTCGTTTCTCAATTTTGTCTTCCTATTACGAAAATTAATTCATCAACGAAACCAAAACAAGCCATGGGCGCAGCCATTTTTGTGACGTAGATGGGATAAACCTGCTCCATCTACGTAGATAGAGAATCGTGCGTCTGATTGGATGAAAGCTGAGGCTTTCTCTGACTTCCCTAGCGTCTTCTCCCGTTTGCGAGGAAATCCAGTTATGGCCGCCGGCTACGATGAGCGTTTCGTCCGAGGTAATCCCGAGAACTATTGAACGATTGAAACAACAACCGCGAACTCACCTCAACATCATTTTCGGCGTGAAATTGTGATTATGTGCTCGAGAACTTCGCAGTTCAACCGTTCAGCTGCCATTCACGTCAACCCGTTTGCTGCTTTTACAACAAGTGCTGGAATGGGAGCGATTGAGCAACAACGCGAGACTTGGTGATTGTTTGAGAATATACCTGCAGAGGACTGGTCTTCAAAGAAAGAAGGCCGTATTTCTGCCCATGCACATCGTGCGATTGCCAGGCTTGTTACACGAGATACATGCAGCATCATAGCGCGACTGCAATGAACGACGTAGGAATGTATCGTGACCACTCGAACTGCATTCGTTGAATCATTCGTCGGTTATATGAAATTGCTCATTAGAGCTGCCCCGCACAGAAAGTGTTGGATGTAGTTTTTTAGTGTGTTGTTTATCTCGTAGAGCGCATCGCGGCATGTAGGTCGAGAGCCCTTATACGTATTTTTTGCATGTTTACTTGAGTGTGCGCATTGTTCTATACCACACAGGCCATATTTCATTCATAATAGTTTCGCAAATAAACACGTACGGGTGATCTCATATTGCTTTTGAGTTAGGCATAGTGTCTTCAGATCAGGGTATGTGTATCCTGTTTGCTGGGCCCAACAGATGTTATTAAGGGTAGTGCAACATTTCCCACTTCTTGAACCATGCTAACATTGCCAGAATAAGGCAGCGTTCACACGGGGCAACTTTTTGCAGCAACTATGAGCAACTTTGGAGTTGCTGTCAGCCGGCAACCTCCAGCAACTCGAGTTGCTCCGGGTTGCTGCGAATCGCTCCCGGACCGAAAACTTGAGAAGTTGCTCGTGCATCGGCCAATCAGAGAGGGAAGCATTGCCACGTGACTCCCGATGGCGTTGTGGATTTCGTTCGTGGGTTCATAGGTTCAAATCCTGGAGGTGCAGCTAAAAAATAACGTTTTCTTTTTTACGAACTTCACGGAAACATATCAGTTGCCACTTCTGGACGGCAATAATGATCTATTGGAGCAATAAAACTGACTGAAATTTGATAAACAGCAGCTAAAGAAAAGATTCCACCAGTTCGATTCGAACCCACATTGTCCGGTCGCCATAAGGTTGCTTGTGGGTGGAGCTACAGAGTTGCTGCGTGTGAACGCGGACTCGAAATTGCTCAAAAGACGTTGGTTTGAGTTGCTTCGAGTTGCTGGGAAAAGTTGCCCCGTGTGAACGCCGGCTAAGGAACATTACACTGTGCTGTGTATTCTACACTCAGTTGTCTCGCGACGTAAACCCCCAATTATACTGGGTACTCCACATGTTCAACCAGTCAGCACTTCCCATATCCTATTTTTTTTAAAACATGTGCTTAAAATTGCACAACTGCCACTCAAGTAACTTTGCCACCAAATTAGTCAGTGACAAAAGGTATATGTACTTTATCACAAATTTAATAACCTTGGTAGAAATGGTTGATGGTGTCCTCTGCCTTGTATGGTGCACTTCATAGCAAAATACACAATAGTCCAAATGTTTTCCTTGTCCACAAATGCCCTGTCAAAGCTGAAAGACTCTTATCAAAATGGGGAAGCGGGCTTGCTTGTCCAGAGAAACAAATATGAAACTGCAGTGCTCAACGTAAATAACTGCATGCTCAGCAACTAAGGCTGGTGATGCCGAAGACCTAATATTTCTAGGTTAAAGGGAACAAAGGAGAAAAGACCACTGCAGCGTATTAATGTTGTTTCAAAAGTATAACACTACAAAATTTGTGAGTCAGTTCGTGTATTTAGTGATGTTGGTCACCTCCTGCACCAATTTTTAATAAGATTCAAATGCGTTGCTACCAACCAGGACCTAAGCCTGACCTATGATCTAATAATAATAATAGTATCTATCTATTACCTATATGGACCTTCACCACTAGTTTGGTCTAGGTTTCACACGTGGCTTCTAGTGAAATTCGAAGCTGCTCTGTAGAGCTGACAGGAGACTTGCAGAGTAGAGAATTTTTTATTTATATTTTCCAAAGAACATGTAAAAAACAATGTGCTGTACCAACTGTATTCAAAGAAATACAAATATACTTTGTTTTAGCTATGTGCATATTAGCAGATTACAGATGACCGATGACACACAATGGGCGTCAAGGGTGAGAACACAAGAATACTACCACTGCAGGCACTGTCCTGAAATTCTAAGTCACCATTTGTCAGAAAGCAATGACCACGCACAGCCTAAGGATCATATTGAGCTCCTTCCATTATTCTTTTTATTGACAGCATGTTGGCTGCCATCCAGTCCATGAAAGTGACCCTTATCGTTGAAAGAACGCTTCAACAGCAAGCTAGCTGGTGATAGTGTCCATGATGGCGAGACCTGAGGGGGAGATACAAGAAGGGACATAAACAAGCTATGTTAAGACATTGTGTATGTCCCTTCCTATCCCTCGTCTCAGGGTTTTTCGCTATGGACCTTCATGATGTTTCCTTCGGCAAACTTTACATATTTTTATGCAGAATTGTGAAGGTACAGCCAGGCGCTGTTAGCAAATCACACAGTACTTTTCTTGAATCAAGAATCCATGGAAGGTACACAGTCATCTTCAGCATTGCACACATCTATGGGACATGTTAATCACTTTGGAATGTCACAGACATGTCATGGAGGCTGGCACATGATTAGTGGTGCTGAACAGACAACTATTTGTCATAGTTTTGGCATAAAAAGTAGTTTTGTCACCTGCATGTTGAGACAGATGTATCTCTACATACTTTGCCATGACACAAATATATGAAGCAACAAATGTACCCTCTACCTTATTATGGTTATTAGTCAACACTGCCAAGAATGTGGGAACACAGTCTTGTACCACCTACACTCTTCAAAATGACCTTCACACACGACACATTGTAGGTCAACGAGACTCCAGAATGATGTCCTCTCCCTCCCCATTGGCTGAAAACATTTTTCTACAACCTTGCATAAGGGGAAGTTAGTACAAGAAATGCACACATTCCTTTTTTGAGCAAATCAGTATTCAGAGCGTTACCATACTGTGGTAGGCCTGCAGTGCATTACGTGGTACAGCACACACTGTAAAAAATTTCACCGTAGAACATGTCCCCCATTCTAATGACAGTCTTCTCCAGTTTTTCAAACTGCCATTTCCCATAGTGCTTTATGGTATGACACAGTATTTCTAAACCTTTATTGTAGTTTACTGGTTGTAGCAGAAAAAAGACACCACTGTTTCCGATCACAGGACGCAAGCCATAAGTGCTATACGGAAACAGTACATGCTGCTCTCTAGCAGTTGTTCGTGTTTGGACATTGTATGGTGCATGCAGGGTAAATTCCATGGTTAAAATATCCAAACGTGAACAACTGTTAGATTACATGATGCAGAATGCTCTATAGTACAGTAAAACCTCCAAAGTTGGACACCTCCCTACCTCGGACAACTCCCCATGGCAGGCCCCCATTGAAATTACATGGGGACGAAATTCTCTATGTCGAACACCTCCTTATCTTGGAAGTAGGATAGGGTTTTCCCTGCAAAGTCGGAGAAAACCCTGGTCAAATTACCTCAATATCGGCCCATCTTTGCACCAAAAAATCCCAAAATGAGCCAGTGGCCTTGACTTTTGCCCCTTTTTTCCCCTATACTGGTCTCAGCATTTTGTTGCTTTAGTTTTTAGAGTCAAAAAAAAAAAACAAGTGCTGTCAGCCTACATTGTAATTCTTTATGTGAGCACTTGTCTTCAGTTTGTCTAGAGCCTTTGAACAAACACTGCACCAAAGCTATGAGAAGTGGGCTGACGCTTCAGAGACAAGTCCTTGCTGCTCGAAAAGCTCTAGAGGTAATGCCATTGAGTAGAATCTGAACGGAATTCAATATACTAAAATCAGTAATAATTATCAGTGAAGAGTGGGTAGAGGTACCACTACCAGGAACCACCACCAGGTACCACTAAGGACCTTAAATTGAAGGAGGGGGACATTTCTCACAGCTGTGATCTCTTCCATTTTTTGTTGCCGTCATATTCTGTAACTCGGACACCTCTATAAGTAGGAGACGCTTCGGCTGCACCGCGGGTGTCCAACATAGGAAGGTTTCACTGTATTTGTGTTCCGTGTCATGTGACCACAAACAATATATGCTTTTGCTCATGCTGCACAGCACAGGCAAATCGATTTGCATGTGAGGATAATAACATGAAACCCCGAGGCGCGGAGCAAAAAGGCATGACTTTACGGTCTCTGTGTCAGTTGTTTCATGTTGTAATTGCGTACCAGCTGGCCTGTACCTGAGAATAGGTTTGATGCATTGTACACGCACCATAGACATGCAGTATGTGGTGTGTTGTGATAGTAATGCCACTGCCAATTGAAGAATAATGCTCCAGGTGGATTGTTTCGGTACAATCTTGAACTATGCATACCAAGGGGTAGGGCATCTGCGTGACAGGTTTACCTGGAAGTAAGAATGTAAATGTTAGCTGAAGTCATTGAATAATTAACATTATCAATATACTGCTGCAGATGATACAAACAATAGCACACAAGATGCTCCGATATGTTCTGCAGGAATGTCTCTGTACTCACAATATTAGTACAGCAGCTACAGAAAGGCATAAAACAAGTTTTTGTATACATGATACCACTTGAATTCAACAAAAGCTTCTGCTGCACTGCCAGAACACCACGGCAGACAGATTTACCTTACTTCACCGGAGAAAAAGTATGTACTGTTGCACACATGATGCTGTTTGAATGTCTCGAAAAACATAATTTATGACCGAAAGACATCAACTGGAAGATTTTGATTTACCTTAGTCAAAACTGAGAAAAAGTATGTGCTGTTGCACGCATGAAACTGCTTGAACTGCCCTTGAGCGCTCTGGAAGAACACCTTATTTGTGACCAAAATACAACAGCTGAGCCAGCACTGAATTTATACCTTACTCAAAATACACAAGATGTGCTGCCGTGCATATGATACCATGATACTGCTTAAATGTACTCTGAAAGCGCTGGCACCTCAGGCATGGTTGCTATAAGCTAGCGAGCAACAGCAAGGGTATACGAACACAAGAAGTCGAGCACAAGTGATGGAATGCACTTGATTAATCGGAAAATGAAATGTTTCAGTACCAGGTGTCACTGTTCCGTCAACAAAAACAGATTAACTTTGAAGGGGCGTCTGGTTGGCACTGGTGACAGCCTTCAGCTTGAACCCCAGACGGTGATAGTTGAGACGAGGAGTGCAAGCTTTTCGGTGGTGCCAGAATGCCTGCGAAATCATTTAACAAATAAGGCAATTCCAAATCTGTACCCGCTGGGGCGTAATCTCTAAAGGATGAAGCAGTACTAACAGATAGCGTATTTTTCTCTTCTACGTGATGCAATTTGCACCGCATGACTGACTTGTCTAACATTACGCGTCTTACCTTTATCTGCTGCCTAGTCCTGCCCCTGCAATCTCCTGCTGCAGATAAGGTTGGCACAGCATCCCGGACGAAACATCTTCGGCTTCTTGTGAAAGAAGTTGCGCATTGCTTCCGTAACATTCGTATGAGCCAGATGAACTGATCAAATCGCTGCTTTCGAAGGTGGCACACAGTCGAAGTTGTAACCGATTGTTGCAGTCAATAGATTTCTCTTTCGCCTTTCGGAAAATTGTGGTTTGAAACACTGGAACTGCATGCTGAAGTGTTCTTGCAAACGGGAGCAAAATGCTCACGCATTCTCGGCACGCAGCACAGAACACGAACCACACCTGTACTGGCCTAGCAAATGCTTTGCAGTCGAAGGAAGCAAAACTCACGTTCCTCGTGGGTTTAGTGAAGTCCAGAAATATACTGGCTCCCTAATAGCGAACTGTTTATCACTTCCCCAATGTGAATCTGCGCAGCAGACGGCTCGGCAGAAGAAACTGGCCGGCTTGGCGGAAGAAACCAAGCCAAAAGTCATGCCAAGCCGGAGCGCGGGCAGACCACGAATGTGTCGTCGACACAGGGTTTGCGGGCCACAAGACGGGATGTCAGTGAAACTAAAAATTCACTTTTTCGGAAAACCGCGAGGAGTTTGGGATAACTATTTTGCATACATAATCAGTGTTCCCTTATGAACACATCGTGTGAGTACCATTCCATTCTGTGACACTCGAAAATCGGCGTAGCTGAGCTTTAAAAGCATTCCATCTAAAACATTGGAACACATCATTCATTCTAACATAATTAGGTACTTGGAGGCAAATTCCCTAATTTTCCCACAGCAACACGGTTTTCGTAAGGGTCACTCATGTGAGACGCAACTTTCTGTATTTGTCTATGATATTCGCATCAAGCTCTTGACAATCGCCTTCAACTTGACGCCATCTTTCTCGACTTCTCTAAAGCTTTTGACAGAGTTCCACAGAAGCGCCTTTTATTAAAACTATCCCATCTAAACATTGACCCTACTATTCTGTCCTGGATATCTGCGTTTCTCTCATCCCGTTCACAGCCGTGTCACTGTTAGCCAGTTCTCTTCGGATTTCTGCCCTGTCACTTCCGGAATTCCCCAGGGTTCCGTCCTCGGCCCCCTTCTGTTCCTGATATACATAAACGATTTACCTGCTTCTATTTCTAGTTCTATTCGCTTGTTCGCTGATGATTGCGTCTTATACCGTGTAATATCCTCTTATGCTGACCAAATCACCCTACAAAAAGACCTAACCTTAGTAATAAGTGGTGTGAAAAATGGCTAATGTCATTAAATATTGATAAATGTGCTCATGTCTGCTTTCGCCGAATTACATCACCGTCGTTGCGCACATATTCCATCAACGGGCGCCCTATTCCATGTTCCTCTTCATACAAGTACCTTGGTGTTCACCTTCAATCGAATCTCTCGTGGGTAGAGCATACCCAGGCAGTGTCTCGAAAAGCCAATCGAACTCTAGGTTACTTGCGTAGGAACCTTAAGTCATCCCCATCTAATGTAAAACTCCTCGCCTACACCACATTAGTGCGGCCTCAGCTGGAGTACGCGTCCGCTGTCTGGGATCCGCATAATAAATGTTTAGTCACTGAAATCGAAAAAATTCAAAACCGGGCTGCCCGATTCATTACATCTGATTATTCTCCTTTCTCTAGTGTATCCAAGATAAAGCAACGTCTTCAGCTAGCTGACCTCTCTCATCGTCGCCTGATTTCTCGTCTCTGTCTCTTCAACCACATTTATCGCTCGAACTCGTTACGCCCCCTTTACATATTACCTCCTACTCGCATTTCAGCTCGACTCGATCATTCTTACAAGGTTGCCCGTATTCGGTCTCGCACCACTTGTTTCAGTAAATCATTCTTTCCTAACACTATCACCGACTGGAGCAACTTACCTCAGGACACTGTCAATGTCATCGACCCCCATCTCTTCCGCATTGCATTACATCGTCACTTCGCTGTGTCATAAACATTATGTATTTTTCTTTTCGTTTTTTTTTGTACAAAATTTTTTCGTGTTATTTCCCTCCAGTTTCTTTTTTATTTTTTGTTGTTGTTGTACAATTGTTGTTGAGTATGTACATGTTGCCTGGCCCACCCCCCTCATGTAATGCCCTCTGGGCCCTTGAGGTGCATGGAAATGAATATGTAAATAAATAAATGAACTCGTGTTTTTTTTTTTTCGGTTCGACACCCTGGTTGCACGGGGTGTTTTGGCTGCACCAAATTTTCAAAAATAGGAAGTATGCATAGCGTTGTTTTAATTTTGGCGTCAGCCTACATAACGTGGCAGCCAGTAGGACGACTAATTAACGCAGACATTACAGTTTTCGGTTCAGGGGTCTCCCGGGAGAGTGGCACACCTAAGTAAGAGAAGTAGCTGGTAAGTATTTCCTCTCGGGAACGTGACTATGTAACATCAGCTAACGTGTATCAGCTTAAAGCATGGAGGAAGGAAACACAAGGAGCGGCCCCTCCGACAGTTTTCTATCGGGACGAGCGTAGCCGGCATCGCATTGCATTCTGGGATGCTCCTGTATACCACGTGACCGCTCACGTGACCCTCCAGACAGCATGGCGCCAGCAGAGCAGACGACGCGAGCTGTAGTTGTGTCACAGTTCAAACGGCAGTGTTACGTTGAACGCATGCTTGCACTTTATTTCTGAGTGTTCGAATGTTTACTGTTCTATTAGAAGACCAGTCACAGTGTGCAGTACGCGGAACCGGAAACATCACGTGTGGCAACGGTTACTTCCAACGTATGTACGTTCTTTGATTAAGTGGTAAAGAATGCCGTACTCAAAATACCATTAATCAGATTTGTACAACAACAGAAGATATGAAATGAATCTGCGGCACAGTTTGAGGTCCCAAATGAATAATTCAAGATGACTCGAAGACACACGGGCGACTAAAACAACTTACCGTGTACCTACGAGCAAAACGCGTTCCCGTGACAGAGCTGCTTTCAGTTCAACGAGAGCCGCAGCCGGGACAGGAACACATTACCATACGTCGTTTCTACGATGGTGCTCACATTTTCACAATAAATTACTTTCAAAAAGCTAAATCATGCGGAGAGCAGCGCGAGAAACAAAGCCTTGCAAAACCGAAACTTTAGAGGGGATCACGTGGTGGACAGGAAGAAATGGCGATTTTGACTCGAGCGACCGCTAGAGGGTGGCTACGCTAGTCTGGAGCGAAGAGCCGCTCCTTGTGTTTCCTTCCTCCATGGCTTAGAGGGACAGCCTGGACCCCAGATGTGAAGTAAATAGGCCTCATCAGATGATTCCTTATATCTTTGCAAAGCATCATGCAAAATATTTCGTTTATATTCGGCTCCGAGTATTTGTAATACAATTTTCAACTTGCATCATTTACCCCCGACTGAAAGCCGCACTTGGACGGTCGTGACGCCAGGAGCGTTCTCTTCCGGCCTTTGCGGCGTCTGCTTGGCTCCTCTTGGCGGGCTGTGTGTTCTTTGTGAGTCGCCGTTCTTGGTTTCCGTACTTTCAATACGCGTGGCATTCCTCCTTTTTATTAACAGCAGAGAGTGGAACCGAACCCGAACCTGAACCAGAAACCGTTACTAACCGTTATTTTTGGCCAAACCGGAACTGAACCGAACCGAAACACTCGACGCCATCTTGGAGCTGAACCGGAACTGAATCCTTAAAAAAAATACAGGTAACCGGTTCAAATTACGGTTCATACGGAACTAAGGGCGGAACTTTGCATGTTGTGCATGAACATACAAACTTTTTTATCTTCTTTTATTAGTCTCGCAGCCTTCCGCTTGCCTGCCGAAAAAGTCGTGCCCTGCTGGAATGCTCTGGATTTTCTGGAGTGGCGAAATAACAACTTTATTTTAAGATGATGAATGGGGAGTTATGACTGAAAACTGTTATGACTACTAATGTCTACTAAAGACATACACATGAAGTATATATAAGAACTAGGGATCAACGACAGTTTCGGGTAGCATTCAAGAAGTCACATATATTATAATAATATACTAATCAACCTGAGCTATACAAAGTGTCCACCCTACCTGCAGAAATCATCGCTGACACATCGCGCTGTCCAAGAAAAACTGACTACTCTCCTATGACGTTTGTGTAATAAACAGGTTCTGCATTCTAAGATCGGGCTGTAACACAAACGTCATAGGACAGACATAGGAGAGAGTCCTTCTTTAACATCGCTACGTGTTAGAAATCATTTTTACCGTTATCGTGGACATCCTGTATAATCACGTATGAGTATAAATGCATTTTTTGAATGTTTCAATATAGATACAAAATACTTTGTGGAAAGCGATATTGAAATGCTCTGCATAAATACACTTCGATATGATTATTTAAATACAAAATATAAATACAGTATTTAAATACCATAACTACTACCATAAATACTGTGAGGAAGTCATCTGGAATTACAGAAATAATAATGATCATAACAAATAAGCAAAGAAAAAGATCAATTATTTGTTATTTATCATGGCGATTTTAATATTAGAAATTTCTCGAAGAATCCATCTTCTAGGTATCTTCTGTTCGGCCATAGAATCAGTTTCGCCAAGGAGAACACCTCTCCACAGATGCCGATGAAGAAAGGCTGGTATTAAATTTGACGGTGATGCTTCGTACAACAAGGTAGTCGGGTAGTCCCGACCGTTGTCCGCAACAACAGTGAAAAACTGGCCATCTAAAATTGTTTGTCGCACTGGGTAACAGATATGAGTCGGTATCTTACGTATTTAGGAGTGTTTCTACGGTATTTAAAAAAATAAATACTGAAACATGGTATTTAAATATAATTACAAATGCATTTTTTCAAGTCTGCATATAAATACAAAATATAAATACATGTATTTATATTTTAAATACTATTTCAGTTGCAATGTACTTAAATACTGCCCATCCCCTGCTGTATATAAATGCGAGTAGGCGGACAAATGAATGGATACGTCGTCGGCTGCATGGTCGGCTGTGCGACTTTCGGTCTTTCAAATTTTCTCTTCTTCATTTTTGTCTTTTTTTTCTGTCTTTTCTTCTTCTGTACTTTTTTGCTCAGTGCATTGCGAAAGCAAACTATCTGAGCCCAAATACAGCATGCGTCCGTGTGTACGACGCTGCAGGATAAACTGCCAACATGCGCGTGTGAACTTACAAAAGAGCATACCAACGTGGTTTTCTTTGTGCATTTGAAATCAAAAAAGGTAAAAACAACCACACTGGCCGTATTTAAAAATAATCGTGAATTGGTCGAAAATGAGTCGAACTCTCTGTTTGCACTTGCACTTGCCCGTGCTCTCTCTTTGTTTCACAGACACTTCAATCTAACGGCGACATGGTAGGACGGCGGCGGTCAGTGATGAACAATACCGGGCCTTTTACAATCTTCTTCATTAGATATATATTTCATTAAATATGCGGGTTTCTGCACTGTAATGGGATAATGTGGGACTGTCGATCTTCATTACGATATCCTGGGACTATAAGCAAGTCTACGGTTATTCCCAGTGCTTTCCATTAAGAACGCGTTTTTTGAAGTGTAATGGGATACTGTGGGACCATCAATCTTCATTACGATATTGTGGGACTATTTCCATGTCTATGGGTATTACCCATGCTTTTCATTCAAAGTGCAGGTTTCTGGAGTACAACGGGGTAGTGTGAGATTGTCTGTCTGGTCTAGGTTATTCTGGAACTATTTCCATGTGTGCGGATATTACCCATGCTTTTCGTTAAATACGTGGGTTTCTGCACTGTAATGGGATACTGTGGGACTGGCAATCTTGATTACGATATCCTGGGACTATAAGCATGTCTATGGGTATTACCCATGGTTTTCATTCAAAATGCAGGTTTCTGGCATATCATACATATCACATATCATGGCATACATGGAATGTCATAATGACTGTCAGTGGTCATAAAACACTGCATGACACTGTTTGGAGTAGTGGTAGTCCCATAAAATTGATTCATGGCACATATCATGACCATAGTCATATAATGTCGTACCGACCGTCGGTAGTCGTAAAACACCGCATGGCACTGTTTGAAGCACCAGTAGTACCATAATATCGATTCACGGCAGATATCCTGAAAATAGTTATTAAATGTCATAATGACCGTCGGTAGTCACAAACCACTGTAAGACACTGTTTGAAGCAACGGTAGTCCCATAAAATCGATTCATGGCACATATCATGAAAATAGTCATGAAATGTCATAATGACAAAAGGCAGTCATGAAACACGGCATGACACTGCAAAACCCAGGGATTGTTGAATCAGTAGTCATGCATGAACTCATGATACATTGGCGAAATCATGAAAGTCACAATCATGACATGACTGAATACACAGTCGTACACAATTGGATTAAATTGGGTAGCACTTGGATTAAATTGGTTGGTGTCTGGATTAATTTGGGTAGCACTTGGATTAAATTGAGTGACCAATGGATTAAAATGAGCGGGAAAACCTGTAGTTACTGTTTTTCGAAATAGCAGATTTTCCATTTCGGAGCCACCTCGCATCACACTTCATTTGTCTTCTCTTTTCCTTTTTCTCTTTTTAACGACCTTTTGACCGCCTCTACGGTTATGCTGTAGTTCATTACTCTCAAAACAATGAGGACTGCCATCTTTGAAGAATATAAACGTGGCAGAGCCTAGGCTGCCACTGAAAGGAAGTATGAGTCATATGACTGCCTTGAGTTTCTACACGCGAAAGAAACAACTGAAATCAGGACGGGACAAAGAACTGTACAGGAGGCCGAGGTATTCGAGAGGTGGAAAGAAGGCAGCCGCAGCACCCTAGCTGCCCTGAATGATTTCCCAATTATAAGAAGAATATTCGTTAAATATAATAAACGCATTCCCTCCAGCGCCCCAATTGAGCGGCTTTTCAGCGATATTTTCGCAATTAAGAGAGGCAAAGTCAGTGATGCGAACTTCGAGCAACAGCTGCTCCTTAAAGGGACTCTGACCAGAAACTGTGGGAGCTCTTTCGTACTTGTAGTCGATAAAGCACCCAACAAGGACTCTCCATGCGAAAATTCACGCATTAAAACCCCACGGTTTCTCTAAACTCGAATTTTAAACATTCGACTTCATCCGAGTGCAGCACGCCTAGCGTCAAACCGAGAAAACATACGTTTATATAGAATATCCACCCACTGATCTCGATTGTAAAAGGCTGGATCGCGGATTGGGAGCGCGAGCTATGGCGGGCTAGAATGAATGGTGTGCTGAGCGAAGGATGAAGTCGGGTCGGGACGATGGGCCTGCCGACAGGTGGCTACCACGTGCTGCTTGCGCTGTCGTTTACGGCGCCCTCACTCTCACGTGATAGGGTATGTGAACAGCATCTGAGCGTGCTCCGGAGTGCAGCGCATGAGAAAAATAGATGGAATCTACCGAAAATACAAAATAAATAAAAGCGAAGTGTGCGCGTGCTCATAGCTGTCTTACACGCACGTGCTGTCGGTCTCGGCAGCTGCAACAAATGCACTCTCAAAGACAAATCGTGTTTCCTTCAACATGTAGCATACATAAGCAGAAACGGTAATGTGCGAACATCATTTGCACGACTGGTGAAGCACACAAATAGAAACTTTAGACTGCCGCACGGCTTTTTACACATAAAAAATTATGCGGCGTATCAAGTGAGTTATTATCGATGTGTACTGTGATGGGCGGTCTTGCTTTGGCAGCTGAGGCAAAGGTGCGTATCCCAAATAAAAAGTCATCATGAGGCATATTATTGCCTGTTTCGAACACAGTTTTGGTAGAGCATGTTGGTGGATGACGAAACCAAGGCGAGCCGTCAAACTACTGGGTAATGAAATGCGTCCCATGCAGTACATCTCAAAGCGTACGAAAGGAGACGGTTCGTGTAGAGCTGGTCACAAAAAGGCACGATGTGATTTCCCCATCAAAGGAGATTGAGGGTGACGAAGAATAACAAGCATTGTGTTCTGGCCTAATGCGCCCAGTGACAGTACAGATGGTGTGTGTGTTACCCATACAGGTTACTGCACGTTATCAACGGTCTGCTAAAACTCTCTATTGACTCGGCATTGCCCTTAGCTGTGGTTGTCGTCGCGATGTTTGTGTTTTCGGCGATTATGTGAAGGTGTATGCCGGCTGATATCTTTCCATCTATCTATCCATACCTTTTATGCCTCTATAGCGAAGTATTCCTTTATCTCATTGATACACGCGAAAGTGGTCGCGTTCCCTCAGTGGGGCATTTTCAGATTTGTGATAAAACAAACGAGGACGCACGGGGTCTACTGGAAAATTTATTGGGGTTGCTGTTCACCTTTGCGCGTATCAATGAGATAACAGCATCGTATCTGCGTGATATCGGCCAGCATATACCCAAGCAACACAATGCACTGAAAGTCGAATGCAATGGGGTCGAATGCAATTCGAATGCAATTTTTGTAACCTTCTTCGAGACCTGTGAAGTGGGCGCTTTGTTACTATTTGCTTTCCACTATGACGACCTACACAGTGCCTGGAGCCCGGTCACTCACATGGAAATACCTCTCTGTTCGGATCGGATCATTTCTTGAACGCGATCGACTTCAATAATACCTTTCCTTTGCAAACTTCACTTCTGACTCAGTTGCAGGATTGGATTCCCGCACAGCGAAAAACCGCTCAGCCTTCCTCCTCTCCCTCACAAACAGAGGAATCGTTTCCTTTCGAGTATCCCGCTTTCGGGGGTTCTGGGCGCTCGGATGAAAAGGGCTTTTGGGGGATATGAGACGTCGGTGGAAATGGGCATTTGGAGGATGACGACGAACAATGTCCATCTGGGGTCAGCTCGTATTGGGAGCAGCACACTTTTCTTTCATTGTGTTTGCCTGCTACAGCATGTACCGTGGAACGTTTTTCAGCACCCTGCGTAGGGCAAGAACCTGGCTTCGTTCCACAATGACTGAGGACCGGCTAAACGCGCTGTGCATGATGAACGGTTCATCGCGAAAAAGTGGGTGCCGACAACACATTTGTGGAAAAAGGTGTGAACTCTTTTGCGCGGGAAAAGTAAAGGCGCCTACAGTGAGGGTAGACAATCATCGTCTATACTGATACTGATGTCCATATCTGCTGAAAATAAATCACCACTTGATATTGTCAACTTGTCACAAGTAGACACGGCTGTTTCACCGTGTGTTCTCGTTTTTGCGAAACCAACAGAAATGAGATAATCGCTGACGGAAAGGGCAGCAGGAGTGGCGACGGCAAACGTAGTATGAAACAGAAAATCAGGAGCGAGCCTTTGCACGGACAAGGGATTGCGTTGCCGAGAAACGGCAAAACGTAAAAATTCCGAAGCATAGGGTTACTGAGCCAAAACAATATAGTTCCGGTCGCATTCGACACCCATAACTAGAGGAACATCCCGTACATTGAGCACCAGCCCGAACGCCTCCACACCCGCACTGCACTCGCGGCACCCATAACGACCCCCACCACCCCCACCACCACCACCTCGGTCGGCATTGGCTTGCCCCCCCCCCCCCCCCCCCTGGAGAAAATCCTAGCGGCGCCCATGCCAGGGGGTGTTTATTAATCAATGTCAACGAGTGTAAGCATTGGTAGCTAGCCGACCCATATTGGGCATTCCCAAAAATTTTACGTTTCACAGTGTTGTGCGGCAACGGAATATTTGCTTTAGTGCGTCTCATCTCACAGAAAGCCTTTTTGTATTGCCAACTCACAGAATGCCTTACGCAGCAATCGTTTAACGTCCCGAACGAGCTGTATTTGCACATGAAAACCAAATAAACAACCAGAGAGAAGACCTTGCGCGAGCGCTCGCGACTTTTGGCGCAGATGGGCTGTACAACTTTTCAGCCGGCGCGAATCTGTGCTGCAGGAACAGCACGTGGTCGGCTCGCAACAGAAGAGCGTTTGTGAGCCCCACAAAAATGTGCCTTTCCGCGTGGCGCGCTGCGAGCGACAGCGCAAAAGCTCGTGCAATTCGCCGCCATCTTGTCCACGGCCGTGACCACGCGCTCCCCATGCATTAGATTAGGCGCTTGGCACACCAGTCCTTCTAGCCCGCCATACGCGAGCGTGAAGAAACCGGCCGCCATCTTACTGTACCCACAACAGTCGCCGCAGCGATCATGGCAACTTCTTGCAATTACGGTCGTACCAACCGTACTGGCAAGGTTACTGGGCCTAAATTTATACAGGTGAGTCACTCTTCATCAAGGAATAAATAGGCGTCCATTTAGTTGACCATTATGAAGTGTTTTTTTGCCCAAAACGAGCACTGGATGCAGGTTGCTTGATCGCTCTTCCGACGTTCAATCGAGCACACTTTCATTTTACACGGCGGCAAATACAGCTTGAGTGCATAATATGCTTGAAAGAACATGTTACACTACACAGGTAGTGTTGTCATCAATATATGTGCAAGCACCCGAGCGCTTTTTTGCATGCATTGCTAGCATGGTACACGGTGTTCTCTGCGGAAGCAAGTGCCACATTCATTTCTTTGAATTACCTTCACGCACAAGTTCGGTATTACGTCATAATGAGACCAAGATTGTCACCTTTTTTCATGTATTGGTATTGTTTTGTGCCTTGGTTTAATTTGTGACAAAGAATCCTACGTAACGGTGGTGTGGCGCGACTTGAATAACGCCTTTGTGTCTGAGCTGTATCGTCAGCTTGTTACGATAGTAGTAATCTGTAGCGTGTCGTGCCATTTGTAGCAGTTTTTAAGGCAAAAGTGGTCTCTCAATACAGGTTTCGTCATGAGGGCTACCCAGTGATTACTCTGTGCAGTGTGATACGGCTGGGTGTACAGGTAAGTAAGTACTCATCATCAGTGATCTTCATTACAAAAGCATAGCAAAGCAAGACTTTTTTGTTTGCGTTTCACAGACTGGGTACACGAGGGACAAAATCACAACTGTTTCAAGCTCCAAATAGTCCTGTTGCAACTTGAAGACCATATGTGGAGCTGCATTTTTTGGAACATGCTCCACATAACAAGCATGACAAAGTCAGCACTGGATAGCGGGACCCCGTCCCCAAGCAGCTTTTCTCACGCTGCAGTTGTATTCAACAAAACCATGGGAGTGCTGGAGAAGGACATTCAGTTTGGCACAACCGCGCCTGCAAATAATCAGAACAAATAAAGGAAAAAGCAAACAAACATAGAAGGGCTGTACTTCAAAAAGAGGTAGATCTTGTGTCTCAAGGAGGTGTTACCACTTTCTAAGTAACTTAATTGATTAAGCTTACATCACTACCTGATTAACTGTCCTAACGAGTGTGATCTAATTGTGTGAAGTAATTATTTGCGCTGCTTCGGTGTGTCCATATTTGCCAGGCAAAGGACCGCTGTCGTTTACTAAAAGGCTCTTTCTAAGGCGATGCTTGATATAAATCATACTAAACGCATACACGGCTAAAACAACGGCTGTGATTCTACAGAACGACCTCTTTCTGCCATGCGAGTATATCTTTTCCCGGACCGTTCTTTATGGAACAATTTTTGTTCAGAACGCAGTACGGGATATTATATACATGGTTGTTGTTAACCTCAAGTCGTTTCTTATTGAAATATTGGCTGGGAAACGTGCTGTAGTACAATCACCAGCGCTGCACTGCGGTGACGGTCTAGTTTCGGAATGCAAAGCATAACGTAATTAGGAATCGAACGGCGGGACACCTGTGAAACACTGTTAGGATACATCAGTATACTGGCACCTTACAAAATTGTGTGATGACAAACAACGATCAATGCTAGCAGCGCAATAAATACTCACAATCTCTGTTGCCTCCCATTGTTTTCTATGGGCACACACAGCACTTTAGGGCCCACCAACATGGCGGCCCGAAGGCACGCCTCTCCCCCACGAGCCCCTCTCCCATGCGCGATCCAGCCTTTACACCACTGATCTCGATTGTAAAAGGCTGGATCGCGGATAGGGAGCGCGAGCGTGAAGAAACCGGCCGCCATCTTACGGTGCCCACAACAGTCGCCGCAGCGATCATGGCAACTTCTTGCAATTACGGTCGTACCAACCGTACTGGCAAGGTTACAAGGCCTAAATTTATACAGGTGAGTCACTCTTTTTCGAGGAATAAATATGCGTTCATTCTGTATATTTAGTTGACCATTATGAAGTGTTTTTTTGCCCAAAACGAGCACTGGATGCAGGTTGCTTGATCGCTCTTCCGACGTTCAATCGAGCACACTTGCATTTTACCCGGCGGCCAATACAGTTTGAGTGCATAATATGCTTGAAAGAACACGTTACACTACACAGGTAGTGTTGTCATCAATATATGTGCGAGCACTCGAGCGCTTTTTTGCATGCATTGCTAGCATGGTACACGGTGTTCTCTGCGGAAGCCAGTGCCGCATTCATTTCTTTGAATTACCTTCTCGCACAAGTTCGGTATTACGTCATAATGAGACCACGATTGTCACCTTTTTTCATGTATTGGTATTGTTTTGTGCCTTGGTTTGATTTGTGACAAAGAATTCTACGTAACGGTGGTGTGGCGCGACTTGAACAACGCCTTTGTCTGAGCTGTATCGTCATGCAGCTTGTTACGATAGTAATAATTTGTAGCGTGTCGTGCTATTTGAAGCAGTTTTTAAGGCAAAAGTGGTCTCTCAATACAGGTTTCGTCATGAGGGCTACCCAGTGAATAATCTGTGCAGTGTGATACGGCTGGGTGTACAGGTAAGTATCACGTTCCTCATCCACTGGTTTCTACTTTACAGGAAGGAACAACCTCAGTGCACGCACTGCGGTTAGCCTCTCTCAGTTTTGCATATTTTCTTACATGTTTACATCAGAAACACACCTTACACTTTAGGCTCCTTCACCCAGCAATATAATAATTAGAGATTATAATTCTTTTTAGAAGAGTTCCCCATATTCTTTGTAGAATAGTTTTTCATCTTTTTAATTTTTAGAAGATACAGGGATTGTAAACCATGTTTTAAACTGATGTTTTAACATTTGTCCATTGCATTTATTAAACAACATATTCATTTTTAACTGGTTGCACCCAAACCAATGTTCTGATGTATTATTTCCTATGTTGTCGATGCACCATAAAAATTGGAATAATCATCATCAATGCAGGTTACTTCACAGCTGCCTCGACATACTCAAGAAATGGGTGCAGAACCTGCGTAATGCCCATAAACTTTGATTACCACAGCACCTCCAGAAAGTATGTGTCACATGGGATTTTTAAATGTATTCACAGTATATAATACCTTGTATTAACTGTTGTAGATCTAAGCCGTCTCAACAGTACACTCTCAGAAATTAAAACCGTGAGAACCGTGATAATTGTTTCAGTTAATAGGCATGCACATATATGCTATAAGAAGAAAATTATTTCTTGAGAATGCACTTCTCTGGCTACTGATGTTGTTTACATCTACTGTTGATCACATTCATTTATCACATATTATATTCTTATATATATTATTATATTAACACATATTTGATCATATTAAATTCAAAATTCATCATATATAAGAAAATACCAGGAGGGAAGTTGCTATTCATTGCTCATTCTAACCTAAAATTGAGTGCTACAAATTTAGAGAGAGTACCTGTCCATTGTCATTCCTAAAATATATATTGTCATTGTAGCAAGGTCATAAAACAATAAATGTAGTCTTTTGTGACCTCCCTGCACGTTCATTGTATCCTGAAACGCATAAGTGCAAGAAATAACTTGAATAAACTTGATGTTGTATAAACTTGATATAAAATGTTGAAAAATATAATGTATGATATAAAATGTTGAATAAACTTGAACTTGTATATTCTCTTTACTCACCATCAGTGACCTTCTTTACAAAAGCATATCGTGTTAGATTTTTTTTTTGTTTACGTTTCACAGACGGGGTACACGAGGGCCAAAATGACAAAATCACAACTGTTTCAAGCTCCAAATCGTCCTGCTGCAATTATCCTGTTGCAGACCATACGTGTGTAGTGCAAGAAGGCCCTTGCACATCAAAATGTTAGATGGGAGTCACAGTTAATGCAAAGTGGTTCCTATGAGAGACTTCGATGCTGAACAAAATTGTGCAAACTGCGGAAGGTGCCATAGAAGATATTCAGAAAGCGTGTCTGGTCTCACAACGGTGCTACGACGCTCTCTTTTAGATGACGATGATACTCATTGGAGTTTCAGATGTGCAGCTGCATTTTTTCGAACGTGCTCCACATAACAAGCATGACGAAGTCAGCACTGGATAGCAGGCCCCCGTTCCTAAGCAGCTTTGCTCACGCTGCAGTTGTATTCAGCAAAAGCATGTGAGTACTGGAGAAGGACATTCAGTTTGGCCAGTGCCTCCTCTATACTCTCTGTGCCTGTCAAAATGCCGTGGCGAGGCCGTCGCGCGCACCCTCTCCCATCGGCTCCGGTGGCCGCGTGAGGGCGCAGTGTAAACAGGGTTCTCCTCAGCGTAGTTGGTGGTGCCATCAACATTTGCGCATGGTTTCAGGTGGCTTGGAGGTGCTTTGCAAGTTTTCCTAAATGAAATGGCGTACTGCTGCGTTCCGATATGCAAATCGGACGAGAAGAAGAAGACACCAGGACTTTCTTTCCACGAAATACCGTCTGATCCCGGTCTCAGAGAGAAGTGGATTGCAGCGATTCGGCGTGACGACTGGACGCCGAATTCGACTTCATGCTACACAAAAGTCTGCAGTCGTCACTTCAAGAAGGAAGATTTCATAGAAGGGAAAAGGCGACGACTGAGAAAAGGTGTGGTACCCTCTGTATTTGCGGACTTTCCATCACATCTGCAGCAGAAAAGGCAACTTGAAAGAAGCACTGCAAGCATAGCCAAGCGGTCCCGCCATGCTGAGAACGTTCCATCACACATTCATGAGAGTGAGATGCCTGTCGCGCCACAGCATGATGATGTGCCTGTGCATGGAGAGGCAGTGGCAGAAGGACTTCCTTTGGACAGAGTTACTGAGACAGTGTTGTGCCAAGAACCTTACATGTGTGACCAAAGTGTACAAGTCGATAACAGCACAGCATCCACTTTACTTGCTGCTGAGAGAGCAAAATGGAGAAGGAAGGAAAGAGACATGAGAAGCCACATCATGATGTTGAAGCAAACTGTCGACAAGTACAAGACAGAACTCGAAAAGCTCAAGGATGACTCCCTTGCAGAAGATTTGCAGTACATAAAGGAGAGAGCTGCACAGAGGCAACCTGGGGCATTATTTCTCATTGATCAGATAAGTAACTTCAAAAAGAAAAGACCTACGTGGTCTGAAGAGACAATTCGTCGATGCGTCATTCTTCGGCATCTATCCACGAGATCATATGAACATATTCGAAGTGAAATTCTCCTCAAACTACCTAGCAGGAACACCCTGGCGAACTACATAGGAATTCCAAATGGAGAAACCGGCTTCAGCAGGCTGGTGGAAGCTCGCCTCAAGACAGAAGCAACAAATCTAAAGGCTCCGCAATCAAAAATGTGCTCTCTCATTATTGACGAGATGAGAATAGCACAGAAGCTGCAATATCACAAACAGCAGGACTGTTTTGTTGGACATGCAGATGATGGCTTAGGAGACAAGGAAAATGGTCTTGCTTTAGCCAACTCCCTTCTCTGCTTTCTCATCAATGGGCTGTCAACATCATACAGAATTCCGGCTGCCTACTTTTTCACAAAGGGTGTAACAGGAGCTCAGCTTCACAAGCTCATACTGTTTGTGATAGAAAAAGTGGAATCTTGTGGCTTCAGGATAGTGAGGCTGGTTACAGACAACCACAAGGTGAATGTCAACGCTATGAGACTGCTTGGAGGCGGCATCCTCACATACAGGATTGAGCATCCACATGACAAGGACAGACTCCTTTTCATGAGCTTTGACCCGTGTCACGTTCTGAAGAATGTACGTTCACAATTCCTGACACATGACATTGGCCCAAGAGGAGAAGTTTCATCTAGTCACATCAAGAAAGTGTACGAGATGCAGAAAAATATGATCGTAAAGCCAGTGCGCTACCTCAGTCGGAAACATGTCTTCCCAACCAACATTGAGAAGATGAATGTTGCAAGAGCTGTTCAAGTCTTCTCTCCTGATGTTACCGCTGCCTTGGAGCACCTCCGAAACCAGGCTGGACACACCTGTGATATTTCATTTTCAACTGCAGGCCCAACTATCATTTTCATGAAGAATGTTTACCGGTGGTTTGTGCTACATGACACCAGCAACACAGTTCAGCACATTCAACAGAAGTTCCCTGACACGCGACATTACGACGATGTTGAGGATGACCGACTTGAATGGTTGGAAGCTTCCTTTCCAATATACGTTGAGGAACTGAAGAAGCGCTGTGAGCATGCTCGTGAGTTTCTCACAAGAGAGACGTACGAGGCACTCCTGCTCACCACTTACTCTACTGTGGCCTGCATCAAATACCTGCTGGCGGACCAGAAGTTCTTGTTTGTTCTGACCCGAAAGTTTAATAGCGACCCAATTGAGTCATTGTTTGGCACATTGAGGATGTCGGCTGGATGTAATGACTTGTTGGACGTTCGTAGTGCTCTTGTCGGTCTGGAGAAAGTTCTGAAGACCGGAATTGCTGCATCTTCGAAAGACTCAAATGTTGCCCACAGCGAGAATGTTACGACATCAAGTCCCCTGACCTCAGTGACTCCAACTTCAAGGAGTAATTCAGGTGTGGCGACCCCAAGAGCTGCCATCGACGTGCTGCAGAGACTAAACTCTACTACCTTACCTCAGTACATGCCGTCATTACAGGTGTCAGCAACAGTGTATGTCGGTGGATACATTGCACGCGTTATCGCCGAGAAAATGGAGTGTGAGGACTGCGTCAAAGTGTCAACAAAGCCAGCAACTAACCAGCCGTTACTGGAGTACACACGCTGCCAGGATAGGGGTGGACTCCTGTACCCCTCAGACGAGCTCTTGTTTGCGCTCGATACTCTGAGAGCATTCGCTGAAAAGGCCCTAGAAGGAAGCCCCGATCTTCACAAGCCATTGGCCACCTTGGTGAAGCATGCAGTTTCAGCCCTGTGTTCCTCAAGGCTACTAGTCTGCAAGGCTAACACCAGCAGCGAGCATAGAGAGAAACTCATGGAACTGACAGCAGTGCGGTTTCTTAGACCATTGCTTGTTAATTATGCATTTGGTGTCACTGATAAGAACGACGTTTGTAAATATTTTGCTAGAAAGCCTCTTTCAAGGAAATGCCTGAAGCTCTAACCATGTACAGGCATCAATAAATGCTCCTTTGTCATTTCATCACTCTACAAGCATGTCACCACATCTCCATTCGTTCGCATAAACCCTCAACATTGGGGTATTGCTCCCCTCTCTTCGAAGAACTAGTTGGGGGAGAACGTAGATGGGTAGAAATCCAGCGAACCGGTAGAATGTAGGAAGGGAGTTGCCTCAGGACAGAAGCCGCCGATATTTCGAACAGAGACTGTTCTTCTTGCGGCCTCACCTCGTTTGGTCACAATAATTACGTGCAGAAGTCACTAGTGCATTGTTTAAACGATTCAGAACAATTATCTTATGCCGCAACGGATGAACAGCATTACTACAGAACTTGGTATCACCAAAGCACAATGATTTCGCATACACGGCTACGCGCGCGAGCAGACACACTCAGCACCGCCACCCTGTTTCGGCAGCGGCGCCTGGCGGCCGAGCGCCGTACTAAGCCCAACGGCGCGGCCTATTGTTCTCCTCCCTTTTCGACAGGCACAGAGACTATAGAGGAGGCACTGGTTTGGCACAACCGCGCCTGCAAATAATCAAAACAAATGAAGGAAGAAACAAACAAACATAGAAGGGCTGTACTTCAAAAAGAGGTAGATCTTGTGTCTCAAGGAGGTGTTACCACTTTTAAGTAACTTAATTGATTAAGCTTACATCACTACCTGATTAACTGTCCTAACGAGCGTGTTCTAATTGCGTGAAGCAATTAGATCACGCTCACATCGTATTTGGGCTGCTTCGGTGTGTCCATATTTGCGAGGCAAAGCACCGCAGTCGTTCACTAAAAGACACTTTCTGCGGCGGTGCTTGATATAAATCATACGAAACCGATACACGGCTAAAACAACGGCTGTGATTGTACAGAACGATCTCTTTCTGCCATGCGAGTATATCCTTTCCCGGACCGTTCGTTATGGAACAATTTTTGTCCAGAACGCAGCACGGGATATTACATACATGGTGGTTGTTAACCTCACATCGTTTCTTGTTGAAATATTGGCTGGGAAACGTACTGTAGTACAATCCCCAGCGCTGCACTGCTGTGACGGTCTAGTTTCGGAATGCAAAACATAACGTAATTAAGAATCGAACGGCAGGACACCTGTGAAACACTGTTAGGATACATCAGTATACTGGCACCTTACAAAATTGTGTGATGACAAGCAATGATCAACGCCTGCAGCGCTATAAATACTCACAATCTCCGTTGCCTCCCATTGTTTTCTATGGGCGCACACTGCGCTTTAGGGCCTCCCAACATGGCGGCCCGAATGCACGCCTCTCTTGATCTGCTGCGAAGCGACGAACCGCAACGGCAGTCACTCGCCTCAGCGAACTTCTGTCTGCTGCATCTCAAAGGAGCATGGGGACCTGATAATACCTTCAACTAAAGAAACCAAATGTGCTCTCGTGTGGTCCTGACGGAAAAGTAGTATCAACAAGGTTAGCACATTTATTTTTCAGTTCCAAGTCTAGGTACTGAAAACCATGCAGGTGCAGTCGATCATTCTCGTAGCTGTTGTGTAAAGCGTATGCTTTCTTACATATCCCACAGAACCCTCCACTTTTTCAACCAAGTTATCTTTATGAGATCCTTCTGATGGCTTCTTACTAGGCTATGCCGCTCCGAAGCATTGAGATGACGAAGCGTCGTGGTAGCTGCAACTCTGCCTTCGAAAGATGAATCAGTCATTCCACACTGTGCTTACTGGCTTTGTATAGAGTCTGGCAAATCCGACAGACTTGGACTGCCTTTTTCAAGAAAGTTTGAAATGTAAGTATGTGTATATTGGTTTCACATATCCACCACATATTGAGCGTGTGTATGATTGTACTTTATATGCTACAGCGTATCAGCATACATCATTATTCAACACGTAGTGTGGCAAACTCGACATCAGTCACACAAAGCCAACAATTGCCTTTTCTTCAATTGCTTATTTTTATCATATCATGTTTTTGTCTATATCTCAATTTACCAACCAACAAAGTATATTATTTTAGTATAATCGTCTGATATTTAACAAGTCACAGTTTTATCATGGTTTTGGCGCACTATAGCCCGAGTTGCTTATCCGTCATTAAATTGAATCATCATCATCTTCAACTGCCATTATTCAATTGAAGTGCCAGGTGGATATAATGATATGGCGAGATATATGTTTTGCTGTCATCCTGGAATTGCTCATTTCATAGTCACCGTGAAGTTTGTTTTCGTTTTCAGAAGCATTAAGAGGACTAAAACCAAACACTTTTCTTTCAGAGCATCCCTTATGCACCTGCATTTCAATTCCAATCTGTATTACAAGAATGACAGACCACTCAACAGAGATGAACATCTGAAAGTGAAAGAGCTGCAATGAAGATACGTTAATCTGTGTCAAAGGTTCTTAGTATGTGTGCGAGTCGAGGACATAGGTCTCAAGCTTATTCCTGTCTTCAGAAGAGGTGACAACTATGTTCCTTCTATCTATTAACCAGCTCCACTTTTTAGGGTTCCCTGTAAACCAATGGAGGACATCATGTACTACCATGTCGATTTCTTTTTTTAAATTCCAGCATGGCTTTAGAAAAGGGTATTCAGGCAAAACTAACGTAGTGGAATTCGTTCACAGCATTTCAAACTGTATTGATTTCTGGGTCCACGTAGATGTAGTATTCTTTTTATTATGTAAGGGCTTTTGACACTGTGCTCTATGCTCGCGTGTTGGCCAAAGTAGCCTAATTAAAATTTGATCCTGCTACCTGGATATACAGTTTCTAACCGTAACCGTGGCGACAACTCGTGAGGAGAACCTATCATATCGCCACCATGCAGCATTTGTTATGTTACAATCGGTTCACATTTTAATCTAGCCAAAAGCAAGGACTTTTGGTGATCGGTCTTGTATGATTATGTGCCCCTCCGTTATGTAACACCACACTGGGTTCTTCAACCTATGATAGATGAATAAACATATTGCCAAGTAAATTGTCAACAAGGCTCGTTATTCCATTTCGCCACACTACCACAAACAATTGTTAGAGTAGTGGCCCAGGGTATGAAGCTCGCCACTAATCATCATTCAAACAAAGTTCATAATGTAAAATCCTTTACTCAGAACACTGGCTTAACACAACAATTAAGAATAAAGAGAGTAAACATTTCATTGCCTATCCAGGTGGCATCATCCCTCCAACAGAGAACAATCAAAAACAACATCAAAGGAGTCAAATCGGTGGTCCGCATTCCTTTCATCCAACGTATTTCATACGCTATTAGGAGGGCACTGTGCCCATCAGGCATTTTGACTGTGCCTATCAAGTTGAGTGCATAGAATGTGATGCAACCTACATTGGCGAGATAGACAAAAGACGTGGGACAAAACTAAAAGAGCCAGTTGCCAGGGTTACTAATGCTTAGCTTAACTAAACAGGACCGAATCAGTCTACCACTGCTGTCCTAAAGGACATATATTTTGATGGTGCAGTAACCTTTGCTCATGACAAGCGATGGGGCCCTAGAAAGTCCTTAGAATCCTGCTTTATCAGGCGTCATGCTTCAGCCTGTAATACATACCGTGGCCCCCTATCGGATGTGTAAGATTCCCTCTTAGATAGGCTGATGTGCTCGTCTTTGGCCTCTGTTGTACTGATGATGCCACCCGGATAGGCGACAAAACGTTTACGCTCTGTTTTTATTCGTTGTGTTGAGCGGTGTTTGCAGTAAAGGACGCTACATTATGAGGTTGTCACCCGGCTTTTGGAATATATTTTCAAATAAAGTTGTTGTTTTACAAAGCTCAATACATTGCAGAAATCATTCTTGCTGCCTATTGTTTTGGGGGTGCCATTCTTGCAGGCACATGAAGCACTGAAGGGCCAACTTAAAAAGTAAAGGCAATCTGATTTATGTTCTTGCCGACATGGCACAGCGTATGTACGAGGTAGCTCCATTTCAGAAGCCTGAGAACACTCAAAGCAATTAGTCTGCTAGCATCAGATATGGTGTACAGCATTAGATATTTGCTTTTGCTAGTGCAACTAAGAGGGTGGATAGAAAGGCAGTTACAACCTGTTTCCACAAAAGACACTCATATTCATTAGCAATTTCCTCCAAGAGAGCCAAGGCTTGGGTACCTGGTTATAAATAGCAAGAATTCATCTACCAGAAGTCAGTGTTTCGCACACCCTGCTTTCCATCAACACTATTAAAAGCTGTGTCCCCCAAACCTGCACAAAATTCCTGGAGAGTCTTTACTGGACACTGTTGCTGTCCCTCTCACCAGGTGCTCTCTATGAACCCGATTCACAGTTCTGGATGCACTGCCTGAGCTAACTTCAGCATGCTTTCCCAACACGAATGGTAACTGCTATGAGGAGTGTTGTACTTACTGAAAGCAACATGAAATGCTGTACCTTGACAGGTAATGTTGATATCCTTCTTAAGACCGTAGAGAGAGGTTCCTTGCTCCCTTTCTTCCAAATCTTACTATCAGACGCAAGCCCACTTGCCACCAAGCCAATGAGTTGTGCCTCACAGTCAGTGCAATGAAGGGAATCTATCACTGAGGCTCAGAAAAGCTGTTTTCCATCGGGATCTGATCCAGCACTGAGCCGTGAGTAGCCCCGTGAAAGTACCAGGGTTTCTTCGAATTTTAGATGTGCCAGTGTTTGTTTTCCTCCCCTCCTTCTTTTTATGTAGTAGCTGATTACTTTAGCCTTGTACTGCTTTGGAGATTGAAGATGTGGAGATGATGTAAGAGGTGGAACTAGGCTTTATGCAAAATGAGGCAAAGTGTGACTACGTACAAATCTTATGAGAATGTTTATGTATCATTCACACAAAGAGAGGATACGTGTTACATCTTTTTCCGGTTTTGATATTTATTTATTTATGAATATATCTCAAAGGCCATTGCAGGCATTACATGAGGGGGGACATCAACATGGGTCACTTAACAAATACGGAAGTTACAAGGAACATACATATTTGGAAGACAAGACTATTTTTCGTTCGTTCATCAGTCTTGCTCAAGAAATTGTTCACTGTAGCAATGGTACACAATGTCACGAAAGGAGTGCTCATCTATCGTTCCGCAAGAGTCATTAAAAAGCACTAGTGTTGTGTTTCAACACAACATGTTGAACTCATGAAGCATGCATCATCCTGAGAGCTATAGATCATCCTAAATACAGATGCTGAATTATTTTAAATGTGATAGACGAGCTGTGCGAAGAGGTACCCCCAGTTAGGATCTTGGGTACTTGAATCCTGTGGCATTTACTGTGGGAAAGGCTTTCCAGACCCTCTTCACTGCACAGGCTGGGATGACCATGATCTTGTTTTTCCCAAGCTTGTGCCATACTCACCTTGCAAACTGGCGATACGCAGTGTATCTGCATGTACACAGATGTACATAAAATATAGTTTAGGCAAATAGGTGACCGGTTACAGTACAGTGTGTGTGCAATGTCATTTCTACATGTACCTGAGAGCAACTGCAGTTTACCTGCCCACACCTTGTACATTACTACACATGCTGTGTTCTTTTAGAACCCAACATTGTTTTACTTTTCACTGAATCGACAATCAAGAACACTCAATATCGCTAAAAACCTACGCTAAAATATGCACAGGGCAATACACAAAAACGTGACTCAGGACACAGCACACTGACAATTACAAAATTGCCTACATTGGTTTTCTCCAGTTCAGAGTCGTGTACTGTATAGCCTTTTTATGTGCTGCGCCCTGTACTGGAGTTTTTAACGACTTTATTGCGGGACCAAACCAGTTTTGAGCGCCCAAATTTTAACATCGTTCGACAAGGACACATGTGACTTACTTGTGAATATAGTCGCTCATGGGTTCGCGCTGCCCACGGAGTTCAATATGCGACCTTCAGGACAGTCATATTGAAGAATAGAAGTTGGAAATCTTTGTGGGTTGTAATGCACTCATACTGCAGTCATTCGGCAGTGTTTTCGAGCTCCTTGCAGCACAAGCATTCGATCTCCTTCGGCATTATGACACACCAGCCACACCGGCACCATGAACAGCAAGTGCGCATTAGATATCAGAACACGAAATTTCTGAGAACGTTTACATGTTCGATCACAGTGTGCGTTAAAAAGCTCATCGCTTACCTGGAGACAGGCGACTCATGCTGTTTGCTTCATCTGTGACTGATGTTCGTAGAGCTCTAACTTCGTCTCGCATTCGCGGCATCGGCGACGTTTCGAAAGCCTACCGAGCTGTTCAGCACGCAGAATTTTAATCTCGATCGCAGAAAGGTCAGAAAGGAGTTCTGGGCTCGAAGTCTCCGCATTTCTTCCTTCGACGTCCATATTGAAGATCGCTTTCCGGACGGATGCCGGCGCTCTCACAAACTCACTAACAACAGAACTTCCGGTCCGGGCGCCCAATGAAACGTGGCCCTCGTGATTTCGTCACGCACACGGAAATTGGCGGATGTCCACTGCAAAGAGGCTAGATTTCGGCCCCGATTGCGCGAGTTGAGGGGGAAAAGCGAAGCCAGTTTTCAGCTCCCCGTTTGGCAAACTTTGCCTCCGCGCACAGCCAAAATATTTCGCGTGTGGCTTGGAGGCATATTATACCTTCGTAATAGATGCAAACGAAATATTTGTCGAACTTCTGGTCAGAGTCCCTTTAAGTGCAATATGTACAGATAATGTGAGCTAAAAGTCATTCTGCGATAAAGGTTGATATGTCATCTTCATTACTAAATTTTCTGAAAGTCACTAATTTGTAACTAACTTAAGTAGTTACTATTTTCGCGATGTAACTGTAGCTTTTCAAAGTTCCCAAGACTGCATGACATAGCACGCGCTCGGAAATAGCACGCCACCGCCGCCATCGGTAAATCTTCGACCGAATAGCCCAATGCGTAGACGGAAATATAACATGGCCGCTGCTCATCCTCCAAAACGGTAAATAGCATAGATTATCTACACCCGCCTTTGGCAATTGCTTGTTGCAGTCTTGTCCTGGTCTCACGTGCAGGTCAGAATACTACCCCCTAGCTGAGCTTTTCCCGACAGTGGAAATTTACCTTGCTACTGTAGATTAGTGTTTCTCACCTGACCCGGTGCTGTTTTCAGTGCATCGCATCGTTAAAACACCCATTTGGGCTTGTTGAACTTACC
Source organism: Ornithodoros turicata (assembly GCF_037126465.1). Classification (NCBI taxonomy): domain Eukaryota; kingdom Metazoa; phylum Arthropoda; class Arachnida; order Ixodida; family Argasidae; genus Ornithodoros; species Ornithodoros turicata. Next base: position 28,562,396 of record NC_088202.1, on the reverse strand, counting down.
CAAGCAGCACAATGTACTGAAAGTCGAGTGCAATAGGGGGGGGGGGGACGGTATGTGCCTTATCAATGTTCTGTAGTTTCATGAATCTGTTCAAGGCCTTTCACCTACCCGTCCACCCCTATTGCACTCGACTTTCAGTGCATTTTGCTGCTTGGGTAACCACATGGAAGGTGCTTATAATCATTGTAACAGGAACTCCTTTTCCCTTTCAGATATCGAAATACTTTCAGAGCTAACACACGTGTTGCGCGCTTTCTTGATCAGGCCAGCCTCCCATATCTCTCGATCTGTTTTATCGGAAAGGCAATCACAGCCGCACTTGTGTGTATATACAAGTTACCTTGTTTACTGTTACAATTTTTATGTTCTTTTAAGCGGGTGTTCAGACATCTTCCTGTTTGCCCTATATAGCTCTTCCCACAACTCACTGGAATCTCATAATAGGCTTGCCTGATCAACAAAGCGGGCAATACGTGTTACCTGCATTTCGATATCTGAAAGGGAAAGGGAGTTACAAGATTATAAGCACCTTCCATGTGGCATGTCAGTAAAGTTGTTGAAAGTGAGCGCTCGATGTTGTGTGTGTCTTGTGTTCGTCCTGTTTTTAGCGGTTTTACGTTATGAAAGGCATCACATCGGCTGAGTGGTTCCGTACCTCTAAGGTACGGAACCACACTTGCAAGCCTAAGTGTATTATTGCAAAGATATTTGATAAAACTAACCGCGGGGATCGAAAGACTATGCAAAGGGCAAACAGTATGACCGCCAAAAACATATGGGCGCCCCCGGGATCCCTTGTGCAGTGAGCCAGCTTCCTATGTGCTCCAGACAACCCAAAATAATTCCACACTTTGTTTTGTCTTCGACTTTCCTGCGCTTTTTCAGGGAGACTTCGTAGATGTTGCCAGCACCGCTGTGGGAAGCTATGTTACTAAATAATCATCGCATTTTGGACTTTTGAGGAGAGAATGCTATGCGTTCTGAGTTGGTCATGGTCTACGAGACTGTCCCTTTGACGCGACCAATGAATCGCGCAAAGATTGAATTACTCCAACCAGTTGAATTTGATTTCCTTCCTCGATTGAACACCCGACCACACGTTCTTCGAATGGCAATCTACAGGTCTCCGGTACAGCTCACTAGTTCGCGCTACTTAGGCCACGTGCTCGTGACGTGCTCGACACGAAGTCTCTTGTACAGCATGAGTGTAGCAGTACAGCGATAAGAACATTGATTTGTGAATGCAAAGATTGACTGTATTCGTTATGTCATGATTATCCACAACAAGTACAATCTTGATGCCTAGGATAGTTCGTCCCCCTACACGAAGTGCGTATCGTATTGTTTAAATATGTCGTCCTAGGACACCGTTGATAGCGTGGGCTCATAATGTTGCCTAGCGAAGTGAAGGAATAGCTCTGCGATGCCGGCGTCCGCAACCAGGTAATCCTTAACGCCGGTCTTGCTTCGCAAGTCCTCCAAGCGCATAAAGATCTCGTGCCAAGGCAATGGATGGTCATGAGACAAAGGCACGTAAAAGCGCAGCAAGGCATCGCGGTGCCGTCGGAGAGCAGCTCCAGGAAACAGCTGACCGAGTGCCTCTGTCAGAGCGGCGTCTGAAGCGCCTTCGCTCTTGCGTAGAAGGACCCCGAAACCTCGTCCGTAGGCAGCCTTCAGTCTCTGTGTGTCCCCGATGCAGGCGATGCGGCCTTCAGCCATGATTGCCAAGCGGGAACACAAGGCTTCACATTCGCGCATGCTGTGGACATTAAAAGGAAAAATGTTACTGTGGACGCACATAAATGTACACTTCGTATGCGAGCAATAGTTCGCGGCCTTAATAATAGGCGAATTTTGCGGGACTTTAATTCCAGGATGTGCGGAACGTTGTAAGTCTCAGGTTTCACCAGGATCCGCAACATCCACGTGGAACCAAGCCCTTCCTTGACAAACTTGACATCAGGCGTACATTCTCGAGTTTTACGGTAAGTGACGGTTTTAAGTGACGGTGCAACAGCGAAAATGCGGAAACGATGTCCGGTGTTTCCGCGGTGTTGTCAATGTGTGTTAAAACAGCTCCCGTGGCATAATGGTTAGGACGATCACTTTCCACGCCAAGACTGGGAGGTGATGCGGCACTAATGTCGGCACTGTTCCCCCTGAAATTGCTCCAGGACACATACTAACCCCCCCCCCCCCTCGTCACCTATTCATTCCTGCTGTCCTCTATCTGTGCACGTAGTGTGGATCGTGATACTTTTAATCGGCATCTGAAAAGCATTCTATAACAGGTTTATTGTAACGTGGTCTCCGTTGTTACCGTTAAATATTATGTCATCTGTGCACCACATCGGAACATCATTGGCATCGCCGCATGTGAGCGGGTCTCGTTCCTTGTTATTCTTAACCATATAGGCATAGGTGTCCATTAAACGTTGTCCATTGTTCGTTATACCGATCCTTTCTTTATATTCTTACACATTCGGTACCGAAACCAGGGAAACCGGAGTCTGCGCAAGAATTACCGACGAAGGTTTGGACTAGACTGGACTGCATTAGAATGGACAACTTAGAACATTCAGAAAGGGTACGTGCTGCTTGTCGTTCGACCGTTGCGAGCAACATCAATGACATAACGACTTTACTGACCGCAACCCCACTAGATACCTCCCAGCTGAGATCGAAGCTCGCGTTTTTGGAATTGCAAGTTGCAAGATTGACTGAATTCCAAGCTGTCGTGAATCAAGACTTGTTGGAGAGCGAATGTGAGTCTTGCGATCGATACCTTGAATACCACATCGCTATTATGGTACTGCGACATGATGTATCGGTCACGTATGATGGAGCTTCCTATGTTTGGGTCAAAAACGGCAGGCAGAGGACCGTTCTTCCGAAATAGTTCTCTACAGTCTATAGCTCGACAGTTTTAAAAGACTTCGATACTGGGAGCAAGCTTGACCTTGGAGACAAGACAATTCACTCGGTGCGTAATAACGTTTCTGCAGTGACCTCCATTCCGAACGAACAACCAAAGCCCGAGAATAGAGCCCAGCACAGTGCAGTGCTCGTTGTGACGTGAGCTCACTCTGAAGCCAACAGCTCTGAAAAGTCACGTTGAGCAACGCAGCAGTCGAGGACAAGGCGTCACGTTTAACAAAGAACAAAGATATGCAGTCAAGACTTGAAGCTCGCTACGACGTACTTCAACGAGACTTGAACCTCGACAAGACTGACGTCGTTGAAGTCCTCTTGAACTTCGTCGTAGCGAGTCCCTTGTCCAGGAGGCCCAGGTTCAATTCCCGGGTTTCGACACCAAATGTGAAAGAATAGAAAGAAGGGATCTGTATAACGAACGATGGGCAGCATTTAATGGACACCTCTGCCTATACGATTAAGAACAACAAAGAACGAGACCCGCTCACGAGCGGTCATGCCGATGGTGTTCCGATGTGATGCACTTTTGTAGTGCCACCCCTTTCTTCACCGATCATAGTTCTTACTTTTATTTATTGTCACTGACGACAAGGACGGCTTTCCGGACGTTAACCGTGAATCCAGACACGCTTACAAGAAAGCGTACTTCGATGGCAGACGAAAATGTTGAGCCACAGTTATTTGCTGAAGTCAACCAACGTGTCTGAGCTGTATCATAAATATTCAGATTTTTTGTTGAAAAAAATTCCCAATCCGCTGCTCCGTAAGCGATATTTCAATGTCGCAGATTTCATACACTACTTCATATTTTCAGCAAAGTTTCGGGTTACTTTTTATAGCAACGGTAGCAGTTCTCTGTTGCCTTAAAAAGGAAGTGTAGATAGCGGTATTTCGCTACTTTTTTACTCAGGTAACGAACAACAACAACAACTTTATTGTGAGATGCGGGGAATGAAATAATGATCCTTCAAAATAAGGATCGAGGTCCTATGGTACCCAGAAAGGTCAAGAGAGCTTTGAAGGCAGAGCGTTGGGGACTGGATGTGGCCAGGTAACGAACATCGATATCGCGACACCATATTTCGGGTACAACTGGTACGGTACACAATGGGAACGGGTGCAACACTTGTTAACAGTGCTAGGATAAGACGGGCCAGTGTGGCTTCGTGAAACTAATTCTTTACAAATTCCAAGTTTCCTATGCTACTTACAGTGATTCACAACGAACTACAGTATGGCGGTGTCGTGCTCAGAATGCGTGTTACTTGGATTATGTCAACCAGAAAATGCTTCTAATCAATCACCCGTTATCTTTCCGTTTCAGTAACGATGTTTCTGGCTCTTTCTGTCTGTCTGATGCAATGGTTCTCAACTTAGGTAATGTTATTTGAGGGAACCCAGGATGGTGCCAGCACGACGTCAATGCACCTACTACACTGACGCAACTGTGTAGAAGTGTGTGAGGCTTACTAGATGTCGTACAAGTAATTTCTTATTATGTATAGCTGATTACTTAATAGTTTAATCATAATTCGTTTAAAGGGACTAAAACGATTTTTTTCTTCGTTTCGTTCGAAAGAAGATATTTTTCTGAGTCTAGAACCGAAATTTTACTTTCGTCGCGCGAGCGGATTTCTCGGGAGCGAGTTTAAACGGAGCGGCGAAGGGAGGACAGCTGGCGCCGCGCCGTGACGAGCTGCCGAGCGGAGACACAACGGGTAACTTGACGCGACCACGGCCGGCTCAGCAACACGTCATCGTGACGTGTTGCCGAGCCGAGGAATCCCGCCAGGAGCATTCGCCGTAGGATCCCGCGTATGCGTTCATCGGGAGTGGAAATCTCCATGACAGCAGCTTTCGCGCGATCGGCAGATTTCGGCAGAGGCGGCAGCCACGGCGCGAGCTCGCGGCATTACTTGCCATTGTGCAACACCGGTGACGTAACGGGGAACCGAAGAGCGGTCCGTACAGTTACACCATCGGCAGGGAAATATGCGCGGGAGAGGAGGAACGCGGAAGAGACATTTCCAGCGCGCGCTCCTCGCAGAGTGGAGCGATTTCGTCCGGAAAAATTTGTGGCATATTAGTTTCTCTGCGGGAAGAACAGTTTCCATCGAAAAAAAGTATGGGGGTTCGGGAAATTTCATAGTCCCTTTAAGTGTTTATTGCTTCGTCGCAAGATGCTGCCTTGAGGTTTACCGGTTTCATTCAACTGTTTCACAATTCTTCCCCGCGGACAACGCATTGATTAGGGACTGCTTGTAAATTCCAAGTACAACTCCAGTCAACCTTAATAATGACACTGGAAAAAATTTGGTTTCATTTCCGATTGCGATAACAGCCGCACTGGGACACTGGAGGAATGTTAAGTAGACAAAATCCTTGCGTTAAGCTAACAATAATTTTGTTCAATTAAGATTTCCCCATGGCCCCAAGGATTGCTGTAATCGCGCTCGGGAACGAGACCATATTTTTTCCCCCAGTGTTATCATTAAGGTTGACGGGAGCTGTACATGTAGCCAGAAGAGTAGCTCAGACTTTCCAAGTGCTTGTAATGCTTTCGTAACACAAGATAAAATCAAAAGTGTGGTGCGGAGAAATTGTCGAGTGGAGCCAATCGATCAAGACGACAGCTGCTGGCTTTACTCTTTGCAATATACGTTTTTAGAAAAGCAAGCGTCGTGGCACACACGTGCTCATGGGAACTTCGAGCGCCCTAAAGCATTACGAGACGGCCAGAGACGAAGGTAGAAGAAGAACATTCCCGGTGTGCGCAGCACCAGCGTCAGCCTGGGCAAACCATAACCGAAGCAGACGACAGAGCAGTGTCCCTCAAAGTTCCCATGCTGCTTTGCGCCGCGCGCTTAGTAGCGCGCGCATCTTTTTGAAATTGTCAGCCGCGGCAACCGGGTCCTGCGATCTCGATGCCAATCCCAATGGCAACGATCAAAATTCGAGCATAGTCCGATAACAAGGCTGTCCGACAGCAATCCCTGGTAGTTACACTCGCGGATGCTGAACAGTGTCCTTGTTCGCGGAAACTCGGTTGAGAAACTCTGGTCTCATTCTTTTTCGCACTCTTCCTTTGGATTCTTACCCCGATAGAAGACAGATTGCTGCAGCAGCGTACGCTTTTGTGCGCCTCGCACTTATAACCTCACGGTGTACACAAGTTGAAGGTTTACTTTTTTTAAATTCCGTGTTAGCGCCGCGAACCAACTGTGGCTATGAGCAGCGTACAGACGCGGACAGATGGAGAGAGGACAGCAGGAAGGAGTGGGGACATGGGGGCTTAGTATGCGTCCTGGGCCTACTTCAGGGGAACTGTGCCGACATTCGTCTGGAAAGCCTTCGGAAAACCCAGGGAAAGCCTCAACACAGCACAGCCAGGATTCGAAATCGTGTTACCCCCCAGTCTCGGCGTGGAAAGCGGTCATCCTAACAACTATGCAAACGGGAGCTGGTCAGTGCTGTGCTACTTACCTGCTTCCAACAATGGCACTCTTGCAAACAAGAACTGTAAACATCTGCAAATGTCTCACCAGTGTGAGGACAGCAGAAGGGCAAGGTCGAGGTGCTGCCTGGCCGTTATGAGTGTCTTCCAGATACGTCGACGAGCCGGCGGGTCAACAGCTGACGTCGGTTCATCTAGGAGAACCACCCGGGGATTTCCGATGAATGCTACTGCTAATGTCAGCTTCCGTTTCGTGCCCCCACTGAAATGGAGCAGACAAAGCGTACTGTCCGCCTTGAGGAGCCAAGAACACTGCGATGTGATCTATAACCGAGCTTATTTCATTGTTGCTACTTGTAATCGTTTAGGTAATCAAACTTTACAAGAGTTCGGCATTCGAACGGACGTTGTGTATACCTGTAGTTGGCAACTTTAACGTCAGCATAGTCCAGAAGCTCCACGAAGCCAAGAGTCTGTCGGACCACGTGAGGCATGGACAATTCGTCGATACCTCTCAGACGTGCAAAAAGACGGAGCGTCTCGCGACCAGTTAGGAGACCCAGCTCCACGTCGGTTTGGGGACAGTATCCGATTCTGCGCTGGTACTGCGAAGAGAAAGTGCACTGGTTGAGCAGTCTACTTCGCGCAAAGCAGGTAAGTTAACCTTAGTGCGGTTGTAGATAAGGTCCCCATCCTCGATGTATGCGTTTCCAGAGGTGGGTGAGAGGTCACAGGCAAGCATGCGAAACGTGCTGGTTTTTCCAGCCCCATTCACACCGAGAAGGCCGAAGCACTCGTGCCGGCGCAGCACAAACGACACACCGTGAACTGCTTCTAGCGTACCATATGTCTTCGTTAGCTTGCATACCACAAGAGCAACCTGCGTCCAGTTACGATATTCTGACTACTTGATGTTTGACGTTTCGTAGGAAAGAAGAATCGACAGTCAGCGCCAATGATTATGTTAATGACACTGTCAATGACTTATTCCCAGGAACGATTGTAACTTGATTAATTAGGTAATTAGTAACACCGTGCCTGGTTGATCATGTCATCGTCCACCAGTTTCTGGACACGTTTCTCTTCCATGGCCACGGTGTCTGCGTGGTTTTGCCCGAGAGTCTCCTTGCTGCTCCAGGAAGGAAAGCGCAGCAATCCAGAGTCCCATATCGTCACGAAAGACAGTAAGGCAGCTCCGAGAAGCAGCATGAGTACCAGGTCACGCCCACTATTCATTTTCGCCCAGCTCAAGCATGACTGGCCTTCAATGCAGTCTCTGCATTTGTCTGCGCAGATGAACACAGCGAGTCAGACTCATGCACGTTGGCACGGATGGTGCGGACGGCAAGAAGTGGTTGGGAAGGCGGTTATGTGGATCTACTACGTTCAGAGGCGGATCCAGGATTTTTCTGAGAGGGGGGTCCATGTTGGTAGATACACGACCTAGGTCAATTAAACACTATGTGAAGACAGAAATTGGGGAGGGGGTCAGGGCATCTTGACCACCCCCTCTAGATCCGCCCTTGACTACGTTGCTTTACGAAGAGAACTTCACAGCATAACAAGCTCAAGGCCAATGAACATTCAGAATTATATCGTTCTGTCTTCTGGTTGTAGCACGCCCCTCGTCCTCCTGAGACCTGGCTCCAGAAAGCTACCGTTCTGAACGCTGGTCGGCATGAAGCCTGTTATGTAGTTATGTTCTGTTCCGACAGGACGCGTCCTGCCCATACCCCGGCAAAGCTCACTCATGCTCAGTTTGGCGGATGAGATGAGCAGGGAGTGAGTGAGCAAATTGATACCTCAACAGGGAGGGGGTGAGCGAGCATGAGTGAGTAAAATGAGAGCTGTGGTGAACGAAAACGAAACGCTCCTGACTATTGCGGATGCTATGCAGATCAGCCAGGTGAGGACCACTAAGTGGTCGCCCTCCCATGCTCATCGTAACCGCCGTTATAGCCCATTAAATCATTCCTGATATCGTCAACAGTTACAATCGTAACATAAGACCACGGTCACAGCCCCTGCAGCTGCTAGACGGAGCAACGTGGCGGCGTACTTGACTACACTCACACTCATGAGCATGCTCACTCATGCTCAATGTGGCGAATGAGTTGAGCGCAGGTGACTGAGAGATGAGCAGGAAGGGAGGATGAGTGAGCACGAGTGAACAATGGGAGAGCTGAAATAAGTGAGCCTGAGCGAGTAGGGGTCACAAGTTCCGGCCTCTTTTAGTAGTAGGATGCCAGTATTTTCTTACCGGGGCAGCACTCGATGAACCTGTTCAGCTGGTCGGGCACTGAAGCGATATTACCGCCTTCACCGCAGAAGACCAGACGATCGAATCGTGTCATGTAGCGGCACATCACAGTCTCTTGCGACACATGGAGGCAGTTAGCGAAGCCCCAGGTGAGTGCGAAACTTGGTATGAAACGGAACATCCACAAGGCAGCGTCCAAGGTAGCTTCTGAAGCGTTGTTATTGCCGTCCAGTTTGGGCACGTAATAAAGAAGAGTCATCGAAGTGCATAATACTAAACCTGTGTAAGAAAGCGCATGAATCTGTCAGTAGCCAGGAAACGCACAGTCATCAATTGCCACCAACGGGGAGGTCAGACTATCATGCGTTTCTACGCAATGGGCCACAGCGCATGTGGTCTCGGCGGATCTGCAGCCCAGCATACGGGAGGCTTTTGACCAGCAGGCGCGGGAGCATTCCTTCCCAGCGGTGAGGGTGCTCCACCCCATGATGAGAGAAGTCACTGAATGGCGCAAACATGGCTCAGGAAGAGTTCCATCGAAGGGGCGATAGCCTGGCAGCAGGGAGCATGGTCTAGTTTTGCGTGCTTGACAATTTTTCACTACGCTCTTTACCGAACTGTGCTTGGGTGCTACAAATCCGAAATTTGATTCCCGGGCATTCGAAGTATTAATTCGTTTCCACGTGTAGTGCATTCCTTCATATGGGAGAGGAACGAGAGGTTTGGGAGAGGAACGTGACAAAAATGAGACGAAAGAAAGATGAAGTCACTGAAAAGGTTAGCCAGCTGTAGGATTCGAACCCACATCTTCTGGACCCACACTGTCTTAAGATGTGGGTTCGAATCCTACAGCTGGCTAACCTTTTCAGTGACTTCATCTTTCATCGTTAATTTCTTAGGCAAATTGAGGCTTTGTATGTATTTGTCCCTTCTATGTTGTTCCAGCCTCAGAACATCAGTTTCAAAAATGAGACGCCGAACGCGTTCCCTTTCTCCGCGTAGGCCAGGGTCCGCTGTCGGCTGTCGCGACAAAATACGAATAACTGTGAATAGTAACATTTCTTGCGAAAAGACAGGACAGGGAGTCAAATGCTCCTCCCAAAAACAAGAAAAAGAAAACGTATCGCACCACCTGTTCGCACTCACTGTATCGTTGGTACGCTGGCACGCTTGGCATGCTGGAGCGCGGGAAAGCACTGCGGACTTACCAGCAACAATATTTATACTGGCGATTGCGACGTATCCCGTAGCTGGCCTATCGCAGAACAGTGACACTATGTAAGCCACGGGGATCATTGCACAGCCGTACGCTAGCACCAGCAGGTAGAGTGATCCTAAAACAGGAAGCTACTGTCAGAATTACTACTCAGAGGAGTCAATGTACGCATATACGACGGGAATGGCAGAAAACGGGGGAGCGGACATCGCAGGATCTCACTGAGCCAAGCGGATCCTAAACAGCTCTCCAAATTCTATGAAGCATAGCTGATGTACATAGATGAGCTATGATAACTCCATCAGCGTTCTCATTATGACGTTCTTGTCAGTCACGTTGCAACAGTACTATGGGATAATTCGTTAAAACCAGCATATTCGAGGTTGATCGTCGTCATTTACAGAGTCTTCGTTTACAGCTATTAGGAACTGCAGACACCAAACCCACAAACCTAGAGTGGCAGAATCCGAGTAGAGGCCGTGCTTATCGAGGAACACAAACGGCAGCATCAGTGCCAGTCCAGCCACGGCGTGCATTACTATATCGACCAGGAACGCAGAACCCCAGAAGGTAGCCGACGAGGCGCCCGCGAGAAGCTGTAATAGTTTGGCGTTGTGTGCTCGCTCTTGGGTAGGAAAAAGCACAAAGGCAGCTGCCAAGAAAGCCAGTCCCACAGGGATGAAGACCGCGCACGTCAGACGAGTGATTAGCACGATGAGGGGGTCTGGAGAAGGATGTGGATTTTCCTGTCCAGAGAAAGCCACCGTTCATGGCACCGTGCACTACACCTAACCTGCTAACATTTTACACCAGATCGCTTCGTACCGTAGAAAAATGTTGGACACCAACCTTTGGCAATGGGTGGTTAATAACGCGCAGTGATGAATTTCCGAAGAAGGCTCGCGTGACCTCGAGAAGAGACACTGGTGCGGAATGCGGGGAGAATCCCGTGTGCCACGCTGTCACCTCGAGGACTTGGTTGGGTGCTGTGTCCGGCGTTCCGGGAATAGGCTCGGTGTTGTTCTCCAGCTCGGACGCGTTCATCATTCGAAACTCTGCACCTATTATGTAGGTTCGCCTGTACAAGCGAAAGGACTTGCGAGCCGCTTCCATGAGCCATTCATTGGGGTCCACATCAAGGCGCTGGACCAGAGCACCTTGTTCCGTCTCCAAGGTACTGCAGGAACGTGGTCGCGAAGTATATAATGCTATGTAAATAATTGCAGGTATAAGACTTAACGTCTAGTTTATCGTATTTAAAATAACTAAAGGGATGGTGACGCAATTGTAACGCGATTGCCAGCGTCAGCTGTGAGTGAATTGATGTTTAATGGCTCTTATAATGCAATGGTTAAAATGATTCTACATCGTAGGATGTCTACCTAGACACACGTCGTTCATGGGCACAATTAAATAAATATCTTTCTATCGGCCAGTCCGGTTGTGCCTTTGTAATGTCAATCTCTATACGAACGAAGATACGAATACAGATGCAAAGTAACTTACAACCACATTTTACTAACGTCACAACATAGTGGAATGACTCCTTTTCAGTGCAAGACACCCGGTGGCGCCCTTCGACAATCTACCCAAACTTTTTCCTGATTTGGTAAGCTCCATCTGCTTATCTGTAAGGAAGGGGGGGGGGCACACTAAAGCTGGAACAGCATGGGGCGTATTTCAGCGTGAAAAACGCGCCGTTGCACGCTGGGAACAAAATTTCGCGCGGAGAACCGCTGTCCAGAGTGCGCTCGGGAGCGTTAGGAGCCTCTTGATATTTTTCACGCGGATGCCAGCGTACCAATCACAGCTTGCGTGCGTATCAGCTTCCGGTTCCGCACCACATGGAAACAGCTGTGTTTTGAAAATTTTGATTTTTATACAGGGTGTCCACGCTAAGTGTGAACAGATTTTTAAAAAATATATCAATCACTTTTTCCGAGATGAAATCAATTGCAATATAGCATATGCTGAAGGGCACTCCCTAGGGGGGCATTAACAAACTCCTAAGGCAATGTCTTAATTAACTTTCAATAATTAACTTTTTAATTATAAAAGCTACGAAGTTGCTCCAATGAGAACATCTGATCTCTTCGGTCACCAGATACCAAAGCCGTTTTCAGAACAAAAATCCGTTCGATAGATCGTCCGCAAAAAATTCGTGAAGGTACGCCATTTTTTTCTTTATTTTATTCATTGCGCAGCTCTAGAGACGCGTCTTTCCTTCGCCCCCAATACGAGAGGATGAAAGAGCACACTATCGCCTCTTGCGTCCTGGAAAAAGATTAAAAGAAAACAGAAAATGTAGCCCAAGATAAGGGCAGTCGCGATAGAGTCACCCGATAGATTTGTGTTTTTTTGTTTTGTTTGCGCAAGTTAAAGCTAATCTTCGACGCATGAGGCGGCACTGTGCTCTTTCACTCTCTCATACTGGGGGTAAAGGAAAGCCGCTTCTTTGAAGATGCGCAATAAACCAAATAAAGAAAAAATGGCATTCCTTCACGAATTTTTTGCGGACGATTTACCGAACGGATTTTTGTTCTGAAAACGGTTTTGGTATCGGGTGACCGAAGAGATCAGATGTTCTCATTGGAGCAACTTCGTAGCTTTTATAATTAAAAAGTTAATTATTGAAAGTTAATTAAGACATTGCCTTAGGAGTTTGCTAATGCCCCCCTAGGGAGTGCCCTTCAGCATATGCTATATTGCAATTGATTTCATCTCGGAAAAAGTGATTGATATATTTTAAAAAATCTGTTCACACTTAGCGTGGACACCCTGTATGTACCTACGTGTTGTATGGTCGCTCCTCAAAAACGCGTGTCATATACTCCAAGATAAGGAAAGGTAGAGGGAAATCCCTTGCTATTGGGGTATTAAAGTAAAGAATACAACAACGTCGTATTGAAGAGGGCCATGTGGTAAAAAAGTGCAACGACACTGGATTATAGATTATAGTGAGCTATATTTGGATGCTCAGCGTTCTGTAATAGCGCCGGCGTGTCTGCACCTGGCTGAACCAGTTGAACGTTTATCCTTCTCCTTGCTTCCTAATCGCTTCTTGCACCGAAATTCTCTTTCGTGTAGCAAATAAATATCTGTGTTCTATGTTTTGCATTAGTGCTCTCCCCACTTAAATTCTCCCCATGCCGTTACAGCTTGAGGCCGGTTTCACGCCACAGTTATTTTTTTTCGTCCGTGTTTTGCACGGAGGCAAAACGGGCCCATTGGAAACTACGAGTCTCGATTACGTTTCGATTCCATTTTTGAAGCAAACGGACGAAAAACACGGTAGTATGAAAGCGTCCTTACACACGTATAGTATTTATTTTCTTGAATCTTTATAGTATATGATATGGCGCACATGCCCAGCTTTAGATTTGCCTATTATTTGCGTAGAATGACACAGGGCCTGACACACTCGTCGAGGCCAGAGCCAGGGGAACTTCCAGTCTGCGAAACAAGTTTCATCTCCCTACAGCAAAAAGCAAGCGAGAAATGGCAGTTCAGCGTAATTGAATTTAACGGTGCGGGGGTCACGTGACGCCCGTTTTGTGCGGGCGATCACGAGATCCCAGGTGGGTCTGCCCGGTGTCAAAGAACTATAAAACATGCTGAATGCAGCACGATTTTTTGCTTACTAAACACTTTTGCGCGCAGTATTAAGTCATGCCTCAGTAATCTGGTTCCTTGAAGTTTCGACTTCGATGCATCAGAATAATCAGATGCATCTGTTCTTTTCTGTGTACAAGATTTCTCCTCTGGGTTCTCTCCTACAGCAAACATATCTTTCTTCCTTTACAATTAGGAATAACGTTCCTAATGGTCAGATCAACACGCACAGAGCTGCATAAGGACGGATACTTATAACCAGCTTTCCCCAGCCTGTAGTTCGCGTCTCAAACACCGTAAACACGTGGAACAGTAGCGCTTCGGAACAAACTGTCTTAGAAACGCGTTCCGTCCATTTTGTATTAAGGACTGGAAGAATTTACAGTGAAAAGTGTCAATGCAAAAGTGCAGCTGTCAATGTCAAGTCACATACCAGGATTTGTCGTCGATTGGCCGTCGCTTCAGCTTGCCTTTGGTCCATGTCTAGTTTAGCAGCGCCACTCGATTACAAACTTCTAATCTACATACCTGGATGGAATTTTGCATGGTGCATAGTAATCCAGAATAATCAAGCGGAGGTCGGTTCCACAAATTCCTCCAGAGATCAGTTTCCCCGGGAAAGTTTCGGCAGCGGCGACCATGTCATCTCCATGCGCCCATTGTTTACCTATGACAGCTTACGCACACCTTGCACTCTTCCCAGCACCCTTTCGCCTGTTCGTTGCTAAGACGCACAGCAACTCTGCTGTCGGACGACAGTCGGCCTCCTCCTCACGCAATTGCTCCGCGCCAAAATTAGCACTGTCTTCTGCCAGCACAGTCTCGAACAACTGCGCGTGTATGTATTGACCTAACCTGGCCTAACCTCACTACACTTCCTTTAGTGAGGAAAACCAAGCTTTATGGCTGATGCGTAGGAGTACGACAAATGATACCCGTCGAGATCTAGTGCTTTCATTGTGCATTCTTGGCAACGAGTGAGAGGGAACAAGCAAAATGCATACTGGGAAGAGTGCGAGGTGTGCGTAAGCTGTCATAGGTAAACAATGGCCGCATGGAGATGAAATGGTCGCCGCTTCCGAAACTTTCCCGGGGAAACTGATCTCTGGAGGAATATGTTCAACCTACCGCCGCTTGATTATTTTGGATTACTATGCAACATGCAAAATTCCATCCAGGTATGTAGATTAGAAGTTTGAAATCGAGTGGCGCCGCTAAACTAGACATGGGCCTTGCCTATCTTGTACCTTAAGCTACTCTAAGCTACTGTGTCTGGATTAAAGCACATGCCGGGCCCGACCTTCGTTTCATCAACCCGCTTGAGCCTAGCTAGCCCAATGGTTCCACACATTGCGCGGGCCTGGTACCAAAAATTTCTAGGCCTGGGAAAGGCTACTCGACTAGGCCCGTCAACTACAGAGTAGCGGGCTATAAAAGTTCATCGTGGCTAAATAACAGTTGCGGAAACCGTACGCCGGGGCCTGGTTCTACAATGTCAAACCGGAGCCCGGTTAGGCTCACCAAAAGACAGATTTCCTTTCGAAGGGCTAGTGCTTTCGGGCATGCCCGAGACCGCCCGCTGCAGCAGTGTGGATATACAGTCGACCCGCGTTTATCCGGACTTCATTTATCCGGATCCTGCGCTATCCGGACAAAAAAGCATGGGGACGGATTTCTCCCCATGTATTTCGCCCTCTTATCCGGACTTCAGCTTCCAGACTCGGACGAGAATTCCAGGGAACAGAAGTGACTAATGCCCAACAATCGGCTTCAGTTATCCGGTCATTGTCCAGGAATGACAACTGGCCCACACCTAGTCAATCGAGGTCGAGAACCCTGGTCGTGGCCTTCTTTTTACTGACACAAAGACGGTGTTGCTAGGAAGAATTTTCTCCCTTTCCGACTTTGCACGTTACACAATTGAGTAATCCACTGAGCAGTCTGGTCATTTTAGACTGAGAAGGTCCGCAACGAGGACCCCTGCGCTGCAATCATAGATGACGACATCGTCAGTGTCGTCGCTTCCGATAGTGTTCAAGAAGAATCTGATGATGTAAGCGTAGGTGGCACCAGCTGTGACGGTAGAAAATGCGCGGGCGGCACTGAGAACAGCGCTATTATTTTTCGAGCAACAGAACAATATTTCGCAAATGCATGTCATTCGCAAAGGTTTGCAAGAACTGCATGCGTATATTAGAATGAAACAGATGACAATGGATAGTTTTCTGTGTAATGGTCACTAAAAATATCCTTTTAGAATCACTCTGGATTTTCGTGTTTCACTTATCCGGTTCCCCCGCTATCCGGACATTTTCACAGGAAACGAAGCCGTCCGGATAAACGCGGGTCGACTGTACATGTAACTTTGTCACATTAGCTCTGAACGCACTAATTCTAGGTCATACGTGCATAGATTGAGAAGCTACCCGTCAAAAAAAACTCGTTACAAGTTAAGTTACCGTGTGAAAAATGTAATTAAGTTAATCACGAAGTTCTTCAGCCTGAAATGTAACTGCCAGTTACTGAGTTACTTAAAAAAAGGAACGAGTTACTTCGGGCACAAAACAGCATTACGCAGGTGCAGCGCGCGTGAGCAGTTGAGTTAGACCTTGAGTTGCCTGCGGAGGAGTGCAACACGCTTAGATCGTTTTCGTTTATGTCCAACAATAGACCTCTCCCTGTTTGTAAATAAATGACGTCATAGTGTTCGACAGCGCCACAAATTTGGTAGAATTGAATTACGCTCGAAGCGAGAGGTGAAAAGTTCGCACACGAAAGCCACGGTCTTGAGGGGATTACAATATGGTCCCTTAAAGGGACGCGACCCTCGGTCCTGCTTTTCTTTCAATGGGAGGCAGCGAACAAGTGCCCGTTCGTGAAACCCAGCCCTCTCCTTCCGATTTGTTTCGGTTTCAGTCTGTCTACCAACGTCATCATGACGTTTCTTTGGTAGAGGTTTATTCGAACGCTGTGGGCGCACAATGGTTCAGCTTCATTTCAATGGCAGCGGTTCTTACTTCCTGAATAAAATACTGTCGTTGATCGAATATCACGTTTTATGGCAAAAAAATGCCATGAAGGCACCGGAGAGAAAGCACGAAAATACGAGGGGTGTTCAAGTCAAACCGGGACTTTTCATTTTTCGCAAAAGTAAAATGAACTTACAGGCGAGAAATTAGTTTTATTTTTCAACGTAATCTCCAGCTGCACTAATGCACTTCTCAGCGTTTCACGAGGGCTTGGATGCCAGCAGCGTAGAAATCCTTGCTGGCGCGTAGCAGCCATGATCGGACCACATTCTTGACGTCGTCGCAGCTGAAGTGGCGGCCCCCAAGGAATGCCTTCAGTCGCCCGAAGAGATGGAAATCGCTGGGGGCGAGGTCTGGACTGTAAGGGGGATGTGGCAGCCGCTCCCAGCCAAGTTCCTGTAAGGTGCATGTCGTGAGATGCGCGGTATGCGGGCGTGCATTGTCCTGTAGGAGGAGGACTCCTTTTGTGATGAGGCCCGGCTTTCCGAAACTGGAGGTGTTCATGAATGATAGTGTTCAACGTTCCCACACCAAGGTCCGTCTTTCGAGCCAGTTCGAGACATGTTATCCGTCGGTCCTTGAGGATCAGGCGCTCCACAAGTTGGATATTCTCAGGAACACTGGACACTGGGCTCGCCCCGGCCGGGATCGTCCTGCACTGATGTACACCCGCCTCGGAACCGTTTGCACCACTCAAACGCTTTGCTGCGGCTAAGTGTATCGTGGCCATACTGAGCCTGAAGTCTTCTGTGAATTTCAGATGATCATTCAGATCATTCACGAGAAACTTCATGACAATTCGCTGTTCGATGTGCGCGCTCACCTCGTTGTCGGCCATCTTGTCCAGCACGTGTCTTCTGTTTTGCACAAACTTTGGACCACCATGTGGTGAACGCGGAGGCCTGTCCCGTGTGAAAATGACGAAAAAGTAGCGCGAGCCATTTGTACACTCAGGAGGCTGAAAGGCCCGGTTTGACTTAGAGTTAAAAGTAACTTAAAACTTAAGTTGCTTTAGCAAAGTTACCTAAAAAAGGAACGAGTTCCTCTGAGAGTTACCACGACACAAAAGTACCGAGTAAGTTACAAGTTACAAAAGAAAAAAAGGAACGAGTTACTTGTAACGAGTTACCTCGAACTCTGCATACGAGTAGCGATAACAGTGTTTTACTTACTGGGCGTATTGGTTGCTTGCGAACGCTTCGGACTCATTGTCTGCCTTGTAGAACACTGTCGTGTGCCCGTAAACGGACTTGAGGTTGTACTCAATGGCCTTTCCATATGTCAGCATGCGGCTCACGTGAGTCTGAATGATACGGAGAAGGATGTCAATAGCGAGTATTAGTGCGTCTGAAGGTATTCACGATAACAATTCCGAAAACATGATAAGCCAATCACACTCTTTCTTTAAAGCGAGTGACATCACATTGCTAAGCTTGGATTTGATAGCTACCTGTATCGTATCGTTTTCGCACAATTCTTCCGATGTACTAAACTTCGCTATTAACTCATGAGAAAACGACAGTGTCCGTCATCTCTGTTTCGTGCACATCGGAAGCATAACCACTATACGGCAAAATAAAGAGCTGTGTTACCCCCACGAGTTCCTTAACGCTGTTTTTTTTTACTGCGTTTTACTGCGTGCTGCCTCGTTCCGGCTCCCTGTGCATATCCAATCAATTAGAACATAGACTTCCAGTATGGAGTGAATGGCAAACGAAATAATTCGATAGTGTAACCTTTGGTGATGGCATTTATGTTGTTCTTCAATTCAAGACAAACAGTCTTCAATTAAATTAGTAGCAATCGGGGATAAATAGGTATTCGGGTGTGAACTTCCTTTGACGTAGGATTCGTTTTTTCGATCGTTTATTAGCCTGACACTGTAAAGAAATCAATGGAAATATCACGCAACGTTTTAACGTTATAGCTTGGTATATGGTTAAATAGATGGAATCCACAAAAGTATATCCAAGTCCTTGTGGGCGTCTCTACCGGAAATATCCCACCTGTTTAAATTTTGGTTCCTTCTGGAAGTTGCGAAACGGTTACCAAATCATGCTGCGCAGGAGGTGCACAAGGTTTGTTCACTAACCTGGTTAATGAAAACGAATAGCGTGAGCACAGAAAGTGGCAGCAATAACATAAGAACGGGTAGCCTGCAGTCCCGACGCATGTGCAGTGTCCTCTTCTCCAGCAGGGCACGTAGTTGCTGCGACGGACGTGGTAGGGCATGCAGATGTCCCTTGCAAGCACGGCTCGCCTCTACTAGTTCGCAAGGGCAGTCCGGGAGCTCTGGCGTTGCCGCAAGGGATGTTTCAGTGTCCTCTGAACATTGTTCCGCCCTGCGTTTCATAAAAGAAAGCAGAACAGGGTGGTGGGTTCGAGCTTTAAGAACGGGCCTTTCAAAGGTGCATTCGCTTACTTGACTAAAACGTCTTCCAGTGCCCCAGCGGAAACGACGAAACTCTCAACGAGCAAGTCTTCAGTGTTGACGTGGATTGCATGCAACAGTTCGATAAATTTCACAGTTTCGGGATTGCCGACCTGAATCTGTACGTGCTGGTGGTTGTCCGCCATAACCACTGCACGCGGCAAGCGACTTCTCACCATCTGTGTCAGAGCCTTGATGCGGCTAAAGTTCTTTAATGACAACCTTATCCAGTACCCAGTGCCTACGAAAAAAAAAAAAAAAAGAAGCGATTAGTGGGAGGTGCACCAATAAACAGACCGAATGTATTTGCTACTACTAGGATTGTAACAATAACGTGGATATCGGAACGTCCGTTGACTCGTCTTAGGCCACATGTTCAATTTGCATAGCTGAAGCCCGAAAGAACAGCCCCAGACACCCGGCTCTCCGTGAAGACGTTCTGTCTTTCACGTAGGCCTGTCACGCCCACAGCTGTTTTCTTTTTGGCGTGGAAGCGTCTAAGTTCGGTTTGGTAGCCAGGTCAAAATTTACGATGCAAGGAAATTATGCTGAGGGATTTATGCTGAACAATAATCCAATAGCAACAAACCGTCTAAATCCAGATACCCTACACGTGTAAGATTGTAGATAACAAGTTTATTTGCTACGACTGACAATATGTGGGTGTGGCGGGCGCGTTCGAGAGAGACCAAAATATAGGGGTACGCGTACTTTGCGGACAGTCTATCGCGAACGCGTAAAGCTAGGACGCCGATCGCGGTGCCGTTGGACCTCCAAAGTTTTATAACTTGAAATATCAAAACTTTGCCATAACGTCGGCACATATGAAACCCATAATGTAAAAGCATGAGTCTGGGCACACAGAGGGACGACACACAGCTCGCCATTCAGAGCCATTGTGCCCCTGTCGTGATCGTCGCACTTTTCATAAAGGCAAAGGCAACTGGAAATAATGAAGGTCCCTCACCATAGGGGGCAAACGAGATTTATACTAAACATAACAGGTAGCATGCAAGAAGCCATGTGGCTGGTTGTTGCTGTATTGTAGGCGACAATAACTGGCGGACCATCAATACTTGATTTCATTAATACTCTCGTACATTTAAAGATACATCATTGTGTCAATGATGCACGTGACAAGACGACCACGACTTCTGTACTTTGCTTTTACTTGCTAAATGTATGTTAGTGCTAGACGACACACAAATTGGTACGAAAAGTGCTCTTCTCACAGGAAACCAATAAACGCTTGATGCATTGCTCGAGTTTGAGTGGATATTGAGCTATCGGCTATAGCTACAGATATGACCACAGAAATATGAACTGCAGGACTGAGCTACAGGAAATGACATAAGACCGTGACTGACCGTAAGAATTACGTAGGAAAAGGGGAGACCCGCAGCATCGAAGCCGACCACTGGCCATCACAGCGATGCGATCTCCTAAAGAGTCAGCTTCCTCCATGCTGTGTGTCGTCAAAAGCATCGTCTTATCTTCGTGGAAGCGAAGGACACATTGCCACAGAGATTCCTTGCATTCGCGGTCGGCGCCGGCTGTGGGTTCATCCAGAACTATTATCTATAAAATGAAAGCATAATGACAGTACTCCAGTGACTGACGACGATGATGATCGACGTTTTCCGGCACAAAAGCAGCCAAGTTAAAATACTCTGGTATATATGTTTGCAGAGAGCGTCATTATAGTGTGGTCCGTTGAAACATTTCGCTATGACTGAAACGCGTCAATGTTGCCATGGTACAGCTCCACCACCACCACAAAACCAGGCACGGATAAATAAGATGCACGGATGTGTAATATGTACCTTAGGACTTCCAACAATGCTGACGCCTAGTTGAAGCTTCCGCTGCTGTCCCCAAGATAGTGAACTGGCTACGGTATGACGCTTCTCTTCCAGGTTAAACGCCACAAGAATAGTATTTATCTCCTTCTGGGCACCGGAGCCATACGCGTTACGAATCTGTGTGGACATAAAACGTCGCATAAATCTCGACAAGACAACTTTCAAAGCACACCAATCCCCACTGAGCAGTTCACACTAAAATAAACTTGCACGCGACATTCACCCTGGCAAAGAACTGCATGTGCTCGAGCACAGTCATGCAGTGGAAGAGAATGTTCTCCTGCGGACAAAATCCCATGGAATGTCGTGCAGCGTCGGTATCAGTGACGACGCTATGGCCTCCGACGAGGATACTTCCTTCCGTGGGGGCTTCCAGACCCGTGATAAGCCTCAGAAGCGTCGTTTTTCCGGCTCCATTGCGGCCCAACAGCACAGTTACGTCGCCTGGGTACGCTTTTAGGGATACGTGCCTCACAGCGACAGTGTTGCCGTACACCTGTAAGCAGACCCTAAGTTAGCATTCCCCTCGTTTGCTTTAGGCATACAGCTGGCTCTCTGGGAAAGCTTGCGTTGAAAGAAGAGCCATGAGCGTGTAGGGCATACGTTTGCAATTTCACTTCGCGAGTTTTCGAGTTCTGTGTTCAGCTTCGCTGTCTGGTGCGTTACGAGGAAGGTTTACATTCGAGAACCCGTGACAAACACAGAAGCTTTGCTGACAATTGGCCTTCGGGGAAGGCTCGGAAGAGCGGGTGCAAACAAACGGAATAGAACAAAATGCAAAGACAAACAAGTTTTTCTATTGTGCTACCCCAATCATGGTGGCTGTATTTGAAAGTAATTCGCCATTGAAATAGCTAAATGAGAGTGTTCAGCCATTTAGGAAACATTAATGGAAAAGCGCGGCGCAATCAACGCAATGAGTGCCCGCAAGGCACACTCTGCACCATCTATACGCAGGACACTGTGGCAACCGCCGTTTTCCTCAAGTCGTTTACGCAAAGCGATCGTGTAGGTCACTCGACTTGTGCTCTATTTTGGCTCATTCGCTGTCGTTACGGATGCCAAGTGTACTACCTTCGACACCCTTGAGATGACAACGCCGGGATTGGCTTGCGTACTGACAGGCTCGAATGCTACGCTTTGGTCCGTCGCCGTCTGCTCAGTTGAATCTACGCTCCCTTCATCGGGACGAGGGCGCCAGTAGCTGGGCTGTTGGAAAGTGTTAAGTGCAAAGCCAACG
Source organism: Ornithodoros turicata (assembly GCF_037126465.1). NCBI lineage: Eukaryota > Metazoa > Arthropoda > Arachnida > Ixodida > Argasidae > Ornithodoros > Ornithodoros turicata. Next base: position 28,540,358 of record NC_088202.1, on the reverse strand, counting down.
TCTCAAACTCATCAGCGTACTCACTCGAAGAAAGAACAACATATCCTTCGGGATACCGTACTGCCAGGGCCACACGTTGTCTAGGTACCACACTGAGAAGGCGTAAAGAAGACCGTACAGGGCCACCGCAACCACCATGTTCAGCATTGTTATGTTATCGTATGGTGTACCGGGAAGGTGAATATTGTTCCAATGGGCGCCATTATCTGGAAGAGAAATATATGGGCGCGAGCATCCTCAATAACTGTAGCTGAGAAAGACGTTGGAAGGCTAACGGTACTCACGAAATTCTTCGTGGAAGTTTATAATTCGAAAAATCCAGTGGAATGCCATGTTGGGGAAGATTGAAACCATTATCTTATCGCTGAAGAGGAGATCTGTATATTCTATAGATCCAGGGGTATCCATGAAGAAAAGCGGAACTTCGTAAGACAGCATCCACAGGCAAACGGTTGCGAACACCGCGTACACAGCTGCACAAAAGCCCCGCAGCTTGAGAGATCGAACATTCAGCTATACTACGCGACACACACGCGCACACACACAAAAAGGCACGTCCGACAGCCCCGTTATTCCGTGGTTCTGGCCTCCGTTCTACGGCGAAAGGAGGTTGTGGTACGTACAGAGTATGACGCGTCATGACCTTTCTACCTTTGCCGTATATGGGCGTATAGTGCTATTTATACTCACGTGTCTTTACGATGCAACTGATCATGAGGCAGAACAGGTCGCAGAACATAGAGTACAGTATTATCATGGCGAGGACCAAGGAGAAGTCACTACCAGGGAGCACCGGCGGGGCACAGAAAATTGGGAACGTGATGAGAACGGTGACCAAGAGGCCAGCCATCGACATGACGAGCAAACCACTGAGGAACATCGAGAGCCAGTACGTGGCGTCGGAGACGCCTGTGATCCGTAAAAGCTCCTTCATCCCTACAGACTTCTCTTCGGCGATGCGCTTCACGGCGACGGGCGCTATCACTATAAAGCCGTACACAATGCAGGTATCGATGAAGCGTCGATTGCTTCCCTTCATCGATGTGGCAACCGGCTCAGGAAACTGGTGAGTTCGAAATACTATTGGGGGAACTGTTGCGCCCGCTTCACGGGCTCGGGCCAAGTTGATCCATGTGAGCATTGGTAGAAGAATTCCTGATAACCACATTGGAGTCTGCATAAGACAAGGGAAGTATACGTGATACTGGGGCTCACCAAGGAGGGTTCAGTTAGTAGGAGGAGTGTACATTTTCCTACAAATTTCAGTTTTCACACAGTCCTGCTGAAAAACGTTCCAGAAATTCTAGAGCGTTTATATCATTAAAGGGACCATGAAATGATTTTCGCGAATTCAGAGTAGTCTCCCGGAAACGGTTCCATGATCCCTCACTGTCATACACACAGACTTTTAACCGCATTCAGCGCACCGGGGGCGCAGTTACCATGGAGAAATAGCGGGGCGTGACAGCCGGATACATCCCTTCGAAGCGGGCTTGTGTAATCAACGTCCAGTAATCTCAGTCAATTGTGGACGACTGAGAGCACACACCCCGCTGGATCACGTGGGTGGATGGTTTCGGTTTGGACAACAACGGCGTCGTATATCTGCCGTCGAAATCAGTAGAAATATGGCGAAACGCAAATTGCAGCGATGGAGGAAGAGCTTATGCGATGTACACAGCGTCTAGGAATCGTTCCGTACGCAGCAGCTCCCAAAGGCCACCGAAGACAGTTTCTGACAAAGAAGCTAAGGGAGGGAAAACATGCTCCGGTGACCATGCTGACAATCAACAGCTACATTACACTTCTGGTAGGATTCTGTGTCAGCGATAGATACGATCTTAACTCTAAGTCAAACTAAAACATATTTCATGGCGAAGTTTCCAAGCTTACTTGCAAATTTTGAAATTTGCTCGCTAAAGGTCGTCCGCGAATCGGCAACATCCTCTGTGTATGTCACGGCCACTTCGCCTCGTAGGCGGGTCGTAGCAGCCACCGTTCACGGCCGTGGTTAATATCGATTAACTATTTGGTAACAATCTATTTGAACGACTTTCAAAATATTTCACCAGGTGAATGCTTTAGTACAGAGGAACAAATTGAAAATGATCGTAGGCTTGTCACATATCCTTTCATGGTCCCTTTAGGCTTAATAGGTGGGTACCTCGGCAACTGGGAGCTACTCTGAAGGCACCTTTTTAATGGCGTTGTAGAAGTGCTAAAAGCACTCCAAAGACCTGGTGATCCCGTATTTAGTGACCTGGTGCGCGGTCACATTCGTGTGGCACTGAAAAGCTACACAATTGCCAGTACAGCATGAAGTTATTTCATCACTGAAACGATGTGCCGAGTTGAAAGCCGAGCTTTTGAATACCTGCATATTCTAGCATCGGACCACTTTATGCAGGGTACATAACAGAGTATTCAAGGTGTTGTGCTAGGAAGTGAGCACCTCTCTTCTTGGCAAATACAGACGTAGTACAACATGCCTCAGCGGCGATAGTACCTTGTACTTAGCTGTATGTTCTTACGTGGTATCCCTAGAATATTTTCTTGTACCTTTTCTTGCGGAAGCCGTGAGCGAACCGTTTGTTGCGTGTAGAACTCTTGCCACGAAGGATACCGCAGTTTGTAGTCCAGCGCACTGTTGTCGAGACGTTCAAACACGATGCCGTACTTGTCGGAAAGACCGTAAATGCCTTTGGCGCTGGTCAAGTTTTGTACCATATCGCCTTCACTTTCGAACCTGATCAGTCGCACGTAGGACGGCAGAGCAGCGCGGAGTAGAGACTCTGATCTGCTGCTGTTACCATGATCGGAGTCATCTGTAATATGCACAGTACTACTTAGAACCTACGTAGGAATCTTGTTGACAGGTATCACAAAAAGGCACAAATGTACGGCTTCTGATATGCTTGTCTGAAATCTTCAATCGGTGGTTGAACATCCTGTATTAGGGTGTTGTCGCCTTCGAAGGGGCTGTACCAATATTGTGTCTGAAGGTGGGCAGTATGCCACAAGAAATAATCTTGCAAAAGCTGAATATTTCAGATAGGATAAACCATGAGCTGGCGATTTCAGACAAGTATCTCGCAAGCAGTGCTACTGTGCACTCCCGAAAGGCCTGTTGGATGCAGGACCTCTCCGTCAGAATCTACACAATGCACTAATTATTAGTGCCAACTAAAAATTAAAAACTCTTACCCGCTGGGGGAACGAATGCGAGCACTCTAGGAAATCCGATGGCTGTCGGTGCCACAAGCTTGACAGGGAATTGGGCAACCTGGGATGGGTCCTGACTCGTTGAACGAAGGCCAGCCTCCCTCTGGCAGTGGAGGTATAAGTGAACGCAGGTCAGTAGCAAAGGCGTGAGTATCTCTAGTGCTGTGACAAGCCAGTTTCGACGAAGCTTGTACAGGAAAATATTCTTCCACAATAAAACGCAAAGTTGTCTGCCGAACATGATCGCGGCCTCGAGCAGATGACTCGAGAACGGAACCTCGTAGGCTTCTTCTTTTACGAGGATATGGGACCACGCGACTAAGGTAAAGCCATCTAGACTACGTAGTGGCTGATTGTACACTCCACGTGTAGTCGACGTGACGTGATTACTTGAACACCTGTCAAGTTTTCAGTGGTCGTAGCCATGGACACAAGCGCCACTAGCAAAGAAATGTAACCTCCCGTAGCCACGCGCTTTCTCTTTTTGAATTTGTCTGCGGCGACTGGTTAGGAAGACGTCACAGCGGCTTTGGGCGTCCACCACCACCTCTGTACGTCCACGTAGCGAAACAAGGAGAGGAAGTTTCGAATGGACGTTCGCTAGTGTAGCAGTCGTTTGCTGAAGGGCTACAGCGGACTAACACTCGTATCTCCGGAACCTTACCGAACTCTTGCCATTGCCATCCACTTGTCTCGCACTGTATTCTCCCAAAACATTGTTTCTATGTGTGGAGCGAAATCGTCACAAAATTAAGCTCTATTTTACACAGGGCTCGGAACCATTATTTTGGGGGGTTCGGTTCAAGTTCCTGTTCGAAGTTATCCGAAGTGTACCACATCTGAGTGGTAATATCAGGTTCCGGCGATGGCTTGCTCCTCCTTCCTTCCTCTTACTCCCTCGCCTCTACACTTCGTAGGTACGAAGAACAATGCAGTTCACAGCAGTTATCCTTTACTGTACCGAAAAGTGCTGGGAAATGGCGTACAGCATACCATTGAACTCCATTGCAAAAGGCTATCGCCAATTTCTAAAGAAAAAAGAGAAGAAAGCTGTCACGTGGTAGATAGGACTATCCCAGAGTCCCATGCGGAGGCCGGCACGCTGCTCCCCGTTAAAAAGAAGGAGAGATACCGCTCTTGTGTTTCCTTCCTCCATGCTCTGGACCACACGCCAACCTCTTTCCCGTGGTCGCTAGAGGTCTGCGTTGCTTGTGGATATCACTGTGAACTAGTATTAAAATTTACGTCGCCTTCGCGCTGCGACGCTGAATGAAAGAAAGTAGGGATACAGGGATGTCGTGAACTTTTTGGAGGTGAGGTTGTAGGAGGTGCATGGACTCACCACTTCTGGTTTATCAAGTTGTCCGCTCAATGAATTCCGCAAGATTCCGAGCGATGGAGGGAGCTGGTGCGCGGCAGTCGACTGGGAAGGTATAAGCGTTTTTACCGTCTTGCGAACCGGTTACATCATCATATTTTTTCGGTTCATTTCCTGTTTGTTCAAGAGAAGGCAAAAAATGTTTACGGTTCGATTTGGATTCGGTTCGGCGAAAAATAACGTTTTTTTTTTTTTTGCGGTTTTCGGTTACGATTCAGTTCCGGTTTCGACCCCTGATTTTACAGCGGCAGCTGTGGATGGGAAGGTTTCAGGAGATCGCCGTGTCTGTGGAACAAAATTACTCTTGCCTCTCCGCGCCAGAGAAGAGGAAAACAGAGAATGACAAGCGCGCGTGCAGGTGGTGAAAGAGAAAGCGGCGCAAGAGAGCGGCAGCTGTATGGCAGGTGAATCAAAAGGAAGCACAAGGAAGGAGTTCATACACGATTTTTTCGCATACAGATGGCGCTGGACCTGCGACACATATAAGAGCTGGTAGCCATAGCCGTGGCCGAATGGGCATTGTAACGAACACAACTGGTATCAGTAACACAATTCTCCGCGCAAGTGTGTAGTTCCTCGTCCACGTGACCTCTTTGGCTTTCTCTGACAAGCCGATGGCGACGCATTTGTGAATGATTTTGCCACGGTCATTCAGGGAACGTCACCTTTTTAGACAAAAGGGGGATTTTCTAAAGAATGCACTCCGAGTTTTTTGAGCGAGAAGAAGAGCTCGTAGCTTTGTGGGCTGAATGCCTACTGTCTTGTGATGGATAAACCATGGTGTTTTTGGCTCTCTGGCTGAGATTGATTTGTGCACGATATACACGAGAGGCAACCAAAAATAATAGACAGTAAGAACTAGGCGAACACTAACTGCTGCATGACAGCAAAGGGAAAGGCAAAGTCTAGCAAAGGGAAAAAACAAAGCTTCGCAAAATAGTTCAGCTTGATGTTTCCAAAGAGAGAAATGAAGACAAGAAGAACGAAGGGGAAAAGAAAAGTAAAAGAAAGCGATAGCACTGTTCGACGCGATTCTTTGCGGGGCAAAAGCGACTGACTTGCAGGTGAAATTTTTCATTGGGCGCCTATCCAGTCTTTCTCGTATGAAGTATTTTTAATTATTATTCGCTTATTAATTTTATAACGAAATTATGCGAGCTAGTCAGATGGGATTCTTGCACTGGGGTTATACCATCTTGCAAAATACCTGTGCGATATATTTTGTTTCTTTAATTTGCATAATTTTTTTTCGTGTTAGCGCCGCGAAGCAACTGTGGCTATAAGCGGCGTACAGAGGTGGACAGATGGAGAGAGGACAGCAGGAAGGAGTGAGGGACAGAGGGGTTAGTAATTCGCATAACTGCTAATTAATTATTTGATAATCAACTTGTGAAAACTCGTACTGTCGAACGCCGTTTTGCCGAACGCTGTTTGATCGAACGCCGCTTGGTCGAAAGCCGTTTGGTCGAAAGCAGGGGGGTGGGACTCGCTCAAAAAAGCGTGACCACGCGGGAACTGCCATCCGTTGGTCATGGAAGGCGTTGCCTTCCGTTGGCTGCTTCATTCCGGTAAACTTGACGTGCTCGTTTTCCTAAATCCATTACTTGCTATCTAAATTCGGCGTACTATATGCGTATCTCATATGTATTCGTTAAACAAATAAGCAGTGGACATTTTCCCACTTCATCACTTGCTTGTGTGCTGCCGTTCGTTCGTGACTATTATCACGAAACTCGACAGACCAGAGCATGGAATGGCGGGTGGTTTCGTTTTTGCAATTTCCGGTTCCTGTTGATTCGCAGAGCAGCATGAAAATAGCGACTCACTGTGTGTATCCGTCTTTGGAATTCTGTTGCCTTCCGAAATACATGCCTAGATTTGTTACGATGGGTAACGATTTATTTATTTCGCTCGCAAAGCACACAAACGCCACTTCAACGTCATGTCATAAGCGGTCAACATCTTCATCGGTGTCGGTGGAAACCAAAGGGTTGGCGATGTCGCAAGTAATCTCATAGATAAGATATGATTCACGTTTGATATGGCAACGTTTACCTTGTGATTCCAATAGTATTACTCAATTCTGCACGTACATTCTGAAGATTCGTGCGTACTCAACGCAATTACACGGCTGGCCTCGCTTCCTACGGTGGACGCCATTGCCTTCATCGGCTCGTTCCCCCGTCTGTCATCCCACGTGACTACATAGGGTTGGCAACAAACGGAGCAGCCGAGCAGCTCCGCTGTAGTTAAGGGCCTCAAATCCGTCCACTAACACTGTCCATGACCAATGGATGGCTGCGCCCGGGCGGTCACGCTCGGGGATAGGAGAGTCCCATTGACAGCGCGCCAAGCACGTTTTCTAGAGTCTATATTAACTCTATGGTCGAAAGCCGGTCGCACCGCTTGTTCTGTAACCTTTGACTCGAGCATACGGAGCAGGCAATCGGTATCCTGAGCGTTTTTTTTTTGCTTTTTTTCAGCCGAATAGGGGATACCACTGGTTATTTGCAGACATTTGTCATTCACGAGCAGCACAGCTAGATAGAACAGTGCGGAAGAATCTGGCGAACCAGTAGACGCATATTGAAGAAAATGGGCTCAGGTTGGGAGCAGCCAATAGTCCGTGCCTCTTCTCTGCACCCTTCTGCTGACGACATATTTAAAGGGAACGATTTGAAATGGGATAGCTATATGTGCGCGGAAGCCACTCGCAGTCTGTGGATGCTAAGAATGAAATTTCGCCATGGTACAACGAAATATATTAACTTAACAGCCATATAAAACCTTGGTTCAACCTTGTTTAGCGTATGCATCTGCAGCCGGTTATCCCTACACGTGCACGCTGTCCGAAAAAAAAAAAAAAAAAAGAGAAAGTAGAAATATCTGCTCCCCGGCTTATATTGTCTAGGTTTTGAAGAATTTCTTCGGTTACATGTATGTTGCAAGGTCCAAATTTAGATTCACTTGTACATAGGCACAAAGTAAATAATCTAAAACAGATCTTTCTCCTAGACAATGGTCAGTTAAATACAAACATTAAAAATGCATCGTTAAAATTGGTCCACGTCCTAGCCGAATAAATCGTTCAAAGATGTCACTTATTTATTTGTCAAAAGTGTTTATTATTCGACATCAATTATTACTTTAAAAAAGCTTGGGGATTAAGCGTGAAAGACATGTATGAAAGTGAACATATTCGACACAAGAGTGTCTGGTTTGGTGAGAACTATGATAGTAACGAAAATCTCCAACCAATGTACAGGACGGGGATACCCGACGTTTCGGAGCCAGTTCGGCTCCTTCCTCAGGGGTGACTGTAGTGGCCACGGCAAGAACGCTGCTGCCAACGGCCACTACAGTCACCCCTGAGAAAGGAGCCGAACTGGCTCCGAAACGTCGGGTATCCCCGTCCTGTACCTTGGTTGAAGGCATGTATGGCATGTAGTCACGTGTCAGAGCGGAAAAACCTATCAAGTTGCCCAACGGGCTAGGGTGAAAAATCGGGCCCTTGGACACTTCTTTGGATGCGAAAAAGTGGGTTAGCATGAGGAATGTGTTTACTGGGCAAGCGGATCACACAGCGATAAATGTTCCATACGATAAGGGCACTTAGAACTGCAGGTTTCTTTTGTTCTTCTCTTGCTTTATTTTTTTATTCCTTTTATTTATTTTCTTATCAACGCTCCAGGTGAACCAATAAGAAAAATCGATCAAAGGACCGCTGCCGTTTCGATCAAACGGCTTTCGATGAAATGGCTTTAGACCTAATGTCGTTCGGTCAAATGATATTGACTTATTTTATGTGTTTTAATAACTCTTTTAAACTTCATAAGGTGAGACGAAAATGCTGCCTCCACACTGTCAGTAGGAACAGCGTTGTTTTTATCCTATATTAGAGCCTAAAAGTATCCGTTTTGTGCTCTCTAGAGAAGAAACTTGATTGCCCCCTTTATAGCCGTGGCCACATCTCGCTTTGCTTTGTTGTTTGGAGTTATTGAACATGGTTTTTGGTCGATATTTGTGTGGTACTGATTTTCCAAGAAAAGAGGAAGTAAAGGTGTATGGCAGAAGCCTTCCAGTGCTCGTTATCTGTACAGGAGAAAACTCACCTCACCACCTCACATACACAAAGCCGCACCGCTCTCTGAGATTTGACGTACAAAAATACCTTTCGGGGGTTCACCTACTCAGGGAATTTCCACCCTTTGAATATCCGAATTAATCCGAATAACCTTCCCAGTGTCTCGCCATATATGTACTAGCTGTTGAAGCATACACGCACACAAGAAAAAAAAAAATCGCGGCACCAAGTTTCCACGAAACGACACATGGTTTATTATTTTTATACAGCATTATTTTGATACGCTTTTGCACTTGTCAGGCACGCGAAATGTCCACGAGTTAAATCAGTCTGCTTTACAACTATTAAATATATTTTTGGAACTGAATCTAAATGAACAACCAATAAATGCCCCCGATTATTATAAATGCCTCGATTATTTTTACCGACATCGCCCTACCGTGAGTCCTATACCATGCTTCTATGCTAATGCACATGTATGAATTATTTTACTATTCTGAAGCTTCGATCATGCGCATGGTTGAAAACATGATACAGAAATATGATGTTTCCCACCAGTCGTTCTCCCAGCCACAACAAAGTATGTTCTCTGCAGCAAATATTATATACTGTGCCACAAGACACGACACATAACTTGTGGACACAACAGGCACGTAAAAAAAAAACTTAGTGAGCATTTGTCCGCCTTGAACTTTCGGACGGTAAGGAAATATCCGGTGAGCAAATGTCCTGGATCCCACCCCTCCAACCCCTTCATAGCATAACCCAGTGGTCCCTTAGACTGGTAGATGGCTATTAGTTCTGATTAAACTATTTATTACCAGACGAGAAAGAATACTCGGGCATTTAAAAAAAAAGACTGAAAAGTCTATGGTGTAAGCTGATGAATAACGTTGATTATTATAAATACTCTGGTGGCATTATGAGAAACAGTCCAATATTTATGAGCCATATTAAGTACATGTGTTGAAAAGCCACTCGACGACTTTGAATGTGACAAAGGAAATTTCGCTTTGGAGCAACGAAAGAACAGACAGAAGGAGATAGCTGAGTGACACCTCGACTGTCCATCGTACCCCTGTTCTCTAATTTTCCGCCATTCGTCATATACAAAGGTGTAGTGACCAAGAAACGAGCAATGGACAGTCTGCCGAATCTGCCGAATCCCAGTTCGCCGAATGCAGTTAAGCGGATTATCTTTGAGGGGAAAGGTCAACCACTTTCGGCAAGCTGGGAAATGGTGTAGGAGCTTTTCGGCGAGTTGGGTATGGTGGAAAATAACCTATAGATAGGAAATGTGCGAGAATAATTGAATCCCTTAGTGAACAGTGACTGGAGAACTAGAAATGATGTTGAAAGATGACACCCACCAATCATAATATCATTAGCAATATTTATGACGAAAACCGCCGACTAGGGAACGTAGCAGCATATGCAGATAAGGCCACAGCTGAAGAGTTTAAAAGCGGGACATCTCTGTATCAAACTTCTCTTGTGTGTGATCTTTCTATGTCCCCTGGTCTCGGGGGTTTTTCGTATTGAATCCTTGCCACCAGCTCGCATGTTTTCTCGACATTCTTTCCTTAACAATATGTGTGCTGTTTAGTAATTTGCTCAGTTAGAGTAAGAAAACTATCTCTTCGAGGCACTTCAGTCCGTTAAATTTTCTGTGTTTTTTATTAAGATATTTTAAATGTATTTTATTACGGCTCCAAGACATAAAAGCCGTAAGCTCTGCGTCACTATGGTGAGAGGTCTTATCGTAGTAACGTTGTGGCTGGTTATGAGGATGAACTACAGCGAAAGCGTAATGCTTGTCAAGGCAATGAAAAGCCCCATGAGAGATGAACGTAGGAAGAACAGAACGTCCCACGAACAATCGAATTGGTTGGTTGACAACGTGTTAGTTACCGAGTGTTCTGCCTGCCGGTGCGGCGGAAGACAAGTTACACTGGGAGGCAGGATCGGCGAGAGGGGGGGGGGGCGGGAATGGAGCCCCGCGCCTCTTCAAGGGCCCGCCCGACCCAATACCCGACGGTTGCCAACACCAGGAGACGTGAGGGGGGGGGGGGGGCAGGACTCCGTAGTCTTGCATGCAAGGGGTCCGTAATTTCTTTCACCGGCACTGCTGGGATGACAGTGCGCCCTGGGCCACCTTCGTAGAGAACCTTACCAACATCTGAGGAGAACCCAGGGAAAACATCCAGACAGCGCAGTCGGGTCACCTACCAATTTCGATGTGGAAGACTATGGTCTTCGCCACTAGTCAAATTCGGCTAATTGGGAAGGGGCATGTCGGTCATTCGGCCAGTCGAACCAGCACGTTTGGAGGTCAAGGGATTTTTCGGCTGTTTCCTGGCCTTCAATGCATTTGGCGAGTTGGGATTCGGCAGATTGGGAGGACACGTTCCAGCTCCCTCATGCACTCACCCTTTGTTTCCGAACACAATGGGGTTGTTGGTCCAGCGACCTTGATCTCAGCCATCTCTCCCCAACACGTGCGAAAGCCGTTTAGAATAAGGAGTGAGAATAACAGCCGTACCTGGCGGAGTCCACGACCTACCCGTTGCTATCAGTTAGCATACGAGGCGGGAGCGGCCGCGTGTCGTAGCATTCCGACGGTAGGGGTCAGAGTGGCGCTGTAGTCGCTGTCCTCAAACCACGACCTACTTCTTCTCCCAGGTATGGGGGAACTTGCTTTTCAAGGACGGCGTGGTATCAAATGAAGTACCTTGTACTGTGTACCAATATGTCATCGCACGAGAAAACAAAATAAACGGCGTCCATGTAAAGTATACCCCGACAAAACGAGCAGAGGAGTCGATGTTGTACACTACAAATCAATATGGACGTCGAAAAGATGTACACGAGTCAATTCGAACACTATCGCGTCACATGTCCCAATGCGGAGTCCCCCTGTTTTAGGGAATGTGGGCAGCGCGCCAAGCGGGCGTTTCACCTGTGAGAGGAGGAAATTGCGAGGAGGTTCCGCGGACAGCCGCTCCATAGGGATTTGGGAAAGTGACCTGGTCGCTCTCTTATTAAGTAGGTCGTGGCGGAGTCATACCTACTTCTCCTCTTACTCGCTTCGTGGCGCGACTATATACGCCTCGTCAGAGTCGTTTATAGGGAGAGTTTCGCCATTAGGAGGAACCTAACTTGAAGCGCGTCATGCGACGTCACGGCTAAGCGACCTCCCTCGCCGTGCTCTATTGTTGTCCCGTCGTCAGAGGAGGCACACTAAGCGGGTTTCGCCGCCGCGAAAATAGTATCGCCGCTGGCATTTCCCGCCAAATTCCGGCTATTGACGTTTCATTGGCTCCGGTCCCCCACGTGACCTTTCTCGATCATGATTGGCTGAGGCTCATCTAACCGGTGGATTCGCCCGCGTTCGTTTCTCCGAGGCGCCGACCCGTCTGACCGTTGTGTAGCTGGCGTCTATAGGCCTATTGCGCTGGGCCAGGTGGCGCAAAGATTAATTCGCAGGGTGCTTATCGAATTCAATGGGGACTTAACAAAACGTTCGTCGTTATAATTGATGACAGTTGAACAATAATAACGGGACTTCTAAAAGAAACGCAAACTGTTTTATGGTTCAACACACAAATAGTTGCTCTTTCCTGGAACCTTTGGTTGTGTTCTCCGCGTGCCGAATGTTCACGGCGCTACCATGAACACAGAATAAACAGCTATTGGGCAACGCAGTACCGATGATTTCGAAGCATTTTCGGGAACAGCATGCAGCGTGAGCGAACTTCTCGACTACTTAGATTTGGAATCAGCTATCATATGTCCACCTCGTTCAAACAGACGTCTATAACTTTTTCTGATATACGTACGGAACCAGAGGTTGTGCACGTATACATGCACGAGGCTATATTGTATAGTAGATATGGAGTTTCTGGTGACGATGATCCAGTGAAAGAATCGGTAGAAACAAGTGAGCTGGTGAGTGTAATTCATGACAGTAAGACCCCGAGACGAGGGACGACGAAAACAGACACATACAGATGTTTCCAAACTCTGTTGTGTGTGTCTGTTTTCGTCGTCCCTAGACCCGAGATCTTACTGTCACACAACGACAATTATCCGAGGCGTCGGCTGCACAGTCGACTTTTAGTATAAAAAGCGGAAAAATGCAAAGCACATACAAGAAGACACCAGTAACGAAAAGTGTATCTGGTCAAAGTTTGTGTGTTCTATTTCATTAGAAGGGATGCCGATATTCGTCTACTGCAATAATTATACTGGAATATTACATAGCCGCAATGCAAGTCTATGACTGAAAACGGTAAACCGCGGCAGTAGTCAGGAATAATTATCTCGGGGCTTCATATTTTAGGAATTAGCTAGATCTGGAGTACAACAAAGATACCGCAGCCTGTAAATCGCTGGCAGCCGGAATAACGCTGCCAGTCGGAGACATTTCTTTCGGGGACACCTTTTCCGGGGGCTTTTCTTGGGCGGGCAAGTCATTGCCGTAGCCATCTCCTTGCTGCTATGCGTACGCAACACTAGTTTGCGATTTTTAGCAGAGTTCGGTTCCATTCGAGCAGAGTTCGATTTCGGAAAAAAAAAAAAAAAAAAAAAACGGCGAACTCTGACGCGTCCTACCCGTTGCTATCAGTTAGCATACGAGGCGGGAGCGGCCGCGTGTCGTAGCATTCCGACGGTAGGGGTCAGAGTGGCGCTGTAGTCGCTGTCCTCAAACTTTAGCGCAACAGCCCAATGTGGGCAGACGGTGATTTCGTTTCGTGGATTTCGAAGATGTTCGAGCCATGGACGAACGCCTGAATGAAAGGCAAGCAGACAAACGTATGATGCATGTCAGTGATCGGACGTTTAATAAATTCGCCTAACTGTGTGCATGGAAGTACGCCTTGTCCCGTATTACATCACTTTCTGCCGGTTATCAGTCATGATTTGGTTGATGTGCTATTCTGCGTGGCGTTACTTGTTGCGTTTTGTTCCGCTATTTGAATGTGTCTGATGTTTAACTGATGTGCATGAAAAGGAAAACAGCGTGCATCGCGTACGCCGGGCTCCTTGAATTTTGTCATTAGTCGACATTAGGCGCGTAACGATAGCATGTCCTACGTAGCGTATTCAGCCAATTAACGTTGCCTGTGCTCGGGTTTACCATATCATTAACAGGTTCCTTTTTTTCTTTTTTTTTTTCATTCAGACACCGATAGCTGTTCGTGGCCCTGCGATCCGCGAATATGTGGCCCCTGTCACCTGAAAATTCTACAGTAGTTGTGCTGGGATGAAGCGGATGGCTTCTGCGACTCATCACGTGCTATATATGTGTATAATAATATCTACTTTCTCCAAACCGAATAGGTTCCCTTAAGGATTGTATAATATAATAGTTACGCTTTCTGTTGCTCGGCACTATTTATTCTTTATTTATTCTGCAGTATTCTGTAATAATCGTGTAGATTTACTTCCATTCAAATGTTGCTTCTTGTTTATATGTTTACCGTGTCAATAAATTTGCACATGTGAATTCCTTCGTCTTCTGGATTTTCATTTTTTGCTTCCCGATAAAATTAGCAGATGGCCTTGCGAAGCGCTCGGAACAGGGGGGGGGAAAGAATTCGAGTGAGAGGGTATGGAGAGGGCACGCAGCGTACATGCGCAGTTCGATCAGCCAGCGCGCGCTTTTTGGCGCCGTTTTCCGGCTACTTTGTCGTGCATCGTTACGGATGATCACGTGGTCAAGGGGGGGGCGGTGGTTTTCGTGGCGAAACTGTGGAAGCTACAGCTGCACTCCACTGCCGTCGTGAGCCGGTCGCCGACGCCATATTGATGGTGATCATAGGTGGGGAAGTTACTTTTATTTTGTAGTGCACTACCGTTACTCACTACTTTTTCAAAAAGTAACGCGTTACGTTATTCGTTACTGTTGCGATAGTAGGTAACGCGTTACTAACGCCGTTACTTCTGATACGTAATGCCGTTACTTTTGCATTACTTCGCTAGTTGCCCTTATAATATGTACCATTTTCGGTTGAGTCACACAAGTGCGTTCCGCAGATCAATACACGCAATGTTGTGCACAAACAAGGGTCACGCATGAACAAAACATACATGTATGATTTATTGCAACGCAGAAGTAGTTGACGCTCAAAATTTTCATCTGTGTGGCTGAGCAGACTCCTAATGACACGTGCGTGCTGCTTGTCAAGGTTGATAGAGACGGTGACCTTTTATCTCACACAGTATAAATCCAAACAGCGAATCCCTTGGTACTTTGTTACTTGTTCAGACGGTAGAGGATATTTTTCTGTCGCTTTTACCCCATTCGTCCGAAAAATACCAAAGGGAGTGAAAAATAGAGGTGGTAAACAAAGGGTGACATCTCAACCAGGGTAGGTCAATAGTCCTTTTGCGTTCTTCGCGGGTGCCGATGTGACCTTCTTGTCATTGTTGAAGATGAATAGAAAAAATCGGAGATTTTCCCGGAGTCTACAGGCACGGTCCTCGCTCAAGCTTTCAAGTTTAGACGATGAAGCAATGTTCCCAAACACGCAGTAACGCATAACGCCGTTACGCGTTAGTTAGTAAAAATGTAATGACGTTACGTTACTCATTACTTTTCTCCCAAATGTAATGCGTTACCATATTTCACTACTCGAATGTAACGCGTTACCGGTAACGCACTACTTTGTAACGCGTTACTCCCCACCTATGATGGTGATCGTTGTTTACGATGCAAGGAGGGTACACACTTGCGTATATCGGCCTTCGAAAACCCTTCGTCCTTGAACTCTTTCGGTTTGGCAAGAAAGCCCCCCTTACCACAGGCGGCTGTAAGTTATAAGTCGACTATTCCTGTATATTATATTCAGTCCGACGACAGAGCTATTGACCAGCTGGTGGACAGAATCAAAATGGCGCACACCAGATGGCTGATAAGCGGATTCTGCTTTGATTCAGGCTTTTTGGGCGGCGCAACGCTGACTCTGACGTGAAAATATGCTGCACCCATGAGGCGGGAAAAGATCAGAGAATGGCCAAACTCTCCCTAAATGGCTCTGCGCCTCGTGCACAGACGAAAGGTGGCGCTTTCCGCGGCCACGTAGCAGTGGGAACGCGAACTTTTTGTGTGAGTTGCCCGACATCGAAACCAGTCAAAAGTGTATGTGGCGGGCGTCATGAAAACCGAAAATGTGTGAATCGTTTGCGCAGCTTTGCGGATTTCAATCGCTTTCAACTCCGAACGACCGAATGACTTTCGGTCCTATGCGGTGAATAATGCATAAGACTATATGCAGAAGCAGGCGTGTCAGCGTTGTTAAAATTCTTTTAGCTTTTCTTCGTGCGCACCGCACTTGCGAGTGTTTACTTTTATACTTTTTACAGCAACCTTGCAAAGGCTGCACCTACAGCTAAGGGATGCAGAAGACTCATTAGCAGAGTCGGACAAAGCGACAAGGTCCAAGCTAGTTTGAAGTGCGTGTCTGAATGGAGACCACACATCTTAACATCGCTCAACACAACACGAACGATATACGGTCTGATTACGGCAGTCAATTAGGATTATTGGCATAAAAGAAGACAGATAGAATCCACGGAGTAGCTCATTTTGTGACACGTACGTTTGACGGCCGACACCAATCGTCTTCTCCTGTCTACTTCGTGTGGATTTGGCGGGAAACTGTAGAACCTAATACCCGGTGGGGCATTCTCCGGTGCCCAAAAAAATGGTCCCTGGTTGCGTGGGCGGAAAAATGATCCCGTGGGGTTCCGTGCGCCCAAAAATACAGCAGTCGTTCTGGAATGCCGATGAAACGGATCCTAGCCAACCAAGTGCTATCATTCGCCCTCCCGGTTTGTTAAAATTGAGAGACATCGGATTTTTTAATTAACATTTATGTTAATGAGCAGTAACAGCTGCACGCGCCACTCCATGAGGAACATAAAAAGCGATTACATTCGCTGCACCGGTTGTATTGAGCAAACTGCATGTGTTCCTTCTGTTCTTCTCTCTCTTTCTTTTTTGTGGGGTACAGACAATACGATTTCTTGCAGATATGTCGGAGAAATTGTACATGCGATCTCTTATAACAGGACGGATTACAGAGGAGTAAGCAAAGAGGCACGGTAGCTTCTGTACTCGTACCCATACAATAAAACACCCATAAACGCTTTACACTGAGCTCACTAGCCTGGCTCCGACCTCACACTCGCTGTAGAGGGGGGTCATTGGATGTAGTTCCCAATTCATCCTGGGTGCTAGTGTTTTCCTATTGTTGGTCAGACAGGTTTTACAGTAGTTCTGTCATACTTTCTATGTCGATGAACCATATCTTCAGCAGAAGAGGAGTTGTAAAGCCAATGAAACAATGAATGAGACGGCGAAGGCTTTTATTGTCCATAAACATCAACACGGAAAATATGCAGGGGACAACTGTAAAACTCGTGTCTCCTTTCTTTCTTTCTTTTACATTAAAGCTCAATTTTATAAACTCAAAACTCGTGTGTGACCAACAGTAGAAGAATACTAGCATCTGGGGAGAGCGAATGGTAACTCTCGGTCGGCTGTAATGTGTTTCATGAGCTATCCGCAACCACGCCTCTGTACTGTTGGGCGCGCAGGAGCCTGCGGGACCATTTTTCAGCCCACACAACCAGGGACCATTTTTTTCCCTACATCCGGCATTCTCATACGTATTTGTGCACCCAACGACGCAACGGTTTGTACGGTACGGCTTTACTTTTAGCAACTATCAATTCAGCCGCGGCGTCACCGAAGCAAGGTAATGATTGAAAGCGTACAAATAGCCCTCGAGAACCGAGCGGACTCACACAACTAGTTCCTATGGCTGCCGCCAGGATTTTTCGTGTCGCGGCGGACGCTTTGCACGAAGCGTATAGAGAGCAAACATGCCCCTGGAACAACGTATCACATGCCTTCATATTTTCTAATTTTGTGTATAAATGATGGTATGGATATACGTATTATAGGTGTCATATTGTGTCAGAAAGATTCCCGAAGAATTCTTAGCGAGAACATTTTGCCTGGATATGATAGTATTTGAATTATGCGCTTCGCAAGGCGGGTGACTAGATTTTCGCATTTTGCGTAACGTCTGTAGAAAAACAGCAAGGAATACACCCATTTTTGTAAATAGTATTGGTTAATATTGTCAAAACCTATCATTTAAGATCGATCCCGTTGAAATCGGTGCAATATTTGCTAAGAAAAATTGGATTGTTTATCCCACAGAAGATACATGGCGCCGAAACAGGTTCCAGAGAAACAAATCAAAAACCAAAAGGAAGCTTTGAAGTTCAAGATCGCAAACGTGATGCCGACCACTTGAAATAAATCAGTTGTATTTTCGGAACCGTTATCGTAAAGGCCTTCCAATCAGCCCAATCTCTTCGAATCATTGCATTCCGTCTAAACCTCCCTACTGTACCGGCCCCGCGTTAGTCACCAAATGAGGGTGAGTACAGCCTGAAAAGCGCTCTTTTCGCATGGCCATGATTCCCTGACTTTTGTACCATTACGATAATTAAAACTTGAACGTGATGAGCTGCAGGAGTGTCGGAATGCGCGGAATCTGCATGCAGGAACCATAAAACACACGAAAAGGACAGCAGACGGAGGGATTATTGCCGAAGATCCCGTCAGCGAGACATAACGGCAAGCTCTCCGTTGTGAGAACAAGGAAAACGTGATGGCAAGTAAACTGATATTCTGAGGCTGGGACACAGAATAAGGGACAACAACACAGAAAGCCTCAAGTGCCTAAGAACAATGAAAGAAGGAAGTCACTGAAAAGGTTAGCCAGCTGTTCGAGTCCTACAGCTGGCTAACCCTTTCAGTGACTTCCTTCTTTCAAGAAAAACGTGCTACCGTTCCTCGAGGTCACCATTTGCGCCATGACTTCGTATTATGCGTCACGAAGAGGGAACTGTATTAGGGAGCTCCTACCCCATGCCCACCTGACCACGTTTCGCGTTTGCTCGACATGCCTACGGTCCCTGCTCACCGACAAAGTTGCGGCAGTCGCAACGTGCCAAGGCTACCCATGCCGACCGATTTGCCGGAGCCCGACTTGGTGAGTGAACGACAGGTCTTTCCGCGAATGCCGTTTATGCAGATCCGGCGCCCCGATCATGCCCTCATGCACGGCGGAGGTCAGTATCATTAAGAGAACAGCCTTAGTAACCTTGAAGGACAGATAGGATGCAGGTTAGCTAGTTGTACATGATGGAAATGAACTCCGTGTCCGAAACAAGGAAAACACGTACGAAGAGACGTTGTTTTCTTGTCCCGTATCCTTGTCTTGGAGTTCCCTTCCAGCAACTAATAACCTTTCTGCAATGCCAAACGCTTCGTCAACGTCAACAAAACTCACTAACATCTGCTGCTGAAAATTACAACACTTTCCATGATCGTCTGCATTTTTTTTTTGCGAATTGTGACGCTAATGGTGTCCGATCTCCCTAGATGTCTCCCAACATTGCTTTGCGAAGGTCGACTTCCGTTTCCCTCCCCAGCTGCTGGCAGATTTCCAACGCTTGGTGAAGAGCAGAGACGCTCACTCTGTTGCTAGCTAGACACAAAGGGCGTGTTAAGTAGTTGCTCTGCAGAGTGCGCTACGTCCACTCTGTCCCTCTTCCTCCGGGGCCTCTGCTAAACGGGATTTTAAGCCAAGAGAGTGTTGCACGTGCACGTGATATGTGTACGTTGCATGTGCAAACCGCCTCTTGGCCTTTGGGTGTCACTGAATGTTCTTTTCCGGTTGAGTCGTCTTCTGATCCGGTTGTGTGCAGGCTTAAAAAGATGTGGGTCCAACCGGAGAGGAGGTTGGAGAGCTCAAGAAGCACTCCGACCTGTGGGTAGGAGCGAGGGACCGCCACGTTTTAACGCTCTCATCACCAGTGTACACATTTTTAAGCAGATTTATTTAGATCAGATGGGAGGTCTAACATGGGGACATGCCCTGGCAAAATAAAAATAAAATCAAGGCGGGTCTTTTCGAGAAACGAACGCGCAGAATCCTTATTTTTTCGAAATATGCATAAACATTTCCCTGTTTCAGCAGATACCTGTATAAGGTATACGCACGATAGACATATCAAATGAAAAACCATTGAAATCTGAGTAAACTGATGCCAGGTATGGTAATGACGGACATCTACAGCCAGAGAAATCACGCGTTGAAGTTAGTACAAAACTGCGCGAAAGAGCATGTTCGCCATTTTTTTTTTTAAATATCATAGAGCGTTCCTCCTGCGGGCCAAAATTTCCGCTTGGACTGCTGGTCTGTAACCATACTAAAGCATAAAAAAAGTTCGAAACAATACCTTTTAAAACTCGGGAGATATACGGGTGCAAAAACGGCAAAAGTGAAACACTCGAATTCAGGGTCGGATTTTCTGAAATATTTTTTTTTCACAAAAAGTAATCGTTAGCATTTTGCCGCTACTGATCATCATGTACAAAGCACTTCTAAATATTAAAAAATAATGAAAAACCAGGAGGTCGATGGGACCTCCCTGCCTGATCGGACGTGAAACCTGCCAGTAGTAACATTCACTAATAGTGAGTGTTAGTAGATTGTTGATAACGTGGCTTCCGAAGTACGGTGTTTACCGCGCCCAGTCAACGGATAAGATTCTGAGTCATGCACGCCGCCATTGTTTCCGGTAGGTACGGTAGCTTCAGGGTGACGTTATCAACGGTCAACTAACATTCTCTACTGTTAGTAGACCGTAGTAGTAGTACAAATGACTCTATAGCCATTATCCACGCAAAGTTGTAGCATAACATCAGTCAGGGATCTGCGCGTGATTCACATTTTATGGTGGTGCCATTGTAGTTCCTCACGGGGGACCTTTCTCACATATGCGTTGTATCCTAGTGGCTCTCCAACGAACCATGCCCGGCGTGCGTCAAAACAAATCCACGTGGATAGCACAAAGGACCAAAACCGCTCCGGAGTGGGGCCGACAAGGTCTCCCCACTGGTCCCCACTTCTGTCGTCCCCATAGTGCGCCATCTAGTGAAGACGGAGATAATCCTCTCCGGCGCCTCAAGGTCATACGCATGCGCATAAGCCATTGTGAAAAAGGTCCATTGCCGTGTATGTTCACATTTGATTTTTCTACGGGGTGTGTGATGTAGAGCGCTTTTGGGTTGTGGGAGGGGCGTGAGCGTGTCTGGAAAATCGCTGGCAGCAGTGGTTCGTGTGTGTGTCCTCCACATATCTTAAGTATTGGAACATTATATCGTAAAGAAATAACCTGCCGCCGCTCAAGTCGCACCATAGGTGAGCGCATACATTGCAGGAAGGATTTCAGGGAGTAGCAATGAAGAACCGGAGAATGTGCTTGGAAATGACCCTCTTTGGACAGAGAACGTGTCGTCGTGTACCGATTGCGATGCACAGTACCCAACGTTAGTATTCCTTTGCCTTCGTGTACTAACACCGTCACACATTATAGTTTTAAAAGAAAACAATATCTTATTAAGGTCGTGACCAATATTTTGTAGTTCGAACGTACGCCTCAAGACACGACTTTTAGTATTTTGCTTTTCTTGTATGTAAAACGGGATCACCAGTCGTTCGTGGCACCCAAAATCCCTCTTGTTGTGTGGACGCTGATTTCATATTTAATGCACACTTTTTAGTCTCGTGGCATAAAATAATCGTCCTTCGGAGTTACAAGAACGTATTGGAACTGCTATACGAGTAGCTCGAGACTAACATCTCCATTTTTTCTTTAAAAAATCAGTCAATCAGTATGCGCACAACGTCTTCTTTCTTCAAGCACCTTCCAGTGATGCACATCTGTGGGAGGGTGAGCCATTTGATAAGAAGGATAAAGTTAAAAGGACGATGCACAAACCTTTCTATCTCCACATGACCAGCCATCAAGCCCAGCGTAGAATCCTTTATTTGGTGGCGATGGCTCACACTTCACTGAACAGTTCCTGTGCTGTCTCAACCACAAGTTAATGCACTCGTACGCGCCTTTCGTTCTCACAGACAGTTCACTTACCAGAACCCCGCTTTTGCCGTTCTTGTGCACCATCTTGCAGAAGGCGGTGACAGTGATTTGCGAACCGGGCAGCCGACGTCGAACGAAGGTCAGTGTTCCGCTGAAACTCTTCCAGCATCTCTGGTCGTGGTTCCTACCGAGTGTCGGAGACCATAGCGTTCATGAGCGCGAGCGATGAACAACGAAAACGATATTTAATGGGACATTTCGCTCTCTAAGCATCAGTGCGTAGAGTAGATTTTTGCTTTCACAGGCAGTGCGTGATCTGACTCACCGAATACCCTTTTCAGGCAAAAACGGGAAAAGTCTAACACTCGCAAGTGAATAAGATGAGTAATTAAAGTTTTTGAATCATTTAAATTTAAATGTTTATTTAAATGTTTCAATGTCCTTAAATACTTGATACCCTTTTCAGTTTTAACCGACTTGTTTTAACCGACTGATTTAAATGTTTCAATGTCTTTAAATACTTATCATGATACCCTTTTCAGTTTTAACCGACTTGTACGGTATAAATTATTGTCGTCATTGTAAATCATTAGAAAGCACGCGGTTTCGGGTTTGCGCCCAGAGAGTCGTATGCACAACACCATCAGTGTGACTTATGACCGTAGTTGTCAATGCGCAAAAAAAAAAAAAGAAAAAGAAAGGGGGAAACCGAATCATTATCATCATCACCATTAGTGTGACGTACCGAAAACGTTATCTAGGTACCTTTTTTTTTCAACTGCCTGAACAATCATTTACTCTGGTTCCTCCTGAGGATGAGGTGATGAGATAGCATGCTTACACGCGAGCGTCCTGGCGGGAACGTCACGGATATGTCACGAGAGCTGATAATCGAGATCCTCCCGCTTGTCCCTCCCCGGGGACGTGAGACAATGTAAACAATGCCTATAAGGAGAGCGTGCGCTGCTCTGACCAGATAGAGTACTTCGAGTGATTGATCGTCATAGGGCATCGAGAAACATAGTCGGCCCCATTTATCCGGCACCAGAATTTGCAGCCTATGTTGCTGAACAGCGAGGGATCCCGGCTAGAAGAAATGCCGGAGCAAGCAGTTGGCAGTCCAGCCAATGTTTCCTGCGGAAATTGTCCTGTCGTTTGCATGAGTATATTGCAAGCATCTATCACGTTTGGGCGCTTACTGATGTCGTTGACCTGTTCATCTTAACTTGTTTGGTCTAAAAACGAGAGAGCAGTTCTCAGTGCACTTAACTTGTCCTCGAGGGTTACAACATCGTAGGTTTCTCAGGATCGTCGTCGGACTCCCGCTAATGGTCTTCGATGGAACCAGGAGTATGAATGGCATCTTCACCTCAACAGCAGCTCGCATGTCATAATAGGGACCGCGCGACACCTAAAGGGGGCGCGCTGCTCCGTCGCGACAGCGCCGCCAGTGGCGGTCTTGGAAGTATCCGACGTGATACCACGCCGCCCGTTCTATACGGAGTTCGAGGCAACTTGTTACAAGTAACTCGTTACTGTAACTAAGTTCTTTTTTTGGTAACTTGTAACTTAACTCGGTACGTTTGCGCCGTGGTAACTTTCAGAAGAACTCGTTTCTTTTTCAGGTAGCTTTGCCAAAGTAACTTAAGCTAAGTTCCAAGTTACTTTTAATTGGCTTTTCAGTCACGACCACATATTTTCTTGCTTTCTCTCCGGTTCTTTCAAGGCATTTTATGCCATAAAACGTGATATTCAAACAATGACAGTATTCTATTCAGGAAGTAAGAACCGCTGTCATTGAAATGCAGCTGAACCATTGTGCACCCACAAGGAGTAAGATGTAAAGCGTTCGAATTGTTGGACATAAACGAAAGCGATCTAAGCGTGTTGCACTCCCCCGCAGGCAACTCAAGGTCGAAGTCAACTGCTCACGCGTGCTGCACCTGTGTAGTGCTCCTTTGTGTCCGAAGTAACTTGGAAGTAACTCGTTCTTTTTGTTAAGTAACTCCGTAACTGCGAGTTACATTTCAGGCTGAAGAACTTGATTGATTGATTGATTGATTGATTATGCGTTTAATGGCACAAAGGTAACAAAGGCCATAGAGCGCCAAAACTATGGTGAGTGTGTCGGAGATGATTATGGGAAAGATGATGTGAGAGAGAGTGTGGTAGTTAAAACCTATCTACAGGTATGAGCGATGAGCGATGATTGATTGACCAGGATAAGAGAGAGGGGGATGACGATAGCAAGCGAGCATGGCAGTTAAAAGCTATCTACAAGTGTGACAATGAGATATTTACATGAGGAGTTCGGTGATAATTGATAAAAGCGGAGCAATGCTTATCATCTACATCTGACTAAGAAACCCACACGTGGTCAAAAATTTGATTACGTTATCAAACGGCACAAGAGGGGTGTCACCCAGTAGAAGGGCTGGGTGGAGTGGGACATGGTATCTGTAGAATGCGGTGAAATACTGTTGGCGTTGGTGTTCGAAGTGAGGGCAGGATGCCAGTACGTGCAAGACAGTCAAGCTGTCACCGCAGTGCGCACAAGCTGGCGGATCCTGACCCCCTGAGTAGGTGGTGATGCGTGAGCCATGTGTGTCCAATCCTCAATCTCGCGTAAAGAACTTCGGATGATCTGTTGATGTGTTCAGTCCGATGCGGGGGAGAAACGTGTGGCTGTGTGAGGTGTAGCTTGTTATTTTCCTCCATGTCCCACTCCTGCTGCCACTGTGTGCAGACAGCTCTCTTTAACACTGGCAGGATGTCTTGGTAGGGTAGTCCTAGAGCTGACTCCTCTTGTGCCAACGCTCGCCGAGCCTCACGGTCGGCTCGTTCATTCCCCGGGATCCCAGTGTGGCTGGGGACCCAGCAGAGACAGATTGAAAAGCCTCGGGGACAAAGTTGGGTCGCAAGCGCTCGTACTCACTTGACGAGGTGATTCTTGCTGTCATAGCATGAAAGCAGCGCACGCACAGAGCTTAGCGAATCGGAATAAATCACTGAATTTAGAAGGTAGTTTTGTTGAATGTGCCGCAGAGCCAGGAGAATCGCGTAAAGCTCTGCGGTGAAAACTGTGTCGTTCGTGTTCAGGCGTGCCGTCATAATAGAATCACCTTCAAGGGCAACGGCCGCCACACCATTGCTTACTTTAGTCCCATCAGTGTAGATTGCATGGTGGTTCCCGAAGTTATGGTGAATCTCCAGGAATTCCTGGAGAATGACAGTGTGTGCAGTGGATTGTTTGTCAAACTGTGTCATTTTTAAATTGGATTGTATTAGATGTCTCTGCCAAGGCGCAGCATCGAGGACTGCCTGCTGCAAGTGAACGCCAGAGGGGCTGAATCCCACACGGGAACTCGCCGCCTCCACACGAAGCGGGAACGAGGGTACAACAGAGGGCTTTGCAAGGAAGAGTCGCTCCAGAGCGGGGTTCACACTAGAGTGTACAACAGGGTCATCGCCCTGGCATCTGTACCTTAGCGCAGCCTTCACATGTTCAAATTGTCTCCGTCTCTCGAGCGACCATTCATTGCCCTCAACATACAAACTCTTCACAGGGGACGTCCGGAAGGCGCCGGTGGCGAGTCGGATGCCTTCGTGGTGGATGGGGTCCAACACCTTCAATGCCGAAGGCCGCGCCGAACCATACACGACACTCCCGTACTCAATTACTGATCGCACAACCGAGTCATAGACTCGCAACAGTGTGACTTTGTCGGCTCCCCACGATCGATGGGATAAAACTTTGAGTATGTTGGAGGATTTCAGGCACTTCTGTTTTATATAGTTTATGTGTGGCACAAAAGACAGCTTCTTGTCAAACACCACCCCCAGAAATTTTTGCTCATCAGAAACTGGTAGTGTGTTGCCACCGAGGAGCAGCGAGGGCTCAGCAAATGTGCCTCGCTTCCTAGTAAAGACAACACACGCTGTCTTTTGCTGAAGAACTTCGTTATTAACTTAGTTACATTTTTCACACGGTAACTTAACTCGTAACGAGTTCTTTCTGACGGGTAACTTCTCGATCTATGGTACTATGCATTCTCAAGTGGAACCGTAGCTTGCGTGGCGACCGCCGTAATTAGAAGTGCCACGGTCCCTATCAAGGGACCGTGGAAGGGCTAATCTTCGAAGTGCAAATAATGTGGAACCTTTCTGGGGCGCGATCCAAGAGAATGGAGACAAACTGCATAGAAGCAACCACCGTATTCATAATGTATCTAACAATACGGAAGGAGAACAGCCACTCGCGTTTGTCTGGTCAAAACACCTGTAAGTGATACGTCGAGAGGACGGTAATTTGACTCCTCACAAAATCCTGGCTTGCTAGCGAAGGCTATATAACTGTATTCCTCCGACTCCAGCCATTCGTAATATCATGTTTTTGACTGAGTCTTGTATTCCTTTCGTCCCCTTTGCACACACACAGCTTCGTCACTGAAATCTACACAGTGCGTCCGTTTTATCCATACAAATAAACACGTGGGGTTACAACTTATTGTCTGAACTTGCACTGCAGTTTATCCAGTATCTTAAGATACAATAGCGCTAAAGAGATCCTCAAAGAAGAAATAATATGAGTTTTTACCTCGGCTACCGCCGTAGGCTTGCGGCATTACACAGTCTGTGAAATGGTCGGTGGGTAAATACTAAACCTGCTAGACAACGTAGAATTTCCGTTCTCACTGTGAGACTCATTAACCAGATCACCGGGAGCAATATCGGCTCTGGGCACTGGCGATGAAACACCTCAATCATTATCTCGAATTAGGTTGCCGTTGGGTCGGTGCATTTGACGGTGATAGAGTATCCAGCGGCGTTTCACCGCCATGAAAGTGGCAACCGTAAATCATTGATCATTTCGCAGGTCCTCATTCAGTTTCACTGAAACTAGAACAAAAGAAATAGAATATATTCGCTCATGTTGTGCACACCTCATGCAATGGCCGAACGCGCGTCACAAACACTATTCTCTGCGAGTCTAGTGCCCTCAGTGGTATTGAAAGCATAGAAATCACGAGAAATAGAACATCTGGTCCCTAATGAAGAGTTCTTTTAGGTGCTGGCACAGTTAGCGATGCAACAGTTTCAGTGTGGCAAAAAAGGATGCCCGCACTTCACATGTAAACTAAGCTGGCTACCCGGTGGCTATCACGCAAGGTACTTTCTTCGAAGGCCGCATCGCCGCGCCACCAGTTTGTCGCACAGTCCCTATACTGGTCAACTCTGACATGCTCCAGGACAGACGATTGTCCATGGCTGTCGAATTCAGTTTTCGCGGTAGAGAACGCAGCTTTGTAGGCGAGCGATATTCATCAGAGTGCGGATCAGCTGCTAATATCCAACTCAAGCAGAGATATCCCCCGCTCCTGGGTATTCGGAAACTTCATGAACGGACCTTTGTTCTAGTTCTTCTGGATTGCATCATTGAACTCGCAATTCTACGACACTTTAGCTAACAGGAGGCTCACAAGCCGAAAATCAACGAAACTAGGGGAAGTCAAGTCATCGCTCGGCGTCACACGACTGGACTGGTCAGTGTGCAGCACACGTGACATGAAGAAAAAAAATAAAGAAAAAAAAACACCAAGAAGAAAAGAGAGAGAGGAGTGGTCCTGAAGGCTGTCCCCGGTTCCGAGACTGACGTAGGGTCACACACTGCCTCAGCCACCTCCACACCGAATAAGTGGAGACGTATTGGTGAAGGTGGTTGTAGGGGTTTTCCCTCGGTTGTTAAAAGCTTGATACTTTCGTCTGGACCATGAGCTGAAGCCCGGGGTAAACGAAGGAACACTGCAGGGACCGAAATATACCTCCTTGTTCTTTTCGCGTGTTACGGGATCCGGATAAATGGGGGTTGACTGTAATAAACTTCAAAAAGAAAAAAAAAGAGTTAACACTAATGAAAGTGCATGGAAATCGCCATTCACTCACATGAAGAAGAACGCCAGCTGCTGCTTTGTACATCTCGAGAGTACGTGGGAATTTTTGGCGGAACCTCTTGGGGCCATGATGTGATCCGTAGCTGAACAGCTTCGTGCTCCTGGATGGCCAGGCTCTGAACTTGGAGGCGACACGCCGTCATGCAAAACTCCTACTCTGCGCAGTCAAAATAAGTACAATGTTTCTAATATGCTAGCTACTGTTCCTTTCGTACAACGGTTCTCCCCCGGTCCTCGAGGGGTGGGGGGGAGGGGACCCCAGAAAACGTCGAGTGGCATCTGTGACTATTAGTAGTGTTGCCCCACTTTCAGGCAAGCTAAACAACGCAGCCGTGCGGACGTGAGCTTTTCATTGAAAAATGACACGAGTGTTCGAAAGATGACCATTAAATAGTCATAGGGGATACGTGGACATGCCCATGGTCAAAGTCTACGTAGGAACGCCCACTTTAAGCAGGCCTCGCGATGGAACATGGGAATACGAGTATATGTATTTCTTCGTCAATGCTTTTTAGCATATCCCTTACGCCGTTCCCGGTGGCTTACGAATGTAATCTGTTTGAGGTGACTGACGAACAGGGGAGTAAAGTGTTTGCTGAAAACGGTTTCTCCTGTCAAGAAACGCGTACACCAGAAAATTTTCCGAGCTAAAATGCGCCGTTTATTGAGCAACACGCGATTGACATAACCTCCGGACCTCTCCTCCGCGTTTCCCCCTCTTGTTCTTGACTATTATACTTCGAGACAGGTCAACTCGGCCCACAAGTCGAAACACGTCCGTGGTGGGCTTTGGCGGGCGAATTACGTACTTAGATCACGTTTATATGCTTTTAAGCCAAACATGTAAAATATCCCCATTAACAGAAAAACATGCGAGTCGATTACCCGTCTACCTGGCGTTCGCCACCTTCTCGTATGCCCCACTTTTAAGGTTCTTCGTTTTCGGGTTAAACACGATTTTCACGATATTTGCCCCCCGAACCAACTTTCTGAAATGTGGGCGTAACCGATTTCTCCTCGTATTCCACGATGTCTTTCAACTTGAGATACCGCCACAGTAAGACATGAAAGAATCACGTCATCAACCTTAATCCTTCAGCACCCAAGGGAACACCCGTGCATTGGAATTATGCTGTGGATCGTTTTCATGCCTTAGCCCCTGTTGCGCAAACACTGTTGTGCTTGCCCTGCGGCAGCTGTAACGTCGAAAGAACATTCTCACAGCTGCGCTACGTTCGGAGTCCGTAAAGGTCTCGAATGAAAGATGAGTTGCTTCGCATGCAAGGGATTTGCGTGTGAAGAAGACAGGGTGAACCACTCGTAAATGTGTAGCGTTTTATCTTTTGTCAAGCTCAGTGTGTCGCAATTCAGACACAATAAAAAAAAAAAAAGAGTTTGCAATCATCTTGGCAGCTTGATTCGCACGATTTTAGTTTCACCCGGAGACTCCCGGGAACATAAAACACGTGATAGAAAACGCAAGATTCTTCCCGGAATTTGCTTTTAAAAGAATCACCCGATTTTTACCGCTGAATTAAAAGAAAAAAAAAACGATGAACCCTATCCACTTTTAATGTGCAGGCGACATTCTCCGCTGGCGGAGATACACCTCTATGACCGCAGTTGTTAAGCGGTGCCGGAGTGCGCAGGAACGTTCCCGGCGCCTGCTTACTTTGGGTTTGCAGGTGACTCGCACAAAGGAGCTTCTCCTTGCTAAGTACGACATGTGAATGAATTTTTACTCAATATTCTGGCGCGCAGTATAATGCGTCCCTGAAGTAATGAACCACACCTATGAGAGTGTCCCATCCCCTTTAGATTATCTCCTGATGATCAGTAATTTTGTTAAGAAAATATGGAGAAATATTGAATTCGGCCGTTCACTTGCCTAATGTAAAGCTGCTTATATCTTCTATCGGACAAAAACGAGTGGGGGGGGGGGGGTGGAAGTTTCATAGTCCCTATGGGAAATTTCTGGCGTACGAGTTTCTCGACATAAACGAGCGTGTTCAGCAAAAATTCTAGGGGGTGTTCGGGAAATTTCAGAGTCTCTATGGGTAAAGTTATTCTGTCGGTCTGAACGGTACGTAGTGGGAAGACCAATGGGACGGACGGGTTGCATGGACGTATGGGCCTCACTCTACCTGAATGTGTAACGAGAGGAACGTTTTCTTGAGTCTCATAAAAGAGTGGGTTGTAATACGAAGACGAATCGAACAGGACGGACCAAAAGAGTGACGTACATATGTAACATTTCATGCGACGCTGTCCGAACTGCGCTGTAGGTTCCTGGGATGTCTTCCGCAATACCTACTCGGTGTTCTGTACACAGCGTTCCGAGATAGGCGACACCTACGGGAACAGAGGTGAATAACTGTGCACCGAATTTCAAATGAATGACTCCCCGCGTAATCGCGGATATTATTTTTAGAGACATCTGCGACAGTAGTAAAAACTTAGTCAAGTTGCCAATACCCCGACTGCACGTGCGACCCATCAGACACCGAAATACTTATGAGAGTTAGGGGGCGTTGGCGACCATTTGGGGGGTGTTAGGGTATGTAGGGGTCCGGATAAATCACTGGTGCAACCTTCTGGATTTCCCGCACGACTGCATAGCAAGTTGCCGCAAAGCACCAAGTGCGTCATAGAATTTACCGTATTGATGTTTTTTCTTATGACCTCGTTTTATGTTTACATAATGGCTTTTTTGGGCGGCGCAGCGACGACCCTGACGTCAAAATAGGCTCCACCCACAAGGCGGCAAAATATCAGAGAATGGCCGAACCCTCTCTATAAACGGCTCTGATTTTTACTTAGAACAATGTTGATCCACATCGCGGATCATTACACGAGATGGATGGTGTTTCAGCTTTCGCAAAAATCTAGGTGTACGCCATACAGTGACAACATCCTCCGGAAGGCTGTTTCAGTCATGTATGGTTCTTGGATAGAACGAAAACTGCAGAATGTCAGTGCGACAAACATATTCCTTCAACGTGAGACCATGCTTATGTCTTGATAATCTTCTATCTTTTAGTAGGTAGGGGGAAAGAGAGTTAATGCGAAACAACTTTAATAGAAATAGAAAGAAAAAAATGGAAGCGTAGGTCGCAACTTCTACATACAAGTATTTCAGCCTTAACATCCTAAAATGTGTCACAGTGGGAGGCAACATCGCTCGGCGGCATAAGGCAGTCACAGACCTGCAATTGTATTGCTTTCAGCTTTCTTCTGCACTCGTTCCAGTTCCTTCTGGCGAATAAGGAAGTGAGGGTCCCACACTGTACAAGCATACTACATTACTGGACGTACCAGCGATTTGTAGGCCGTTAATCGGAGTTGGGTTGTTGAATGCCTTAGTGTTCTTTTCAACTGGAACAGCCTTCTCAGAGCCTTTTGCACAACAAATTCAACATGTGTGCCCGAGGACAAAGTCGAATGAAAGTATACTCCAAGATTTTTATAGCACGACACTTTTTCTAAGACCGTGTATGGAGTAGTCGTACAGCAGCACATTTTATTTTTTGGTCACATGCATAAGTACTGTATTTCTTCTGATGGTGATGTGATAAAGAAACAAATAGGGATGTCAGTTTCGACCAAGTCGAACTGGCTACCCCACTACGCTTACACTAAGAAAGTACAAACAGATGACGAGATGACGAGAAAACAAAGAGATGATGACCAGAAAAGAACTGAGATGATGGTGGAGTTCAACATGTAGTTCAAAAGTTTCCACCAAGTGAGTGTAAAATGTCGGAATCGATGGGGGCACGCACAGCACACATTCAGCGAGTCATAGAATGTCCATATGCCCGGTTGCATGTAGAAAATCTTCAAGTGCCCTCAGCGCCTTGTCGGACGACGGTGAACCTAGCAGTTTCGCGATGTCGAAGGCTCAGGTGTCCACACGGGAGAGGCTGTTTTTCTTGTATTCAGATTCGATTGCGTTGTTTCTCAACAAGTGCATGTCACCATCATCCTTACCAGAAGCGCTTATGCAGAGTACTATATCATCTGCGTAAAGACGCGGATTTACACCAAAACTACTTGTGTCAGGAACGTCATTGATGTACAAATTAAATAACAGAGGCCCCAACACGGAACCTTGAGGTACCGCAGACGGGGAACCGGAGAAAAGGTTCCTGGAGAAAAGGTGCCCTCAAAAGTTTGTCTCATGGAGTTATACTTCATCGCCCGTGACTGTTAGAGCGCGAATTTTCATGTCAGTTTAAAAATTTTGACATGGTCTTGTACCTGAGCGGGGCGCTTAAGGCACGATTCTGGTACAAGCCTGTGGGACTAAATAGAAGAGTTCTGAAGAGAGACTGAGTAGTAAGTTGAAGAAAAAAAAACGTGGAACTTTCAGCTATCGAGCATATAAAAAGGGGAATGTATTGTAGCGACGGCTACCTCGGCACTCAGGAACTCGACGCTACTCATATTTTGATGATTCAGACTTAAAAGTGCATTTTGAAATTTTGATTTTTCGACGCAGTATTTCTGGTCTGTTCTATCGGATCTATCGGATAACTATCTATCGGATCGGACGTACGTTGCTTACTAGTTCTAGCTCTACTCCCTGAACCAGGTCCCAACGGCCATATAACCAACGACACTACCCCGTCAGGCACTGGCCATTACCACAAAGATAATCATGAGTCATCCATTTAATCATTAATATAATTTCGATAATCATTTCGGGACGTACGTCACCCGAAATCCACGAGCATGTCATATTATCAAGGGCAGAATACACATCTTTTTCTTGTATTTATATGAATAGTCTTGCTAATTCTAATATAAACGAACTGCCATTTTAACGAGTATGACACGCATAGGATAGGATTGACGTGGGGACGGAATGTCGAATGTCTGTGCGTTGGGTGCCGTGTTTTCATAGCAAGTACAATGCTATATACTACTGTATATACAAGCAAGCAAACAAATAAAAATTTCAATGTTATATGCTACTGTATATATATATATATAGACAGGGTGGTCCATCAACCATGATAGAAATTCATAGTAAAAAACGTAGGCCCCGGAGAGACATGCGGTCAAGGGCCTTTTTTTCTGCCAATAGCTTTTGCCACATACTGGCATCATCTCAACTCACGGAAAGTTAATTTCCTGAATTGGACTCCGAAATTTCCCAAGGCGACCTAATGTTTTCTTTGCGGAAATGGGTTCCCCGTGGTCATTGTACTCAGTATAGCACATAATCCCACTCGTAATGCAATGGCAATTGCCGAAATAAATTCGCCGAAAATCCGTGGAAATGAGCCCTTGGCTCCGCCTCTTTTTTGACGGCTCGTAGTTTGAGCGCAAAGCTGCGAAGAAAGGAGGTTACATTGACACGCCACACGAGGGGGGATCCTATCCTATGACGAGCTCCAAGTAGAGCGAAACAGCTGTCCTCGGCTGGGAGTGCACGATCACATTGTAAACATATGCTCAACGTGCAGCTACAGAGCTTCGGCTATTTTCCCTTTGTGTATGTACTTGCTGGCTTGCACTGCGGCCTCCACAGGTGGCGCCATCACCGTGGAACATTGACGTCTCGCCGAGACGCACTGTTAGCGCCGACCCAAGATCTAACCTTACATGTAACATCACGGTACCATTAATTCAATATCGTGTTACTTCCCTGCGCCGGGCTGACGAGCTCCAAGTAGAGCGAATCGTAAACATATATATATATATATATATAGGTACTAACAAAATCTGAGGCAGACAACAAAGATATGTAGGAAGTAGGAAAAGGGGGAGTTATTTATTTACTAGTCGAAAGTTAAGGGGGAAGTCAACGTTGCGGCGGAAGCTCCGCCTTCGTCGGGACTGAAGAATGACAGATGACACACATATGTTTGTAATTCAAACGTCGCCATGCCAGTACTGGACAACTGTTTCGGCCTTCTTGGGCCTCATCAGCAGTACGCAGGCAGGCAACGTTTGACTGGATGGCGTCAGAAGGTCACGTAACACGTGATTCCTCCCGTCAGGGTGAGCTAACTCACCACTGAAAGCCCAGTGCGAAGCCAGTGAAGTATACTAGGGAGAAATAGCAGGAGCTCTTTGGCTGCCCGTATAGCATATGTTTGCAAGTCAAGCTTCGCCGTGCCAGTAGTGGACAGCTATTTCGGCCTTCTTCGGCCTCATCAGCAGTACGCAGGCAGGCAACGTTTCCGTAAAGCCCGTAACGCCCAGTTCAAGGCCAGTGAAGTATATAACGGAAATTCCGAGAATATTCTGCCATGCGCCGAAAACGGTTTCCCTTCTTTCGACTTGATGGGGTAACAATCCTTTCGCCTTATTCAAAAGCGCAACGCAACTTGGTCATTCTGACACAGCACATACCATGTGCGTGATGAGAGAACACAGTACTTTGGAAAACTTAGCACAGTCACCACAAGTGGCGCTGACTGCCGTAAACAGGAGCGCTCTTGCCCGAAACGCCTCGAAATAAAACGACAGCGTTCGAGAACAAATCGGATAGGGATAATCATCTTTACCTCACGTCTATGGGCCCCCCATTACGGTACCCGACGATATCTTTGGCCCGGCTTACCGACTACTGTTGCTGTCTTCCACTGCCCTATCGGCGTCTTCATTGCTCTGCTACAAATATGTTCTTCCTTCGCTCTACCTCCGGTGCATCGCCTGGTTGGTCAACGCACGACAACGCAAATGGCATGTATCACTCCATCTCGCATTCCATTCATTCCAATCTGGGTCCTCGACCTGGGAGTACCCGACATGGAGATTCGGGTCGCGTCCGAAGCGTGATTGACGAATGGGATTTCACAACAGTTTAGTTTTGTTGTGTTTTTTTCGCTGGGAATAAATGTTCTTTACCCCAATGAGGGCACACAAGTGTAGGCTCTTTCCTCTTTGCTGTGTTCCGTGAAGAAAACAGCATGAGCTTGGTAAGCTCTGTGCTCCCGCCAACGGAACACCATTAATACGACATATAGTTGGTACAAGTCTTGTTTCTATCGAGTGACCAAACTGAGCTAAATTTTCGCAGCAGACTTCCGCAGCAGAAAGCATGGGGCGTTTTTGCTCGCCATCTGCTCGCGTCGGCGTCGGCGCGTCGAAGTGTTGACGCGCGCGCGCAGATTTTCGCCGAAGATCCGGTATGAAGGCGGGATTTTTTTTGATAAAAAGCGCGGTGTCGCGTCGCCGCCGGAATTGGGAAGCGTCTTTCGGCAGTAAGAGCTGGGTGAGCAATCACGTGATTGTTGGGGCTTCCATCGGGTCTGTTAGTCCTACGAGCACGCCAAGGGCACCACGGATTACGTTATGTCATGTGTTCGTGTTTTACTTTTTTTTTTCTGTAAACGTAGTTTCGGCAAGAGTGACAGGTTTGCGTATAGTGAGAAGCTCTTTTCAGAAGTTGGAAACTACCACGCATTGCGGGGCCAGAAAATACCAAACCACGCACAGGCTAGGCCTGGTGCTACTTAGTTGCGATTCCTGCACGAGTGCGTCTGCGCGGTTTTGTGATACCATAACAGTAAAAAAAAAAAAAAAAAAAAGAAAATAAAGAAAGAAGAAAAATGGCATGTTGACACTCAACTACGAGTTCATTTTTAAATGTGCATTTATTACTTTAACGATCATCACTTTTTCCATAACTTGGGTGTACGCAGACAGTCTGGGTGCTGTCGCTTCACCTTGTGAGTTTTATAGGAACTGCTGCTCTTTTGTTAACAATACACAGCTGGTAGATGGCAGTCCTGGTGTCTCTTTTGTGTTCTAACCCCGGTCTTTAACTGTTGCTGCCCCTCATCACCTCGACTTATTCCTACATTGAAGTACGCTGACGGTCCTGTGCTCAAGCAACACTGGGAATGCGCCTATGATGTCGGTTTTCCTCGCTGCATGCGGGAGCGTCTTCGTTGGTGTCGACGGCGGAGCTCTTCGTGCGTCACGCTTTCGCGTGCACAAATCGCTCCATGCTGAACAGGCTTTAGGGAGTCGACCCTTTCATCGCCGGGGGAAACGTTTAGCCGCGAGCTCACAAAGCCTGGCCTTACGCTTGTACTTTACATACCAGTAATAACAATTATAGTTTTTTTATTGAATACTTGGCAACATTCGAGATCACTAGTGTCATTAAATAATGTTATAATTACTGTGAAATACCTGTTGTGCTTGTCCCTGCTCTGCCGAGCATATTTCGGCTGGAAAATAGAATAAGGAACACCAACTGCATCAACACACAATCTCCAAAACAACATCTGAACTTCCAGTTCAGCTAGTTATCGTCGGCAGCGCCCGCAAGGTAGCTTGTTAATAGTAGGGGTCAGCAACGGGATTTCGAGGTACGGGTGAAAGGAACGGGTGAAAGTGAGGGCGGCACCTACGCATTATATACAACTGTATTTAACACGCGAGAATCTCAAGGCTATCAGGAATTGTTGCTTCAGACACAACTGATTGATCTAATTGAGATATTGAAAAATAAGGTAATACAGGTGACATTACAGATGACGCTGAGCTCTCGGTTACCCGAATTTGTTAGGCCAACGTGTGTTTAAGGGGACTGTCGCACCAGTCACGATCTATTCCAAAACTATAGTGCCGTTTGACTCCTCGTTCATGAACCGACAACAACGCCGAAAATCCGACACCGAACAGTTGAGCAGGGGCAGAGCAGAAGACGGACGTTGAGAGTATTCCGGAATTCCCTCTCTTGAAATCGCAGAAAACGTCACTCGGATAAGGCCAATCAGGGAGCGCCCTTTGGCGCGGACAAATCCAACCAGGGAGCGGCTGGAGGGCCTTTGGCGACCGGCGGGCGCATATACAGGGTGCGTCACGTAGCGTGTCATTTGAGCTTTGTAAAAAAACAGTTCAACAGCAAAATATGGGGTAAGCGGCTGCCTTCCGGCCATTCAATTTGCCACATATCAAAAATGATTTTGACGACTTTTTAATTGAAATAAATTAAATTTTTTGAATTGAACTCGGAAATTGGCCTAGTCAATGTAACGCTTTTCTCGCTAAATCAGATAGACCGTGGTTGAATTAGCCAAACCCACCGCAAAATACGTTACGTAGTACGGCGGTTATGTCCAGAAAAGTCGCCCGAAAAATGAGGTTCAGTTGCGCATATTTCAGCGACGCACTAAGTCGGCCGCAAAGCAGCGCCGTGAGGGGGTATACCACTCTCCACCTGATAGACAGCGCAGCTGAAAAATAAGGGAAGGTAGTTCGCTGCTGTTAACGAATATCACACATGGAGGTCACCGCCCTCGTTTATCGCTCTGTCAGGCTGGCGAGTGATATGCCCTTCTCACGCCGCTGCTTTGCGGCCGACTCAGTGCGTCGCTGACAAATGCGCATATAAACCTCAATTTTCCGGCGACTTTTCTGAACATAACCGCCGTACTACATAACGTATTTAGCAGTGGGTTTGGCTAATTCAACCACGGTCTATCTGATTTAGCAAAGAAAACGTTACATCCACTATGGAAATTTCCGAGTTCAAATAAAAATAATTTATTTAAATTTAATTTATTTCAATTAAAAGTAATCGAAAGTAATTTTAGTAGGTGGCAAATTGAATGGCAGGAAGGTAGCCGGTTACACCATATTTTTCTGTTGAGCCGTTTTTCTACAAAGGTAAAATGACGTGATGAATGAAGTTACATGACGCACCCTGTATATGGGACGGCGTCCGCAGGCCGCGGAGAGACTGTGATCGGCTATCTAATGACTGTCTAATGGCAATGCTGGGTTAGCGTCGGACGAGTTCGTACAGGCAGGAGCGTAGCAAGGTGTTCCACGTGACATGGTCGCGATAGTCGGCTTATTTACCGATGACTTTTCACTTAGCATATTGTGGCGCGAACGCGAAGCAGACGAGCTCGGAAAGAATTGCCTGCGCTGCGCTCCCCTGTGTACGCTCGTGTGCCTGGCTTATGTTATCATGATGTTACTATGACTGGGGCTCCCTTAGCTGCAGAGGGAATGATGATCTTATGACACTCGTTTACTTAATATGTAAGCTGTTTTCGGAAGAGCAACTTGACCGTGAAGCGGTGCCGAACATTGCCATATCGGTCTCATACACACGT
This sequence comes from Ornithodoros turicata, assembly GCF_037126465.1. Classification (NCBI taxonomy): domain Eukaryota; kingdom Metazoa; phylum Arthropoda; class Arachnida; order Ixodida; family Argasidae; genus Ornithodoros; species Ornithodoros turicata. The sequence continues at coordinate 28,502,657 of NC_088202.1, read as the reverse complement.
TCCGGGATGCGATAGACACGTAATATGCGATAACACTTAAATATTTTGTGCACGCTTTGCACATAACTTGGTGCCCCGCCTGCGAAAACTTGTAATTATTGTAGTTCTAACTAATTCTTGTAACTTGTAATTTTAAAGCTGTTTTTTACACTCCGAACTATGCTCTCGGGCGGTTAACTTTGGCACAGAGTTAAGGCCAACCTCCACTGAGCGAATTTTTTGCAATGAAGTTCGCGCGGCAGGCTGGCACCACCTCCATGGGACGAAAAACAAACCAGCGGACGGCATCGGAAAATCATGCTCTGATGTCATTGTAGCGATAGTAGAACGCGAAAGCTTTGTGGAATGACTTGCTCAAAAAGGGCACTTAATGTCTCAAATTTTGCAACTAAATCCAACAACTGTCTAAAAAGTGTGCCCAGTAATGTACCGAAAGGCATATTCAATACTGGGAAAGGAAAACATGTTTCTTGGCAGAGAATGCATGGCGTTCTAACGATGCAGTAAGCGAGACAGCGAGCAGACGACAGCACCTCATAGCTAGAAGGAGAAGACGACGACGACTCACGAGAGCGGACGACGATGTGCAGGGGATAATGCAGCGTATAGCCAGCACCACCTAGGCCCCGATTTTCAACTTGTCGTTACCCCATAACGCGTCACTTCGGCTCTTGCGCGAGCCAACCAACGCTGCTTTTGAGCGCGCGAACTTTAAATATAACGATAACGATCGCTATGTGAAAGTTGAAGATCGAGACCCTAGATAGAGCAAGCCTGCTCACTGTCGTAGACATGACGTAACAACTAAGAGTCAGCCAGTCAGGATCGTGTTTTCAATGGCTGTAGCCAATCACGAACGTGCCTTGAGCAGTCGTAGCCGTGGAGACGAACCGCCGTCGTCTGCGAGTAGTGACCGAACGTCTTTAAAATAAAGCACAAAACAGAGCCATATCTTTCTCAAAAGCGTGTTGCACATTTTGTCTGCAGACTCAAGTCTGCAGGTTCGAAGTTAGTTGCAATCATTTGCGAGTTCTTGAATTCGCAGAACGGGGAATCGCAGTAGTCGCAGATGAATTCTGACTTTATATGTCCACGTAGCAAAGGAGGGAGAGAAGGCAACAAGCAGGTCTTCTGTATCTAGGTGGCGTTGGTAGAGCTGCGCAGATTCGTAGCGGAAGAGCGCTTTGATTGGCCGGCCTCGTGTTCACCCACCACCACCCACCACCACGCTTCCGGAATCGCAGACTGTGGGCGAAAATATATGGCATGGGCAGATCGCTGGCGGATGTTCGCAATTGTGACAAACCTCCCGCGCAGGGCGTCCGACGCTGAGAGGAGTTCGTAGCTTTTTCGCTGTACATTCGCTCCATGGAGGTTGGCCTTTAGGACGGCCTGCTCTGCGCCGTGCGCAGCACAGCGATATCAAATCTTTCGGACACATTCTTGAGGTTGCTTGACGCAACGCTAATGTATGAATTTCTCACTGGCCTTAGTGGCGGACGCTTCCTTTCGCTCGTCTTCTCCATTTTCAATTTTTAAGTAGTGTTTCTGGACCCTGTCGATGTATGCCGGCGGAATACGGGCCATTTGATTTCCGGATTGTAATCCAGAGGACCTGAATTGCTATGTTCGCTCCATTTTCTTCTCGGCAGACGGACAATCTGTTTGCCATCGTCACCAGAAAAACTTCACTACCACAAACGTATGTCCATCAAGGGGGAACTGACGTCGGGATTACGGCAACCACTCAGTAGAAACATCCCCATTCACTGTAACTTGAGTTCCAGTTCACAGTTTCAGCGAAAGAGACTACTATTCTATAACACTGCAATTCTGCACTAGTATTGCCCAGCAACCAGAAATGAATGAATAGTGATATGGGATGTTTCCCAGCGGTGGTCGTAGGGCCAGAGCTACCCGACTTCAAAAGTGGGGTAAGCTAACTCTTTATAAGTTTAATATAAAGGGCTGAGTTAAAGGGGGGTCGAAAGACAGGGCAGGTCGGAGGTCTATGTCTACCGACGTCCTGCAGAGTCATTATTTCTATGGCACCTTATTGCGACTTACCCTGTGAAGAGGAAGACAGCGCCATAGCGCATGAAGGCGTCGCTACTGATGTATTCGACAAATTGTGGCAGAAAATCCTGGTACTCGAACGAGTTTCCTTGGAGATTAAACTTGCTTCTTTCTTGGCGATCCTGTTATTTACAGCGTTGTCATTCTAAAGGTCACAGGGGCGGGAACCAAATATTCGCCCGTGAAGTGTACTTACAGAAAGCCGCATGATACACTGAAGTTTCATTTGAAAACCTGGACGTCTCAGTTGACCGTATCTCATATTTACCTGTACAGAAAACAATCAAAACGCATATGTGACCATCGAATATGAAACAGAAATCGTCGAAAATATTTACAGCCAGCACACAACTATAGTCGTGTTCAACTTAAGGAAAAGAAATCTAGTTCGTCAAATGAAGACAAGCTTGAAGACAAGGAGACACAATAGCATGAGAGGAGATGTACTGTAGCACCACCGCACGCCATCAGTAGGGGAGCGCACTTCGTGCCGCAGCGTAGTGTCATTTGGCTATTCGTAATAGCCAATACAGAAGCAGGGTGAGCATGGACAACGTAGAAATATGGGCTTGTTGGTACATGATGCTACTGCAACGCGCCGAAAAACAAGGACACAGCTGAAGTTAGACAGAACACAAGGCGCTGTGTTCTGTCTGACTTCAGCTGTGTCTTTGTTTTTCGGTGCGTTGCAGTGGCAGAGTGAGCATGATGGATTACGTTATCTGGCGCAGGAGTGAGCGTGACCTCTTTGTGTCTAGCCTATCTGCGTCGCAGTATATACTGAGAGCTTACGGATTAGATTTTTTTCTTTTTAAGTTGAACACGGCTATAGCAGAGGAGGCTCCAAGGCAAGTAAGACAAAATGGCGTGGATGCAGGCTAGCTGGTGGATGATCTCCAACTGACAGGCAACTAAAACGTCAGAAATCGCGTTCACCATACGTACGAGCAATGCTGCTCCTAGGGTGTGCATTACTTTAATGTGTTTATTGCTCTCAGTGGTTCATTTAAACAATAATGGTAAGCGCCTCGGCGTGCCAGAAGTTGAACTACAGCTTCTACAGTGTAGCATCGAAGACGACGGTGTCTTTGACTGGTGCTCCCGTGTGCGGAGGATCCCGACACTAAGAGACTGTCTGGGTTCTTAGATGTATATTCATGATCAGAGTAAGCCGTGCGCGTCTCTTATGTCGTGGCATGCTAACCCCCCCCCCCCCCCCCCCCGTAGCTGTTTCAAGTTCCTCAATACCGCAACTGGTACGCCTAACAATGCAGCAGACTAAACCAAGAAGTGGGCAATAGCCATCAAACCGCTCTTCATTCCTTTGACGTTTTCGCGTATGTCACGACGATGGAGCCAGTCGTGATAGAATACTTGTAGCGCGGAAAAATGTAGATGTTAAATGAGCAGTGATGTGACTCAAAACTAATTTTTGTTTGTTTTGGCTGCGATGTCTGAAGAAGTGCTGCCTGTTACACGAAAGTTCTCGTTCTAATAAACCTTAGTTGCTCCTAACCTTTTTGGTATTACGGGCGGGTTCACACCAGGGACGCATCTCCGGGATAAGTCCGCTTTGGTGCGGTGACGTCACGTTGACCGAGGAGTCCCCGTCCCCGTCGAGCACACGCGAAGGGGTGGGAGCACTGATCTCTATGTATAAAGGCTGGATCGCGCATAGGAGAGGGGCTCGTGGGAGAGAGGTGCGGCAACCAGCCGCCATGTTGGAGGGCCCAATGGCGCCGGCTGGTCCCATAGGAAACAATGGGAAGCGATTCGATTTGGAGCATTTGTTACTCTTTAAACGCTCCTCATTGTTGATCAGCACGCATCTTTCTTAGGAATCAGTGTGCTGGTGTATTCCTACCGTGCTTCGGCGGTGTGTCTGTAGTTTTCATGGTAATTACGTTCTTTTTCTTCTCCGCTTCCTGTGCCCCGAATATGGTGTCGTTAGTTACGTGCACGGGAAGCATAAAAATAGAGGAATTTGGTGAATGACAACCTATGTTTGCACTGTTTGTTATTGTAAGGTAGTTTCGTTTGTGTGTGGTTTTCGTTTGTTATTGTGTGGTTCGTTGGGCGCTGTATATGGTTCTCGTTTGGCCTTTTCCATAATCCATTGGCATTCATATTGTGTTCTACGAGTGTGTTGCAGTTGTTCAGCTGTCGGCGCAGTTCGTTAAAGAAATTCGAAGCGCTGTGCACGAAGACCGCATGACGTATTACAAGTGCTGCAAGAGTGATTGCACTTGCGAGGTTAACGCCGCAGTTTACTTCCACCCTACCTCACAAACGGCTTGTTTAAAGTGATACCCACTAAAATTGCATAAAATTGAACAGTAACATCACTGCGAACATGACATGTAGAATTTATAAATTAATATTAGGCCATTGTCACGGCCATTAGTCATTGTCATTGATTGTTGAATACTATGATGCTTGAGAGCTTCTTTCGTAGTCGTGGTCTTTCATTCACGTTTTTTGTGCGCTCCTTTGCAAGATGGTGAAGTCGAATCTTGCCATAGCAGTTAGCTATAAGCTTTATGAGGCGAATGACGTGGTTTTCTTCTGGAGAGCACTCGAACATGTGCTCGTAGAGGGTGGGGAAAACGCCGTGTCTCAGAAATGTGGGCAAGATGTCCTGTAAAACAGCTCTTGTGAGAAGCTGCTCGATCTGAATGCTAGACGGCAAATTTCCTTCCAAAATGTGGAGCTTTGGTCGAACTAGTTTTTCTGTCACCTTGCATATGGCAACGACGCTTTGGGATGGCTTGACAAGCCCACCACGCGATTTGCGGTGGAATATGGCACTGCTTGAAGAACTATCTGTCAGGGCATCAATGCAGTCAGCGCAGGAGATTCTCGTTGTTACTGACTTCACTATGTACCCTGCAATGCACCCGACGACATCCTCAACAAAGGCAGACAGTTGCCCAGCGTCTGGTGCTTCTGCATAGTCGTGGTCTCCACCTTCACTTGTAGAGGTGCCAAAATATCGAGAGGCTTGAATATCAAGCTCATCAAGGGAGGTGGCTTCTGATGCTGCTGCAGTTGTCACTGTAAGTGTATGTGTGCTGTCTTGAGCCGTACAATTGCCGCCTGCTGATGGCTCTATTTGGTGGTGTACAAGCAGTCTTTTGTATCCAGCAATGAAGTGTCCTGCAGTAGGATTATTGCTCCACCCACCTCTGCCTCTTAGTGCAGAGGAGAAAAGCTCAAGGTGATCTTGTGAAATCTTGTAGGTAAGCATGTACTTCAAGTGTGGATTTTCGCCAGAGAGAAGGCAAGCGCAGAAACTTTGAAGGCTTCTCATGTTGATCAGGAATCCAAGGAATCCTGTTTTTCTTGCAGATTCTAGAACTGGCTTCCCAAATCCATCTTTTAGAGCGGTTATATAACCATCCATGTCATTAAAGAATGACATCCAAAGGTGGTGGGTTGCGTATCGGATTGGTGCCTTGAAGTTCTTTGCCAGAGGATTGCGAGAGTTCAGGATGTCGAAGAGACGGTCGAATCTTCTGAGGAAGTTCACTGTAGCTTCGCACCCTTGAAGGCTTGCAATGTTTAGGTCTTGATCACAGAATTCCAGCGCATCTGCGATGCTTGCACTGAGTGTGTGGGCAGCCAAGTTGACTTTCATCTTTTGGCTGCTCCAATCAATGTGTGCAGCCCTGAGTTTGTTGCCTGCCCGCAACCCTTCTGTCTTTTGGAGCTCCTGAAGGCGTACAATGAAGCTCCACTTTATCTGCCCTCCATTGCTATCTTGGAAGACTTGCATGATCCCAAAGGCATTGCGCACAAGCTTGAGCATGTGGCAGGCATCAAGTATGATGTGAACCCTCGAAGAATAATCTGACGGGTGTGGAAACCACGGCCTGAGGGAGGGGGCCCGAATGTCTGCCCCAAGCTCTCGAAACTTTGTGAGATTCGAGCCTAAACCATCACTCACGACAGCTGCTACTAGAATGCCAGTTTCATGTAGTTTCTGTAACAGAGAGTTAAGAGATTTGCCTTCTCTTGTCCACTGAAGCTGGAGATAAGGAAGTATGCGCACGGCACTTTCCAACTGCTGTCCATGGCTACCACAAGGAAAACAAGAGCCTGCGTAGCTGGCTCCTGGCTATCATCAACATGGCCGGTACCAAGGTTAACAAAACCTTGAAACGACTCTCCTGCGAACTGGATGTGTTCTTTATGCTCATTTCATCAAGCATCGGGGAACAAACAACACGTTTCGACAACTTCTGTTGTTCCCCGATTAGCACCTTAAGTGCATCAAAGGCTTCCTCTGTGAAACCTCGTTCGCCGTGTATAGAGCTGTACCACGACCTAGGTGTTGCCTTGTGTGGAAGCGAAAGGTTAAATGTCTTCCTGACGTACTCGTATGCCTTTGCTGAATAAAACTGAAGAGTGAGCGCAAAGCTACGCAGTTACTGGGGATTCTGCTCTCTGCTTACTTTTCCAGCTTTGTTCTATAGGGTGCGCAGTACTAAATCTAGCTGCACATCAGACAAGGTGCCACGAAGCATGTCAGTGCATTGACTTGATACGAGAGATTTCCTCTCGAGATCTTCTGTAACACTCTCCGCAGTGAGTACCTTTTTCTTCAGTCTTCGGGCATTTTCTTCAGAGCGTTTCAGCTTCTTCTTCACGTTGTCCAGTGCTTCAACTGTGATGTCTATCTTCCTTTTTAAGGTCCGTGGACTCTCTTGGACTGTGTATGTGTGGTCAGCAGCAAGGTTATGTGAGGACTGGACTGGCTGAGGTGACAAGACTTCTGGACCTGCGGCCCACGATGGTCCTGGCTGTGAAATCTCATGGTTGACGCCCTGCTCTACCTCTATGTTATGTCTTGTTGGAGGTGGCTGTACCCTCTGTATTGGAAAGATTAATTAATTATCTTTAGAAGCTGTTGTTCATGTGGGATAAATGACAACATTTGTTAAATTCAGCATTTATTTCCACGTTTGTTGCACATGCCAGGAACTGAGGTCATGATGGAGGTCAGTGGGCACTGCAGTGAAAACCTAGAAATTATTGTTTTTCCTTCATTATTATTTATTTATTTATTTTTGCATTGCATGAGAAATACCTAACGAGCTAGTATGTATCGGTTCTTACAAGCTCGAATATTACGCCACAGGACCCTAACCTTATACTAAGACTGTCTTGAATAATCAAATCAGGGACATGACTCTGCATTTCTAGGGAGTGAATGTAAAATTACATTGCGAAGAACCATAAAAGCAAAAAGTAGTAGCGTCAGTTCAGTCCAGCAAGTGCAATGTGAGTTCGCAAAAAAAAGAAAAAAGAAAGAAAAAAGTCTTACAAGTCTCCATGACTTTGCACCCAGAGCACAGTGCACAAATTCAGAGCTGTTGTGGTCACCACCAGCTAAAATTGAGAAGTTGTGGAACCTCAATATAACAGAATTTTGTTAGCAAGCTATTTCTTACATTGTCATGAGCTTTAAAGATCATGACAGAAAGCCTAGCAGGGAATGTAAATTATTTTGTACCATAAATTTTGTCCCATAAGTTTTGTCGTGTCATGTATGTTGACAGATGTTTCACTTCTGAAGACTTGTACTGAGCTTGTTGGATCAACTACCACATTCAGAACTGCTTCACATTACACGGGTACCCCACATCTCCACAGGTTCCCAAGCAAATTCTAATGTGTTACTATTGTGTTTACTTTCAGGAGGTGCTGTGGAAAGTCAAACTTTGTAGGCACAGCATCACTCTTGAGTCGCGCAGTTTCCCCTGTACGATCGAAACAGGCCTCCTCAAAGTGTCTGCTGCAGAGCACCGAAGATTTAGATAGGGCCCGATTTTTGCGATGCATCTTCTGCACCCACTTCTTCAGCACGGCTGGGAGACTGTGAGGGAACCTGTATAGCACAAGGACATTGTGTAGAAAATACATAAATAGAGCAGCCAAACATAATTTCTTAGTACCAAACAGCACCAGCGAAGTAGCAGTGCGAGCAAGCGCGAGTGTCACATACATGCGATACGAATAAACACTGTTTTTCCTCAAAATAAATAGCTTACCTGTGAAAAGTTAACCCATTTCGTCTGTCCGTGCGTGAAGTGCACTGAAAACTGCAACAAGCTAGCATGGCATGCCCTCTAATCTAAAGGAAACAAAAAAATCGCGGGCAGCCGCGCTTAACTAAATGCAGACGAGAGTACGTGTTGGGCCCACCAATATGGCGGCCGATGACCACGCTCTGGCGCAGCCTATGCGCGATCCAGCCATACACTATAGAGATCACTGGGTGGGAGCGGATAAGCCTGTTTCCAACAACTCTGTGCGTCAACGAGTTTTCCCACACTTCTGCACTGTGGTTGAACAGAATAATGGAAGTATTGCACTTTGGAGTACATTTCATCTAAAAAATTCCGCAATGCAGGAAACCATTGCACCAGTGAAATAAAAAACAAACTGCTATCGTCGATGAGAACACATATTTCGCGGTCGACGCCTTTGCGTAGGAGCAGGGTTGCTGTGCCGTGGAATCATAAAACGTCCACTTCCTTGAAAAGAAAGAAATCAAATTACACTGAGTTTTAAGCGAAGGAAACAGACAACTGTCAGTTCTCGAGTCTGGACACGTATAGTAAAAGCTATTTACAGGACAACGCGACATATGCATATGCAAAACCTGCCATAATCGTAATACTCATAATCATAATTTATCTGTAGCTGTATCGTGCAGTAAGTTTTCAAGCAGTACTCTAGTGGGTATAAAGTGGAGATAAATTGGCCCGTAACAAAACCCTCGTTATCCCCATTTTTTTTCTTGCTTCGTGAAGACCCGTACACGGTTTCCCTTTTTTATTATGCGGTTCTTCGAATTCCCTGTGCTTCAGCTGTCAGCGCTGTAAAACAGCATGTCGAAAGAAGACAAAAACAGTCAAAAGACGCTGCTCCGTCTTCAGGTCGCCCGCAAACACGGGGATCGTTTGTGGGTTGGAGGCGAATGGCCCGCGGTGGGATTTTGGTCCCCCGCGGACCGGAGAAGACGCACATTTTGATGACGTAGGCTGTGACGCCTACACCATCCGCGGACTTATCCCTGGGATGCCTCCCTTGTGTGAACCCACCCCAAGCAACACAATGTACTGAAAGTCGAGTGCAATAGGGGTGGACGGGTAGGTGGAAGACCTTGAACGAACTGGTGAAACTAAAGAACATTGATAAGACACATACCGTCCACCCCTATTGCACTCGACTTTCGGTACATTGTGCTGCCTGGGACCCTACGTTTCTATGGCATCATTGCCGCAAGCCCTTCAAAGGTCCTCCACTCATGGAAAGATCGTATCGAGCAATGAGGGAACGTCGTGACGTAGCCTATTCCCCTCTGATGTGACTCGTGGCGTAGACCAGAGGTGCTGAAGTGGGTATAAGCATTATCCTGAGTGCTGAGAAGAAAGAAACAACGAAGGAAGGTACGGGGACTTCTCCACGTTTCCCGGGGATCATGTCTGTCCTCCGCGGATGCTTTCTCTGATTGTTTTTGTAAATTAGGTTGCGCAGTGACACATCGCATTGCGAAAATATTTTGCCATGGTAATTCCTGATTTTCTTTCTTTCTTTTTTCTCTCTTGTTCTTTTTTTTTGTCGCTTCCTCGATTTCGCTTTTGGCTCGATGTTCGATGTTTTCATGACTTGCTCTATCCTCTGTCGAGCTAAATGGTCGGATCTAAAAGTCATTAAGATGACTCATTTATTCCTAATCCGAGCTATTTGGACATTTTTTACGCTGTGAGTTATTTCGCTCGTGATGCAAGCTGACTGACGGTGATGATAGAAATGTTGGATCTTTAATCCTGTAAAACAACCATCTCTGCCCACGTCCGGCACCGAATGATCACCTTCCTCGGTCCCCTCGAGAAATTGCCCTTCCGTTCTTGGTCCTAGTCATTTCCACCCACACAACACTTCTCTCCCTGGAAATATTGTCATGGCTGGAACCGATCCGGTGGCCTACGCGACCTCTCTGAACGTCGTAACGTTGTGTTCTTTGTTGTAGGATACTCTGTCGAGACACAACACTGAAGAAGTTGAGTGTTGGAATACCAGCACACTGTTTTAACGAATGACATATTACACGAGGTTTCACATTTTCCAGAGGATGCCATGCTGCCAAAGGTGCCCGGTATTTTCCTAGTGCATATCGAAGTGCTTGCACTGCAACGCCCGACATTCACGCTATGATGCATGCAGGCATGCTAGACGCAGTTGAAATACCGCGTACTTACGGCATTCATGAGAATTGTGATGTAGACGTGCAGGTTCTTCCCACTTTTTATTATTGTGTTATTGTGAACCGAGTCGACCACGATGCATACATCCGCCAGAACTGAATCAGCGAAATCTTCACGCTCTGCGAACGGATAGAATACAATATTTTGAACAAACTTGACAAATGCAGTATACTGCATTGTCGTGTGCCGCCAATACGCAACGACAGTGTGCCTCCGCACATGAATGGAGGTGAACAGAAGAGGGGTCGTCTTATTAGTCAAGCTAGAGGGCTACTCGTCAAGCATATTGTCGTGGGTGGAAAGTAATTTGTTCAGAGAATGGAGCATAAAAGTAGAAGTGAGTGCGGGTAAGCAAACGTGAACCCGCGCGTGTGTGACCCGCACTCGCAAGAATTTAATCTGGCCGACCCGCACCCGCAGTGGTGTCTGTGTACCCGCATTGGGACCCACAGGGGAGAGTGAGCGGTATTCACGCGCTCGGCCGGATATACCCGCATTACCCGCGGTCGCATTGCGGTACACCCGCATTTTACCCGCTACCCGCGTCGATCGCGAATTCATACCCGCAAATCGTGACGATATACGGGAAACTGCGGGCACCCGCGGGTATACCCGCACCCGCGCTCAGATCTACATATAAGTTGATAGATACACCAAGATCCTCAAAGTGTCTAAGAACATGAAATACAGAAATACGTCAGTCACCCATAAAGAAAGGCAGTGGCACGAATTGAACCCGCGCCCTTTGACTACAGGTCAAGTGCCCCTTGGCAAGTCGTCGTTAAGCCATACCCGTGTGGCATAAGATATTTGTCCTTACGTCCAGGCGAAAATGTTCGCTATGACCTCATAATGCTACAACAACAGCAACTTTATTTTAACTATGATGGTTGGTGAGTTTCATGGCCAGCTCAAAGACTGTCCTCGTGTGCTACCACGCCGAGCGAGGTCATTGCGAATCACGTAGTAGTTATTGCTGCATTACATATCGAAATTGACACGTCGCTAATCGTCGCGAAGGCAGGTAACTGTCGCGACATTCAGCGTGAAATATCTTCCTTTTGTATTCTGAGTGAGACCTGTAATAATGAAGTGCTTCCGTTAAGGCAAGACAGGCTACTGCAAGGGCGGTCTATCCGTCCGGACGCAACCCCAAAATCACGAACCCCTATCCGACACGGATCTCAACCAGCTTGCAACCCGTCCCAGACTCGGACAGCGGCCGCAAAGTCCTTGGCTCTCTGACAATGCCCCGACAACATCATGACGTGGTCTATCCAAATGCTGCGGTCCCGGCTAAGAGACCCATAACAAAACGATGCGTTCACGGCGTAATGTAACGCTAACACCACAAAATTGTCACCAGCGGCATTGCCGAGCGGGTTAAGCCAGAGCCGTATATTAAAAGGGAGTTTGGCCATTAATGGGTCATGCCTATACCTGAAGCTCCACCCACTTTTTCAGCTTTCTGACCAATAGAGGCTTGAAATATAGGGCGCTATCCATCAACCTATCCTCACTTTTTGTCTCCCTATCGAACATGGGCAGCGCCATTTTGGGTGGCAAGTGGATTGGATGGGATTGAAATGGATACCTCTCGCTATCTGCAAAACTATTGGATTCTTCGTGCAAATTTGACGAACGCCACCCAGAGTGTGTGGGGCTCGTCGGGAATGGTCGTCTGCTTCCATCCTTGTACCGCTGCCGGCAGATCCACCTGCTGGGGGCACATTCTGTCGTAGGTAAGATTTTGAAAAAAATCTACATGAATTGTTGGAATATAAAAGGCAAGAATGACTATATTCATGAAATCCAGCAATTAAATATAAGATTGTGCAGCACAGTGCCGTTTTTTGTTATGATTTCGTCGTGATCGCCGTGTTAAGTCTAACACCGACGACAAAACGTATTATTTTTGGTTAGATATCGATGGGTGAGCATCAGTTGAAACTGATTTCCGAGAAACATATATGAGGATGTACATTTGCAGCGTAAAATGAGAGTAGTCTGTGAAAATTTTTTGTCACGAAATCCCCGCTTCACTGTGTTTGTTTTCGTCGCCATTTTGTGTGGCAGTGAAGTGTCATGGCGACCCCCTTGATAAAAAGCAAACCAATCAGTGAAGCGAAACTGTGATTGACAGGTCGAGTCCCAATGGCCAGACTCCCTTTTTAGTATACGGCTCTGGGTTAAGCGTCCCACTTGTCGGTGGTCGCCAAGGTCGTGCTGAAGACTGGGAGGTGGTGGGTTTGAATCCTACCACCAGCAGTGCTGTTTCAGGTTTTCCCTGGGTTTTCCGGAGACTTTTCAGACGAACGGCGGCACAATATCCCATGAAGTCGGCCCAGGACGCATACTAATTCCCGGTGTCCTCTCTCCATCTGTTCACGTCTGTACGCCACTCATAGCCATAGTAGCTTCGCGGCGTGAACACGGAACTTTAGAAAAAAAAGAGAAATTGATTGAATTCAAATTGAATTGGCTGAAACGACGTCCATGAAAACGGGCTTAGTGATGGCATATAGTTTTGTGATCGTATTATCGTAAGTGTACATGCGGTGTTTGCTTTTAACGAGTAGGGGAACGTGAAACGTTTGTAGATTTCTTCGCATTTTTGTACAGGAAAGAAAACTTTACATTTTTAACTCCACTGGCTAGAATAAATCTTGTTTTATACTGGTCATACAAAATGAACGTTATTTCTGAAGAGGTACTCCGAGGGATTGCTAAAGTATAGACAGCCAACACTTGTAACTGTGTGCCCCAGGCTAAGGCAGAGTGTTACAACCCCCGGGGGAGTGTGATACCAGAACCATACAACGTATTAATTCATAGAAAGTCAACTTCGAACGTGTAGCAGGGCTCGAGGCGTCTGCTGGCGTGAACACACAGTAGGGTAGGCAAGACGTCAACAATATCGCTCCCATTTAGCAGTGCCATATCAGTAACGTCGGGGCCGACAAACGAATTCCGTCTTTCTTTGCTCTACCTCAGAAACCTAGCTTCGTATTTCCCCGCGACATTCTCTCCTGTCAGAAACCAGACTTCATGTAGAAGCCGTACTATTCAACACCCTGGAGTACGGTGGTGGTGATGGTGGTGAAACTGTTTGCCGACCCTGGAGTACACTACTTCAGTTTGCCCAATGTGCTCCTCTAACACCGTGCCCAATCACACAGCTCTTGAGATGTGCGCATCAGCACGTGGCTGAGCGCGAGCAAACATCATGCCACCTTTTGATTTTAGTTCTGAGTGATTCCGCTTTCATCTACTAGAGTTAGAACGCGTAGGATTCGAGTCACTATTGAATACCCAAAGAAATGTCATCAAAATATGTTTTTTCCCTAATCGAAATACGTCCGTCAATACGATTTGCCTACCTGACAAAGGCTCCCCCATTTCTAGCATGAACCGATGACGATGTCGCACTGTTTCAGTTTCGTTCTCTAAGGTTCTCGAATGAGGCAGATATCGGCAATGTAACACTCTGCCCCATGCCTCACTGTACCTCACGTTCCCCTACAGATTCTTATTCTTTTTTATGAGAAACCATGAGAGCAGCTTAAATGCCGCTCTGCAGGTTGGATGTACAGGAGATATATTTAATGGTTAGGTGAAACAAAGGAAATGTTAGCGATACAAGAGGCTTGGCACCAGTTGCTGCAGGCAGACATCACAAAGCGTCCAAGAGTCCGGCGTCCTGAAGGAACTGTAGCAGCGCAGTTGTGACCTCAGCGTGCTCAATAGGGCCAAGTAGTAGCGGGAGGGAAAGCTCTGGGTAGCCCACACGGGCGAGATGGCGTCGGAGGCTGGACCGGTTGGACAGCTGGCAGTCGAGGACGATGTGCTGCATGTCTGCCTCGACATGACACGTGGGGCAAAGAGGAAAAGGCAGTTGGCTCATCTTAAACAGGAAGAGTTTTGTTCGTGTCATATTCAGTCGCACCCGATGAAGTAACGTCCCCTTGCTACGTTGCCTGCACGACCAGTATGACATTCTGTGCAAGAAACTGTGGAACTACTAGACGAACGAAGCAGCTTTGTGTGGGAGCGCATTATCCTGCTGGAAATGGTCCCCTTAGCATACCGCATCATTTGACCTTGATGGTGTCCCGTAATCGACGAATCAAGATTGTGAAGTAGTCCCCAGCGACAGTTTGCCGTCTCTTATGGTAATCGGTGACCAGCACGCCCTCCGAATCCCAGAAGGCCATGCCCACCACTCTTCCCGCCGATGGAAGACACTAAGCCCTCTTCTGCGGTGGGGAGGAGGGAGCTTCTACTGTTTGAACTGGGCTTTGCTGCCGCGTTGGAAGTAGCAGACCCATGTTTGACCCATGGTTAGAAACGAGGTACTGAAGACCGCAGGACCTGCCCTGAACGACGACTGGCAATTGTCCATGGATGTGGTCTAGAGCGTGTGCTTTTGATCAGGTGAGCACAATCTTGGATCCATGCGGCAAATACCTTGTGGATGTTAAGATATCCGGCCAAAGTGCGCTGAACTCTGCTCTTGGATATGCCTCTGTCATGAGCGATGGCCCGGATGTCGACTTGGCGATGTGCCGTAACATCATAGTGATCGCCGTGGAAGCTTTATCGTGGCGTCACTCCCACAGGTCTGCCAGGTCGGGGATGGTCTTCGAAGCTGTTCAGTTCGTGGTTGAATTCGGCGGTCTACTTCTTCATCTGCTGTAGTATGCACCATCCTTCCTGAATGTCGCAACATGTCGTGGTGGATGTTTGCTGAGTTAGGGCCTTCCGAGACAAATATACGGTGAGCGCACATGCATTCACTTTCTGCATTTTAGCTCAACTGCGCTACCTGGCTGCGGCCGCAACAGCAAAACCGTGCAGCGCGCATACGCCATTTGTAGTACAGTCAATACTGACGAGTTCCCATGTCCCACGGTAAAGTTTGGTGTCTGTACGCCCCCTCTTTCTGTGTCATGCTGAGAACTCAAGGGGCACTCCTCGTAGTTGTGTTCAGACCATGCTGTATAGAGATTTACCTGGTGCTTCTATCAATGGCAGGGCAACTATCTTACCTGACAAAGCAATCCCATGAGTAGTGCTGGGCGAGTGCACTGCAAACGTACCATATTCAGTGTAAGAGCGACACACATACTTTTATTGGACACGTTCCACTTTTATTCAGTCTGAGAGACACTGCCCGTAGGGGAGTGGCTTACCTGCGTCGCCAACATAGGTTTCGGCCGCTTCAACAGTATATACTCTGTGGGCAACAGCCTCGTCCCCACGCTCTGACAGACCTCGCACAGGTTCAATTCGTAGCTTGCTTCCAAGAATACCTTCCTGGATCGTTAGACGGAATAAATTTTTTTTTCTGCTGTCATACGTGGGATCTACAAGGTATAGGGACTTACGACAATAACTCTGTTTCCATTTTCTTCTAGGTGTACAGATGCGGCATGTTTTACATCCTGGTACAATCCTCTTTTGATGCTGTCAGTACTGATCTTCGTGCGGAAGATACACAAATCGAGTAAGTCAGAAAACAAAATTTCTACGGGAAATGTGTTTTGGCTGAAGCTCTAGCACGGTTACTTCACTATTCCGTAAAGGTGAGATACTGCGAACGTGAAAATTACCGCATTGAATCGCATGGAAAATCACGTGTACTAGTGTAGTTCACCTACTGGTTTCACCTTGCACGAAAAACGTTGAAACGTTTGCAGGAAGGTGCTTACAGGGGCTATGAAATTTCCCGTACACCCCATAAAATGCTTGCTGGAAACTGCTCTTCCTGCCGAGAAAGTGGTATGCCAGAATTTTTTCCCTATTGAAAGGAACTGTCCCATCCGTCCTAATCGATTAGGAAGCTATAGTGCCGTTTTACTCCTCATTCATCACCGACAATAACGCCGAAAATCCTACGCAAAAAAATGAAGTAGTCTCTGTGCGATTTAATGCAATGCATGGCAAGAGAAGACGGACGTTGAGAGTATTACGGAATTCCCTCTCTGGGCATCGAATAAAACGTCACCTGGACAACGCCAATCAGGGAGCGGCCGGAGGTCCTTTGGAGACCGGCGGGCGGGTGGGACGGCGTCTGCATGTCGTGGAGAGTCTGTGATCGGTTTCTGTAATGTGACTTCTTGGGTGCTTCTGGGTTTGCATCGGACTTGTTCTTACCGCCAGAAGTGTGACATCGGTAACACTATATTCCACGCGACACGTCACTCTCAGATCTCATACTGGTAAGCGAATGTAGGAGTATCTAACGAGGACTTTTCGTTTAGCATATTGCGTGTGAATGGGGAGCACACGATCGGAATCAATCGCCTGCGCTGCGCTTCATTCGCCTGCCTGGCTCAGACGGAGGAGAAGTGAGGAGACCAATCTCGGCTGGGAAATGGCGGCCCTAATTTCACGAATCTTGTCCGGCCGCGCCGTGGTGCTCGCGTTCCCTCTGAGACTACCTCTCCGAAGATACGGCTGTGGCGATGCTATGTTTTACGCTTGGATACTTTACCCTGACGCGCTCAAATGAAGAGTTTGTTAAGTAAACATTCACTGGAGGCATCTAGAAATAAATGACTGCTTTGTAGCTGGCTGCATTATGTGTTTAGATATTTTCTTCTGCCTTCTTTCTGTTTAATGATTAATACCATCCAGGAGCGTGGAAAATTGGGTGATTAGGCCAGTTAGTAGAAGGTATTCATTGATTGAACAGCTCAGTAGGAAAATACCAACGAAGTTAGGGGACCATGAGGATAGTCCGAGTCAGAATGTCCTCCTCTGTCCTCCATCTTTGTCAGTGTTTTCTCACTGCGCTACTCACCTAATGATGGCATAACACTCCATAGAGTGACGCACACTTCGCAAGTGAAAGTGCAATTCGCAAGCTCTTTCTGAAACTCTTGAATCAATCACGTGCAGATCCAACGGTGCTGGAAGGAAGTCTTCCTTTTCTGAACCAAAACAACACTTAGCTAGAAACTGAAATAGAGAACCTTCCCGTACACACAGGCATCATGTTTACTTATCAAAACACGTTTTAATACACAGATGAAGCGCACAAGCGGAGATAAAAAAAATTGCATTACCGAGCGGTAAGACCGAACGATCTAGTCACCACTACAGCAGTCTACCACAGAACGCGAGCGCCGCATTGCGGACACAAAAGATTCGCGGAATTAATGGCCACGCTTTCTCAATGGCGCTGTGGGGGAGTTCACTCTTCTTACTTCTCCTCCGTGTTTCCTTACGTGTGCACAGGTAGTGCGAATCTTTAAAACTCGTTTATTCAATATGTACGCTGTTTTCAGAAGATAAACTTGGCCAAGTAGTTTGTGAAGGTGTGCAAAATATTGTGATACCGGTCTCATACACATGTTTACGGATCTGGTTTTCAACCATGCACACTTGGAAATGCCCTCCTGACCTCCTTTCCCTCGTGTTCGTACTCTCAACACACATATGTGTGCCCCTTTTTCAGTTTTCTTGTATGTGTCAGGTTACAATTTTCGCGGACATTTTGGTATCGTTCACACGGGGCATCCTTTTCCATGAAGTATGAGCAATTTTCGGGTTGTTGGCAGTCGGCCGACACCGGCAACCTGCAGCCACTCGACTCGGAATCATTCCCCGACCGAAAACGGGGGGGGGGGGGTTATTGGCAGGATCAGCTCGCCGATGTTGCCCACACAGAAGTGGGCGTCGTCACGACCATAACAAAATAGAAAAAAAAAAGACGGATGGAGGATACAGGATGAAAGGTGGAGATGCGTAGAGGGTGCATGAATTCGTCAGTGAGAGCAAAGTGTCAGATGGGTCGTTCAGCAAGACATGTCCCCCACAGAAAGAGAATAACGTTTCTTGCTTTAGCGGAATGTTCGGCAGTCTCGCAGGATGTGTTCGATACTAGTGAGTACTGACCACGATTATACGGAAACACACAGCTGGTCTGAACACGATTAAATTAGCAATTAGAGCTAATTAGGACCCCCCACAGTAATTGGGACCCTCCAGGGAGTCATCACACTAATTGGGGAGCATCTAACTCGTGTCCAGACCAGCTGTGTGTTTCCGGATACTCGTGGTCACAAAAAAGAAAAATATAGATAGAAATATAGTGGAGAGAAACAACTTATTCGAAAATCGACAATGCCGCATCGAAGAATCCGCACCGGAACACCCGAGTGACCAGTGACCGCCATGTTGCTTGTTGATGGCTGGTAGTTGCAGATATCGACGACAGGTGGCCACCTAGTTGCAAGACATCGTACCAGACAATCATAGTTCTATGCGAGAAAGAACAACAAAATACTAGTGGCAGAAAAAATTGCAACACTGCTCAACAAGTCTAAGCATGCGAGAGCATGGGGAAAAGGCCTAACCCCTACGGCAAACATGCGACAGCACAGAGAAAACACTACACATCGTGGAAAAGGCTTAAGGCAATCGATTAGGCCTTACCACAACGTCACCGCACAACGCTACGAAATTCAACGGCTAACACAAGACGACAACCGCAAAATGCTAGGCGCACAGTGCTAAACATGTGGCAACATGGAGAAAAGGCCTAGGACACTACGAAAACTCAATGGCGTGGAAGTCACTGCTAGACAAGTCTAAACATGTGCGTACAAAATACAGGGAATAAGGCCTATCCGTTACAGCAAACATGCGAGAAAAGGCTTAACACGAGCGTGGTAAAAAACGCGCACACATCGCGAAAAACCACCACGGCAAATCACTCACCTTTCCGCCCGTGGCGACGGAGCGTCTGGTCCCGACGACGGCCAAGCCTCAACTGACGCGACGTGGGGACGGCGGATCGACCGATCGCATGTCCTCACTCCATGAGAGCCAGCGCGCGAGTGACAGGAGCGCCTCTTCATGGCCGTTACACATGCGCGTGCGCTCTCCTAGCGCCCTCTGCGCTGCCGCAGCCAGCCGGCATCGAGTGACCATCTCTTCGCGGGTGCTCCCCGTTTCGGTTTCGCTCTCGCCTTCCACTGTGTGCTCACACTCCTAGCGGCAACAAGTTGCTTCTCCGTTTCGGTTTCACTCTCTTTTCTTTGCGTGTGGTTTTTTGAAAACGCTCTATAAAGGCAGCGCGCACTGCGCTCGCATCATCATTCTGACCAATACGTGGAAAACGTCATGTGTGGTTTATTCTCCTGCGTTGCAAAAATGAAGAACTTCGTGGCATCATGGACAAAGCCTTTCAGGTCCACCGCCTGGAATGGTTGCAAGCACGTCAAGAAATGTGCTAGAGCAAGATGAACTGTGCTCGACCACATCTTAGCGGCGGACAGACTAACGAAAAAGAAGTCCGACATTAGCCTGGATAATCTGTATTGGGAACGCAGTTTGGATGACGTGTAAATAAAAGAGATGCATTTGTCTACGAGGCTCAGTCTCTTGTTTTTCTTCGTGTAACCTGTACACACGCGCCATGTCTTCCCCTGAACCTTTTCGTTTCCGCCATCCTTTTCACTGTATTTTAAGCGGTCCATCCATGTGTGGTAAATCCACGTTTGTAGCAAACGTGTTGAGGAACCTGAATGACGTCGTGGACACGACACCGTGGCAAATATTCTACGTGCAGAAATATGCTTCACTGAGCATGCAGAATGAATTTGGGGACTCTATAAAATTTACCAAGGAGCTACCACGAGAGTGGGACACGTCGTGCGCTATGCTCATCGTCGTCGACTATCACATGACCTACGCAGATTTCTTGAAGGAATGGTACCGATCTTTTCGTATGGGATTCTCACCACGCCAACGCGTCGATCTTCTTACTCGTTCAAAACATCTTTTTCAACAGTTGCCATTTTAAAACTATATCCTACAATGCCAGTTAGGTCGTCCTGTGGTGCATCGTGCACAGTGTCCACCAAATGGAACATTTTGGGCAACAGCTATTCGGCAGAAAAAAATTGCAGTATTTTCTGGACGCATGTAAACAAGCGATGTCGTCAGCCCACGTTTATTTACTCGTGGATCTTCACAATTATACGCACGAGGATCACAGGTTGTGTAGCAATATCTTTCCGGGAGAACGACAATATATCTACGCTGCGAAAGGAATCTCCATCCTCACCGCACTTTACCCAAAGCGCTCTCCACTCTACCCTTTTCGCGTCGTCGCAACGTCTTGAGTCGTTCTTCCCCGTTCTACATGGAACACCTCTCCGAAATTTGTCTCAATGTATTGAACAGAAAGGTGGCTTTGGCATTGTGGTGGCGCCACTGGTGGCTAATGAAGAAGCGCGAGAGCGCGTACTTCATGTTCTCATATCAGGACTTGGCTGCGTACTGATCACAGCATGTCTATTCCCTGCATCTCATGTCACAGTCATTAAACGGTTACACACCCACGGCTATCTGAACTGGCGACGAGCGGGTCCCTGACTGAAATGCAAGGGGACGAATCGGCAATGACACCAACGTCGGGAGCAGCCTCTGATGATGCAGTACGACGGTTTCGAAGTCCCGGCACGTTCGATCCGGAGAAGGAGGACTGGAAGCTCTATGAGATTCGGTTCCAGGCAGCGCTTCAAGTAGCAAGGTTCATCAACGACGCGGACAAATGTGGGCTTTTGATTTCGTCACTCAGTCCGGACGTTTTTAAACGACTCTAAAACTTGCTGCAGCCTTGGACCGTCACAGAGGTACCTTTCAAAGACATTACGGCCGTGTTATCTGAACATTTCACGCCAAAGTGCTTCAGAGAATTTGAGAGGTGCAAGCTCTTCTCCGCACATCAGCAAGAGGGCGAACCCGTCAAAGACTTCGTTCAGCGCTTGTCTGCAATAATTTCCCGTTGCGAATACGAAACGGAAACAGATGTCAGAGCCTGTTCCTTACTAACTGCCTTTATCGTGGGTCTCTGTGATCAATGCATTCGCGCCCGGCTCGTCCTCGAGAAGAGTCTAACTTTGGACACAGCGATTCGGCTGGCTGAAAGCTCTTTGGCCGCAGAGGCTGAATCGAAGCAGTTGCATGCGGGGACGGACGTGCACAAGGTGACATCCAGGAATGCCAGCAAGGAGTCTTGTTTCAGGTGTGGAAATTCCAACCACCTCCAGGAATCTTGCAGATTTCGTAACGAAGAGTGTCACGCTTGTGGGAAGATTGGCCATATTGCAAAGATGTGCCGTACATCCCAGCCACAGGCAAAACACAAGAAAGGCAAGAGGGTCCGCAAGGTGAAGCTTGTGACGGACATGTTCCTTGCCAATGAAGAGGACGGGAAGTTCCTTACTTGCAAGATCAAGGACAAGCAGGTCGTTTTACAAGTGGATACTGGTTCCCGTGCCACGCTTCTGGATGATCGGACGTACAAGGAATTGGGCGAGCCAAGGCTACATCCCTCTCCAGTCCGTCTACGCGCCTTCAACAAGAATGAAATTCCGCTTCGTGGGGCGGCAGACGTTCATGTCTTCATCGATGGAAGAGAAGAAACCCTACCAGTTATCTTCACCAAGATGGAGCACACTAATCTCCTTTTGCGAGAGTGGATACGCAAGCTAGGCATCAATCTCAACTAGCTGTTTGTTGGTTCCATTAGCTCAATCGCTGCGTTGGGCGAGATTCTGGGGGCGTACGAATATCTTTTTCGCAATCAGCTCGGTAGATGTACCAAGACCTTGGTTCATCTCCATCTCCAAAACGACGCTCAGCCAAAGTTTTTCAAGCCACGACCGATTCCTTTTGCGACTCGTGAGGCAGTACAAGCTGACCTACAACGTCAGGTAAAGAATGGCCTGCTGGAACCAGTCGAGGTGTCGGAATGGGCTACCCCCATTGTGGTTGTTCCGAAGCCGAATGGAGCTGTTCGAGTCTGTGGTGATTTCAGCGTCACAGTGAATCCCCAGACTGAGATCGCGCAGTATCCTTTGCTCGAACGGAAGAGCTGTTGGCAGTGCTAAATGGAGGCCAGAAGTTCACCAAATTGGACTAGTCTGAGGCGTACCTCCAGATGGAGTTGGATGACGAAGCCAAGAGGATATTGGTAATCAACACGCACAAAGGCTTATATCGGTTCAATCGATTGCCGTTTGGCATCGCATCTGCCCCTGCGGTGTTTCAGCGCACAATGGAGCAAGTGATTGCCGGAATTCCGTCTGTCACTTGCTATCTGGACGACATAATTGTCACTGGCAAGAACGACACGGAGCATCTCAAGAACTTTGAGCAAGTCTTAGAGCGCCTTCGACAGTTTGGTTTCACACTGAAGAAGGAGAAGTGTGCCTTCATGCAGCACCAGGTGGAATACTTGGGACATGTTGTTACACCGGAGGGATTTCGACCATCTGCCA
Organism: Ornithodoros turicata; assembly: GCF_037126465.1. NCBI lineage: Eukaryota > Metazoa > Arthropoda > Arachnida > Ixodida > Argasidae > Ornithodoros > Ornithodoros turicata. The sequence continues at coordinate 28,480,006 of NC_088202.1, read as the reverse complement.
AGAAGGTGTCGGCAATTTTGAACATGCCTCCTCCCACGCAAGTGTCAGAGTTACGGGCGTTTCTCTGCATGATTCAGCACTACGCAAAGTATTTGTCCTCGTTGGCGGACGCCTGCGCTCCGCTTAACAATTTACTCAGGAAATCTGTGCCATGACAATGGTCGGCGTCTTGCGTGGATGCGTTTGAGGCAATCAAGAAGATGCTCACTTCTGCCCAAATTCTCACACACTACGATCCGCGCAAGGATATCTTCCTTGCCGTGGATGCTTCTTCGAAGGGGCTTGGTGCAGTCATCTACCATCGTATTAACGGCCAAGATCGACCGATTGCACATGCATCAAAGACATTGACACCAGCTGAGACCAAATACGCTCAGATAGAGCGGGAAGCCCTTGCCATTATCTTTGGGGTCAAGAAGTTTCACCAATATTTGTGGGGGCGAAGGTTTACGCTTTTCACAGACCACAAGCCTTTAACGGTGATTTTCGGGTCTAAGAAAGGCATTCCCGTTACTACAGCAAGTCGTCTACAGCGGTGGGCAATCATCCTCATGAGCTATTCATTTGATATACAATTCAAGTCTACGAACAACATCGCCAATGCTGATGGACTATCCAGGCTTCCAGAGGGCCCCGATTTGACGTTTGATGAGCAAATGCAGCGAGGAATTTTCAACGTCGAGGACGAAGAGATTAACGCGGTACACGACTTTCATATGTCTACTCTGCCAGTCACCGCTAAGCATATCGCAGACGCCACTCAGAAAGATCACTGCTTGGCGCAAGTCTTGGAGTTTATTGTCAATGGCTGGCCAAAGAATCCGGAGCCACAGTTTGCCATGTATTTTCAGAAGCCAACTGAACTGACATCTCACAGAGGATGTGTCCTTTGGGGACTGCGCACCGTGATTCCGGAGAAGTATCGAGCGGATTTGCTGGACACTCTACATGATTGTCATGTTGGACAGACCAAAATGAAAATGCTCGCCCGCTCATACTTGTGGTGGCCAGGTCTTGACAAGGATATTGAAGCAAAGGTGCAACATTGCGATCAATGTGCATCCGTCGCGGCACAAGAATCTCCGGTGCCACTTCATCAGTGGGAGTCACCAGAGAAGCCCTGGTGTCGACCGCATGCTGATTTTGCAGAGCTGCAAGGGAATCATTATTTTGTCTTAGTAGACGCTTTCAGCAAGTGGCCAGAAGTTGTGCGCATGGTGTCTACCACAGCAATCAAGACTATTGACGTGTTGAAAGACATCTTTCTTCACAACGGTCTTCCCGAGGTACTGGTGTCGGACAATGGCCCTCCTTTCACCAGTCAACTTTTCGAACGTTTCTTGTCGGAACAAGGAATTCATCATGTTCGGACACGTCCATATCATCCCAAGTCGAACGGTCAAGCAGAGAACTTTGTCCGAACTTTAAAAGCTGCGGTGTCCCGTTCAAGTGTGGAGGACAGGGAGGTTTTGAGAAGTTTCATTTTCAAATACCGGGTAACCCCACATGCATCGACCGGCCGTCCACCATGTGAGTTACTCAACAATCGGCATTATCGGTCCGTGCTGGATCTTGTACGGCCCGCTGGCCCGTCTTCATCTCCTCCTGCAAGAGACGTCGCCGCTAAGGAACGTCAGAAGCGATGTCACGACAAACGAGCACGAGACAGATCTTTTGGGTCCAACACGTGTGTCTGGATGCATGACCCACACAAAAAGGGACACTGGAGTAGTGCGACTATTGTGGGCCAGGAGGGGAAGGTTATATTCCGAGTGCGAGACGCTGATGGTTAGATGCATCGCGTACATAAAGATCATCTGAAGCAAAGGGGAAGACTTCAATCCTGGGAGGACGAACTTCCTAGGGCATCGCCTGCCTCTTGTCTCTCACCAGACTGCCTTTTGCCATTCCCAGAAGTCGATGACACCTTCACCTCCTGTGGCGACAACCAGACATCAACTGAACCGTCTCCCGTTCGCAGGCCAACGTCGGCACCAGGAAACGAAGCAACGGGACCGGACAGCAGTGGACGGCGCTACCCCTTACGGGATCGTCATCCTGTCGACCGCTACGGCTCGATCTAAAGGGGGAGGTATTGTGGTGGCGCCACTGGTGGCTAATGAAGAAGCGCGAGAGCGCGTACTTTATGTTCTCATATCTGGACTTGGCTGCGTACTGATCACAGGATGTTTATTCCCTGCATCTCATGTCACAGTCATTAAACGGTTACACACCCACGGCTATCTCAGGCTCCAGACACGTTCGCACGTTTGAAGAAGCACAAACGCTTCTTACGTCGGCTCGCATACAAAAAGATTCACAAGAATCCGCAACGTTTGAAGCGCTATCTGTCTCAGCAGCGAGGGCAGGGTGTTCTTTCGTCAGTGGTTCCTCTCCCGCTTTCCACGGTGTTGAACCTGTAGCGTGCAGTGGACAATGACGAAGATGGCCACGCGCCTGGAGCACCTGCCTCAGTTCCACCGGCGCGGCCATGGAGATCTGACTGGTTGAATGTAGCCGACAGCGAGTCAGGAAATGAAGATGTTCATTTGAAGCCGTCTGGCTACCAACTGAACATCTTCGTTTCCTGACTCACTGTCGGCTACATTTGGTGAGCCGAACGATGAACATCAAGTTCGGAGCAATTCGACCCTTCACCATCCCAAATTTTTGACAAAATCGACTAACACTACCACAGCGCTCTATCCATGGAAGCCACCGCCATTACTCGGCTCACGACGACAGCATCACGACTGCCCTTCTCCTGTCGACTGACTCGCCGACCGCTCACGTACCGCCTCCCTCCATGGTACCGATTCGGACGACCATGCAACGATCCGACCGCTCACTGGTCATGCCATCCTCGAACCGACTATCGCTTGATGGCTTCCAGGGACCGCCCTGCGCTATGCACAGACCCTGGCACACTCACGACCCGCCGCTTCCTTTGTGCCTCTCGACGCTCATTCGCAACCGGCTTCGCCACCAGAGCAAAGTGCGGCCGCCGACGCCACGGGACGCAATAGCCGGCGTCTCGGCAGTTTACCCGGCACTCCTCACGGGTACGCAGCCTCACTTTCTGGGACCCTACAAGCTCTCGCTCCTGTGCCGGTTGTGGCACCCAGGCCACGACTCTGACGCACAACGATTCGCCCCTCATCTGTCTCGCTCATCGAGAGCTTCTCGCAACGGGTATTGTGCCATACCACGAATACATCCAGTAGTGCACGTCATCCACGGGCGCTCTTGCTCTCTCCCTCTGGTGTAGACGTAGTTCACCGTTCTTCTTTCTCGCCACACCGCGTCTGGGGGGGAGCACTGTAGCGGGCCGTGGACAATGATGAAGATGGCCACGCGCCTGGAGCACCTGTCTCAGTTCCACCGGCGCGGCCGTGGAGATAGGCCACCATCATCGCCTCTCCGTGGCATACCATTATCGTCGGTCGGGACTCATGTGGAGGAAGACTATCGTCCTCTACATTTGGTGACCCGAACGTCCGTGGGAATAAGGTGGCTTCATCGGTGGAACATACTGTGGAACCCTGAAGTTCACGCCACATTCCTTCAGATCAAGGAGGCCTTGTCACGCTTGACCATGCTCTACCACCCCAAGCACGACGCCCCCACGGCCCCAATGATCGATGCATCTGGAATAGCCGTCAGCGGTGTTCTCTAGCAGAGGGTAGACGGCGTTTGGCGACCCGTTGCTTTCTTCTCCAAAGGCCTCAAGCCTCCGGAGAAGAAGTACAGCAGCTTCGGCAGAGAACTGCTGGCCGCCTATCTCGCCGTGTGTTTGATGACCCTTAACTTCCTCTACTTCTCGGCCTATCTCGCCGTGTGTCACTTTCGCCATTTTCTGGAGGGCCGCCCATAACGGATCATAAGCCTCTCACGTACCCGTTGACCTCGGCCAGCACACTCTACTCTCCTCGAGAGATACGTCACCTATCGTTTCTTGCCGAGTCTTCGACCGACGTGCAGCATGTCAACGGCACCGAGAACGGCCCTGCCGACGCTCTCAGCCGCGTGGAAGCTGTATCCGCCTCGCCACTGTCTCCCGAGGCCCTCGCCACCGCCCAAGCCGCTGACTATGAGCTACAGCGCTTGCGTGAGCGGGGCAACTCATCTCTGAAGTTCACGGACATTCCGATTCTTGGATGAGACCTCCAACTTTGCTGTGACTCCTCGAAAGCGCAGCCGAGGCCTTTTGTTCCAGAAGTGTACCGCCGACCGGTGTTTGCGGCCTTGCACGGCCTGGCGCACCCAGGGATACGCACCACCAAATGCCTCGTTGCTGCACGCTATGTTTGGCCATCGATGCACAGAGACGTTACAACTTGGGTCCGCACATGCATATCGTGCCAATGGTCAAAAGTCTACCTCCATACCGTGTCACCTCGTGGCAAGTTCGACCTCCCGGACGCATGTTTCGACGTCGTGCACGTTGACATTGTCGGCCCCTCCCCGTCTCAGGCGGGTGTTGCTTCATCTTAACAGCCGTCGACAGGTACACAAGGTGGCCTGAGGCCACGCCCATCCCTGACTCCACTGCCGAAACTGTCGCTTCAGCTTTCCTCGCTACATGGGTTGCACGTTTCGGCGTTCCTAGTCAAGTGACCACGGCCGCCAATTCGAGAGCAATCTCTTTTCATCCTTCACGCGGCTCATCGGCACGTCCCGCATACGTACGATGCCTTATCACCCTGCGTCCAACGGCCTTGTCGAGCGGCTCCACCGCACCCTTAAGGTTCCTCTAACTGCATTCAAAGACAGAGTTCATTGGACAGACCATCTTCCAATCGCCCTCCTCGGCATTCGTACCTCCCTCAAACCCGACCTCGGGTGTAGCTCGGCAGAACTGCTCTACGGACGTACCCTCCATCTGCCTGGAGAATTTTTGTTCCCCAGCAGTCCTGACGCGACCCGTGTCACGGCTCCGGATTTCCTACAACGCCTGTGACGCAGCTTTGACCTCATCCGCCCTGTTCCACCCCGTACCGCGTCGTCCCGGAAGCCTTACGTCTCCCAAGCCCTCGACGACGCTACCCACATTTTCATCCGTACAGACGCCGCATGCAGGCCACTGACGCCCTTCTACATCGGTCCCCACCTCGTTCTTGAACGCGCCGGCAAGAACATTCGCGTCAGCGTGCACGGCAAGGATGACACAGTAAGCGTCGACTGTGTGAAGCCAGCCTTCATAGAGAACCGGTCCGTCGCCGACCAGCCTGAAGTTTCCTCCTACATGTCACCCAGCAACACCGCCCCGCAACCACCCTAGCAGAAACCAAAGACCGTCACCTGGTCAGTCAGCACCAAGCTGCCTCTAGCGGGGGAGGCAATGTAGCGGCCGCAGCACCATCGCGCCGGCCTCACAGCGCGCGACCCGCGGAAATTAACACCCGGCCTCCGTGCCGGTGTTCTTCAGTTGGTAGCCAGACGGCTTCAAATAAACATCTTAGTTTCCTGACTCGCTGTCTGCTACATTTGGTGACTCGAACGATGAACATCAAGCTCGGAGCAATTCGGCCCTTCACCATGCTTCCTTTGTGCCTGTCGACCCTCATTCGCAGCCGGCCACGACACCAGAGCAAAGTGTGGCCGCCGACGCCACGGCACGCAATAGCCGGCGTCTCGGCAGTTTTCCCGGCAGTCCTCACGGGTACGCAGCCTCACTTTCTGGGACCCTACGAGCTCTCGCTCCCGTGCCGGTTGCGGCACCCCAGGCCACGACTCTGACACCCAACGATTCGCCCCTCATCTGTCCCGCTCATCGGGAGCTTCTCGCAACGAGTATTCTGCCATATCACGAATACGTCCAGTAGTGCACGTCATCCATGGGCGCCCTTGCTCTCTCCCTCCGGTGTAGACGTAGTTCACTGTCTTCTTTCTCGCCGTTCCGCGTCTGGGGAGGAGCACTGTAGCAGGCCGTGGACAATGACGAAGATGGCCACGTGCCTGGAGCACCTGCCTCAGTTCCACTGGCGCGGCCATGGAGATAGGCCACCATCATCGCCTGTCCGTGGCATACCATTATCGTCGGTTGGGACTCATGTGGAGAAAGACTATCTTCCTCTACAAACCTTTTCGCCAATGGCCGAGAAAATTGAAGTGACCGGCTCTATTGGAAACATTCTTTCCTAGAAGGGGAGTGATGACGACAAAGTGAAACTCATACTGCAGGCACTGTATCGCATACTCAAGCAGTACGGATTCGATCCCTATGACAATAAAAACAAGGTGTCCGACACTACAAATGACTTTGACTATTTGCTCCTCTGTCCAGAGGTGGACGAAGAGGAAGCGGAAAGGGTCGTCTCGGAAGGTTATTTCCTGGGCTTTTCGGGAACCTCGATTTTTGCATCTTGCCTTTCATATCTGATATTTAAAAAATCGTTGCTTATGCTGAGATCCATCAAACTGACTTTACAGCGATTCAAGAGCTGAAGCAGGCTGTCAAAAGCTACCAGCATTGAGTTTATTCGACGAAAACTTATCCATGCTGGCGTTCGAGAGGAGGTGGACGTAGATGTCTGACAACATTTCCCAATCTTGACCATGTGGCTGCTCGGAACCCAACTGTCAACCCAACTGTGTTCTCTGTCGTAACCGAACCGGCGAACAAAGGAGAAGCTTTGACCGTTCACTTTCTTCTTTCTCAGCACTTTCATTACTGGCCGAGGCTGATTGGCGCCTGGGGTTACGACGAGTACCTCCTCTGGGTTGAAAGATCCGTCCACTTCCTTGCCCCGAAAATCTTCTAGATGCATGACGGGAGGGGACGTGTCTCTCAGCCGGGAGATGGTGAAAATCTGAGGCGACCAACTTCCTTCTGAGCTCTTTTGAAAACCTTTTCTGTGCAGTAGGACCCTCACTTTATCCCCAACTTTGAGCTTCTTTTCCACGGAGGGTACGACGGGCTTCCCATTTATCTTATTGAACAATTCAAGTTCGTTTTCGGGCGTCACTTCGGACGGACTGATGCCGAACGTCCTGTGTTTGGTGTTGTTGTAGTCGCGCACGATATTGAGAAGCATGGAAACGAAGTGGTATTTTCCGGTTACTCTAAAATAACGGAATATTCTGTCCTGCAACGTCCTTATGACTCATTCTGCTTTTATACAGAGAAGAGAGCAGGATATGAAAATTCGTACCCACAACCGCACCGCACCACACTCATCCTTACCTGTGATGCTTTGATTACAGGAGAGAAGGTGGAAAACATGAGGACCTTCTTTCGTGCCAGATACTCCTTGACGGTCTTGTTGTAGAATTCCCCTCCTCTGTTGCAAAAGATGTGTGTGTAGGTACGCTACCTCTCCGAAAAAGTCTTGTCATGGCCCTTTTCATTTCGCCGGGGCATTTCATCTTTAGCGGGAGGGTGCGCAGAAAACAGGAGAGGGAATCAATCACCACGAGAATGTAGCGGTAGCTAGCATTGAACCTCTTGTATTTTGAAAAGTCAGCGAGATCTATTTGCCACAAGTTGTTTATCTTGGGCGCGATGATGCGTCTCCTATTAAACTTTCTTCTCACCGGATGGTGAAGCGTGTAGGCGCCCAGCTTTCTGAGAATGGTGAGAGCCTTCTTTTTGCTCAAGTGATGCACTTTTCTATAGCAGTCCACTCCCCTCAAACCACCCTCTGGTTTCTCATATCCCCCCATAAGTCGTCCACACAATTGAGGCTTGCTGCTGCTGCTGAGGCTCGCGAGATTTGGGCAGAGAAATCAGGCGCAATAGTTTCGAGACCTTGGAAAACCAAGAAGGTTACTTTCCCGTCTTATGTTGCAACAAATAATTGACAAGTTCGTAAACGGAGGAGTGCCTGATGGGCTTGCCCGGCACGGAGACACAACCCTCGTGATCCCAAAAAATAACCTTCTTTAATTCTGAGACGACCCTTTCCGCTTCTTCTTTGTGCACCTCTGGCACGGTGTAAGATACAAAGGTGGAGTAACGCCTCCTCCAGCGACGTCGAAATTCCGTACGCATTTTCAACACTGGCCACTAGATGTCGCCACAGACAAAGAGGGTCAATCGGCAAAGCGTGGCGTGGCCGCCTCGCATTCTAGTACGATACCGTTCGTCGTTGAGGATAGGGATATTAAGTTTGTTTCTAAAAACATGAATTTCGCATTCCGAAACTGTAATTCGCGTACGTTATGTTCTGGGTGCTGAAAGCCATGGGTTATGTCCAATCGCAGATTTAAATACTCGAAACACCTCGATATGAATATTTGACCGTATTCTTTCGCTAAGTTCCGCTAGCAAAATGTCGCAGCCAGTCGTGATTTCACAAGTGAACCAAGACAGTCTCCCAATATACGCGCAATATCTTTGTTCAGAAGCAAAATAACCTGTACGTTATCAGGAAACCCTAGTTGAACGAGCTGCAGTGCTCTCTCAAAGCCGAGGTCAGGTGATATCGAAAAGAGATTCAACAAATGGGCCCTTCTGCCAATGCTCATGCTTTCAGCAAATGAGCACAGAAGCAGGTACATGTCTAAAAGGTGGAACACGTATTTATTAATCCTCAACAAAAACTTTACGCACTTTACGTGTGTGAACAGGTCATTTGGAACAGGATACAGTTAACAATGCAAACATGTATGAAGGTATTGTATTCTCTTCGGGTAGAATCAGGCACACCACCGCTAAGCTAGCTTTGAGAGCTTGCGTGTCATTTTCTCTGAAAAACGAGCACCCGAATGGGTTTGGAATATGTGGAAGCAACCAGAGTAGTAGCCATTGTTCTATGTAACGTCTAGTCATCTTATTCTTGTATTTGACTGCTGCTATGCACTCTTTAATTCGATTATTCGTGAACATCGCATTTCTGTAACCGGTTTGGAGCAAAGATGACTTCATTCACATAATCCCCGCAATACTCTAGCAAAGCGTCCATTCACTTCGGCTGTAAAAGCCTGAACGGACCATTGCTTCCCCCGGGGCTGTTGACCCACAATTCGCATGAACTTTTAACACGTCACACCTAACCCTTTAAATACCATGCCAATGATGAGGACGATGCCCAGAAGAACAGCAGTCTCTGTTCCAAATATCGGCGGCTCTCGTCCTGAAGCAGTTCCCTTCATACTACCTTATCGGTTCGCTGGATTTCTACCCGTTTGCTGGCGGTTAGCAGGCTCCTTTATTTTATTTTAATCGGGATTTTCTTTTATCTTTTGTCGGGACTGCATCCTTCGCCAGAGATGCTCTCTGCGGCGCACTAACAAGTACTGGTCCTTCATAGACTGCTTCCCACGACTTCGATATGAACCGCGGTTCGAAGTGTTTCTCACAAACGTAGTCTGTTGACTGGAGCCTTTACGTGGAATCGCATGTCGCCAAACGTTTAGGCAGGTTTTTTCCTTAGGAGCCACAAACAGCGTCACCCTTTCCGTGCATATTCTGCATCCGGAGTTGCACCGCGGAACGAAGCACGTTTCACCCATAACTTCAGTGCGTCATGCCTAGAACTTTCTCTGACACATGGCCGTCAGGGGCTTCTCACTAAGCAAAACAGTAACGAAATGCAGAATAATAGAGGAAAAAGCTACACACTGACACCCTTCCGCACGCATTGAACCACACCGAACAACACGAAATGAGCCCCCCAGATCGGTGCTGTGCTCTAGTGGCAAACAGTAACGAAATGCAGAATAATAGAGGAAAAACTACACGCTGACACCCTTCCGCACGCATGGAACCACAC